>NC_141202.1:2609166-3215000 GCF_054491065.1 Syngnathus leptorhynchus
AGGTGTTTCTCTGTCTCATTATGTTTGAGGTGTATTCACTGTTATGTAAAAACAATTATATTTATTTAAAGAATTTTGGAGGTTTGAATCCGCCATCCTCAATTGCACCTGTTGCCATTCGCAGAATAAAACCTAGCTTTGTGTTCAACTAAACAAGCGCACATCTTATAATTGTAAGTTTTTGTCACACTTCTTTTTATTTGGTGGTGTGCTGCGAGATTACATGTGAGGCCTATAATGTTCAATTAAAACACTTTAATTACATATTATCATATGTATTATGATAGGAAACAAGAAAATATGATATAACATGGATGCTTTTGTATGATGATGACGTGAGAGTTCCTTTAATCATGTGATCAAAAAAAATCTTAATCAGTCAAATAGAGTCTTATTTCTTGTCAAAATCGTATTGACAAGATCAGGAGAAGCAAGACAAACTGATGGACAACTTCTGGCTTTCCAAAGAGTGGCAATTAAAGCGGGTTCAGCTTTTTTTTTTTTTTAGCATTTAGCACGTAGCATCTAGGCCAATGTGGTTAACATGGGCCCGCGCAGCGATGCAATTATAAAATGCACCGTCGAATTGACAAAAATTGAGAGCCAATATGACACGAAAATGATGCAAAGACAACATGAAACTTGAAAGTATTCTTTTTTTATTTGCCCCAAAAATATTGGAAAATTAAACAAGGATACAACCCTCAAATATGTTGCATTTATTTTCAACGGACATGTCAGAAAAAGCTTGAGAACAACACCAATAAAGGCCAGGACTCTCAAAAACTTTTCACATTATTTATTTTGTTATTTATTCAAAGTAACAGACAGTTAAAAAAGACCAGCAACTTTGTAATAAATCCAAATATTTTTCTTTATTGTACTCCATGATAGCAATATGATTCCCTTTTTATTTTAACCATCCTTAATCATTTGGGTATTTTTTTCTTATTTTAATTGCTTACTGGCTCGTTTTCTTGCGGTTGTAAGCCACCGTCAGTTCAGTCACAGCTTTTCCCAAGTCAAAGAGTCTAAGGTTGACCTCTTTGCTGTCATCCAGCTGCTTCAAACTCTCCTTGACATTCTCCAGGGTGAGTATCCCCTGTCAAAACCCCAAATCAAGAACACGTTAAGCCGCAGGGAATCTGGCAACACATCAGCAAGCACGGAATGTGTCGCTCACTTGCAAGTTGTCGATGTTGATTTCCTTCTCCAGCATGGCTTTTGTCTCAGCTGGGCTCAAATACTTGTCGCCGTCGGTGTTGTATTCCTTGAAGAGCTCCGCTAACTTGACGATAACTTCATCCAGGCGACCCATGGTGACGCGACTTGGTAGGGAGAGATATTTCTAATTGTTTTGAAAAAGAATGAATCAGTATTGATTTGAATAACACCCAGAATTGCAGATATCTTCTCATTTTTAGCCAAACACGCATCCATCACACACCAAACGTCACTTACAGAATATTCAGCAGTCAAGAAGAGATCCCCGTGTGACACTCAAGAGATGTCAAAATGGACTTGAGTGAGATGAATCTTCTTATATTGGACCTGCTAATTCATTTAATGACACATGGAGACAAATGTCATCAAGGGAGAACTGTTCAGACTCCACCTAGACTGGTTTTACCGTTCTGGTTTTTGTCTGCTGAGCCCAATTTGCCAGTGAAACCGCTTACGAGGACAACTTAACACAAAGCGTGTTTCACAGGTTCAAGTAAATTAAAAAAAATATATATTTATGTACTTGCCACATCTATAAGAATGCTCGGTGACTCACACGTTTGTTTAACTTCCTCAATCAATGTTTAACGCTGGGGTGTGTCATATAAATGGCACGGAGATCCCAGCCGGTTGATTTGAAACACTTGACTAGGTTAAAAAAAAAAAAAGTGATGGTGAGAAAGAAAGGCTTTTATGAAATGGTAAGCTCAGTCCAATGTTGAAACAGAAAGTGCCATCCAAAAAAAATACTACAACTGGTTCATGAAGCAAATTTGAAGCTTCGTTTTCCCATCATTATCAATATGAGCAATAAAAGAAAGTTAAACAAGGTCTCATGTCAATGTTTGTCACTAATAACCAGACAGGATGAAACTGTTTGAAGATAATCAAATGATCAGTCTTTATTATGTTTATTTGTGCCGAGCTTGTATTGAGAATGCAGGAGAAACAAGAAAGATTGAAAATATGCTAATCCTCATCTTCGCCGCCATCTCCCTTGTCACCCTGCTTGCGGCCGCGGCCTCCTTTGCCACCTCTTTTGGCTTTCACATTTTTGCGGTAGTAACCTTTAATCAGAATGTTAATGCATCTGGAAAATTCCTGAATGCTGATTTCGCCGTTGTCATTCTTGTCCAATTTGGAAAAGGCCTCGTCCAGATCGCTCAAGTTAAACTTCCCCTGTGAAAGAAATCGAGGTTAACCTCAAGTGACGCTTCCACAATCTCCTCCTGTCCCGAGAAGTTTTGTACCTTATAACTCGAGGCGGTGATCTCTTTCCCCATCATTGTTTTGAACTCGTCTAGGTTCAAACAGTCGCTGCCCTCGCCGCAGTTCTTTACAAAGACATCCACGCAACATTTAATCGCGTTTTCCAGTTCACCCATGGCTACTTGGGAAGAGTAAAAAAAAATCTGCTCCTGGAAATCGGTGCAAAGGAAGAGAGAAAAAGAATGGAAAATGTTTTCATGAGAATTCTTGAAAGTATGACTAAGGGTTGGGTCGCTCAGACAGACAGACAGACAGACAGACAAACGGATGGACGATTAGATAGATAGATAGATAGATAGATAGATAGATAGATAGATAGATAGATAGATAGATAGATACTCACGATATGTACAGCAAGTCAACCGGAATCCTCCGCTTGTATGACTTTTAAAGTCGTTCAAGCATACAAAGAACTATGACTCAAGCTCTGTTCATTGCCCAGACTGGTGTTACCGGTTCTGACGCGCCTGTGTGTGATTTGCACAAGAGTCAAAACAGCTGAAAGAAAACAAACACAATGTGCCCATCCCTAGTTTGTATCGATGCTGCCCTCTAGTGTTTAGTTTTGCCTTGTTTAAGTTTTTTTTTTTTTAAAGTTGCTATCATGTCACATGAAAGCGTATGACACTGTTAGCACGTTAGCACATGGTCGTTTATCTAGGATTTATCATGATTTGGCATGCTTTTTGTTACCATGCCATCCATTAATTCTGTGTATTCCTGTTAAATTGATAAATAACTTTTTTTAGTTGTGATTTGGTACTCTGAAGTGATGTCATCTGTTTGAAATGAATGGAGAATAGTGTGGACTAACATGAGTGCAGATTCTGTATACTCAGGCAAGGTTGTCATGGCAACATATCACATGTTTTGAATTCCTCAGATACAACTATGCTGTGTTCTAAGGGCGTGATTTAAAGCACTTGCAAACCTCGGATGCCAGATAGTGGTGTGTCATCCTTTCAAGCCTTGTGTAACATTTAGGCTGCGAGAAACTTGTACTAAAAGGGGCAAGCCAGGGAAGAGTCCCAGCAGATGGCGCTGTTTTAGGCATGTAAATCACAAAGCTTCATTTAAGGAAAATGGATTATGCTAAATCTTTTTTCCAGCACTTTTAAATATGGGCTTAACATGACAGAAGTTCAAACTCTTAAAATGAGGACTGGTTGATTTTGCTTTTTTTAGTGCGTGTATTTTTTTTTAATCTGGTTTGAATGCCCACATTTTTTGGACCCTCATCAATTTCTGCATAGCAACAACCAGCTATCCAAGCATTAGCTAAAAAAAAAAAAGAAGCCATTCTGCTAGCAGATTAACATTTTATTTCAGCCGTGAAAGTTTCATTAAGACTCACATACATACAGAGAATTGATTAGCTTTGTGATTTAGTACACAGCGGAAACACTTTACGGAAAACTAGAAGGTTGTGCCAAATAGTTCACTTGCCATTTCTCAACTGTTTGGTTATCAATCACAGCGTTTCAGAGGCAGAACAAACAGGGTGGACGCCTTTTGGTCGAAACTGGTTCCATGTGTTCAAATCGTGCAGAATAAAAATACAAAAACAGACCTTCATGGTGTGAATAATCAGACAGACAAAGAAATATTCAGTCAGAAATTCATTTATACTCATGTGTTTACTGTTTGCCCTTCTTCTGGTGCAGCACGTAGCACTTCTCACAGGCCAAGGAGAGGCCCGCCACCAAGGGGAGAAACTCTTCAAAGTCTAACTTGTCATCTTTGTTGTGGTCCAGGTCCTGCAAGATGCAATCCACTGTTTTGGGGTTCTTTTGAGTCTGGGGGGGGGGGGGGAAAAGAAAGACAAAAAAAAAAAGGTGGTTAGGGGACAGTCATGAGGAATAAGTCAAATGATCTGATTCGGAATGCTGGTCGCACGATCGGCAACTCGGGAGTGTTCTCACCTTGAGGAAGGTGGGCAACTCAGTCTCCAGTAGTTTTTTCAGTTCTTTTTTGCTCAGAGTCCTGCCATCGCCGTCATCTTTGGCGTAGCGGTGGAAGATGACAATGAGGTTCTCCATGCATTTCTCCAAATCAGACATGACTGCAGAGGCAGGTGGAAGGAAGCTGCAAATGGACAAAAAAGTAGAAAATGATCAGGCGTGGTCAGGTCATGGCAAAATAAACCACGATAAAGGTCATTTGTGTGCTAGATTTTTGACATTCTGAATTTAAATTGAATGAATGACACTATATTGTATGATCTATGTTGATTTAAAAGCTCACTTAAAGATAAGCGAACGAGATCATCCTTATCCAAAGCAAACAGTGAACACACAAAAAGGGAGGATACAGGCGTTGCTTTTATTGGCACTCAAAGCAAATTCTTTCAATATAAGAGCAAATGTTCCGCAACACACGGACATCCTTATCGCCTCTACCCTTTACTCCACATCCGCCGTATTCCTATTGGATTTCACTCAAACAAAAGTCGTTAAAATAGGAGTAGAATACAATCAGTTTCAAAAAAAAAAAAAAGCACAGGAAGCAGAAGGCCAGTGGTTACTTGTCACTTGGAGAAATGTACTACGTGCGCCCAAACCGCGACCTCCCGATGAATGACGCATGGGAACACACCCAGTGGCAAACATTTGGCGTAAAACGGAGAAGAAACGACAAAAACTAGTCACTCAAATGAGTCGACGACATCTACACGATGTTTGAACCATCTGAGTGTTTATTTTCCTATTTTTTTTGTGAACTAACGCTTCTGCTATGCATGCGTAAAATGAACGCAATCCGCCCCCCCTACCCAAAAAAATAAAAAAAGTTCCAAAATGAAGAAACTTACCGTAGCTACGAAGAGGCTGAGTGAGCAAGATGTCTTTGAGAGGAAAGGAGGAGTTCAACGTGAGTTTATTCGAGTATATATAGTCCGCCGGGCAACGCCCGGGAGGAGGAGATGGGAGGGGATGAAAAAAAAAAAAAAAAAAAGTGGGAGGGGAGTACAAGAAAATAATGTGCTCATTTCTCCACACACCCTTTTGAATATGACTCCCCAAATGCTTTTTTTTTTCTCTCTCTCGACTATCACAACCACAAAGTTGAGTTTTTCCAACTGAAGTCACACTGCATCGAATGACAAGTTTCCATCTAGTTTGTTGGGCTGTTAAATGAAAGGGTGAATTGTAAGTCAGCCTTCAAACATTCTACCAGGATGCGGTAGTCAATGACAGCACGCCATGTTCTGCCTCTTCTGTATGTTCCAATGAGACATAAAAACGGAAATAGATTTGTAAGGCAAATGATCATTTCTTATTGTTATACATTTATCTTATGGGAAATTCCTATTTGAGGTTTTATTGGAACTCAGGATGACTCATGGTGGATTCAAAGCAAGGGTGGGGGCCTTGCTATGATTCCTCAAGTGTCCCAATACCTGTGATTTAAAAAATAATAATACATAAAAGTATACATGACGTGAGTCACAAGTTGAGGTTAAGATCCAACAAGTTGAACAGAGAATAATCCGGCCATGTTACATGACATCAAATATTTTTCTTTTCAAAATGTTCAGTGGGAGTAAAAAAGTTCCACCTGCTTCATGTTGGAAGGAAGGTACCAGAAAAATTTGCAATTAATTATTCAATTTTTTTATTTGAGTTTTAATTCACTGAACAATACCCCCCAGTTTGAATGAGACCAGACACATTGAATGTTTTTTATTTTTTTATTATTTAATTACAAAATGTGTTCTCTTTCATGGAATGTGGCCAATCAAAGTTTCGGTCAAATGAGGGGACGTCTTGTTTCCGTTCCTCAGTTCTTCCTTTTGCTCTTGGTGGGCGCCTTGACGGGCACTGCCATGGGCGTGGCCGCCTGGTAGAGGGCAGCGGATATTTTGTTGATGTAATACAGGGCGAAGAGGGAGAAGATCAAGCTATGAGGAGAGAATGTTGACAGATTTAGTGGAGGACAAAAAAAAAAAAAGGATGGAGTACAATCGAGTAAAGAAAGTCACTCACCATGTGGTGACACACACGCGATGAACCAGACCCGACGCAAACAGCGACAGGCACAGGCACACCAGAACTAAAAGTTTCAACAATATGGAAAACAATAAACAAATGTATATACCATAATCCAAATACTCCATCTTAATCTCATTCTGCATAAACTTACTTTCAGGGAAGATCTTGGCTTGGAATCCTTTCCCAAAAAACAGATTTTCCAGATTACTAAATGCCTGAAGGAGGTGTTAAGGCTAAGCGGTTGTGATCGAAAATACAAAAAGTCAAGTGATCAGTCTTGTGCTCATGGAGGATACAGTGAGGGAGCAGATAAAGAGGACGGAGCCAAGGAAGCCCCCCAGGATAGTGAGCCACTCGCAGGATGCCAGCTGCTTACTGAACATCTGCATGCCGGCGAATACCAACACGGAAAGAAGGCTGGACAGCACCAGAGACGTGCCCGTATTCACTGCTGCAGAGACAAAAACAAGCAACTTAGTCGATTCGTTTTCGCCATTTATGACACCAGTTGATTTATATTTTGGTTAGCTTTATTAGGGATATAAAGGCAAAAAAAAATGTAATGCAATGAATACACAAGTTTACAAATTATGAAGCATGTCACATTCATAAATAATCAATGCAACTCATTTACCTCAAAGTTGGGACAAGGGAAAATAATTTAGAAAGCTGTGTACTTAAGGAGAAAAATGTAAGATGACTTTTGATTTATTTTCATGAACGTAAATATAGCATAGGTTAGTTTGACAGTTTAAAGTTTGTGAAATTGAACGCCTTCTAATGACACGTCAGTGTTCGGACGGAAGCCTTGCAAATGCTAAATTAATGCTAACGTCAAACTCGTCAAAAACACGTAAGCGTATAGCCAGTAATAACGCAAAAACAAGGTTTTGGGTTTAGAGTATAGCTTATTACCACAATGGCTAAAACACTTAGCGCTAGTATTGATATGAATCAGTGCTAGTTAGCTAAATAGTTAGCAAGACAAGCTAGCTACTTGAGCGAAGTAATGGGGTTGGACGTCTGTAAACACACAAAATCCCCATAAATAAATTGTTATTAAATGTAATACATACCCATCGTTCCAAGTTAATTGCTTGTAACTGTAGTTATTTCTTGATTTACTTTTTAAAGGTCCAATTTAACTTTGCCGAACTAGCCGAATAGGTAAGAGTTACGACCTAGGAACCGAAGGAACCTTCACCCGGAACTGGTCTATGGAGCTATTCAAATAAAATAGCAAAATAAATCATAAATAAATTGTAAATAGTCAAATAATTGTATTCATGAAAGAGATCATAATTCATGAACAGAAAACAATTAACAGTAATAATATTATATTCAATGAAAATTTAATAAATATAAAAACCAAAACATACATACAGTAGGATATAATAGTGTTAAAAGTAACAATAAAAGAAATAGCAATACAGTGAGTGAAAGGGACTAGGCAAGTCTGCAAATAGCAAAATCCACATACCAAGATGAGATTCTGAACCAGAACCTCTCAACTGTGAGGCAAACTTTGCTAACCACTAGCATGATAAACTGAATACTGCACAACAAATTCCTTGTCAACATTTTCTACATCATAACGGCTTCTTTGCAAGTCCTAAAACGGCGATAAACAGAAGAATCTCCATGAGGGCGGGCAGCACACTAGAAGAAAACACAGAGAATGACATCTTATCAGAAATATCATTTTCTAACTTGTAGTCTCAGACTACTCCACCGTCTAAGCCAGAAATATCAATTTGCATAAATCAGTACATGTGCACCAACCTGCAGGGTACAAAAATAACCCAATATGTCCAGCACTCCCACTTCTCAAAAATAAAATAAGACAAGGAAACGGATGCGCTGCAGTGGACTGTCAATGCTAGGTGATGTGGATGTCAGGGAAAAAATAAATAAATCATTTTTTTCTTTTTAAACTACAGCAAACTAACCTGCAGAATGCAATAATCCACCAGTAGACTGCACAGTCCCACTGCTCAAATAGAAAGAAAAGAAGAGCCACTGAGCCACAGGCATGGGCTCCTGTGGCTGGGACAGGAGTCATGGAATTTGTTTTTTCTCCATCGATGATGTGGTCATACACATCTCAGAGTAGGCGAAGGATACACAGAAGGCCTTGGCTGCCGTTGAACATGGACACTCCCGAGAAGAAGCCAGCTAACTCGATGGCAAATAACACAAGTGTGACTGACAGGGCCACCACCAACCTGTAACACACACAAAATGCATTTGAGTGCGTGTCCGTGTGCATGCATTTTATTTGTATTTACTTTAAATCTTCGCTGTCGTATTGCTCTTGCGTAAACTCCAATGGCAAGCACGCCTTCACGTTATATTCCTGCAAAAACAAGATTTGGTGTCAATCAAATAGTTGGCTCAAGTAGAAGCATTTAAGACCTAGATAAAATAAAATGATGACAAAAAGAAGCCATCTCAAAATTCTATTCTATTTTAATCTAAGAATAAAACAGTACACGTTGTTTTACCAATAAATATATAAATGATCTTACCCTCGTCCAAAAGATGGTGATGACAATAACAAGGTGGGCGATGATTGTTAGGAATCGAGCAGGAATAAGGCTGCTGATGGCCGACATCTTAACTTTGGAGTTACCTGTTTAGAAAACACAATAGTTGCGCGGATTAGTCGGCATCCTCTGTCTATTGCAAATTGTTAGGTAACAAAATAACACGACATTCAGCACGTTATTAACTAACTATAGTTAAATTTACCTTGTAAAGGAAAACAGGTCACTAGAATAACACACAAAAAGCTTGTTTACTCCGTCTGTCGCCGCGTTTAACATTCAAATGGCTTGGCTATAGCCGGAAGTAGCATCGGTTGCTACAGCAACCGCGGCATTGTACGTTTTGGATTATCATCCGGAGGAAACACCAATTACAAATTCATACAGCAATAGTTCCGATTCGACGACAATGGGGCTTTACAATGCTGCTGTCTGTTGGCAGCTCATTTTTCTTTATTTCATAACGTTGACCATCTGAATAGAAAACTTTAACGCACGTAATAATAATAATAATAATAATAATACCAACAGCAACAATAATATGATGGATGACAAACGAATGCGACCGAATTAAGCCGCCTCGAGACGAGCCCCCCCCCCCCCCCCTCCCAAAACCGTTCTTTCTCCCATCTCACCTTTCTGAGGATGCTCACAGCAGCACGTCAGTAGGCTTTTTGCTAGCACAGACATAAGAGGGCTCCCTGGCACCGGCAGATGGCAGACACGGAATTAAAAAGCTTCACTTCCATCATGGATGCCTTGCTTCGTATCAGTGTGAGTATAAAATCCCTGGAATGATCTTTATTCCCCTAGCAATGTCCAAATGCGTCGTTATATTAGGGCATGTCACACATAGCTTGTATTTAGCTACCCCTTGCAAACTAAAGATTTCTATTCGATAAAAAAAAAGCACCCAAATAGTTCACACGAGACAAAATGTTTAAACATAGCACAGGAAGCTGAAATCACAGGTGATGTACGTCGTCATAGAAACGGGATGCTGCTTCTCGCCGGTCAGGATTAAATATAGTTGAATGATATAATGTTCTCATTCCAGTCCAACATGAAGAGCATGGAGCGAGAGCTTCGTTGTCCCGTGTGCGACGACATGGTGAAGCAGCCCATCCTGCTGCCTTGCCAGCACAGCGTGTGCTTACTGTGTGCGGCCGACGTGTTGGTACAGAGGGGCTTCCCTCAACCTGACCTCCCCCCGGAGCCGAGGTCGCCGGCCTCCACGCCCAACACTCGCTCCCCGCGCCAGCCCCGCAGACCCACGCAGAGGACCCCGGACCACATCCTAAGAACTGGTAAGGGAGGAGGAACCTATGGTGAGTCATCGACTTTTATATTAGAAAGTGAACATCTCAAAATTGAGCGGTGCGAGATGATGTCTCGTGTGACATCATCCATGAGGTCAGCCCTCAACCTGGTGTTTCGGTGTTTCTTTCCGTTGACAATATTTGGCACATATTCCTTTTGATTTTCTCTTCTCCTCCCACAAGCATGCAGCACATACCCCGGGCGGCGGCGTAAGGACGTGGCCCCTCCCCCCATGCTGTTCCCGTGTCCTTCCTGTCAGGAGGATGTGGAGCTTGGCGAGAAAGGTCTGACCGATTGTCCCCGCAACCTCACTTTGGAGCGCATTGTGGAAAGGTAACTGCAAAAAAATAATAATAATAAACTGGGGAAATGCCAGAAACACAGTTTATTCATTCTAATTATTTGTATTTCTTTTCATTTATGACCAAATTTGATTTTGTATTGAATTTTGTCAGGTACAGGCAGACGCAGAGTCTGGGCAGCACGTCCATCGTGTGCGCATTCTGCAAGCCTCCTCAATCTCTGGAGGCCACCAAGGGCTGTGCCGACTGCAAAGCCAACTTCTGCAATGAATGTTTCAAGCTCTACCACCCCTGGGGGACCCCCCGAGCCCAACACGAGCACATCCTCCCCACAAACAACTTTCGCCCAAAGGTTTTTGTCTTTCTTCTCGTTTCCCTTCCCGGGATAGTCTCCGTCGAATGTGACGTTTCGGCGCCCGTAGGTGCTGACGTGCACGGAGCACGAGCAGGAACGTCTGCTGTGGTACTGCTGCGCTTGCCGCAGGTTGCTGTGTCCGCTGTGTAAGCTCCGCCGCAACCACCATGGCCACAAAGTCCTACCAGTGACTCAAGCCTACCAGGCCCTGAAGGTGCCCCACATTGTCTTTTTCTTTTTTTTTTTTTTAATGGCGCTGGTATCAGCTTTGCTTGCTGTTCTCACAGGATCAGCTAACCAAGGAGGTTAACTACATCCTGGCCAACCAGGAGACCATCCAGAACCAGATAACACAACTGGAGGGGACCATCAAACAGATGGAGGTCAGGTTTGACTAGATTCCATGCAAATCGACTGCACTTGGACTGTGATTTGTTCACATACCACTAGAGGGCGCCTGCGTACAGTATGAAAAGACAGTTCTTAATTGGTATGCGGATACCAATTGAGCCAAGTTGTTAGCAAATGCTAATGATTGTTTTGAGCTAAAGGTGGCCATCCTTCCATTTGTGCCCGCAGGCCAACAGCGCCGTAGCTCTCCGTCATCTGAGCCGCTGCATGCAGGATCTGTCCGCGTCCATCGCCGAGCGGCAGGGGGTGTTGTCCGTGGCCCTGGAGGGCTCGCGCGGTCGCAGGGAGGAGGCGCTGTCCGCTCAGGCGTCGGCCAGGCGAGACATGCTGGAGCACGCCGGCATGATGGCCTACACGCACGAGCTCCTCAAGGAGATCGACCAGCCGTGTTTCGTGCAGGCGGCCAGAGTCACTCACAACAGGTTGCTTCTTCTCGTTGACGTTTTTTTTTTATTATTGTCCTAAATATGATTGTTTTATTTTCCCGGACAGGTTGGTGAAGGCCATCACAAACCTCCAGTGCTTCTCCCTGAACGCCGATCCGTCATTCAGACACTTTTACCTGGATGCAACGAAAGAGATCAAACTCATCAACGGCTTGGATTTCATTCGCGGTAGGTTCCGCACTGGACGCTACATTAGGTACACCTAACTGTAATCCACTTGACTTGTTTTGTGACTGGCAGCCCCCCTGGCCCCAGTGATCGACACCCAGAAGACGCTGGCGTACGACCAGCTCTTCCTGTGCTGGCGCCTCCCGCAGGACTCGGCCCCGGCCTGGCATTTCTCCGTCGAGTACCGGAGACGGACGGGCGCGTCCGGAGACACGTGGGGCGGCACCCGATCCCCCGACGCCTCGACCGCGTGGCGGAGACTGGACGAAGTGCGAGGGACCAGCGCCATCGTGGGACAACTGCAGATCGACAGCGTGTACGTGATGAGGGTGCGAGGCTGCAACAAGGCCGGCTTTGGAGACTTCAGCGAGGACGTGTACCTTCACACGCCGCCGGCTCCCGGTAAATTCACGTCTTCTCGTTTACGCCAACGTTTAAAATGTGAATGTTTTGGGTTTGAATTTTTTTTTTTTCTTCGTACTTCTTTTTCTGCTTTCCTGTTGTTTCCTCCATTGTGAATTCCTCTTCCTTATCTCCCTCTGTCTAGTGTTGTCCTTCTCCCTGGACTCTCGCTGGGGCTTGCATTCCGACCGGCTGGCGCTGGGCAAGGGTCAGACGTACGCCCGCAGCGTGCCGGGCCTCTCCCTGCTGAAGGTCGCCGACCGCGCGCTCACTTCCTGCCACCTGACCGCCGACCTCCTGGTGGCCGACCTGGCCGTCTCTCAAGGCAGGCACTACTGGGCTTGCTCTGTGGAGCCCGGCTCCTACCTGATCAAGGCAGGAGAATCTTTGGACATTTTCAAGTGATTGTCATAGCATTGCTCTTCAGGGTTCGTTTGAAGAAAAAAAAAAATGGCCCTTTATGCAGGTTGGAGTGGGACAGGAGGCCAAACTTCAAGAATGGTTCCATCAGCCGCAAGACATGGCCAGTCCCCGGTGAGAACTCTCTGGCGCCCTCTGCAGGCTATAGAAAAGATCAGGCCTTTTGAACCAAACGTTTTCTCTCCATCCTAAGGTACGACCCAGACAGCGGCCATGACAGCGAGGCAGACGACAACCAGGACTCGCCCGCCTTCTGCTTCCTCACCATGGGCATGGGCAAAATCCTTCTCCCCCGAGGCCATCAACATTCCAAGCCCGCCCACCCTTATACGACGCCTCTGCCGCCCAGGCTGGGCGTGTGCTTGGACTGCGACGAGGGCTGCGTGGCCTTTTACGACGCCCACTCCTTACGCGTGCTGTGGGAGGGCAACGTGGACTGCTCGGCCCCCGTCTGTCCCGCCTTCTGCTTCATCGGCGGCGGCGCCCTGCAGCTGCAGGACCTGGTGGCCAGTCGCAGCATAGAGGAGGAGGCGCCGCCGCCGCCCAGGGTCACCATCAAAACACGGGCTACCGATCTTAGTAAATCATGAAGTCGCGCAATCAAGCATTGTTTTTTTTCACGCTTCTGAATTCATGTTAACATTGTGGCTGAAGCGAAGATTTTGACTATGCATAACTTATACATGGGACAAATATTGCATGTGATGCATTCTATTTATTTTATGATTGTTACCACATAAAAGCACTGCAGATATACTCTGTCAAAAAAAATTGAAGCCTTTATTTGTAATGTAGCGTGATGGGTAGAGATAATACAATTGTTTTCCCGAAGATTGATTGGAATTGAATTCATATGACCATTTTGTATGTCAACAGTATATTTATTGCAATTTTGAAAGGTCTTGTGATGTATTTGCCTCATTATTTTCATTGCATGTGTTGAACATGCATATATACAGCATATGTTTGTCAATTGAATGTTTTGTATGAATGATTGATTTGTATGTGTGTGGCCTCACGGGCTGTTAAGGCACATTTATTAGATTGTAACTAGCTCCAAGGCACATCACTTATTATATTCAATAATACCTCCGTGACAGTGTGGGTAAAATATGAACATTCTTCTCTTTTTGTGCAGGTAATGATGTGGTTGTTTATGCCTGACAGCTTTGATTGTCGATATTGTAATATTTACACAGGATTTGAACTTGATTGTACATGAATTTTTTTTTCTAGGAAATGAGTGTGATAGACAGAGTGGAATCACGTGACACTGTATGCATTGCTTTTTTTTTTTTTAATCATAAGAATAAAATAACTTGTAATCTGACACGTAACGTACCTAACTTTGTTTTGCTTGCTAACAGCTGGTAAATGTCGATAGTTTGGTATTGTTAACTAGAAGACAAGTTGGGATTAAGTGGGTGGGGGGTACACGCTGTCTTTGAGTGAATGTTGCGTAACACACAGCATCATGTGAGGGCAAGCCTTCCATTAATTGTTTGAGTGACTTGACAGCTCCGTTTGTGTGAATGGCCGCAGTTTTTTTTTTTTTTAATGGTTGTTTTTTTTAGTGAAGTTAATACGTCAGGGCAGGTTTAGGATTTCAAATTAGGGTTTAGCGTTTTTAAACATGTCGAGTCTGGTTACATTACCGTGAGTAGCTGTGAGCAAACTGACAGCAGTGTCTGTCGAGTGAGCTTGCAATGTTACAATCAAACCACTAGGCGGCGACATTACCTTTGTTTTTGTGGCTTATCTTCTTTAAATTGTGCAATTGTTATGTTTGAATAGAATTGACAAGAATGGAAAGTATTCAAATGTTTTTGACACAATTTTAGTTTCAACGCAAGGGACATTTCCACCTCATGTTATCCATGCTTTTGTTATTTTGGGGTTTTCATGTTATCATATGAAGGCATTTATTGTTAATGAATGTCAAAGTTTCATGAAACTGATATATTTCACTTCTAATATTACATATTGCTGCTACGTTTTTAAAACAAATGGCTCCTTCACACAAGAGGAAAAATAAACAAAGGTACCTTACTTTCAATGATGCGAATTCCAATTGTATTTACTTAAATGAGTTCCCTTGTCGACCATCTTGTTTTCTACTCTTGACCTTTCACCCCGGATGTGATTCATACATTTACGCTAATTATACACAAATTAATTTTTCTTCATCTACTATTTTTGAACACATTAAACAGAACTTATGTAAAACAATTATTTGCTATTCAATAATATCACACAATATATCATCTTACATTGAAAATGTTCATGATTACTGATAAACATATTTTTAAAAAATTCATCCACGTTTTGAATTTATATTTACTTGAACATTTTGTAACATTTTTAACTTGGTTACACCCACAGTAAACAAAACATGCTTGTACAGCTCAACAACTCTTTCTCACGACTATATTCATTGAGAATTGCCTCCATCAATTGCTTCGTAAAATTGCACCATAAATGATTGAGCACACTGTAGAATCATATATTTAAAAAAAAAAAAAAACCCACATTCAATCTTCTCACAAACACAATCGACTGGGAGTTGTCTTATTGAGCCATTTGTTATCGTTGTATGTTGATAAAAAAAAAAAAAAAATCAAGAATTATTTGCAGGAACAACAAGCATCGAAACATACAGTACTCAAACTGGTTTTACCCCGGGGCACTTTCTCAACATATAGTGTCGATATAGTATGTCTCTGTCTTTCTTTCTTTCTCTCTCTCTCTCTTGCACCACAAACTTGAAGCGTGCTGAGGCAGGCAGTCATTGTGAGCGTGTATCATAATTTGCCTTAAAAAAAACATTAACCCTCCATAAATCCCAAAACATGCTGCAATTTACAGTGAGAGGGGGGAAAAAAAAAATGCTTATTACATCCCCGTGAAAAAAGCGAGTGAGTAAATCCAACCAAGTGAGTTTATTGAGACGTCAGTGTAAAAAGCGAGACGAGCGTGTCAGATGATTTGTATGAAATGAAGAAGTATGCGTGCAGGCAGTCAAGAGGCGGGCCGGGCCGTCCTTCTGCCCCTGACAGTTTAATGAGCGCCTGTCCGCATGTCACCTCGCCGTCGCCAAAATACCAGCAAAGACGAGGAGGAAGGTGGTAAAACAATCTACCGCCTTGTGCATCGCCCTGAGGACACACACATACACAGAGAAGCTTCTGCCTGTTAATGTATGTGGAGCAAAGGTCTTGAAGTGACAACTGCACACAGCTGAAGATTTCCATCTCTCACTGTCTTTGTGTGTGTGTTGGAATTCCACGCAACAAGTTGTACATGTGTTGCTTTGTCGATTTCCTGCCTCTGCCTTTTTAAAGGGACAATGACGGCCTTTATCTTGAACGTTTACAACGCTTGCAGTAGAGTAAACACTTTAGCGGGTTTGTTTGTTGCGTGTGTAGTAGTGGAGTAAGGGTGACGATGAGGGAGGGGAGGGGGAGGGGGTGGGGGGGTGGGGAGTACAATCAGCTGAACAATGAGTTCAACTTGCAAACAGGATGGCTCTGTTTCCTGCCTCCTCGTAGACTACACACACATATATATGAGCTGACTGGCATTTTGCCCCCCCCCCTATGCAAGGAGCACCTTGTGCAGCTTGCACAAAGTGATGACACACACACACTCACACACAGTTAGCGGACACTACTCAGCACACTGTGCACCCACGCAGGCCGTCCGAGTAAATGCACACCTGTCCCAGCTGCTGTTTTGCACATTTTGGAATGTGCTTTCGCTCACCCTATGCCCCCCCCCCCCCCCCCCACCACAATTTATTCACACGTTATAAATTTAAGCTATGGTGTGCACATGGATCGACACTGTTTAATGATTCGGAATTGTGGTTCCAGTTTGCTCCATTTACTCATTTTGGGCTATAACCGATCTTTTGCCATTATAACACTTGAATGAACTTTGCAGAAATTTCGATATTCAAAAATGCTACACAAGTGTAAAAACAGATAGCAGTTTGGATTGATATATTTTTATTAGCAGACCATTTATGGGTATTAACGGTCATGAACTTAAATATGTATAAGCATGTTACATTTTTTCCCAATAGCAAACCTAATGATCATTTTCAAACTACTGCTTTGCTCTTGTGGTTAAATGAAGAATCTTGATTCAGAAAACCATCATAATTGTAGCTCATGTTGTTGACATTTATTATTTAAATGTCAAACAAAAGCCACCATTTAAATGTCCGCCTTTGATTCATGGCCCGTCTTCCGTTCAATATGCCACATTGGTTTCCCACCTTCACTCACTTCAGCAACACAATGCCGTGTTGTGTCTGTGTGTGTTGTTTGAGCTCAGGAAAAGGATTCATGTAACACACACACACGCACACACACATGGGATGAGAACCTCTGGCGTGGCCTTTCCCACCACTGGCCTCTCTGGATCAACACACTCACACACAAACAAGCTCATTCGCGCCACCGCACTATCAAGCAAGCTTTGTATTATGCACACACAGACAAATTCCTTTTACAATCAGGGGAAAGGCTCTAGGGGGCGCTGTTGCTCCCGTTGGAATACCAATGGCATCCCCAAGATGCACTTTTTAAATTTAATTGGGGGAAGAAAAAAAAAAACACTTGGGCACTTTGTCATCATTTATTGACAAAAAGTCATCAGTCATACTTAGGTCCATTTTACACTTTTAAAAAAAAAAAGCTTTCAAAAATAGCTGATGTAAACAGTCATCATAGAAACACAACTTACTGCCACTGATATGTTGTGGTAACAAGGAAAGGCACAAGAGGAAATAGAATAAAAAATAAAAAAAAGTATTTTCCCGGCAGAAGCAAAGAGGAAACGCTCTACAAGCATTTGTTGGTCCTCTTCGAAATAGCAGCCTACAAACAACGCGGTCTTTGGATCGCAGTAAACAAATCAATGC
The DNA here is from genome assembly GCF_054491065.1 of Syngnathus leptorhynchus. NCBI lineage: Eukaryota > Metazoa > Chordata > Actinopteri > Syngnathiformes > Syngnathidae > Syngnathus > Syngnathus leptorhynchus. The sequence goes on from NC_141202.1 coordinate 2,626,946, forward strand.
ACTTGAAAAGATTTTCGCCAAATGTGATCATTTGAAAAAAAGTTTTACTATTTATCTTTTTTTTTTTTTCCCAGTCTGTCCAGGATACCCACTAGTAGCCACCGCAAGGCACTTAAAGGGGACACCTTTCACAAAAGACCTGAATTAAATGTCTTAAGTATTGCAATACACCTTTGTAAAAATAAATACTTTTACTTACAACTTTGTGGAATATAGATGTCATCGCCCACAGTGGCACTTTCTTTGACATTGTGCAACATGTCCATTGCTGGATAGGATCATACCTGCATGGACTTATAGGGGCTGCTGACATGGGCATATCTCCAAAACAAATAAAATCTGATGATGCTTGTGAGAATTCCAGGAAGGTTAGGGACCTAAAATGCACACGCAGGAGAATCATATCGGCAAATAATTGGAAAATTCTGATTTGCTGTTGATTAGCATCATAAATGAAGGTTGCTAATTGTGTGTGGTACCATGACGTAGTAGTCATCCAGCTGCTGGCCGTAGAAGAACCAGGAAGTGGACGTGAAGAACGTGGCCACGGTCAGGGGGAAGGACAAGCACTGTACGTTGCCGCTCCGCACGATGGCCATCTGAATGAGAGGCAATCACGCGTGCTTATTTCAACACGAGGAATGGCTTCGACAAAGACCAGGCTCACGAGAGGGTTGTAAACAAGTCAAGCAAGTAGGAACAGGTTGCGGGCGGGAGGCTAGCAGGTTCAAAGTCAATTCAGCCCAAAAAGTTGGAAAAAAAGAGAATATTCTAGGCCAGCTCAAGCTCAAACCGATTTTTGTGTGGTATATGTTTTTGTTGGGGTGAAGGCAGCCTCTGTTTTTTGAGGAAAACTTACATTTTTCAAGGCTTTTTGGAGAATTTTTTTAGATTAAACCAGTTTCAAACGATTTCAATGGTCATCAATTGATAAATACGGCATTCAGTATTTAAATGTATATTCCTCGTCAATAAAAAGAAATATTTTGAGAATAAATGTTCATTTTTTGGGGCAAAAACATTTTTTTTTGACAATCATAATCTTACCCCCCCAAAAAATTAGGTTTCAGAAAAGTAATATGGGAACGACTGCTGTAATTTAAAAAAATAAAACCTGATTTGGGAAAAAAATATTCATAACACATTTGATCGTGTAATAATTTTTTTTGAATGGTATAAATATTACCTGAGTTTATCAAACCTTCGTTGTAAACGTTACTTGTTCAATCACTATCTGTACCTTTAATAAAAGTTGAATAATGGCAACAGTTTGAGCAGCTAACCAATCAAGCGTGGATTTCAAACTAATTAGCGGCTGCCAAATGCCAACACACTATTAGGGCTAAGAAGTCAACCTGGCGTCTCCGAGGGGATGGGGGGGCCAAACGGTGAAGGAATAACAGGAAGATGCAGATGAGGAGGAGAAGAATGGGAGGAAAGCCACGGGCTGGTTTCTGACTGTGCGGCAGATGGAGGGAAGGAGACAAACAGGATCAGAGACAAACGCCACAGGAAAGAAGACATGTGATGGGGCCCCGTGACAACTGACTCTTCGCTTCCACACAAACATAAACACGCAGGTGTGCAGGAGTGTTGGAGTTTGTTTTGAACTTTTGCTGTATTTGAATAAACGACCCAAGTACACGTTTCTTACCAGGTCCGCGAGAGGGGACAGATACACGCCCACAGTGGCCACGCTGCAGACGAGGCCGAGCTGGTTTAGCAGCAGGTCGCCCGGAGGGAGGTATGTAAAGTACAACCTGGCGCTGGTCACCAACGTTGAGATGACAAGTAATTGGAACAGGACATTTTTCTAAAACAAAAAACAAAATGGCCTCGAGCTTCACGTACAAACTGGCAAACATAATGCCACGCTAACCTTTTGTTTTGTGTACTTGAAGTATACGAGGATGTAGACGGACTGCAGAAAAGCGCCGATAAGATTGACGACAATAAGCGTTTGGTCGCTCTTCAGCATCCCGTAGTATAACCATCCCAGGTTACTATGGAAACCAAAACAATGGAGAGGATGAACAGGGCAAGGAGACACGACAAATAATTCATGACAGTCATTCTTGTCAGTCTGCCTGAAAAGCTTTGTTTTAGGACTTTGATTTTTTTTTTTCATCTGCTTTCCAATAACAATACTTACTTGGCACATGTGATGAGAAAAGGCAGAAATTGGATGTTGTCGGTACTCTTGGATTTTTGCATTTTTTTTAGATCGACCCTGCACACACAAATAGAAAAATGAAGAGAACATCATCTGAGAAGATTATGCAAACGTTAATCTCGTAAATATTCATCACTGCAACTGACAGCTACAGTGCAACAAGTTGACAACGCACTTGTAAGAAAAGGAATTTCACCTCGTAAACACAATGTTGAAAACATTTGCACAAAATGATTATTTGGGTCGAAAAGAGTTGAAAGTTTGCCACGCCGCAAAAAAAACACAATTCTACTTACAGCCCAGTCGAGAACATCCCGAGTGTAAACACGATGCACGTCCATGATAAAAGATGCAGCAAATCCATAAAAAGGATTTAAAAAACGATAAATATATTCGTAATTTAGAGTGTAATATATGTTTATCGAATATAAGAGTCGTGAAAAGCAAAATTATTACACCCCACGGCGGGCTTCTTTTCTGGTTGGATTTCCGTGTTTGCAATCAGTTGCTTGATGATTCTGCGCTTCGATTGGTTGTTTACCAAATCACGTGGTACGTAATCTGTCCAATGGTACGCTAAAACGGGTACACCTGACGTCATCATGATAATAAATTTGAACTGATAAATTTCATTCGAACTGATCCAATTTTGAAATATATAACTAAAATCAACCTTTCTATTAGAAATAAACAATATTTGACAAACTCTAGACGTTTTTATTTCCTTACATGTTTACCGGACAGTTCATTGGGATGCACTTCATAAAATCCAATACAAGAACTAATGATCTTTTTTTTTTAAATGCTCCTTTTACAAATATATTCTAGGTATCAATGGACATCAGATTTATTATTGAGCAGACAAGTCCAGTCGCCCTGACAACAGGTCTGAAGTTTGACCTTTAACAACAGCCCTTCTTCACACATCATTTCTTCTCCCTTCCTGTCTTTCCTTCATTTTTGACATTTTATTTGACATTTTACTTTTGTTTGCCCCTTGGTGGTGTCTTTGTGTTATTGTTCTATTTGACTGTATCACAGATTTCCTTTTTCATTTCATCCAAACACAAAGAAATGTAATTTTTTTTTTTTTCCCCTGATAGCCTCCAGTTCACCCATGACCCCAACGTGGAATAGAAAATGGATGAATGATTGACACGCGTTCGATGACATCATCATTGCTTTAACGCATATGGCGTTCTCGGTGTCTGAGCTCATTTTTGGTGAGTATGTACCAAGGAAAAGTAAATAACTCCTTATGTTCTGCTTTGGTATGTACAATACGTATGTATATGTTGCTGGGTTTTACAGAGGAGAGCGATTTTTGACAGTTTTCAGCCATTTCTGAGGTTTTCGACGGCTTGTCTTTCATTCCGACGTGTGGGCACGTCCTGGGTTTTCGATGTATGGAGCAGTAAAAGAGGCGGAAAAAAAGGCCCCGAAAAAAAAGGGTCCATGTGAGGAGGCGAGAGTGACACCTTCGCACCCGCTTGCTAGCGTGCACCCCCGACCATCCGTGTTTGGTTTGCAGTCTGTGAAACGGGAGCCAGAGCAAACTGCCGACACACGGGATGAAAGTCGTGGAAAAGCCCGAGGCCGGGAGAAGTTGGGAAAGACCTGTGGGTGGGCTTGGAACGTTTCGTCGGGGGATAGCTTTGCCATTTGCCAAAATGAGATAAAAAAAAAAATAAAAACCAACAAGACAGGATTTATATTACAACACTTTTGTTTATTCCATGAAGTTTTCACATCTTTCAACAATATCTTAGTTTTTTTCCTATGTACAAATGTACATATAAACAGGTAGAAAATGACTGTACAGTGTATGTTTTCAAAAAGTCCCTTCAGTTTGAGGCTTGACAAGTCAGGGAGGGGGGAGGCAAGCATCGGGCATCTGCAAGCATGTACCAAGACAAGACTGACTAAACAACATTGCACTCTTTTGACCATTTTTAAAATGTTCTCATATCATTAGTTCATTTTGGATGTTCCAGTAGAGTGGTCCAGTTTTTTTTTTCCCCTCAAAGTTCCCATTTTTCTTCACAGTTCAAATTGTGCAGGACATTTTTTTTCCCCAAGAACACTTAGACCTACTACACTACTGTTATTTTAATATCGCTGCAGTATTTAGAGTTACTTTCAGGGTGGTATAAATTGGAGAATGAGGAATGAAATGACAAAACATCGAATAAAAACAATTTTCAAATGGTCAGCGTATTGAACCCGAATGTGTTTGATGTCGTCCCTGAATGAATAACGCGCGAAAAGTGGTATGCTGACTTGAGGCTTGCGAGTGCTCCACAATAACGGCACCAAAAACAAAACGTCGGCCGCCACTTAGCCACTGACGCAGGGACTGGACGTGTACCTACAACAAAGTGGTATGAAAACATCAATAACAAATTGCTCAGAACGGAAAATGCTGCTTCATGCTCATCATAGTACAAAAACAAAAAACAAAACAAAATGGAGGTCATTTTCTTCGGAGTGATCAACACTCCACATTCACAACACACACACTCACAGCTTTGTCTTTGTATAAAAGCTCTGTATTAGTTATAAAAAAAAAAAAAAAGTGTCCATGACCCCGGTGACCGGCACTGGGCTTCTTTGCAATGTTTTTTTTTCAGTGTAGCATCGCCGCTAACAAAACGGGAAGGAGCGTCAAGGAGAGCGAGAAGCAGACGGGCCGCGTTCCTGAATTTCCAACGCTTCTCTGGACATTGGGCTCCATGGCCGTCGGGTCGTCTGGGAACAGGAGAGAAACAAAAAGTGAGTGTGTGGGAAAAAAAAATAATAATAAAGCGACCGTCTACTGATGGATGCCTCACCTGCTGGGAGACGATTGGACAGGTTGTGAACTCCGCCGGAAGAGACGAACTTGGCTTTCGCCGGGTCCGAGATCTTCTCCCCCGTCTCTGCCTTGGACTTTCCCGTCTGAGTCTTTCCCGCGCCTTTCTTTCCGGCCACGTCCACTTTGAGCCTCAGGCAATCCTGGCCGTGATGATGGATTGGCTTGGCTGATGGGGAGAGCGCACGCAATTATATTTTCAACCTCCCAACATTTTTTAGAATTTGAGGAACACTTCAGGTACAAATACTTACAGATATAATAATAGCTCTCTCCTTGACTGAACTCCTTGCCCAGGGTGAAGGGGGTGAAGCGTTGGAACTTCTCGGAGAACTTCTCGGGGGCGTGGGGGGCGAAGGGTCGCGAGCACTCCCAGCGGAGCTGGTCGAAAGAGCGCGGCTTGCACACGTCGTAGTCGTCCTTGTCCACCATGTAGAGTACGTAGCGCTCGGCTAAATGCGGCGGAACCTCGCCGTGGCTGTAGTGCGGGCAGATGATGTCCAGGTAGTCGTTGATGCGGACTTCCACCGTGTAGTCGTCCCACAGGAAGCTGAGGGAGGGGTGAGAGGAGCGCGTTTAATGACGGAGGGCCTCACCAATGTTTTGATTGCAAGCAAGCGCGTTGACACTAATGACGAGGTTTAAACACGCGTGTCGGAATCCCGACGCGCGCCTGCTTAGCATCTGCTGCGAGTGTTTGTGTAAGTTCAGCTTTGTTATAGAAAGCGCAAATTAGTGTGACAATTTCAAAGTCAGGTCGGACTTGTTTTGGCCTTGGCGCCGTTACGCTCACACACTGACATTTATTCGCGCCAAACACTTTGGGTTTAAAAACAAAACAAACACACAGACACTTTTTTTTTTTTTGAAACTGTTTTTTCCCCACTTTGCTCCTTCAAAGACGGAGACAAAGGGGGCGGGGTCGAGTCAAACTGACGCCCTCCTGCTCTCTTTTCATCTTCATCCTTCCTTTAGGGTTTTACGACTCTTTTCAAGCCTCGCCGCCGTCTCCACTTGGTCGTCGCGAAGGTTGCGCCTCAACAGAGGCTTTACTGTAGTTAATCAAAGCTAATGAAATTATTCAAACTAAAAATGGAAGAAAAAAAAAAATATTTGGGGCTTTATTTGAACTCATTCAGTGCCATTGACGGTTATAGACGTCAAAGATATTAACTTGATTGGCGGTTAATTATTTCACTGTTAATGTTTAGCCATGCAAAAGCTCCATACGAATAAAAAAAAAAAAAAAAAAAAGATCTAAAACTAACACTAAAAAAAATAAAGTCAAGGTGTGATTTTCATTTGAATTGAAACGCGCTTGTGAAGGAAAGCAACTCCCGTGTGGTGTTTGCGCGCCTGTTAGCATCAAAGCGCAGGACGTGGTGCCTCTTTACCCCCTCGTCTCAAAAACCGCCTCCTGTTGTTGTGGCTCCTTCTCGGACCCCCTGGCCTAAGCAGACAGAGTGGCTCCAATCACGGGCCTTTAACCCCTCCTTCCTGCCTCGGCATGTGTGCATACGTGTGCGTTAGCCGTGACCCGCCAGTCAAAACATGCTTTGTTAGCCGAGCGCAATTCGAAACTTGTTAGGTTGCTTGCCCCATCCCCCCCCCCCCCGCAATTCCACAAACATTCAAAATATTGACAAGAATGAAATGCTGCCTTGTTATTTCTTTCTGTTATATTTATCTTTGTTGTTTCAATCACACAAACCTGTCCTGCCATTTTCTTAGTACTAGAATTTTTTTTTTTTTAACCAACTAATTGGCCCAAAAAAGGTTTGGTTTCTATAGCACAGCTTGGCTAAAGCGGAGCAAATGGATAGTGTTGCCAATTCCATTAACACCATTTATCATTAAGGGGGGAGGGAAAAAAAAAAGTCGTCTTTTATTCGGCGCCTCCAATAGCCAAGCTAATTAAAAGCTGTTAAGCGGTCTGGGGCCGATGAGTTGACTAGAAAAGGAGGGGCGGAGAAATGAATCGAGTGTAATTATAGCCTTCCCCTCCCCATAGAGAGTGCAGGCCTCAAGGCTCCGGGGGCCCCTCCAACCTCGGCACCTAACCCCCCCCCCCTGTGGAGCGTTCACTTTACCGTGATTGCGGCGGATGTGTTCAATTTATGAGCGTGCTTTTCTCACAATTAAACTTTTTTTTGTTTCGGAACGTATCGGAATGACGCAACAATCGGAAAATGTTGACGATGATGTATTGTGAGCATTTGCGGCTTTGGCGCTTTTCGTTTGTTTTTTGAAAAATATCGGATGAAATGTTCCCGTGATTCCCGCCCTTTTACATCTGGCCCATCAAAGCTCTCTCGTCTCTCGCTTGCCACAGGCTGACACTTCTCACGGGGGTGAGAGTCGCGTTAACGTGATACTGAAGCTGCATTTTATGTGTGTGTGTGTGTGTGTGTGTGCGTTGTTGCAAAAACCCAATTAGCCCAGGTTTTCCTGCGTGAGATTCTCATGGGAAGGTGCTCTGAAGGCTCGCATTAGTCTCATTAAGAGAGAAGAGGCGCACACTTCACAAAGGTTGCAGTTAAAAAGTGCCAAAGAACGACTTTGCTATATTGATTTTATATTATTCAACGCAATAACATACAAGTGAGGTTCAGATCATGTTTTTGTTAAATTGGGCTTGAGATTTAAGAGGCGGCACCGGGCCTGGGGCATAACATGTAGCGTTAGCTGATTGTTTACTAGCTAGCCCGTTAGCCAGTGAGTAGTGTCCTTGTGAATAAAAGCGTCTTTTTTTTTTTTTTTAACCGTTTTTTTCTTCTTCTTACTGCTTTTGAATAAAGTGCGTGAACGTGAACCGGGGACTGAGTCTATTCTATACGTTTTAACGAGCCATCGTAAGCTATGTTAAACTAGCTAACGTGGCTATGCTACGTTGGCAAATGTAGCCGTTAGCGTACGCATTCCGCTTTGGCTGGAGCAACTTTGGACATTGTGCCAAGTTGGAGCAATGTTGCTGAAATCAAGCGTTAGCGCCTGGTGCCAACGTGACAATTGAGGGCAACTCATGCCGCGGGCTCCTGAACACATCTGTTTATTAAGGTCGACGCTTTGCGGCAGAGGTAGGTCAATTCTCACTAATGAGCTTTTTGCATCACCAGGCAATGTTTGCACGCCGATGTAACATTTGTAGAGCGAGGGACCAGCTTGTTTCACCGTTGTCACATTCTGCCGCCACATTTTTTCCCCCCCACTTCGCCCTTTTCTCCATTTCACCCTGACCGTACTACAGTGCTTCCATTTGTCCCCGGAGCACTTGACTGGCTGGTCCGGGGGGGGGGGGGGGGGGGGGGGGGGTGTCAAACAACTGACATTCTCTTTCACTGGGGAACGCGTGGGTCAGAAGGTCAGGGTTCACGGTTGCTATGCTTCTCACGCGCGCCGACAGGGCCCCCCGAGTCAGCAGCAGCAGTACACGTATCTGTTTCGTACGCGCAAAAAAAAAAAACCCCGCGGTCAGCAACATCGAAACACTAAAGAGCTGAACCTTCGATGCACCCCCTCCACCGCCATTTTGGGGGGGGGGGGGGGGGGGGGGGGGGGGGGGGGTTGCGGTTTGGGTAGTTTAGCGCTAAGGACCCGTACTCGGGTGTGCTCATTTAATACCCTATTAATTCAGTCGGGTGAGTCAGATTTCCACCTCCTTAGGAGCTGTCAGTGGTTCTTCCACTGTTGGATGACTGGCTTACAGCCTATTGACTTTCATAACACTGTCGCTGATTAACGGATAATTACTCGTTCTGTCACTTAAGTGGCGTTAATTTAGTGATTGCGACAACATGGAGTGGAGTTTGCTCGACTAGTTTTGCTGCCAAAATAAAAAAAAAAAGTTAGCTGTCCTTGAAGACGGTGGATTCGCAGTAACGTATTTTTTATATTTATTTAATATTTTTATATACAATTTATTTACTACAAATCATACAAATATATTGTTGATTTGCTATCAAACAAATGTCGTCAAATTGTCATCCCAATTCTTTCGCCTCATTCTCTTCACTATCTGCTCTTCCCAGTGCTTTTATGTACATTTTGACATTTGCAGAATAAACAAATCCTTCATTCAAACCCCCCCCCCCCTGCATCCATCCATCCATCCATCCATCCATCCATCCATCCATCCATCCATCCATCCATCCATCAGTGTCCACTCTCTCCTCCCTTGGCCTGCCTCGCTTTATTCTCACAAATGAGCTCCAACCCTCTCACGTCTTCACCTCGGGGTTGTTCCGTCTCTTAATGCTGACTTAATAAACCAGCGCTCTTGGTCCAGGCTAATTTTTCAACACGCTGTTTCACCCTCCACCCAGACCTCAACTCCTCCCCTCTGGCCCCTAAATCCTTTCACCCCCCCCCTTTCTCACATTCTGTCAGACATAAATAGCAAAAAGCTAAATGGGGCATAAAATCAGCAAGATGTTTGCATTTAAAAAAATCCCTGATTTAATTAAACTAGAGGTTTTAGCCACTCAACGTGGCTAAAAGTGTCCTTCAGGGGGCGATGGTGGGCCACAGGCTGGATTTGCAAAACTATGTGTGAAATGCAGTGAATGAGCAGAGTACACACATATGACGCATGCCTGCCCACACATACTACAATGTCGAGAGTTGAGAGGTGCCCTGTCCACCTCCAGTGGAAAAATACCAGGGCCAAAACAGAGAGGGGTCTGTGGAAAAAAAAAAAATGGAGGAGGAAGAAGAAGGAAGTCTGGAGCACAGATAAGGAAGTGAGAGGAAGAGCAGAAAGGAGGAGAGGACAATCACAGAGCTGCAAGTGATTGATGGGCCAACAAGAACTTAGCCTTGTTATTGATTTTTTTAATGTATACTCTCAGGAAAAAAAAAAGGGGTGACATATGACTCCATTACTGTCATTAGCAACATACTACACTAATGTACTGGACTCCAAGGTATCTATTACGAAGTGAACTTGTTTACTGTTTGACATTCACTATTAGGTAGGGGCCAAATGACACTGCTCAAGTGAGTTGAGGAGTTTCCTTTAGACAAAAGCGGTGCTTTGCCACCATCTGGTTGCATATTGGTGCAGAGGAACTTTATTGAGGAGCTACATTTGGACATAATAGTGTTTTGAAAAATAGCCGAGGATCTTCATTTAGACAAAAGTAGTGCTTTGTTGCTACTTTTTGCCGATTATAGTCATGTATTCTTGCTATTTGCTGCTGGGCTAGGTCAAAAAGCAGACTAGGAGAAGCTTTTTCCATGCATCTCCAGTTTACCCAGAAAGGGAAAAGTACAATGATGTACTGGATTTACTTTCCAAGTATATTAACTATATCGGAGATTATGCAAGGACTATTACTCGCTGGCTATTTTTACCTCATAGATTGTGGGGAACATAATGTAATGAAACGGGTTTAAAAAAAAAAAAAAAAAAGAACGTTACATCACCGGCTCACTGGAGCAGATAAAAAATAGCACGGAGCCAAGTCAGTGAGATGATCGTTTTTGTGTCTATGGGTCAGATGGTCAGATTACAAACCGTCTGTAATCTATGTTAGTGTGCGCTCTCCTTCTGGCGGGATTAAACGGCCCGAGGAGTAGACAGGCCGGCTATAAAAAAAAAAAAAAAAGGGGGGGGGGGGTTAAGGAGTGGGGAGAGCTGGCTGGAGGGGCTGTTTTGGTTTGGCCGTCTTCAAGCTAAACTCGTGTCCAGACAGGCCCGCCCGCTGACTGCCTCCGCAATCACGGCCAGACGTCACGCCCGGAGTCCTGACCGACACAAACGAGGGGAATATGCGGGGTGGGATTTAGGAGTCTCGAGTTTAGAAAAAAAAAAAAAAAAAAAGTCAGCAAAGTTCTCATAAACTCACAGCTGACTGCGTTGGAATGCCCGCCTGATGCTAATATTAACATTGAAGTCCGCCCGGGCCCACTCTCGCCACCCGAGAGTGTGTGTGTGTGTGTCTCACACATCTACGTGACGATGCCCGGATTGACCGCCGCTCCCTTATTTGACTGTGACGTGCTCGCAATCAACTCATCTCCAATCATTCAAAGCTTTCTATTAGGTAATGCCACCGTTCCACTCTGGCAATAACAAGAAGAGGCATGTCACATGACGAACAAGACTCGACCTGACTGCGAACAACATGCCTCACCACCTGTCATGGGGAAACACACACACACGCACTAAATCATTACTAGTGGACACTTTAACACACACACGCGGTCGCCTACATGAATGGACAGACTGCTGCCATCTGCTCGGCGTCCTCATCCCAAAGACAAATCACTCGCTGTACAATCGGGACGGAGAATCAATTAGCATCACTTATCCACAGTCACGGCGCAGTCAAAGGCTGCTGACGGATTTAGCCAATCCCTCCAACAGGTGACCGATTGATTAAGATGAAGAGGATTGTCAACATCAAAGTTCAATCTATGTGTTGATGCTGCAAAAACGGTGTAGGATTTCTAGTTTTGTGACATTTAACGACCATTTTAGAACAGTGGTGGCAAATTTATGGACCGAGATAGGATTTGATAGAAATCGTCAATAAAACCTTTACGGGAATTGTTGCAAAGTCCATTTGAGCCTCCAGGAAACTTACCTGAGGCCCCACCCCTTCAGGTGTTATGTGACTCAGGCGAACCTTTTCAAAACAACTCGTGACTTTCCACTAGCCTTCCCTTTTCATACAGGCACTCATGTTGTCTGTCTTTTAAGGTCGGTCCATGTCAAAGGTCAACTCCAGACCTATATGGCTTTTGATCTTGCTCTTTTATTTATTATTTTCCCCACGCTAGACTCAATCCTATTTCAACCAAATCAAATCCATCTTTCTTTCTCTGTACCCTGAAAGCTCAATAAATCGCACCCCTCCACGTCAAGCCGCATCGATCCTATTGAGTGAGTCGGCTGGAATTACATTTCTGCCCCCTACGGCAAAGCAGTGCAATCAGCATTTTGTGCACGAGATGTGGCACTTAGTGACGCTTCTTTTAGCAATATCCATTGAGTGCTATTACGTTGAGCAATTGCGCTGCAGAACCTGTCTGTTGGGAGGAAAAAAACTCCGATCTACTTACGCTCTCTATTAAATAAATGCCACTAATGCGGATTTAAAAACAACAAAAACGAATAAAAGAGCGTTCTTTGCGACATAAAAGAAACTTAACAGACATGCAAGATCTTCAAAGAACATAAAAGAGCATTACAACGGACGCACGTTGCAACTTACTTTGGATTGGAGGTGTTCCAGAAGACGCTGTGCCTCTCGGCGCTGGAGAACCAAGCCCCGACGCTCAGAATTAAAAACAGCACACACGCCAAATCCATAGTTGAAAAAGCCTTTGTATAATTAACGGGAATCTTGTAGTGTAGTCGAAGGTCTGACGCTCCAAGTGGAAACTCAATGACTGTTTACCGGAGCGCGACTCCCGTCTGTTTTGTCTACTCGTAACCCCGCCCCTCAGCTACAAGTAGCCAATCACAGAGAGGCAGTTGTGTACGTGCCCCCGCCCACCACCAGGAGCAAGTGCAGACGCGCCCTCCAGCTGCTGCTGCAAGAGAAAGAGAAAAAAAACAAAAACAACGATGAGGAGTTGTAGAATTAGAGTGTAGTGAAAAAGTCGACAAGACGTCAGATGTTAAAAATAGTAAAGTGCATCATGCAGGCGGCAAAAAATGATGGAAACCTAAATACGTCAACAACAACAAAAAAAACCATGCAATTGCCCCACCCAAAAAAAATAAAAATGCTAATACACTTGGGGAATCCCAATCACTGTACGAAAAACGTTGAAAATAGATTGTGGGTATGATTTAAAACCAGCTAGCTGCATCATAGAGTCTGTGGAATAGGATGGAAACATAAATACAGCTGGGGAAAAATGCAGTCCCCTACAAAACGTATAAATGCATTTGTAAAATCACATATCCAGACAGAAATGGACAGTAAAACGTAAAAAAAAAAAAAACTGCCACAAAAAGGTTTGGTTCAAACAGTCAAGTGTGTACGTGTTGTTACCCTGAAACCAAAAGTCCTATTAAGGTGCTGGTACTTATCAGCTGCCTGAACAAAAAAAACATCTTCAAAGCATCCCAACTGCAACGATAAATACTTTTTTGACCTTCAAAATATGCAAAACCTATCTAATTGCTTGCCATTCACCTACTTAAGCAGCAAAAACTGGACTCTGTTCAACAAATGACAGCTGGATTTATTTCATACACGTATCCTCATTTGGGTCGTACCTGAGCATGTGGCCTTCAATTGCAAAAGTCTAGACACCCCGGGTATAGGCAAAAAATTCAGCTTTCCAAGTCCTGCTATTTATTCCCCACCACTGTTGCAATCTGTTAATTTCCCCACTGACTCACGCCATTTGCTTTCTACACATTCTCATCTATCATACGGCCATGTTGTAACACAATTGCCCCCGTCTCTCCTCTCTTGTGACGGACTGAAGCACTAATCTACAAAAACACACTGTCAACCCGACTGCTTATACGAGAACCCCTCTCACGAGAAGTGTATTTAGTTCCAGACTGTAGCCGCCGAGGCACGCTAGTGCTCTGTTTACATTTTGTCAGGTAGTCAAGAATTATTACGTTTTTTTTTTTTTATCAGTTTGATCTCGTGCTCGGCACTCGTCCCCCAGACGGTAGAAAACAGGGTCGCAGATGGAGTGGATAAAGTCCAGGCCGTGGTGTAATTGTGGCCCCGGCATGAGAAGACTTCCCTGGGGCGAGGATGGAGCCCGGCCTGGGTCAGCTGGCTGGGGAGGCGGGGGGGGGGGGCATGTATGTTCATGGAGGAGTATTTCATGTGTATCAGGGTACTGGGAAAGGGGGGGGGGGGGGTCTGTCCTTAGGCTTGGCTGGGCAAGCACACACACGCTCGCCTACTCTGACACAGGATCCCTCACACACACATACACTGAGTGGGGTGTTAATCACGACCGAGGGAGTTATTACACTCTGGTGACGGGAAAAAATGACGAGTGAGTAAAAAATACGGGTACAAGTAGTCAATTAAGGAAAGAGAAGAATGCCAACAGACACTTTGTTAGCTGTTAGCTCATTTGTTTGACATCGTCTAGGAAGTATTTACATAACAATGTTTTTTTATTATGCTAGTAGATTACAGCGGTGAACTGCAATGTATCATACCGAGAGCTACATGAAGTTTAGCACGTAAAGGTATTTTAGCTAATCGTATCCCATTACGGGAGCAAAATATGAGAAAAAAAAAAAGGGATGATGTAGAGCAAACTCCTGCCACAATAATAAACCGAAACCTGAAAACACAATCGCTCCCAGAAAACTTTCCGCTTTCCCGTTTGTTGGTATTTAGAAAAAAAAATTGCAATAAGAAACAATTGAAATCATCTGTTCCAGAGTTGAGTTCCAGATCTTCTGCGCATCACCGTAAAACCTTAATGAAGCGGACAGGCCATGTTTTAGGTAACATTCTTAAGTGTCACATAAGTATGAAATAGAGGAGACTAAAACTTAAAGAGTCGTAAAGTACCTCGGAGGATGTGTGAAAGAACATTTACTGTATAAATTCTGCGCTTCTTTTCGTGACGGCGCTGAGCAGCTGGGACACAATTTTGTGTTCTGGTCCAATAAAAAAATAAGGTTGAATTGTTTTTTTTTTTTTTTTTTTATCCATAATGGAATCAAATATAAAAGCTAACCAATCCATCTCAACACCAAACTAGCATATTGATTACCTGAGGCATGCGTGAAATGCAAATACAGTTCCAGCAGCTCCAGAACCAGCCAGTGACTCACAGAGTTCAGACGACCGGCAATTGGATCGCCCGGTTCTCTCTCACACGCACACACACACGGACGGACACACGGAAGGGCCGGAACGGAACACCACACCGCCCGGATCGTTTCGACATTTACCACCCACAAATACACCTCGCCTCTGCCTAGACGGCGGGGATCTCCCTTCACACATGTACGCAGTCATGGATGAGCAATGTTCTGGAGATCCAAAGCCAAAAAGGTTGCTGGGTAACTGAACGGCTCGGCTCTATAAAAAAAAAAAAAAAAAAAAAAACACACACACGCGCAAAATGTTTTTAACAGTGACAAAAATCAGACTGCCGTGTGTAAAAGTTTCCAGAACTTGTCTTGTTTTGATTCTCTGGGGATTTGTATCCGAGCAACGCAATCGGCGGTAGGTGTTGGGGATTTCATAGTTGCATAACGTACAATTACTACACGAAATGAAAGCAAATTGCGTGCCGCTTTTGTACGAAACACCTTTTGCTTTTGTTTTGATCTCAAAGGTGAACGTGAGGGCGAGAGTTTTTTTTTTTTAACAATTTCAAAAGGACTTTTGTTTACCAGTCGAGCTTTTGTGATCCACTTTGTCAACATTTGTTTTTCTTACACGCGCCACCCGTCAAACCTGCGCCTCCAAATGGCTTTGGGCGATGAGGCGGATAGTCGTTGACCTACGTGAATACCTCGGTGCAGATCGTGCATACACGCTGATGCTTGTCACGTGATTTGTGTTGCCGTGTTAGTTCTGCAGAGCCGACACGCAAGCGCGCTTCTCGGCACTGTGACCAGAGCCGCGTCGGTCTTACTGTAAATGAGTGACGCAGATTTTTTTCTTTTACCGATTAATCGGATAAGATTGCTGAGTACTAAAAAGTTGGCGTTTACTGATGAGATATGTCGTTTGATTTGACAAGACTTCATATTTCGGAAGTAACTTCAAGAATATGATTACTCAAGTCCCCCCCATGTTCTTATCTTACCTTAAGGACATATGCTTCTGATTGGCTAAGACGGCCTCAAGGTCAGGGGTCACAGCGCTCCCCTGTTGCTTTGGGTATGCACTTGACAGGAAAGAAAACAAAAATGTTTGATGAAGATGGAGAGTTCTTTTAAATACAACAAGAAAATGAAAAATAAACTCTTTTCGCCTTGATAAATCTTGAGTTGAGATTTAAACAAATAAGGTAGCTTGGCCTTTTTACCTTAGTGATGCAGTTGGGGAAAAAAAAAACAACACACAGAGAGAAAAACAAAAACACAAAAATAGATGACTCACACTCACACACACGAGAGTATCTGACAAGAGAAACGCAAATCGAGGTGGAGTGAACGCTTGAAAACATTGCATGGCCAAAGGGCTGTCGGAGCTAAAAATACACGTGGAAAGGCTGAGTGTCACCCCGAAGCTTCACAAAGACAAAAAAAGCGTTTGGGACCAAAGCAGGCTGCTGCTTGCAAGGATAAATGAAGGATGGGCGGGACCTGGGAGTGTTTTCTAATTTTAGAAAAAGGAGACCTGTTGATGACGTCTCCGACTCTTGTTTTCTCGCATCGTCGCACGTGTTGCCCTGGTGCCACGTCTTCATCCTCCAAATCACCCGTGAACGACCTTTCGCGTCACTGGGGGAAAAAAAAAAAAAGGACATATGGAACATCAACATAAGGACGCCGTGAATGTGGGATGAAAGGAGCGTAATCTGCTTCTATTGACTCTCAGCTAACCCACAGATTGCATTTCTTTTGTCCAGCTGATCTTCGCCATTACCGCTAGCTTAGTCTTGTTAACACTTGGCATTGTTTCATGTTCACATGGACAGCTTGTCACCCCGACGCGCTCTGCCTTTATCCCCCCCTCCCCCGGCTCATAGCGGCACACTCTGACAAGCTGCTGCCTCTCTGGCACCACAAAGGCACGCACGTCTTCTGCCCCCCCCCCCCACCTCGTAGACATTCATCTACATACAGGTGGTCTTCTACGCACACACTGTGAGGCACACTTATGCTAAATTGTGTTCACGGTGAGAAACAAACAAACCTGGAACAAGGAAGTGCCAAAGTGGATGAATAACTCACCGGCAAATAATTCCAAATGTGCAAGTAGGCTAAATGCTAAAAACATACCCTAGCGGTTCCATGCTAATTAGTTTTTATTTACTATTTGTCACTTTTAATATCTGAAAGTGCTTCCTTTAAAAAAATATAAAACAAATTGGGCTAAAATTTACTCTAGTGTGGCAACAAAGTATCTGCACTTCCCACCTCTATAAATAAACACGACTTGTGCTTTGAGTTTGACACTAAAATTGTGGCTAACAATGCAACACAGTCACATGTAGATAAAGCTGAAAAAAAAAATGGCGTCTGTTCACCGTCGGGGGTAAATGAGCTCCCCCCCCCCCCCCCTCTCACTCCCCGATGGGCTAACAGTGTCTCACTATTCTCACCAAAGGAATCATTAACCCGGCTCGTCAACAGACGCACATACTGGAAGGCACAAAAGCAGAAACAAATTCCCAGTGAAATATTTAACTGCGGCGCTCGGCTGTCATTTGTTCTCCTTCTTCCCCTCCTGTCTGTTCTCTCGGCTCATCTGTCGTCTCTGCTGTCGCTCCATCCTTTCCTTCTGTTCGCTCGGTGGTCAGAACATACCAAGTACATCTCACGCGGGCGACTTTCACATTGCGATTGTTGCCTTTTCGGCCTCTATTGTTTTATTCATTCCCGTGCGGACTCGATTTCTTCGACTTCGGGCAGTGCATTTGTCAAGCGAAAAAAAAAATCCATTATCCTCCTTCATCCTTTCTTTCCATTGTCCTTTTTATCTTTCTGTGTCTGTGTTGTTCCCTCGTCTCCACACATGCTCCTGGCCTCGGCCTTATATTCATTACGTAGCGCTAATGATCCCAGATGGACCGACATAACCTCGATGGGGGGAAGCGGCGTGCGAGAGGGGGCCTACGCGGTTGTGCGTGGGCTGCTCGTGGATCTCGATATGGCGACTGTACGCGTGCATATGTTGCCGATGATATGCATGGCTTACGCCGTCTGTCGGCAATTCTCGCATGACATCTCTGCAGATTTGACAAAGACGTTTGGAATTTTAATAGGAAATGATGCACATGGGTAGGATCGTCACAAAGTGAAATGAAAATCGAAATAAAAAAAATTCGAAATTCGTTCTCGTTTCATTGCAAATCATCAGCATGCTCAGCAATTATGTCTGGGTGTGCCACAAGGCTCTGTACTCAGCCCGCTATTAATTCGGACATTTATATTCAATGTTAATTCGCAGTTCGGATAAAAATCACAACAGTGGCAACGGTTAAAATATTTACAATATTTGCACCAGTGCGAGCCAATTTACGGCAATGATAGTATAATTTCTGTTTCTAATTAGGATATTAACACAGTGTTCAAGGTCACGGCCAGAAAAATACTTCCTCCAAGTTTGTCGTGGAAGCGTTTGACCACCCCGAACGAATCCCTGGCCCCTGACCTCTCCGAGACACCATCGGAATGAAGTGGAACACAAACTGGTGTCCAGACATAATCACAAAAACATCAGCACCTGAACTCATAAATTGCTCTTAGCGGTAAAACCAATCCTTAAGTTTATTTAAACGTTGCTCAGCTATGTGGTAATTGCATTATGTCAGACTTGAATGCATTAATCCACCAGGGTAACAACCCACAAACACGTAAACTATGCTAACAGTTTCTATGGATAGACCCAAAGGATCAACACATGGACCAGCCAAGACGTTAAAACCCTCACTGCTAAATGCGCTAATGGCGTATACGCCCACACACATCTACACACACACTTGCTGAGGTTAAAATGTTACAGGTGCAAGGGCAAAGTGCATGAATGTGTGTCATGGATATGCTAGCATTCTCCAAATGCACGCACACATGACTTGACCCTTTCCAAATATAGTTTGGAACGACCTCACTTGGAGATCGAATCCCATTTTACCAGTCAGGGTCAGTGAGGCCTGACCAAAACGCGAACAAAATCTAAACGAACATTTGTTCCATGAAATTAAATGAACTGCTAACTGCATTGTCGCTAGCTAGCCTGCGAGCTTGTGAGATAAATGTCACTAATATAGCAAAAGTCAAACAAGCTCGTAGCAATATGTCCACATTATTACATCTAATAATCATCCTCTCTGGCGACTACGATGTATTTTATTGCAATTTTATTGCCATCGTATTAGATAAATATTGATTCGGAACTGCTCCGATCGATATATGTGGCACAAGTGCGTCCTATTATACTGTATTGCGTTTTTTTGGGGCTAGTAAAAGTTTCTAATATAATTTCTGTGCCTTTGCTTTTATTTTCCCTTTTGTGTGTGCGTGTGTTTTAAATCACAGCCTCCTGTTCTTTATTTGTCCTCAATCATTGGCATCGACAAGATTTGTTGCATAATTGTACAAATGCTCAATTTCAGTCTCACACTTGTACCACTTTACACTCACGCACCAAATGGACAAATAAAATACATCAGTCTTTTTTTTTTTTGTCATCATTACTACCTGTTGTCTTGACTTGTGCGTGCAATAACTGACACCAGTTAATCCAAGCAGCCAATTCCACCCACACTCGACCTCTTAGCCACACACCTACGATTATTATGCCGTCTTATACAAGATTTCAAATACTACCACTGCTTTGAAAAGCAATCGCATAAAGATAGACAGAAAAAAATGATACTTCCGAAAGCTAATAAGAGACTGGCAAATATCAGAACTTATCCTTCTGTATACATATAATATGATCTTCAAATAGATTTTGTGTGTGTTATTGTAAGACCGGTTACTATGATGATTTGAGACTTTTCTCAATAACATCGTGAGACGTTGAGCAACCGAACAAAGGCAATTTTAATGGATTTTCTAAACTTGTAATGACTTGCACTGAGATTCTAAAAACAGATTCCCCAACTCATGTCTGGCGGAAAAGCTTTTGTGAACAACTCTACGCACTATTAGACTCATTTCTAAAAACGCCCCCCTCAAAAAATGTACTTCACTATTTGGATGTAATGTCCACGTTTACTTACATAAAGCTCATACAAAATTGCTAAAGAGACTAACTCAAACAGAACTAATGCGCTATCATTGCGCCATTTTGGATTATTTCGCATTTTTGAATAATTTTGTGAGTACCAACTAAATGACCAAATAGCAAACTAGCTTCATGTGTATAATTTTTGGAAGGAAATGTTAGCTAGTTAGCATACGACGCCAACTGCTAACACCAAGGCTCACCACTCTTTGTGTTAGCAGAGCCAAATAATTGACGTAATAAGCATTTCTGGAGTTTATGGTGAAAAAAAAAAAAAGATAATTGACTAATATTCACCTTTTTGTATGATTTATTTTTAACTTCTTGGGAAAATATGAGACACAGTTACTAGGGGTTTGAATGTTTTCCACTGCAGATGTACAGTATGTACAACATGTTTGGGTGGGATATTCCAAACCTGATCATCTGAGGGTCATCCACACACACTAGGAGGCCTACTTAACTTGAGTGATTTATCGACAGGCATCCACTGAAATAATCCAAGTGTCCTAAACAGGCGGAGGCCGTGCATCCACTTGCTTGCTGACAGCAGGTGATGGCCTATTGGAAGGTCACATTTGGAGTTAAAACAGGCACGGAGAGAAAGTTCAGAGGGTGGTCTCATCTCCAGCTCAAAACTGCTCGCAGATGGCGTCCTCCGGCACAATGGAGCGTTTGCCACTTCAATGTTGATTGAGTATGACACGCACAAAGACCTGCGCAAAAGAGGCTTTGGGGATTGGGAAGGATTTTTTTTGTTTTGTTTTAAACATCTTTTAGTTACAAAGAGAGGGAGGTCCTGATCTCCTCATTCAAACAGAATGTTCTCGTGTGATGTGGGATCATGTTAGACTGTCAGCGAGGGAGCAAGTTCGCAAGCCGCCATGTGTTGGCCTCGTGCCTTTCACTACACCCCTAAAAAAAAAAAAAAAAAAAAAAAAATGGGACACATTGTGCGATTTCCCGGGATCATACTTGTAACTGCCAAAGAATGAGAAGTTGGGAATGACAAATGAAATAAAAAATGGGGTGTGTGCGAGATGTTTGGCTATGATTTCAACCATGTGCGCCAGACCTCCATTCTTCACGGCCGTGTCCTGAAACCATTATTGGCTTTTTTTCCTATTCATGTGACGACAAACTTTTTTTTTTTTCTTGGGGGGTGTTTTGGTTGACGACGCCCATACAGAGGAGGCATGCAAGCCTACACGACCTTCAGGGTGGTCAGGTTAAAGTCGATACCACTGGAGGACAGGTCATTGGGTTAAACAAAGACTAAGCTAACGGACACCGCCGCGCCGGGTTACTTTGCTTCTCAAAGAAACTCTTGTCCAATTACAGACAGCAGGTGGGTCCGGGGGTCCAGCTATAACGAGCTTATGGGAAGCAGCCAAGCATGGCGGATCATCCGACCATCCAATATTCTGTCATCTAGCCTCGGCAGGAAGGAGTATTAAGATGAACCTTTTAGCACTGATGATTTTATGGTTTGGCGAGTGCTTTCCGCCCCTTCTTCTGGCTGCGTGAGAGGAAATCCGATCATGGGATGTTAAACTTTAGAGTGGCTTGACGTCAGTAGCTTGACGATGGTGTTCTTTTTGTAACACTTATTTAATGAATAGGCAACAAATAAATACATTTTAACGATAGCATTTGGATGTTTTGATACACGGCTCAACAAAGTGTCAAGTCCAACGAGCGTCACCATAGCGAGATATTACTGTTTATTTCCACTCGCTGCACCAAAATAGGATTTTAAAAATCATCCAGAAACCTTCAGTGACTTTAGCACTCACATAATCCACCGCGCAGCACCGATATGGATTTTTTAGTGTCAACTTTTCAAATGAATTTCGTCCGCCTCCGCTCAGCCACCTCGCATTTTTTGTTAGTATTAAAATCGGAGGAAATAAAATAGAGCCGGCTTGGAATTTTATTAAAGTAACCTTGGAGGACGGCATGAATGTGAAATTAATCGGTAAACCTCCAGGGTGAAGAAGAGCCCTTGAGTCAAGCAATCTCAGGGTTGTAATATCCCACCATGTGCTTATGTTTGCCAATAAGCAAGTAAATAGGAAACTAAAAGATCCTCTTTCTGAGAAGTTTGCCGTGAATTTTTTTTTCATTGTATCCAAAACTAGATCGGTCAAAGATGTCAACCTTTCTCCGTTGCTGTATTTGCAATATTCTTGAGGCGCATATTTTCACTGTGGCACGCCTTTACTGGCCTCCACGCCAGCGTGACCACACTGGAAATAATTGCCTGGGGATTCAGTCGTCGGTTCAAATCCCACACGGGAGAAAGAAAAAAAAAAAAAAAAAGATTGGACGAGTCGAACAATAGGTCAGCTCTGACATTTCTAATTACAGAGCGGAGAGAAGCCAGTTAATGCACTGTGCTGTGCTTGGGACTGGTTGCTATAATTACAAGCAGGCTGGCATAGATGGGCCCCAGCTATAGGTGTGATCACCCCCCCCCCCCTCCCCTCCCGGGGCTCTCATTAGAGGGCATGGGCTAATGAGTGCACCACACACACACACATACACAGACACAGACACACACACAGTATCCAGACAGCGCTGTGCTTTTTACTGTGTTCCGGTTTCCTTAATTTCCCACTTGTGCCTTCAGTGACACACAGAGATGCATACAAACCCAGAGAGGTGTGACGTTAAACATTATGAATGGACCTGGGAAAGGTCCAATTAAGAGTGTGTGTGATTTTAATTATGCCGTATATTTTACAGCGTCCACAGGGGGAAACTAAAAGTCTGGGGAATTGTAAAAAGGAAGACATTAAATGGTGGGAATTTACGTGAGCTGCAAATGTGCTGTGAAAATAGTTGACTGGCCAGTACGTTCAAAAGTAGCTTTTTTTTTCTCTCCCCCCCAGTCGTGTAAAAATTAGCACGAGAGGAAAGATGAAGACGAGGAAGAGGGGTGATATGAGGGTAAATGGTAACGTGATCGCTGTCAAATTTATTTTGGACGCTCCCTGAAACGGCTGGCCGTTACCAAGCAGATTATCAAGCCTGAGGAGAAGACTATCGAGACAGACAAAAAAAAAAAAAAAGTCATCAGATTAGTTTTATGTTCAGACATGGATGACTAAAATATATCCCAGGGGTGTCCAGAAGTCAGGCCTTGCACATGACACGTCACGTTGAGAAGATTCTTGCGGACACACACACATTTGTAGAAGTTGTTGGTCTCTGAGGGTTGGGTGGCGTGCGTGTTTGGGTGGGGCGCATGAGTAAACACTTTGGGTTTGAGCCATGAGGCCTCTTGCTTATTTAAACCCGCTAGCGCTCAAACGACCAAGCGCTCCGATTGTTCTCGTCTGACCCCTTAAAGATCAGACGAGATAAAAACATAAAAGTGTCAAAGTTGCCGCGTAATGCTCTGACCCACATGCTAGTAAGCTAGCATCGTTTCAGACATCCAACAGTAGGCTAAGCGGGGCTTAAGAGCAGCCGCACAAAACAACGACGACAACGGCTTAGAGCATCTTTAGTCTGTTATTAGAAGTGCGCTAATGCAGCCGCCTTTTACGTGGAAACATAACAGGAATATTAAGGGCAACATTTCCATAAATGCATCTTATATCTCTTTTAATGCCCACTTTAGGCCAGCGCTCCTTTTTTTTTTTTGGGCCACTGACATCTTAAGCGGTATTTTAATGAACCGATGTAAAACAAAAACAACCAAAAAATAAAATAAAACATGGCGGACTTCCGAAGTGCAAGACTACCAAATATCTCAAAACGATACATTTTTCTTGTTCTGGTCAAGCTCAAAGAAGGGTTGACATGTGAGTTTGGGTTACCATGGCAACTAGAGACGCATCTACTGCTACTTCTGTTTTGTTTTTCCTCCCTCGGGGCTCGCTTGTGTGAATGCATTATCGCGAGCCTACGGACGATAATATGCGCAATAACAATCCCTTGTGTAACAAATCGCCGCAGTTCCACGTGGAAGCGTACGTGCATGTCGTCATTAGGATCTCGGTGAGGATCATTACGTACGTGCGAGGAAAAAAACAAAAACAAAAAAACGTGCGAGCGCGGGAAATAGTACGTGCGAGCTCGGGCGTGTATCTCACACATAAGCCAAAAGGTTACGGGGTTAAGGATATAAAAAAAAAAAAAAAAAAAGGAGTGTATTGTCCTCCTTATCGTAAGTCAATCCAACTTTTATTGTCGGACAAGTGGAGGGGTAAAGTTCAGCGGAGTTACTAAAGGGCAGACTTTGCAGCGTTGTTGTTCACATCCCAAAGTGTTTACTTGTCTTGGTTTCTACGAGAGGCTATTAAAGTATGAAATATCACAAGTGTTAGCGCATGTGTGCGTTCGCGTGTGGCTCGACCGCCCGCAGTGTCAGCACAGCGTGATGATAAACACACGCAGGTTGATGCGTGCATCGATTTGAGGGTATTAAGAATAACCGACGGCAAGTGTTACCCACACGGGAGACGTCTGGGCCGTGTAAAACTTCCACGCTGTATTGACCAAAACGCCCCCGCGGATCATACGGAGATAGGAATAGGTTGAAAATGGAAAGTAGCATTCTACATGTTTCAGTTCTAAGAAAATACTGATGAAGAAAAAACATCTAGGCGTCAATATGGCTTCGGTTGATGCTGAGCAGGAAGTCTGCTGTGACACATTATTCATGAAGGAAATGAATCAAGTGGAATTTTTTTTTTGCAAGATACCCAAAGTTGATATGAAATAAAGTCGTCAGACTAGATATTACAAATAGGGCAATATTAAAAGCAGACTTTTTGTAAGGGCCACGCTGATGCGTCTGTATTTATTTATTTTTTTTCCTCTCCGTAGTTTCCCTCCACGGCCTTATCACTCTTTGGACAATATGACATCATTTGTGTGTGTAATGCATTTCTGGTCACCGACACAACACTTTACTGTACACGCATGGAGAAACTCGACACTTGTTTACCTCTCAACCTGCTCTTGGCTCCATTGTCTGAGTCACGCGTAAGCGTGCTGCTGTATGTGACGGCACGCCGCGGTCAGCGTTATTCCCGGCCGCTGAAACCCGAAGCCTTTTGTGACATGGGTGTAGTATCGTTTGCCTGCGCTAACACTCCTTAATGCGTGCTAATTGCAGCCTACTCCGTGCTAGCTGGCTTTTTGTTTATTGGGAGTTTTTCATTTGGTTTTCAGGAGACGTAATGTAAGCCAGTCCAGTTGATTCTGGAAGCAAAAGACTCAGCAGGAAGCTGCCTATTTTTTCTTCTTCTAATGATAAGTCTTCTCTCAATAAAAGAACGAGTTACTGCCGCGTCGAGCGGTGATTGCAGAGAAGACGTCACATGGTCTTTTGGAAGTTGGAATAGACGGTATAATTGTATCGTGCGAGTCGAGATGTAGAAACCGACGCGGCCACTCACTCTCTCGCGTCGAGGTCGGAGGCGATGAAAGCCAAAGCGTGTTGTTGTCCCCGCCATCCTCTATCATTTCGGGCTGCCATCAATCACGCTATCTCCGTTTGACCCGTTGCCGTGTCTTCGTAGCGCGGCGTCTCTTTGTCTGTCACGACCGTTTGCGCAGCCAAACACAATTGTGTTTGTTTCCAAAGGGAAACAATTAGACTAGTGTGTGTGTGTTTGGGAATGTGTATGGACTATGTGTGTGTGTGAGTGATTAAGTGGCCACTTGTTCTGGTCAAAGCAAAAGTTGTAGATAGCAACAATGCACTGGCGGAGCTAGAGGGGGGGCCGAGAGGGCATTGTCCCCCCCACGCCACTTCTGAAATGGTTTACTAGGCATTAACTAAGCACTGTGGGAGGACCATCTATGCAAGTCGATGAAGATAATCAGTTGAAGTCTGGAACATATCGCCTATGATGGGTTTGATTGATCCACAGATTTAAATGCTATGTGCAGTCAACATTTCCACCACGTGCTACACGGAGGATGGATGACTCACTCGAGTCTGACACAACAACACGTGCCAAGAACACTTTACCCCATTCGATTTGAAGTTACAAATCAGGTTTGCTCGCTCGTTAAGCTTGTTTTATGCTTTCAAATGTGAGCTCAATTTGCAGAGAACGTCTTGTTTACGAAACGATTACCGTAACCATAATGGTGAACGGAAGAAAGAAGCTGCACGCTAACTTGTCAAGAAAAAACAACAACAATGGAACCCTCCCTGTTATTTAGTAGGACTTGATACAAAAAAAATATTAAATTCTTTTATGTTGAAACACAAATTGTTTTAAAAGTGTTTGAATAACTTTTAATGGAATTACATATGCGAGGGGGCCGTTTTGAGGCTTGAACTATAAAACAAATGTTTCCAATATTGCACTTGTTTTTAAATATAAGGCACTAAAGCAAAAACAATAAGAATAAAATTAAATATTAAATTCAATCTTTAAGTCCAGATACCTGGGGGAAAAAAATCCATTATGAAGTAATGTTTATCATTAATACGCTGTTATTTCCTTTCGATGCTGGCAAGTGATGGCCGCTGGATTGTTTCCATTCGGAAAGAAAGAAGAGGGAATAGTTGTCGCGCGCAGCTTCTTTGGCTAACCTCATTTATCACTTACACGCAGACAAAAGTAGAAGCACCACTGTGTTTGTGTGCTATTCCATGCCACCACACTCCAGATGTTTCCAGATTTCTACTTTCCTCCCTCCGTCACGCTTGACCTCCAGTCCTGCCCCGGTGACATAGCGCTGTAGATGTAATCCCACCTTTTAACTCCCTCTCTGTCTTTATTATGCATTTGTCCGGCCATCCATCTTGCCTTATAATCTCTTCTCTATTACTTAGCGGTTATTTCTGGACGTGCCCCATATGGAGGGCACGAGCGTATTTATAGGCCGCAAACGAGAATGAATAGCCTCGCGATATACGCGCGTGTTAACATGCCGTTGATGCCAAAATGAATCAAGGGCAGCCTGCAGGATGCGTGTTAATGAGGGGATTCATTTATGTGTGTGCCTGTCGCTGTATCCAGGTCTGTGTGTGTGTGACACTAGTTCGGCTTAATACCGCTTTTAATTAGAGACACTATAAGACTATTAAAGCAAAAATGTGTTATTAATAAGGAGTGTAATTCACGGTTCTGCACGTTCCCCCCCCAAAGTCAAACTTGCTTTGTGAAATTTTAAGCTTGGCCAAAAATGATGTAAAATTAAACACAAATAAATACAATTAAATATATACAAATAAATAAATTGAATTTTTTTTTTTAATAAATACAATATAAATAAATAAATAGCCTGTTTGGTTACAGTACTGATGGTTTTCTTTGTACGACCCAGTAACAGTTCATTATTTCGTCTGGTGAAACAACAAGCAGTGTCTCGGAACCGATTGCGTTTGACCTCTGAGGTTTCATGATATATCATCGTCATAGCAATCCATATTCGTTGAAACGCAAATATACGACTGCTGTCTACACGGAAGCCACAAACTGTAAATCTTGGGCCGTGATTGCATGTTCTTACGAGAGGACACATTCATCTTGTGTACATAAGCTAAGTGCTCATTTTCTGTTTTTTTTTTTTTGGGGGGGGATAAATAATCGGAGTTTTGGTGTATGTCTTGATGAACATCGTGCTGACTATACGTCGAAGCGTGCGCGCATTCGTTTGTAAAGGTCATTTTAGCAGTCAAAACAAAAATTACGTTTTTACTGGCAGCACAGTGGTCCATGCAGCAAACTCACAGCTGGTAGCTGTAGGGGGTTGAAAAACATTACATCTGCTTTTTTTTTTTCTTTTTAGGCTTCCCACAGTTACCACCTGCATGCGATGCAAAAGTTCTCTTGTGCCAACAATTACAAACGAAAAGACACAGTTGGTTCAGATCCGTTTTTTTTCTCCCCCCCCCCGCTCCCTTACTCAAAGAAAACAAGAGCATTAAGTCGCCGCATTTGTGAGCGTTCCGCAAAACAAATTCCATTTAAGCAACGCGAGTTAGCGTACAGTCACGGGGAAGATCAAACAGATGGCACGCTATACATGTACGGATGCAGTTCAGTTCTATTTTTTGCATCGCGACAGCGAGATCAACGCTGGCTTGATCTTTATTATGAAATATTTCGGAGCAGAATGCACGGAGAGGTGATACCAGCTGCACTGACAGAGATTTATCGCTACCAAAACAATGTCTGGCTCGCACAATGGCCTGTAACCCGTCCGCACATCTCGTTGGGAGATATGGAAGCAGCCGGTATTCGTGGCATGTGAAGGTCAAAAGGTCAGGCCAGATCGGTGAGAAAGTCGGTCGGTTAGGAAGCTGATAGAACTTAATGAGCCGTTCGTGGCTCGGCTCGTTATTGCGCAACCACTATTTGAGGACATCGGAAGCTTCTCGGTGTCAGCCTTCAGAATCAGATGTTCTGGTTGGTATATTTTAAATGACAATAAGGAATGAGGCTGCGCTTTTGAACCAAATCAGATTTCAAATTCGTCCTGACGGGGACAGAGTCGACGGGAGGATTTTTCCATCATCTGATTGGTGAAGCAAGCCGAGCTGGACTAGCGAAACACATCTGTAGCAATCTACTGACATGAATGCATTTAATAAATCAAGATTGATGTTCTTACCATGTATTGATTCTTAGAAGCTCCAGATGATGAACGTGGCATAGTTGGTCTTTCGGTTTCTCCAATTGAGTTTGTCTATTTAAGTCGGAGCTGAAAAAAAAAAAAAAGCTGAAGGTCATCTGCAGAGACATGGTATGAGATTCCTCCAAATCTCTTTTGACATCTGAGAGGAAGTATGTAGAATATGAATGGGCCCTAAGATTGAACCTTGAGGAACACAACGTGAAATGCTGACAAAGGACAACAACTTATGATTGATTGGCAACGAAATGAAAAAGTAATGGTATTCAACATTTTACATAAAGAACTTCCAAGCAAAAGTAAATTGATAAAGCGGCCCAGTTGTAAATATCACCATTATTTTATTACTTGTGTGGAGTCCTTGGACATCCTAATTGTGAAGTTTCTTGCTGCCTTCTTTTTTCAGTGAGTCAAGCTCTACCGGGTTAACATCACTGGGCCATTGAATAAAATCCTATTTAATTGCCTTCAGAAAGTTAAATTGCTTTCACAGAACGTTTAGGGTCCTTGCTCAAGTGTCACTTTTGTAGCGCTAATTTGAATGCGAGCAGCTCGAATAGTTCTTTACGCCTCCTGATCCATCTTGTTACATCTGTCAGCAGTCACATCATTTAATTAACACCAGAAAGGATGTTCCCGATCATAACGCGCTTCTCCTCCATGTTTGACACTTGATTTGAAACTCTTTGGCTCATAAATGCTTTTTAACTGTTGAAAAGAAAATCATTGGAAATGTTCAAGTATTCTTCCACTTTGCTTTAGCTCGAGTGCCTTCCATAACGTTAGCATCTGACTCACTTTTTATGAACGTGGTGTTGACATGTCAGTCACTCCACCTATTATCGGTCGGGGGTTACTCCCTGAACAGGTTTTTGTTTTCTGTAGCACCTGTAAGGAAGTTTTTTAGCGCCAAAAAAAAAAATGCTTTTATTATTATTAAAAGGCTTTTGTTAGCTCTTACTCAAAAGACAAATGTAAGTGTACTATTCCTTGAATGTTTTCTTTGCATTTATTTTACATTCAGTAAAAATAAGTCTTAAGTACATCTGTATAAGTAATGAAAAACAAATCCATTCACGCTATATTTAGCCTCGAGCAATTTCCGAGCGCACAAAGGGTACAGATGTGAAGGCCAATAATGAAACAGCTCAGCATAATCCACCGTCCCCCCCCCCCCCCCCCGAATGATTTGGAGGTAACTTTTAGGCAGTTCGGGGAGGAGCCACATTGGCAGCCACGGCGGCGCTAAACCAATGTTGATTTGTAATTACATGAGATAAGAAGATGAGTGGAGGTTTACTGCATGTCTTGTCTAAATGAGAGCGGTTATTTGTGTGCTGGGGGCCAAAGAAGCAGACACTCATTTTACAGGCTTAGGCCACAATGCTGTCGGGAGCGTGACCCTGATGTTCCAGGGTGGATGTTTGCTTCCTGTGCATGCATGTGCCAACGAGTACACGCCGACAAATGCAGACGGGTTGGCACACACGATGATGACAGCATGGCACAAAGTTGTTTTTTTGGTGTCTATGTAGCAAATTGCTGCAGGTGCAGTTAAAGGTGTGTGTGTGTGTGTGTGTGTGTGTGTGTGTGTGTGTGTGTGTGTGTGTGTGTGTGTGTGTGTGTGTGTATGCTTGAGATGGCTTTAGTCAATTTGAATAGCAGTCCAGGTATCCGAAAAGAACAGAGGGCCACTTCTGCATAAGCTTGAAGTGTTTTGGGTTGACTTGGTATATTAGCATAATAGCATTCCTGCGTCAGGATAGCATAAGATGATAGGAATGTCTTTTTTTTTTTTTTCATTCTGTGGCGAGGATATTTTGACACAAATGTCAAAAAGAAAGAATTCCTCATGGTTCACCACCAAACTTGTCTGTCCATTTTTTTGTCAGCAAGCCATTGTCTGGTTCATGTTGAATGCCGACATTAGCAATTATCTGGATTTGGATTAACATTTAATGCCTTCCACCATGTAATTCATCGGAATTATTATTATTATTTTTTTTGCTGACGAAGCAACCAAACAAAGCCAATAAAAACGAACGATGCAGCCAATAAGGACCAAACTAACCCAGACATATGAACGATATGTCAATTCAACTGGCCAAAAGCCAAAACAATCTTATCAGGAGAGGCATTGCAATACAGGCGCAATAGTTTATTTACCCGAAAACTTTCCACCAAAACCCTTTTACACAATAAACTGTATTGATGCCACCATGAATCAGAAACACGCCGCACTGCCTTAATCAGACAGTGCTGTTATTATTAATTGTCACGACAAAAATCAGCCAGACCAGATTTTAACAAGTCGCGCACACACATTCTACAGTATCCCGCCATGACAGCCTGTTATTTCTTCCCTCATTAATTCCTCGATTTGGTTCAAGCAGTACGCAGCAAGTTGCAACGTGCCCACAGCCCGTGTGTGTGTGTGTGTGTGTGCGCGGCGGCCAGACGGTTCAGCTGTTTATTCGGAAGTCATCAGGCATTTTAAGGACTTAAAAGTGGAAACGATTTTACAAGTTTGGCAAAAGGAAATGACGTCCGTGTGATCGGGACATAAAATTAGTACAGCGAGATTAGGAGGGAAATCTCGGGACATGTGGACGCATCGCCATATGCCGCGTCGAGCTATTATCCACTACTCAAACCAAGTAGTGTGGATTACCAGTATAAGCCTTTTATTTTGCTCCTTGGACACCAATGAGATGAGAGAACATCGCGCTACTTTGGCAGCCAAGTGGACCGGTGCCGATTAATTAAGAAACAATGGACTCACACATTGTCCCACTGACCGTCAGTATCGAAATGTTCTCACAGAGCCATCAAACGGCGTCCGTGTCTTAAGTGTGATCCTAGATCCAAGTGTAAAATGATTCTATTATTGAAATCTCACAAGTGGGCACGATATTGATTTTGTTTCTGATTTTCACGCCGTGGAACGGAGGTCAGGAGGGTGGTTATGCCGCATGTGATGACCACGTCATCCCAGCTGGAGGGGGGGGGGGGGGGGGGTCACATTCTAACATGTTTGCAGCCACGTGTTGGTGTGGACCAGTTGGCGCCTGGCATTAAGAGGTAATCAACACGTGGAAATTTGGTCGCTCGCTGCCACGAAGATGTCTCACAAGCGCTCGGGAGCTTGGAAGCGGCGAGCGTGTGAGGTCGTGTGGGTTAAATTGTGCGTGCACGGGTGGATGAATCAGACGAGCGTGACTTGATTGCCACCCATCGTGTCGCTAGCCAGCTTCGTGTGTGGGTTATCAAATCACATGTGACTGCCTAGCGTTCATCTAGAAAGTCTTTTCTTGCCACTTAGCTAAGAGAGAAGAAGTCAAAGCAGCTCAGACTTTCCCCGTCTCCAGCGGAGACACAAGATTTTCCAAATGTGGGCCCCTTCCTTGGTGTGCCTCAGGGCCTCCTGCTGGAGCCCTTGTTGTTTTCTCAACCAGCCTCGAGTCACGCGATAATCAAGATCCATATCAAATTTCCGAGAGTGATTCCAGACATCGTACAAAAGGAAATTCATTTCAGCCGCTTGTCTATCATGTAATGAAAACTTCAGTCAAAGAGCAAATGGAAGTCTGTCTGCTATCAAACAAGACCCCAAGGCAAGATCTTCACCTGAGCTAGAGATTTACTCTCAATTCCCGCAACGTAATCTAAGGATCATGATTTTTGAAGCTTCACGGGCATGTTGTTGGGAGTTTTACACTTGTGGACAAACAAGGTGTCCAAACAGAACTCTGGGTCAATTCCAGAGGCTTTGTTCTTTTGAACACCTTCTCTCTTCTGCTTCTGATACAGCCAGTACTTAAGACCCAGGCAATGTGACTCCCACTCAGAACCTCAGCCTCACCATTATTTGCCGTTAAGATTTTTCAAACTTATTCGTCATTGTCGTGCAAAGCTGACCTTGCTTGTCAAAGAGACATCGTGGATGTCAATCCGAAGAACATTGTCAACGCACGCCGTTATCGTATTATTCAGGTTTCGCACAATACTTCAGCATTTTTTTTTTTTTCTTCCAAAGACTTTATCTGCCACAAAATGTTTTTAAAGAGTACGAGCTGTCTGGAAGAGAAAAGATAATAGACCAGAGAGCTTGCACATTCTTCACGAGTCCTTCTTCTCTCCCACAATGACCGGTTTTGACAAACTGTACAACCCTCATATGCCAGCTCTGAGACTAAAGCTGTTTTTCTTGCAATCTGCAGTCATATAAGCTTCTGATTAGATACCAAGGAAGGACATTTAAAGCGCCACTCGGAATAAATGAGATCTAAAGCCATTAAGTCGATCCGATAACCAGTCTGCTCTCTTTTAACACCTGCGCTCGTTTTGCACCAGCTACTGTAAGGCAAACAAAAAACATATGGCAGGGTGGGGAATATTTTTCCTATCAGGGAGCATTTAATTGTTTACGTTTGGGAGGGGGCGGGGCTCATTGGAATGATGTAGAAGATTACAGTATTGGGTGTGAAGAATGTCTCCATGCTAAATGAGGTTTTCCAGTTCATACAGTGGCACATGTATGAACATATGGAAATTGTGACGCCTCCCACGTGATGTGAATCAGCCAATCACATGCTTGCGTCACATGCTTTACAAATGGGGGGGTTGATTGTGGGCGAGCAGTTAGGGAGAAACTCGACGGATTAAAATTATTTGAAAAGAAATCAAAATGTTCTTTTAATTATCGAGTCTGTTGAATATTTATAAGCCTACCCACAGATCATCTGAAGTAAACAAAATAAATACAAATAAAGTCGGACGCATTTTTCAGAAGTCGATAACAGATGGCAAAACATTTACCCCGGTTGTTTAATTTCACACTTGATGGGCGGGCACTCGCGAGAACAAAGTCTCAGAATACAAGCAATTAAGAAGTCAATTCTCCACCTTTTATGGGAACCGTTTTACTTTTAATTGCTCTCATCCTTAAGTTTTAAAAGTCAACCTCTCATTTGTATCTTCTATTTAAATACCGTGTTGGAGTCGGCTTTGGCCGAGCGTGAGAGGCAGAATAAATATAACCCTCCCATCTGCTTCTGCAGTCCAGATGCTGTCTCAAAAATACAGAATTGCGGCTAAACTTAGAGCGGACAGGCTGTGTCGAAGGGGAGAGAAAGAGGAAAAAAAAAAAAAAAAAAAAAACTCGGTCCGTGACTAACTCGCCGAGCATCAATCTGAGGGCAAGTGACAGCGTCAAAGCAGCCAATAGGAAGGCGGGAAGGAGAAAACAACAACAACTTGAAAGCAGTGTAGACAGTGTGAAAATGAAGTCATCCATAAGCTGTAGGGAGGAGCCGTCAGGAGGGGAAAGCAAAATGTCCAAACAGCAAAGACGGCAAGAGAAATGGAGGTTATCCAGCGACAGGGCCATTTGTCACAGTCAGCTCAGTGACTCTCTTTGATGAGATCAAGTAGAAGAGAAAAACATCCACTGTGTTGTGGAATCTACTTGAGACTAGGAGAAGAAAATTGCCAAAGCCGTGTCGGGACAGGGCCATAGTTCTTCCAGCGCTATATATATATTTTTTGTTAACAGAAAAAAAAAAATGTTTTGTGTCGAGATAGAAGATAACGTGACTGGGAGGGGGAAAAAAAAAAAAAAAAAAATCCCATTAGCATCTCACGAGGTCGCAACGTGATCAAGTGTGATTGTTAACCTTCTGTCTTGGCGATTCATTTTTAAACGGCGATGACACAACCGAGCGCTCGGCGCGCGCACGAGGCCCAGGACTTGATCAGCAGTCACATGGTGCGACAAACACCCAGCGCCTCATGCTATTGATGCCTTGGAGGTGTTGGAAACATAAAGGTGGCTCCACTTGGAGAAAACACAAAATTATTCAAGACTGAACGTGACGTCTTTCATTCGCTGCTGTCAAGGGGGTCGTGGGAACAAACATGGCCGCCTAATGGTTGCCAAACTGGGCACCCCCGCTCCACCTGGTATGGCTTCGGGCGTCCAAAATTTTGATTTGCAATAAATTGTCATATTAGAAAAAAAAAGAGCATATTATTAAATGAAACAAAACACTAAACCAGCTCCTCCTTAGCTTTTTTTTGTTTTGGGGCCTTGGTCAAGATAAAATGTGAACATTTTCAGATATAAGCCAGTGTTTGCACAAAACTTGCAGGCTTTATTTATCTTGGGCTAATGTTCTATATATAAAAAAAAAAACCTGGCATGTGAAAACAGGGGTGTGTAGACTTTTCATAACCACTGTACTTATTCAGACCATATGTGGATGCCAACCCAATAATGCAGTACATGGAAGATGGATTAAAAGCAAATTTTTCCTCTGTGACTTTCAAGGCAAGACCTTGACTTGTCAATGATAGTAAATTAAATCCTGTGGTAATAGTTGTTGTCAGCGTAGTGTGTGAGTTCACATCTCCCCAGCCACACATTGTCTTCTCCGTTCATGACCTCAGCACTCTCATAGCGTTATATCATAACCCGATAAAGTAAATCCGCCGTTTAATCTCAATGACTCGAGTTACACAATGGCTATTGTGACTTGAACAGATTTTGCTCTTGCTCATGAAAGATGACAATGGAGCCTAACGACGAGGGCACCGCTCGAAGCGCTTTACAGCGACGCCCTGTGGCTGGAGGCGGTACTGCAGTTTATTGACAAAAGAAACTGAACATCGGAAAATATTTGAAATTGCAAAAGATATGCAGGATCATATCTGGTTGCAAACCTTGATAGTGAAATTTAAAAAAAAGTTTCTTTGAAACTCACCAGCTCAATCGCGCATTATGGCGCAGAATGCAAACGTTCTGACTTGACTCTTTACGCCGATGATTCAAAGGAGGAAGTGATGATCACTGTAAATGAACATAAAGGAAAAGAAAAGTGAAAAATTGAGGCAAACGCATCATGAAGGCTGAAGATTATCCCGCCTGACTAAATCAAACGCCTCAATGCCTTTTTTTCCCCCCCTCCCTCTTACAAATAACACTTGTCAGCCATTAGTCATCATTATTACGCCGTCTTTCCTTGAGGCACTTTTCTCCTTTTTTGTGTGTAAAACATTACCTGAAATAAAGGTAATGGGTCTAAACCATGAGTCACATCTTGCGTCTGACAGTTTTTCTCCGAAGCGCTGTGAAGATGTGTCATCCATCCTGTTTGTCTTCTGTTTCGCTTCTTTGTTTTTGTGTGTCCTTAATAGGAAATAATACAAAATTCACTTCACTTATACAAAATATAAAGTTCGAGCTAGACAGTCAGATCATTGGTTGATGGAAAATCATTAAAACTTGTATAACATCAGCAGTATTCTTATTTCCAATCAATAATGCACGTGATCCATGACATCAAATAAAATCTGAATTCTCACAAAAACAAAAGGCCAGCAATATTGAATGGCAACTTTATTTTCCATGACGTCACAATTGGCGGCTGCCACGTTTGAAGTTTGCGTGTTGCTTTGTTCCGGTGATTACGGACTGTTTCAATAGAGAATATTAATTAAAAAGAAATTCGGATTACTATGTGCCATTTGACTGCAACTTAACAATTGGGAGGAACAGTCATTTCCTCATATACCGCTAATTACATCCGACTCCTACCATGCTAACCGCTATAGCCTTGAGGGTAATGTTTGACAAAGAAGGCTAAATTGTCAGCTCACTCAGTGAAACACTTATTAAAGTTATAGAGAAAACAAATGACCACGATTCTGTTAACGAGCATACATAATAACAACAAACACAAAGGTAACATTAAATCTTGGAGCAGATAAAAAAAAAAAATGATAAAAGCATCTTTGTGGATAACGACAAAGCTTAGCTTCATTAGCTTAGCTAGCTAATGTCAGGAGCAGTAACCGGGCTTCCAATTAACAACAACAAAAAATGACAGCTAATGTTTCTTACCTTATTTGGCAAAGAATGTTTGCCAGATGCAATCCTAACTATTAAATGATCAAATTTGCGCTTGTTTTATAGTTGTAAACATTTCAAACGAGGTTAGGCAGGTCCGATCCGACGGAGCTTGTGCGGCTTGACGTTTCCTTGTTTCACACACCTGATTCAAATTAGCAGGGGCCTTATTGCGCTTCTAGAGCACCGGTATCAAACCTATGGCCCGGGGGCCAGATACGGCCCGCCACATCATTTTATGTGGCCCGCGAAAACCAATTGTGCATCAAAATCGTGTCATTACTAGAATTACAAATTGTCTTCACTTTGAATACCCTTTTTTTATATTTGACCAGTTTTTACTCATCTGATTTGAAAACATGTTATTCGTCAGTTTGTTTTGTAGCTTTTACTGTATAAAATATGAGGTGCTCATACATTTATTTGGGTCGACAGTCATAATGACCCTCCGAAAGAAGCTATGACGACAATGCTGCCCACGAAAAAAAGTTTGACACCCCTCTATAATCTAGAGCTGTTCAGGAGGTTGTGTATTTTATATGTGCCTTTTTTGGATCTATTTTATTTTTTTAGGTTCAACTGAATGCTACACCACAGTGAGACATGACTTGTGTTTACTCTTCCCAACATTCAACCTGTTGCACAAACATGGCCCTCCATTTGAAATCACTCACGTGCCATGCAGGTGACGGCAGATCTTATCCGTCGGAGCGTCGGAGTGTCAAAGCATTATTGGCAAGGGACAGCGTCAACTTTGATATGTTAAAAAAAAAAAAAATCCAATCTGACATTATCAACACAGCACGCACACGCTCTGCTGCAACACCTCCAGCTGTCCTCTGGGATTGGATTACCCGTCCATTTTGTCACATCCTCAAAAAGATTGTGTTGATGTGTTTGTTGAGACAAATAAAAGAAACGGGAAGCACATCTTTGTTAAAAGTAGGATTTGTATTATTTCGTTATCACGCTCATGGTTAGAACCTCTGTTGTTATGCTTTGTTTGTTTCTTCGCTTTACATTTAAAGTCATTCCGGTCCGAAGGTAAACATGATTGTAACTGTTGTTTCCAACACTACTAAATGCTTCTGTTGTGTCGCCAGACAACGTCGCGTACACTTTCACACGCACACACGCACACGTACTTTCTTTTGTGTTCTAATTCTTAAGTGCAAGAATGATTGACCCTCCCTCCCCACCCTCATAGCCAAATATACACCTGGGCTGCATCACACTGTCAGACCATAGAGTCCATATGTGTTGCATTGTATACTAATATGATCACACACACACACACACATATATATATATATATATATATATATATATATATATATATATATATATATATATATATATATATATATATATATATATATATATAGTTTCAGAGATGATTGCAAAGGCCACATTTTTTTTAAAAGCAGACTACTGTACATATATAATAAAATAAAGAATAAAAAAAAAAAAAAAGCTTTTCACACATATAGGCTCTACAATCTTGTCATGTAATAGTTCAATGAAACACGTCAAGGATTGACAAGCAGTCTGCAATGCAGCCCAAGTTAACATATGGCTCAATAGTATTCCATCACCATTAACAAAGACACATCACAGAAATGTCATAATAATAATAATAATATAATAATAATAAAAAAACAATCAAATGAAAGCTACACTGAAGGGACACTGAGTTTCAAGTTTGTAGAAAAAAAAAATCCCCCTCTTTCATTACGTTTCAAAACGTTTAAATGTTCATTCGCGGTTCGGTCTTGACATTTACACGCACGCCTGAACGCCTCACACGCCGTTTGAATGCGAGGGTGGTTCATCAGAGTCCGTCTGGGCGTTCCAAATATTGTCCATTATGATTGACTGGTGGGGGGGGGGGGGATTGGTAACCATGGTGAAATAAGGTGCTAGTTGCCATGGGAACGTTCTCCTTGGTAAGCAGTCCGTTATTGGAGTAGTAGTGGTTGACTTTTTGGCTGGTCACAACCTCTCCATCTTCACATTGCTTTTTTTTTTTTTTGAATTTTGAATCATAAGCGTGTCATTGGCGGGTTGGATCCGTTCACAGATAGAAAGAGCAACACACTCCCTCCTTCATTCCCTCCTCAATATTGCTGAGTGTTCACATGCAGGGATGCTCAGCCGTGACTGTGCACACGTGTGCTTTGTTAACCTCGGATATTTAAATGCTTTTACGAGTGATCCCCCCCCCCCCCCCCCACCCCCTCGGCTTGACTGTGAGTGGAAATGATGAAGAAGAAGAAGAAAAAAAAAAAGCAGGAGTCCCAAGTTGTGTTCATCTTCTGCTGGGCAAGAAAGAAAAAAAAAAAACAGTCCTCCATCGCTCCACAATGTTCCCATCAAGTTCCGAGAAACATCCATTTGATCCACTTGAGTTCAATTGCGTGAAACCATGACAACGAAGCAACAGGAAGTGAACCAGCCAATCAAAAGCGTGGGTGGATTTAATGACTTTTTTTTTTT
This sequence comes from Syngnathus leptorhynchus, assembly GCF_054491065.1. NCBI lineage: Eukaryota > Metazoa > Chordata > Actinopteri > Syngnathiformes > Syngnathidae > Syngnathus > Syngnathus leptorhynchus. Next base: position 2,665,843 of record NC_141202.1, read on the forward strand.
CTCCCCGTTTTACAATTATTTAATAATTTCAGTCTGATGTAGCCACTTTTATAAATGCTTTATGTGGCGCGTATGATTTAACACACACACGCACACACACACACGCAGACAGACGTTACACATACACAAACTGCATCTTCACTGTCCCGCTCGCCCGCCCGCCCGCCCGCCCGCCGCTGCACCGTCCACCCTCCGAAGGCTCGTTGGCATGGTGACGCTGATGCGACGGCCGTTGCTAGGAGACGAAGAGCGCGGCCAGCAGCAGCATGGTGACGGTGAGCAGGAGGCGATCCCGGGACGGGCTGCTACCGCTCACGCTTTTCTCCAGCTTGGGGACAGAAGGGTTAAATTCATCTGAGGGAGACAAGAGAGGAAAAAAATAAGGAATTTACTTTTGGAGTTCAACCAATTTGCCTTGAAATGAAACATTCATCTTGAATGGACGTGATAACATGCTCCAACTCGCTAGGCGCCACTGGAAAGGTCAAGAACAATACATTTATTGCTAAATCAATCAGTCCAAACTCTGCGTGAATATTTTTCCATTTGGCTCATCTCGCTTCTTGTACCCAATTAACTGTCCGGTAACGTTTCAAAAGAAAAAAAAAAAAAGCCGACAGGCAACCAGAGTGACACACGCAGCACGTGTCAGCTGTTATTATAACGTTTCTATTGTTCTGCGCTGACACACGAGAAAAAAACACACACACCTGGTGAGGTCATAGCAAGTCTCGCCGCACTTCACGGCGTGCGGTCAGACACGCCTTCTGACCCAGCCGACTAACGGCGGGGTCAGCAGAAAAAAAAATAAAGGCGGCTATAGTCTGGCAGCTGCTCAGTGCAGACAGCAGACTCATGTAATGATGAGACGACACCTGCCTTGTGCTCAGTTGCTAACCCAAACAGCAGCACATACTTTACCCGGAGACTTTTACATTGCAATCAAAGAGAGCAATTACCACGTTACGTAACTGGAGCCAGCATGGGAATGATAATAGATGAAAAGCTGCTTGCACAAAATCTTTGAGGTCATATCCATGTTGTCCTCGGGCATTCTGGTAAGTTAGCACAAACGCAGGCTAAACATAATAGCGGTGAACTTTTGTCATCTGTAAGGTCTGGCGAAACGGTAGAAATATTTATATCATGGGTTTATTAGTCTGGGAAAAGTGCCTCGATGGGAAGATTCAAGTCCCAACACAGGCCAAGGAACCTGTTTTGACCTCACTGACTTCAAATGGTTGTTAGAACAATTCCAGACAGCAGCTGTCATTTGCGGTGCTTGTGAGTGAACTCAGCTGTTTGCTTCATTATGAAAACTTTTTCATCATCATTCCAACCTCAACACACATTTGCCCTTAGCGTAATTACTCACAAAAAAACAATTCAGCAAATTGAAAAGAGTCCAGGAATTGAATTCATCAAAACCGATGACCGTTACAAGTTGCTTAAAATATTTAAGTTCGACCAAAATTGTGTGTTTCAACCTCTCAAAAAAAACATTTTATTTACAAAAAAGTACTCTATAATATTCTGCTACATAAAATCATATCATAATAACAAAATCGAATTTAATAAATGGCAACTAATGGTGATTAATTTAATGTGGCTCTCTCGGGTGTGCATGACATGGCCAGCAGGGGGCAGTGCAATATATTCCTACCAACAGAAATAAGAGGAGATTCACCGAAAACTTGGGTAACAGGAATGTTAGTCATTTAAAAAAACACATTGAGTATTTGTATACTGTCTCTCTACATGTTTAGATGCACCGTTTGTGTTTTATGACACTATGACACTGACGAGCAAAGCGATACGCTTCTTTTAAATATCCTATCAGACCACCTTGAAAGTCGACCTGAATCTCAAAACAAATTGTGAGGTTGCGGTCCATCAAAAGAGTCGACAATGTAATTGTAGTTCAAAATAAAAAGGCTCAGAATGGCGAAAGGGCCTGGCGTCGATGCTAAAAGCGGCCGTGTGACTAACGTTACATTCTCATCAGTGACGTCCCTCCTCCATGTTCCCGGAAGAGGTCGTCCGACACGTCGTCAGCGGTAATTGCCGCGATAATAAAGGCCATTAAAGAAAAAGCTTCTGATTTCTCCGCTAATGGCCGGACCTGCTGGTCAGAAGCTGAAACCTGAACCAGAAGTAATCGAATCGCGCCAGTGTCGTAAACAGGGAAGGGCGGTTGAGTGAAACGGGCGCGGTGACAATAAGCCGGCTGATTTGCAACTGGCTGCCGTCCTGAGCGTGAAAGGTGAATAACAGTAATTAAAAATGTGTCGCGACAAGTGTAATTAGATGTCAGTCGAGGAGACGCCTCGGCTTGTTAACTTTGTTTATGCGCTTGTTCGCAGGTTTGCTCGGCTGCTCACTTTTGACTCTTGCGTTAGATAAGCGACCGTATAGAATTTTACATGTCTTGCTCAAACTAGATAGAAAGAGTCGCTTGCGCCGTTGTGAGCGTGAACACAGCCGACGACTTTTAAATTCTGCACGGGAGAGACGCAGACATTCTTTGACGTTACACAACGAGAAATGGACTCAATAGGGAACAAAATAATGACTGTTTTGAAAGATTTTTGTCTGCAACTGGAATGAAAACACACACTGTCCATAAATCCAAAGATTTAAATTTCAGTACAGGTTTCCTCATCTTGTCTGCGTTCCTATGCAGGATCAAAGGCGATGGAAAAACACGGAGGCTGCACGAAAAAAAATGGACCGCGGGAAGACGAAGAACTGGACAGAACGTCCGAGGCGAGTTCATAAGACTCGCACGGCAGTGATGACTTTTCTCGTGACAGTTGTGCGACCGGACTGATTTACGAGACACACACACACACACACACACACACACACACACACACACACACACACACACACACACACACACACACACACCCACACACAGATTAATAACAAACATATTTTACAAGCTGTCACAGAAGAGTGCAAAGACTTGACAGGATGAGGATTGATGCCCACGTGGTCGCTTCCATAAGACCTTGTCAAGCGCACATTGTTTTTTTTTGGGGTTGCTGTAAAGCCACCTTAGCGTTTAATTGAGTCTGTCAACTTAGCAATTTACTGCCCGCTGCGCTGCCGATGCTAAATCAGCGCTGACGGATTTAGCATCATTTGGGTGACATCAGCTGCTGTGCAATTGAAGGTTCGCCAATATGTTGTAACTTAATGGAAGAAAACAGCCTTTTTTTTTTTTTGCTAAACACTCAGATTGCAATAAATCGAGCGGCAAAATTCCCCAAATTGACTCATCATGTTTGTCATACTTCAGAAGGGTGTCAAACATATGGCTCGGGGCTTGGAATTAAACATGTTCAAAAAAAACTATACAAAATAAAAAAATAAAAAATTGAGGCTGCAAAATTATGAAAAGAATTTCAAGGTCTATTAAACACGGTGGTGGGCGTGTCCACTGAATCCTGACAAACTGTCAAACAAATTCGAATATATTGAGCATCTTTCTTCAGCCTACATGTCGGCGCTGCAAAAAATATATCCGCATAAAGCCTCCGGTGGCCGGAGCATATCCCACCAGCTCGCTGAGGGGCTTTGGACAGTCAATCAAAAAGAGCATATGAGCTCTCAGCAAACACACACATACAAAAAATAAAATTGTTTTCAGGACAAAAAACAGCAAATTCTTCTTAAAATACATAACGATCATTTGTGCTCAACAATTAAAGCTCATTGATGCTTTTGTCAAGATTTCCACATTCATGTTCTTTTCTGATGTTTGCCACGTTTTCCGCCATCCCAGCTGTGATTCCAGTGTGAACAAGTACCAGTGTGTCTGGTTACATCCACATGTGCCTGGAAGATGTTTTCCACACTGGCGGGAAAAACCACTCACCCACGTCATCCATTTTTAGGCCCGGTCTGAGCGTGTAGTCCGCCTCCGTCGGTTCCGGCTCGCCGTCCACGTCGGAGGCTGAGAGAGAGGGAGGGGGGGGGGGCAAGGAGCAAGGGGTTAAACTATTGACCGAAGGGCTTTTAATTACTTCTGAGGAAGACAGTTTGACAGACACGTTCGAGAGAGAGCAGGATTGGGGAAGAGCACGGGGGGGTTAACAAAATGGCCAGGAGCGATCTGACTGACAAGCCACGGCAGCACTGGGGAGGGGAAGGGAGGGGGGGTCGAGTGGAAAAAAGAATGAAGGGCGATGGAGTCTGCCGGGGAGGAGAGGTTAATATTTCAGGACTGGATAGGCCGGGGATCAAAGTGTGTGTGTGTGTGTGTCTCACCTGTGGAGCAGCAGACGTACACACGTAGTCTCAGGCAGCTTCGGCCGTGGTGGTGAGTGGGCGTGGCTAAAGAGAAAAAAAACCTTCGATGAAATAAAAAGCCACGACTGAAGAGCAACAGGCCGCTTACAGATGTAGTAGTACTCCTGCCCGACGTGGAACTCGTAGCCCAGCGAGAAGGCGCTGTAGCGCTGGAATTTTTCCGAGAACTTGATGGGGGCGTGGGGGGCGTGCGGCCGGTTGCACTCCCACCTCTTGAAGCCCATTTGGGGGTCGCAGTTGCGGTAGCCGCGGTAGCTAACCATGTAGAGGATGTATTGCTCGCTGGTGCCCACCATGCGCTGGCTGTCGTTGTAGTGAGGGCAGTAGATGTCCAGGTAGTCGTTGACGTTCACCTGCATCGTGTAGCCCTCCCGTCGCAGACTGAGCAAAAAAAAACAAAACAGGAAAATTGGACAAAAAGCACTGACGTGACAAACCGGGGGCAATCCATCATTAATTCAAATCGGAGTTATTCCGAACACAAAAGTATTTGTTGCGAATGGACCCCGGGGTGACCGTGTGTCTTCTCAGCGTTCGCGCCATGTTGTCCCCTAATCCCAACGCTCGTACATCAGCCCAAAAATCGACGCAGTGTTCGCTTTCAGCCCTAAAAATAAAAAGCAAGTATGCCTGACAGGAAGATAAGGTCTGACAGTTTCTTGGTGTGTGTGTGTGTTTTATAAAATAAAATATATTCTTTCCTGACATCCAAAAGTCATCTTTCTCTTCCCATGACTGAGCGTGGCTCATATCTGCTGTAAATCAGGAACAGAATGATGCAGTCAGTTGGAAAGTTCATGTGTTGCTAAAAGGCCACAAGGGGGCAGCAGAGTGTCACGCTACGTCTTGATGCGGCTTCTCGTCTCCTCCTCGCTGGTTCTAGGTCAGGTCTCTAAGGAGGTTATTATTCAATTATTAAATGAAGATCGAAACAATGTCTTCCCCTCACAGCTCCTCTCAAAGCCTCGTCCTTCTCCCCCCTCATTTCCTCGCTTTTATAGCCGCATGAAAGAGTAATTAAATGCCGGGCAGTCATTCTTCCGCCTCCTGCTTCTCCCTGGGCCATCTCAGTTTTTTTTTTTTGGGGTAATTATACGCAATGCAGACATGTTGGACTTAATGTAACAAAAAAAAAAAACCCACAAGTGAGCATTCACAAAGATTACAAGAAACAAAGAAATGGATCTTCAGAAAGTATTTTGTATGTACAGGTAAATTGAGGAGTTTCATTAAGACTTTGCTGCCATCTTGTGGCACCTATGAGTAATTACAAACATTTTTAGAGGGCATCAAATCACTTTCACTTTCACCACTGCTTACAACACTAATTTCCTTATTTAAATAATTATTATCTATGAATTATTTCATCCTGCATTTGAATCCACTTCAGGTTATTTTCTTACGTTTACAACAACTGACATCGCCATTGCAGTAAAGGTTAAAGGTGAAGGTTTGCTCTCCTCTGCTGCAGGGTCACGTTTTGTTAAGAAATACAGTTGTTACAAATGGAAAGCGAGGTGAAAGCGCTATTTTCAGTGTTTGGAAAGAAAAGCCAGCCAAGGTAAGAGCGAGAGACGGCTTCCGCCAAGGAAGCCTGAATGTAGATCAACTCAGGGAGCGGTGGGAGCTCAAATGGAGCATGCACGTGAAGAAAAAGGAAAAAAAAAAAAAGAGAGAGTTTTAGCGCTTGTAGGGGGAGAAAACAAAGAGAGGGAAATGAGCTCGGAGCATCTTGAGTAATCTGGAAGCAAATCCCCGCCTTAAGATAAAAGCACATTTTACCATCCCCAATGTGTGTGTGTGTGTGTGTGTGTGTGTGTGTGTGTGTGTGTGTGTGTGTGTGTCTGTGCACCTGCTTTGCTTTTCTGCTGTGGACAAGCATTTACTGTGTGAGACATCAAAGCATCAATCTGGAATCTTCTAAACTGGATGGCAAGACCTCTTTAAGGGGCGGAGCAAAGCAAATATGAAACAATGTCAAATTGCAATCTCACCGCAGGATAAGGTCGATAATAAAACAAACAGCAGACCCGTTTGTATTCTGCGGGAATGAGTGATTTGGGGATTTAAGTTTATTAAAGCATCCGTCTCGTCGTGCCGACTAATCGAAAAGTGATGTTGAGCAAAATAACGGAGGAAATGAAGTGAAACATTAAATGGTGTGCTGCACTCAAAGCGCACACAAAAAGTTGATCTGTTGATACAAATTGGCTTTTTTCCTTTTTTTAATGGCTTGCAATTTGTTCTCCAGTGATTTGTATTTTGGTGACAGCTGGAGAAAAAACACAGACTAGAATGTCACGCTAAAACTTTTTGACTTTAAGATGGCTTATACATTTTTTTTTTAATGTTTTGAAACACTTACTCATGCTATTAGATACCAAAGGTGTCTCCATACTTTTGGCTAATTGTGATTTCTTATGAAGAAGAATTTGGATGAACACTTAGGCCTCTTACGCTACTGTATTTTAATCTGGTGGCACTGGGAGAGCTCCAACGATTTTGCTCAACGATTTGAATCAAACGGAATTCATTTTTCAAATATGCTCTGTGATTACGTTACGAGGGAAATCCGACCCAAGAGACCAGCGACTTGAAAATTCTCGTCGCGGAATGAAACGGGGCCAGCGGGATGGCTCACGCTTATGTTTGCCACTTGTTTCTTTTGTGCAAACGTCATGTGACACCCTCCATCCTGTCATCATCACATTTCTTTCACCAGCTTTTTTACATTTCCATAACGGAAAGTGCGTCCGTTTAGAGTGGAGGGTATCAAAATGGATTTTTGTGTCATTCCAAAATGCCCTAATGGATTTCCATTTGCCTTGATGGAGTTTATGACATAAAAAGGCTCTTGGGGGAAGGAAACAAAGTGGCGTTGTCTACGCTTCCCTCCATGTTTCATGTCGGATCACTCCATCTTGCTCGCAAAAAGTCAGAATATTATCAGATATAAAACTCTTGTTGGTAATTTTTTTTAATATATGATATACTTATGTTTCATTTGAATTATTTTTAAATAATTTGTATTATATATAATAATATATCTATATACATATATATAAAAATATATATATTAATATATTAAATAAATATACAGAACATTTTATTATATATATATATATATATATATATATATATATATATATATATATATATATAAAATAATATATATAACATATATAAAAATATATATATTAATATATTAAATAAATATATAGAACATTTTATTATATATAATATATATATATAAATATAATATATATATAACATATATTAAAACCATATAGATGTTTTTATTATATATTATTAATATATGGCAAGTCTCGAGAGTTCTGTTTGTTCTATCATATTTTTCTTCAAGAATGGATCTCAAATTGTCTGCGCACTTTCCCCCGACGTCATCCCTTTCATCGAAAATTGCACACAATGGAAGCGCCCTAATTTGCCGGTACCTGGTGGATTTCTCGCTCTCTATTATTTTTCCACTCCTAACCAGTCTTGCTCCTAAAAGCTCACCAGTGCCCTTTTGAAAAAGCTCTCTGGTGAGAAATGATCTTAACAGGTACATTTTGTACAAGGCTTTATTAAAAGCTCATTGTTCACCAGAATGCGTCTTAATTGGAAATGTTGAAATCATCTCATCAGCAGCCTTGAAAAATCGGCGTGGAGGTCATTAGGAAGACAAGAAGCAAAGCCAATGAGATAATTGCTCAACTTTCCGCCGTTGAATTACACATGTAACTGGAAATTAACATCATTTATTGATGCGCCAGATCTCATTTTGCTTTAAATGATGACAGCTGAGTTTTAAATGTTACCGCCGTTAGTTTTGCCTTAATAATTCCTTTACGTCTGATGTGACTGGCTCATTTATGTCTTTATCTCACAGAATGCACAGATGCGGGTCTAAATTTACAATAAAAATGGTAAAATCTGGAGGGGAAAAAAAAAAAAAAAAAAAGTCTGTCTACATGTGTTGCTTCACCATTTGTGTTCAAATACACGATAACAAAAAATACCATTTGTTTGTATGTTCCAAGGCCTTTCGGATTTTTTTTGTTACAAAATATATCCGTAAACCTTGTGAAGTCACAATTCCCCGTTGCGGTGGGCGTTTAAAAATGTGGAGTAACAACAGAAGAGCAAAATGTGCCGAAATGTTTTTTTTTTTCCAAACACATCAAAGCAGATGTAAGTCTACGCCATCTTCAAAAGTGGCCCGTGTTCCAAACATTGCTGCTATTCAGGATTTAAAAGCTATTCAGCCTCCCGGGGGCCACCATTCTTCATCTCATCTTACTCCAGCTCAGAGATGCCAACATTGTGTGTGTGTGTAGGTTCCAATCAGGCATCAGAGCGAAGGATAGAAGAGAACATCTCTCCTGCTGAATGGAGACTCCCAGACATGTGTAGCATGACTGACGTTGCCATCAAACACCGAGGAAAATCTTCCTACTCCAGCTCCCTCAGCTCACCACTCTTTTCTTTTTTTTTTTTTTTTATATCATCTTTGTGTCCATTCAGTCTCGATCAGATTATTATTATTTTTTTTTGCCTTCGATAAATACAGACGGGAGTTAAAAACTTTTGATAGCACAGCTTTTGATAGAGATGCTGTCGTTGGTGCATCTAATGAGATTCTGTATATATGTAGTCAAAACAAAGAAAATAATGTTTATAAAAAGTGTACACACCCCTTTTTTTGCAGGAGGACACAGAACGATACAGACTTCCCACTAGCTTAGGACCTACTTGAATAAGGACTGTTACTTTCCTTTTCTCGAACCCTCGGCGGAATTTTTTTCGCGTCCCGTGTGGGATCTGAGATTGGATGTGCAGCTGTACCTAATGAAGTGGCTGATGGGTGCACTTTCTTCAAGTCAAAATCAATAAGTGTCTGGAGTGTGTCAAGCAGGCCGCAACATCTTTCTTTCAAGGCTGATACAACACCTTTCTCGCTACTCATGGTCCATTGGTGGTTATTGATAAAAATGTTACAGCCTGAAAAATCTTTTCATTCTCCTGTCACGTTTCTTTCTTTCTTTTTCTTTCGCTGCTTGTCTTCCCTTTCTCCCTCCATCCATTATCCAGTCGGGGGATTCTGAGTTCTAAACAAAAGACTGTACCACTATCACTGTCCCAAAAAAACCCCCACTCAATTTCATAAATAAATAAATAAATAAATAAATAAATAAATAAATAAATAACCTTTGTGTTTTTTCATAACAAAACAAAAATAAACGGACTTACGAAAGAGAAACATACTGAAAGTGGAAAAAAAACAAACTAAGACTAGAAACGGTGATTAAAGGCAAACGCTCGTGAATAAAAGCCTGACAAGTGCTTTCGGCCCTTAATTTGCTGACTTATTGATTTTCTTTTCACCTTTATTTATCAAGCATTTTACAAGCATCCGGCGTATCTCGTCACTTTCTCTGGCAAAGCCTCCCAATCCCTTTTGCTCCCATCAATCTTTTCGGCGCTGCTGCAGTTCCAAAAGCCGCCACTAGAGCGAAGGATAGAGTGCTCGTTGTTGGCAAAGCTATGATTGATGCTGATGCAGTGGGATGGCTGTGGATAGACTCAGCACTCGCCCAGACATTACCCTCTGCCCCTAGTTATCGATTCTCCCCGTTCGTTGCCCCAAACAACGCAACTGCCGACCCGATCCCGAACACCGAAAAAAAAAAAAAAACACACACCGAATTGATCGTGCAGCGCGGTCTTGTGAAAACTGATCAATGCCCCGCATAACAATCAGTCTGCTACTTCCTGGCTCAGCGTGACGGTCTTCTGTCCCACTGATATGTTTGGGTCAAGCGCCGAAGGCTCCAATATCAGCTCTTCGGGGAAAAAAAAAAAAAGAACCCAGGCAACGTTTCCAACGATAACAACATCACTCAGGACCGTCTCCCGAGCCACATCCAATACGAGATCGGATGGAAAAAGACATTATTTTCCTGGCAGAGGGATGATGTGGTGTTAGAGAGAAAAAAAGAAAAAGTCTTGGCGAAGGTAATATTTGCTTAAAGTGGTAAGGTGGAAAAGATCTGCCTCATAAATGGCATCACATATGAAGAAGAAAGCCTCACAGCGAGATATTGGAAACTCAAAAAGGGGAACTATTATTATTTTATTTATTTTTTTGATAGAACTTAACCTGACCTATATAATTCACACCTAACTTAAAACAAAGGCGACCCAAACAACCTTTGAACTGATTTGCCCGTATTCAAAACCGAAGTGTCCGAATAATTTGCCGCAGCTAATTGACCCGAGTCGTATATTCCGCCAAGTTAGACACGGAGCAGCGAGTTTGATGACTCTAAGTCCGAGGAACTGAAAAGAAAAGAGCCCTAATGGGCTTCCAAGACAAAACCACAGCTGGCTTTCAACATTAGTCTCCATGGCGACAGAAGAAGCCCTCGCCATGGAGCTTTTGTAACCCCCCTCTATAAAAAAAAAAAAAAAAGGAAGGAGGAGGCTGTGGGGGTTCATTGCTTGGTCTTCAAATCCATCCATTTGCTTTTTATCCACATCCCTCCTCAGACTCCCTAATGGCTAATTAAGTAGCACTTATTACTGCTGCACATTATCACAAATCATCAGCTATTACTGTGGCAAATTGTGTCCCGTCTTTTTTTTTTTTTCCTCAAAGAACCCCCCCCCCCCTCGCCTGCCCTTTTTTCACTTTGGTTTCCAAATGAACAAAGAAGAAGGCTAAGAGCAGCGTAGGAGGCTGAGTGGATACGGTGGCCTGTAGACAACCTGGGTCATGTGACTAATGTGACATGTGACTGTAATCACAAGCACATCAATGACAAAAAAAAGTAGGGCCGTATTTAAGTCTCCGATCCTGAACACAAGATTTGAATCAGCTCTTCTGTGGTTACACGGACACAAAAAAAAGCAACATTTTTTTTTGTTTCCCTCCATTTATCGATAGCAAGATGCGTTTCATTGTCATCCTTTCCCGTCTTCCATAAACAGGAACAAAAAGCAAAATCTTTTCGATATAAGATACAGACGCTCGGAGATAGTTCCAAACTTTGCAGGCTTGAAAACAATTCATCAATCTGACGTGTCAGATGGTTTTGTTTAGACGCGTATTTTCCTTCGTAAATCCATCTGGCCCAGAGCCAAAATAAACAGTTTGGAGTAAGCCGAGCACTTTGAAAACCTCAACCTGACCACGGACTAAATGAATTCCATGTCTCTCTTTCTTTTTCGCTACGCACACACATGCACACAAAAAAAAAAAAAGCACAAGCATTAAAAGCAAATGGGAAACTCATGCTTAAGCCATTTGGGAAGCAGCTCAGAAGGAGGCACAATATTAGGGGGGGGCTAACAACATCGACAAAACGAGTTTGGAAACCAAAATATCCCACGTCATGAATATACTCTGTGGTGAAGCAGCATGTGGTCCATTCTTGTTCTTGTACGCTCTGCTCTCTAAATTACTGACAACAATCAGATGTTATGGTAAGAAGGTGGCATTTATTTTCGCTTTTTAGCTTTAGCGTAGCCTTGATGCTCATTTGGTAGCACTTTCAAACACGTCCTCCTTGGCTAGAATAAATAAACGTATTCACGTATTGTTATTGTGGAAGTGAAAGCCTGAAGATTGGAACAGATTGTTTGTCTAAGAGTTTGGATCTCAATTGGTCCTGAAGAAAAAAAATAATTACGTGTCGGAGAAATCAATGGAGCGAAACGAGGCAGTCGTTCTTTTCTACTTTTGTCGTCGTGCTTTCTGCCGACTTCACGCTGGGTGACATTTATGTCGCGTCTAACATTTACTAAGCACGAAGAATGTAAATTAAAAAAAAAAAACCTACATTTCCATTTTTGTTTTCAATTTTTAACAAGTCAATTACATCAACAAATCACTTTGACCACTGTCTGCCGCGTCGTGAGCCTTTTTTTTTTTTTGTCACAACTCGTCGGCGAAGCTGTGATTCTCTCCGGTGAACATGAGCCGACTCTGTCAGACTCGACGGTCTATCAGCGGAACATCCTTCTCCCATTTCCCACCTCCACATCACTCACCCCCCCCACCCTCTCTGTCTCTCCATCCTTATCAGCCTCTCCCCATCTGTCTCTCCTTCCATTTCATATTTCACGTTCAATCTTTTTTGACGGCGCTCTTCACCGACACCTGAGGCTCCCATCCCTTTCCTCTTCCCTCCACTGGCCCCGTCAATGTGTCGTCTCTCTCCGCCCCCGATGTCAATATGTCTAACGGTGTGGTGGCCGGCTGTCAATCATCACGTGACAGTCAGCAGAATGTGCATTGACGCGGGCGGACCTGTGCGAGTGCGTATTAAATAAAACATCACACGGCAAAGACCTGACCTGCTTTTCGCTGCCTTTGAAGCTTCAATGTAAGAAGCCGTGCGCACGTGGCGCATAGTAGCCAACTTAAAAAAAATAAAAAAAAGGCTAAATATAGAAACTATTAACTAACTAAATATTGAGAGATATGGAAAAAAAAAATCCCAACTATGCTTATGAGGTGGAGTAAAGTAAGAGTGGAATATAAAAATATGACTTTGGCACAACGGGATCTCCAAATAGAAGTGGAAAAGGCAAAGTCGGCATTTATTTCCCCCAAACAAAGACAAGTTCAGGTTATTATTTTGATATGGCTGCCATTTCGGGAGCTGATATTCTTCCCATGGAGTTAAGGTTGGCCAACATGTGGCCATCTTCTGAAATGTGCTGTATTTATTCATGTTCTTGCTATTTATTCCAAAAGTGAAGCGGCGAGAGCTGTGAGTGCTCATAAAGCCGCCGCCAAAGAAGCTCTGCCCAAGATGAAATATGCATGGGGCATAAAGAGCATATGGACCATCCGTCTCAATATCCGCACCGGCCCACCGTCAAAAAAAAAAAAAAAGATCATTAAAGAACACGCGCATACATAAACACGCGCACACTATGCTTAATGGTTTATCAGTTTGAGTGCCAACTTTGTGCTGACCAAGCAAATGCAATAACAGCTGCGTACATTTGCTCGCTCGGAACGTGGAGTCGTAATGGAAAGGCGTTATATCAGCAGCTGTCCTTCGACACGACGCTAACATCTTGATGCGCTCCACAAACAATCGATGCGATGGTCTTGCGTAAACCTCTCAGTATTTTCTTTATGTTGTGTCAGTAACCGTCGGTCGCAAAGATTTCAAACGCGAGACAGACGTTGAACCCGGAGGCAACAAATTCCAACACTCAAAAGTTGTCTCGATGAAGCAAAAGGTAAACAATGACTAAATCAAGGAGTGACAACTTGCTCACTAAATAGCTAGCTAGCTAGCTTACTCGCTAGCCAACGAAATAGCGAGCAAATTAACAAACGAGCTACCTAAATAGCTAGCTAGCTGAGCTAGCTAACTATCTAAACTCTAACTCTTGCACTCCTAACACACTCACGCTAAGAAAAAGTACATCACGTTGTTATTCTTAGCTAGCAACTAAAAAGCAACAACTAACTAACGAGAATAATCAATATACAGGATATAACGGATGGATTGATCTTTCTACAATTGTATGGCAGTTCATGTTGAAATGTGGCCTATACCGTTACAAATTATTCTCGAGGTTCTAAAGATAATTTAGTAAGACTCATCAACGAGGTGCAATTAGATTCCGACGAGAGCGGTTAATCGTTAACTGGCGTTCCGATTAGAGAGAGTTGATGTTCAAAACACATGCTTGTTTGGATGTTTGTCGCTTTGAGAGTTAGCACGGCGGCGTTTTTATTTCTCGCTGCCTCGCTTTCAACTTCACCTTGGTGAATTTCCTACAGCCGCGGGAAGGGCCCCCCGGCACTCCCGGTTTTGAAATTGTAAATGTGCACTTTGAAGGCAGATGTGCCACCTGCTCACCTCGGCTCCTCTGGACCTCATTTGACAGCCAATTTTTAGGCGCACGTATAAAAAGACGTTGGGTATATTTTCGGAGGCAGCTGGCTTAGGAGTTTGACTTTTCTCCCACATTCCCTCTGGCAAGGACTTCTTTCCTCCCCCCCCCCCCCCCCCGCCACAACTGTCATCAAACAATTTCTTTTCTGGTCTTGGTCACCGCCAATCTCTCCACTCTTGTGTAAAGTTGTAATCCCTTCGCCACCTGTCGTTTTTACCTGCCTCCGTATCGGAGTCATTATCTTTTCGCCCCGTCCCCTTCCTGTCATATCCATCAATCTGCTCCTATGTAAAATATCTCCATCAGCTTTGCTTATCTATCACAGGTTGACCCTCCCCCCCTTCATCTCCTTGGCTGTCTGACTTCGACATCTCTCCTCCCCCGCGCCGATTGAAATGCAGAATATTTCCCGATTCGCTTATCGGCATCTACGGCAGGTTTGTGGCCTTCAAAGCCAAGGTTCAGGCAACAGGCATCCGTCCGTCCATTAGTTTATCTCGAGGATCACAGAACGGACGGAAGAAGGCGGGGAGGGAGGGGCTTATCTCTGAAGTGAAGTTTGTACCAAAGAGTAAAATCACTTTCAATCATTTAAAATGCTTCCATTTGCTTGTAGACTTATCTCATAGGCATCTCGGGGCCTTGTTAAAATGGTTTAATGGAGGCGCAATTAGTTGGAAGGAGTTAAACAATGTAGACACGAGGGTCAAGTGTAATTTATCATCAAGCTGTATTTTGCGGTATAGAGACAAAAAATAAATAAAGTTTTGACAGATTCGAGAAATATGCTGTGGTCTGAGAATACATCCAAGTGTTGTTGAAGTTTCCATGATGTTCAAAACGGCAAGCTGAAGTTAGTTAAATGTAAAACTTTTTTTTTAGGACTTTAAAAGGCCACTTTGATCTAATTTTAAGATCGTGCATTAAAAAGCAAGCACATAACAAATCACTATCTAAGCGTCTTCTATTGATGGTTAAAGCCATGGTGATCTCCATTACGCTAAAATGCAAAACGCTCATTTCAAAATTACCCAAATAAAGCAAAACTATTGCAGTGTTTTCTATCGTTGGCCTTTTTTAGGACTTCTGAACGAAGTGCACGATTGTAAACGTTGAAAATAGATCAACTCTCAGTATGCTAAAACTGAGCATTATTATTTGTCAAGTCGTCATTTCTGTTAACATTCAAGAATCCGGAGCTCATTAAATGACACGCTCGCCTATATTGGACCCGACGAGTCGTCACGTGCGTGTCCACAAGCCAGCGAGACTATCATGCTGAAGACAGCTGTTTCAAACATTGTGTGCTTTTGTTCGGGCTCCTACAAAAAAAAAAAAAAAAATGGCTTCCACACAGCAGCGGCCTGCCAAGCCGAACATATCGAATTCAGCCAAAACACTGAGCTATACACATACACACACTTTTATCATTTACTTTCTGAGGAATTGTGTGTGTGTGTGTGTGTGTGGGGGGCGAAAGTTTGGATCCCCCACAAAAAATTTCAGCTTCCACCGTGTCAAGATTGGAGAGTCCCCACAGAGTCATTTTTAACAAGCGCACACATGAGACCTGCGGGTTACAGTTCCTTAAGGTCTGTTTCTGACTCGGGGGGTGAAATGTGATGAAACCGGCAGCCGGGCCAATCAGAGAAGACCATTAGCTAAACTGGGAATCACCTACAGGTCAGCCAACCACACACACAAGCAGACCGAATCATCCTGGTGTTCTCACTTAAATCTCAATGCTGTTGACTACAGGCTGAACAGAACCTTTTTTTTTTGCTGGCTATCAAGTGTTGCATGTAGACAGTAATTGGACCTCTTGTAATTGGTTGCGGTCCGGCGCTTCCGAGAGTAAATGCCGTCTTTGCATAAACGCGCGTCTTTGTCTTGAGCGTGTTTTTTTCGTTTGTGGTATGATTAGCTGTATTTTGCAACTGAGGTGAGGAGGGTGCATTGGAGGAGAAAAACAAGAAGTGAAAAAAAAAAGTGAGAGCGAGGGGTGAGAAAGAAAAAAAAAATGCTAATGTTTGCAGCTGCAGGAACCTTGACGCTTGGCTCTTGTTTCCTCCACGCACATGGTCGGAGGAGTCACATCTAGATCACGATGAAAGAATGAGTCGGATCTACAAGCACAATGTGGTAACGATCATCTGAATCCACTCCACAAACAGTCCAAATTCTAAAAATCCAAGAATTTTTGAAATCATATAAAAAACATGGCGGACAAATGCAGTGGAATCACCTCAAGTCTGCTGACCTGACATAGAAGAACTGAGCTAGGTAAGGTGAGGCAGGACCATTTCAAGATTGAAACACAAGGAGAAAAGCATCCTGCTTTCTAGATCTGACTATCATCCACAACGCTAAGAAAGAAAAGATCACGCTTCCTTACGATGGAACCCAAATACAATGAAAACAATAGGGGGCCTCGCAATTGAACCCTGCGGAACACCGTAGGACAGTAAATCACCACGCAAACATAGCGGAGGAACTACTTCATAAAATGGTGGAAGCACATGACAAAATAACTTTCATCATGGTGGAATCACTCCACAACATGGTGGGGGAAGTCGAAATGATGATTCATATATGCATCGAGTAGGAGGGGGGGGGGGGGGGGGGTTGAATGGTGCTGTATTTCATTCACAGTTGATTTGCTTCAGTGTGCTTTGGACTCCTTCTCCCACTCACACACACACACACACACACACACACACACACACACACACACACACACACACACACACACACACACACACACACACACACACACAGTCATCAGCACTATGTTATGAGCTGAGACAAAGACCTCCCACCAAGCGCCAAAGTGCAGCGTCAGCTTTTTATCTCTCCCTTTATTAGCCCCTTGCCTCTCGCCTCTCTCCATCCCTTCCTCCTCCACCTCCCACTTCCTCTTCCGTCACGTCCTCTCGGCGCAATTGTGCATGTGTGATGGCGTTTAATGCGTCTTGCTTGCTTCCCAAGGCCGAATACATCATTCTGGCGTTTTTTTTTTTTTTTGGGGGATTCTCCTCAGTGTTGGCGTGTGAAAAAAAATGGAGGTGTGACATACAGTATTGTACGTTCCTTCACTCATCAAGGTGAAGATGGAAAAAAAAAAACATGAAATGAAAAGTGAAAAGGTCATGAAAGACAGGCAATAGTGGACCAGCCCTTTGACAAATGTGTTAGCATAAGTGCTAACGTTACTGCATGCTAAAATGATTCAACCTAATGTTAGCCTGGTAAATTTAAAAATTCAACACAAGTTGATTCGTTCTGCTCCATAATTGGAGAATTTAGTTCAATCATTCGTCAGGAAGTTAAAAACTTGATAAATGGCAATTAGATGATGAATGGTTGAAAGTGACAAGCATTAGCGGGAGCTATTAATAGATTATTGTTAGCTTGATGTCTCACTCTATCAGAACACATTTGTTTTTTTGTTGTTGTTTTTTTAAACTTCTGCTTTGTCTGGGCTCAATCACCTAACACTCACTCCACTTTGCTTTGAATTGATCTTGGGCGTAACAGATGGCGGCTTCTAACGTTGCACAACTCAGGCCGTTCGATCAAAGTCAGATAGAGCGACGCTTAATCTAATATTCACAATTGCATTAATAATTCAAAAGGTGTTCAGCAAACGACCGGCCAATGAAAGCATCTTGTTTTGACTGATGGATTCCGGATTGTTTACCCATAAAATGAAGCGGGGGGGGGAGAAATTAAACAATTACACCAAATATCTTGCCATCGAGGAAAAGTGATCAAGTATTTTATTCCAGTTTGAGTCCAATTTGTGTATTATTCAGCCCCAGCCACCTAAAATATAATTATAAACAAAGCCTAAACTGCACTCCTGCGAGGAAACTGATTTGCAAAACAGCTCTGACATTTTCAAATAATTACCAACACAAGAATTGATCAAATCCTGCCGAGAATAGATTACATTTGTGACAAGAAGGGGCGGGCATCGGACCAACTAACAATCAGTTAATCAAGTATTTTTTTTGTTAGCGATTGAATGGAAGGCCTGTACGAATAATATGAAACTGACAAGACAAACAAATAAGGAACAACTTACGAGCCATTTGATTCATGATGGGAAAAGGAAACGTATTCGTAAACAGTTGCTCCAGCGTAAGTCATCATGGCTTGGCCACTGGGGGGCAGTATAAAACAAATCGTATGCATGTGAGTATTGTGATATTGTCTGTCTACATGTGTTGATGCACCATTTTTGTTCAAATGTCTGCATAGGAGCTATTCATTAGCCTGATAGCATTGTGTGTTAGCATTAAGCTAAGGGCAGGCGAAATAAAAACAAAAAAAAAGGACTCGTATATTAAAACTGAGGACCGCATGTATACATTTTTTGAAAGGTCTCATCTGTATGGCTCATCTATAAGAAGCTTTCTTCAAAAAGCACATTTTGGCCGGCAAAGCATCGAACCTCATCCCCCCCCCCCCCCCCTCTAATGAAGCTTGACCCTAACACTGTCTATTTTATTGCGCACAAAACAACCTCACTGTACCATCCCACTATCCTTAACAAATTCCCTAATTTCTTCCCAATCATCTAATCTCTCCACCGCGACGGCTTTGTGACCCTCCCCGAGAAAGCCGGCGAGACGTAAGGGGGACAAGCGAGAGAAGGAAGGGAAGAGGTAGAGGGCAGCGGAGGGCGAGGTTTCGATTTCACCGCAGACAAATAGGCCGAGTGCGCGCGGCTAACCTCCGCAAATGGGTTTTCGATCTCTAATTCTCAACAGATCTCTACAAAATGATTACATAAAGACACGCCACGCGGCCGGCGGGAGAAAGAAGGACGACGTGAGAGGAGACTAACACCCTACTAGGCACTTTCAGAAGATGTGCACGGCAACAAAGCCACATTTGCACATATGGCTTCCGCCCACTTCCAATATGGATGCCCGTCTCACCCTAATGGCCCTCCTGGTAGTTTGATGATAACCATCGTAGAAGCTCTCACGGCTTATTTGTTGACAACGGCGGACGCTCTTGCTAATGCAGCCCATTAGCGGCTTATCTATGCCAGTGATTCCGAACCTTTATTGAGACAAGGTGGCCATTTTGCATTTGGAAAAATGACACGGTACCTAACATGATACAAAATGAAATGATGAGCTTGTCTCGATTTGTCTCAAAATTGACTTACACTGAGCTTCTTTTCTTTGATTTATTTTTACTATACACTGTTGAAAAAACAAACTTGTAAACTGGGACGGATTAATTGCATTTCCATTCATTTCAATGGGAATCGTTACCTTGATCCATGAACATTTCAATTCAAAAAAAGCATTAGATTGGATTCTAAGAACTCCTCACTTTAAAAAAAAAAAAATGATGACAAAGACAAAGTGAGTCTTTAAAACGTAATTATTCCCCTACGCCAGATCTTTAGGATAAAACAAGTCTTTATGAGTCACCATCAATCTCCTGCAAATATTTCAAGCATATCTGAAGCGTAAATAAATTCCGCTTCTCGCATCTTCATCTACATTAAACCGCCTGCTCGGTTTTATCGGCCAGCTATTGAATCGGAAGGAAGATTCCGATCAATTTTGTGTGATTGAGCGGCGATGGCGCTCAAAGTTTGACCACGGTGCCTTTCCTTCATCGATCATCTCTTTTTTTTTTTGTGTCTTTTGATGACGGATGACAACGGAGCAAGAGTTTCACCTCTCCTCTTAATAAGCCTGCGTCTTTAACTTTGCGTTTGTCGCTCCGAGATTGCTTCTGGCTTCGGGCCGCTTTGAAAAGTAATTCTCCTCCACCATATTCAATTGTTTTATTGTGTCATTACGGAACATTCCGCTAGGCCTATTAGAGCGTAATGGCTCCGGCAAGCCGCATAAGTCCTCGAGAGGCGTACACACCAACGGAGGCGGCCGTGCGCACGCACGCTATTAAACGGCAATGTCGCCAGACGGTGATATGAGTCAATATTACGGCCGAGCGATTTGATTAAGTGCGTAGACGCGCCGCGCGTTCGGGCCGACCGCCATCGCTTTCCCATCGGCGCCTTATAATCGGAATTAGAGGACAGAGACACGCTCGCGCAAATAATACTTTGCTGGCAGCTGGGGGAAGACGAGGGGGTGGGGGGGGGGGGGTTATATGCAGGTGGAAAAAGTAGTCATACTCTGTACTCAAATGATCTACTGAATATGAGAAGTCTACACACCCCCTGTTCAAAGAATAGGATTTGCGATATGAAAATGGAAACCGTTTCAAAACTTTTCCTATTCATGTGACTGACAAACTGTGCAATAGAAAAAAAAACTTTTTGGATATGGAATGACAAATTCGCAACTAAGATAGTGCTGTTGCAAAAGTGTGCACACCCCAGTTTTTTTCCTCCTATTTGTGTCACCTACAAACTGCGCAATTCAAATGAATTGGGGGGGGGCAAGAAAAAATTCGATAAGGAATAAATAGAAGATAGTGCTGTTGCAAAAGTGTGCACACCCGGTTATTGATATAACGTGTTCAGAATGATGGCCATAAAGTTCAACCTCGGTTTCATTGGACCATAAGAAAATCTTTGAGAGTTTTGAAATGATTCATCTTGCAATCATTTTCCACAATCAATCCAAAAACCTGGCTTTCAAACGGGGGGAGGGGGGGGGGGGTGTAGACTTTTCCACTGTATCCACAGATCCGTAAGTACTGTAAGAAAAGTCTTTGTGCTTACTTCCCACCACTGGGCATACATTACCAGGGGCAGCCCAGCGAGAGCTGAAATGGAGCAAGAGAAGTCCCGAGGAAGTATAATGAGGTGAGCGTCTGCTAAGAGACGAATGATGGATGGTGGAGGAGAGGCAGGTGAACCTCCCTGCAGCGGGAGGCCTGGCTCTTCTGCGACAACACGGTGACATCAAATCACCTCCAGCGACTCGGGGGCACACGAGCGCGCACTCGGAGGTGAAAGCCACTATCTTTGGTATTCAGGTGCCGTGCCGTTGCTTGCTAAAGACTAGCTGGCCAGAACATTAGGGACACCTGAACAATCCAATGCAAGGATGAAAAGCTGCGGAATGATGGTTGGAGTTTTGCAAATTTGCGTGCTGACCTATGCTGTGTTTTTACATCTGCCTGTGAAAAATAAATAAATAAAAGAAGCTGCATAAATCTTACCGGATCTAACCGTTGGTCTTTTTTTTTTTCCCCTCATGACAATAAAGCTGTGAGCGAGCAGTTTTACAACTAACATCCGTCACGACGCTTTGACACCGACCGCCACACCGCCGCTTTGTTTTCTATCCCGGGCCTCTCTGACTTGCCGCGTTATTGAGTTTGTGTGTTTTGTTATCCGTCCGTCCACATGTGAGACTCCCCGCCGCCTGATAATGTGGAATTTCACGGCGTAATCGGTCAGGGACCGGAACACACGGCAAAGAAAGCAGAGTACACAACTTTGAATTGGGGGATCTAGGGGCACGCACGTCAATCTGGAAAAAAAAAAAAGTCCAAATAAGCAGAGTTCAGGTCAAATGTGATTATACATCAATAAAAAAATAATAAAAAAAAGGCCAATATTTTATGTACCTTTAGGGATGCAATACATTTTCACTGGTAGTTCACTCAAGTTACTGATTTTGTACACTTGACTTTTATAGCTTGGGAAAAAAATAAGTTTTGACCTCGGCGACCTTAGAGTCCAATAATTGTCCCAATGGGAAACGTTATAGTAGCATGTCACTTTTTATCATTGAGCTAGTTGTGCTTTTGGCACTTGACTTTTATAACATGAGAAAAAAAAAGACCTGCTCTTGGATTTTTCCATGAAAGGAAACAAATCATTAGCACAATTTGTCAATATAATTAATTGGCCTATCATGTCCATATCATGACAAAAACTCCATTTTAGAAGACTTTGGAGCTATGGCCCGGTCAAGACCAAGACTTTGTCATTTCGGGTTGAATCAGTAGTAAAGAGGAAAAAAATCCATCAGGTTCTTCCAACCTGAACCATGTTCACATTGATATGGAAATGTGTGCCACAGAAAAAAATGGACACGAAGACAGATATGCATATGAATAGTATACGAGGGTCTTGTGCCTGCGATACACACTTAGCATTAGAATACATCAGGAATGGACGCATGCGGCCTCCAAAACTGCCCCCCCCCCCTTAGTCCGTCCCAGATCCCCCCCCCCCAACACACACACAGTTTGATTTTTTTTTTTTTTGGGCTGGCATCTCCCCTGCAAGGAAGCCCTTTTAACCGTGACCAGAACTCAAAGCTTCAAAGACCGTGACCGCAAAGACACCCAAGACCAGATCGGCATTGTTATCATGTGTGTGTGAGTGTGCTTGCGCTAACGTGTGTATGTTGTGTGACAATTAGTTCTGAGTGTCTGCTTTCGATGCCATTTGGCTCCGAGGGGCCCCATCCACATTCATCCCGGCACCTCGCTGACTAACTCGGCTTAATGGAATCAAACTTGGCTCATCAAACATGTGTCAGTGCATGAGTGTTGGCACGAGTGTGTATGTGTGTGTGTGTGTTATTTGTCAATATCCAGAAAGTCATCCTGAGTATTGGAGAGAGGTGAGATAGGAGGCACTTTTTTTTTTTTTTTTCCTAATTACAAATGACAAATGTGCTGCTGAGTCGGTCTGGCACCTGACGATGCATGATAACCTCCCAGCACTCTGCACAAGCGCAGCCAGGGAATGCAGACTGTGTGTGTGTGTGTGTGTGTGTGTGTGTGTGTGTGTGTGTGTGTGTGCTGACTGACTGACAGATTAAAACAAGAGCAGAACATCAAACAGCATCTCGCACGGCGCCTCTGATTCTCCGTGACAAAAGCATGACGTCCGCTGCCAATATCGCAGCCGAAACTTTTACTTTCTCTTCAGATACGTTTTTTCGACATTGATTTTCTCCACAGTTTTCTTTCTCACTCACTCTCATCCTCTGCTTCTTCTTTTTCATCATATATAGAGAGAGAGGGGGGGGGGGGGGGGAACCCAAGAGGGTCATCTGTTTTCTTGTCAGGTCTACGAGCGTAAGGGAGGACCAGTATAATTTTTTTTTACAGAAATTCCATTGTAAAGGTAATTTTCAATTTGTAGGAAAAAAAAATGGTTGACATATTTTTGATGAAATGAAATTCACTCGGGATGCTCGATATAATTGATAACTCGCCCATTGCTCAAATTTACCCCCGAAATAAGGATAAAATGCAATAAATTGTTTTTTTTAAGATTGAAAAAAATAAATGCAAAACCTTTCATACATGTCAAATAAAAATCAAATGCAAATAATAAAACCAATAATTGACGACTCATAAATAAAACAAATATATATTCAAAGAAATGACTCACAAATTCAACCAAAACAAAGTACAAAAATTCTTTCCAATAACAATTTCATTTTTTTCCGACAGTTCTAAAATCCTCCATCTTGATTCCGCCACCATTTTGCCATTCCCAATGATCTGTAATATGGAGGATATTGCTTCCAAAGACCTACTGGACAATAATTCGTAATGACCATCACATAATAGTGTCCAATTCGACATGACTGCCGAATAAAGCCAAAAACGTCTGGAATTTTAAGAGGTGCCAGTTAAAAAACTATTACTGTTGTGATACACGCATACCCAATGATGTAGTCAGCAAGTAGTTATTCATACTTGACTAATCCGGAGCCCCGGAGTGGCGCCAAAAAACGGAACGCGGCAGCTGCTATGCTGCTGACGCTCCCACCAGCTAGCCAGCCAGCCAGCCAGTTCTCCGGAGTCATTACGTTATCACACAGACTGCTTGTTAAATATTCACACAAATGATCTGACTGTTAATTGAAAGCGACCGATGGCGTGAGATGAGATAGCACTCGGACCCCCGCGGTACGTTTCATTCTGGACATTCCGTCGTAGCGTATTGCTTTGATTAGCGTATCAGGCTAAGTGAAGCGCAGTCATGGCATTTTTGGTTCATCTCGGACGGTCGGAACGGATTTCGTCGGGATGCGCTTGTGCTTAACTGGCAAGTGGGATGTTGAACTCGTGCGATAATGTTAAATGTAGTCAAGCAGCTGTGCAGGGAAGCCGAACGCCGCCAGGCTAAATTTTTGTCCCGAACATTTTGTTTTAACGACTCCGGGTCGGCGAGCCTCCTTCAGGGACTTTCCGTTGGGGAGCGGCTGTCACCTAAAATTAATAGGCCCGTGTTGCACCTCTGTACGCCTGGATCGGGCTAAATTGGACTTTTTTTTTTGGTGTAATCCAGTAAGAACTTAAATCAGGTCACCAACAGGGAGAACAAACGCAGATGTGTTTTGATTGCTAGAGGCGAAACAAAATATGGACTCGCTCGATTCGCTTGACAACAAGCGACAGTTTGGCAAATAGGAAACGATTCTTCAAACCGGAATCTTCTGAGCGTTTATTGCCACTACTTAAAGTTCAAAAAATGAATGAGTAAGTTTTAAAACAACCACACCCGCTAGCAAAGTCCGCTAACAAATAGCATTGTGTCATGAACACCACTGGTAGCAACACACACAAACAATATAAAGGTATATATTCTTTATCTTCTGCAAAGAACGATTAATATTAGCCCAGGCGTGCAAACTAAAAGAGTCACAATGTAGGGCTGGAACGAAATAATAGCATTTCCATTCATTTCAATGGGGCAAGATAATTTGGGATACAAGTGGAGGCCAGACACAAATAGTACTAGTTAATGTCTTTGATGGATTGCTCAGCTCAGTTCATCCTCGGGGGGGGGACGAGCTTCATCCCGTTCCCACTCGGAGTCCGTATTGACTCCCCGTTGAATGGCGGCGGGAAAGAAGGCACAGGGCGCCGCTAACCAGGAGGCAACTATGGCACGGCCACGCCGCTCCTTGGCGGCAGCCAAGCGGGCCGGCATTGACATGCTAATGCCAGGGACGTTGCGGGGGCCGAAGCTTTTTGGGACTGTGGGCGCTCTGTGATCAAAAAAAAAAAAAAAGGACAGATCTCCCGGGGGGATTGTGATCGCACCGGCACAGTCAAGGCCCAGAGTGATCGGGATAAGCCCGACCGCGGCGCCGCTTTAGTCCTGTCACTCACGCTGTTGCTATTGTTGTCATGCTGAACGGCCATTTTCATCACAATTGACCTCGGCTTTGGCAGTACTGTTCCTCTCGCTACTCTTCCGTGGCCTCCCCTCCTTCGTCTTTGCCCTTCCGTAAGTGAGTTTTTTGTCCGTCTTGTTGTTTTTTTTTTTTTTTTACCCCAGAGGCTGAAAGATGCATGCTAGAATGCGCCAGTCGCCTACTCGGCTTTGATTATCTCGCTTGATACAGTGGAGAAAATCCAACATGTGATGCTGGAAGAATATTTGAACACGCAGCGAGTGGGTGGATTGTGTGTGGCATCAGTCAGTTTTTTTTTTATTTAATTGGACCTAAACTCAAAAAAAAAAAAAAAAAAAGACCCTTTGATGTCATTTCTCACACACTGGACCTCGGATTCTGTGGTCCCCTACTGGGAAGGCGGGGCCAGTGTGGGTAAGACGAAGAGGAATCAAGTAAACATCAAATACATGGAGTAACCTTCAGATGAATTTGAAAATATTTTCTCGGTAAAAAAATCTAAATAACGTGGTTGCGCAAGTGTGCACACCCTCACAACTGCGCCAATCACACACCTGCTGGCATTAAAATCACCTCTGAATAACCCTGAAGATTTTCTGCCAACAATGATGATGAACTGTTCAGAATTCCTACCACCCTGATCCAGAATTACAATCTGTTGCTTTTATTATTATTATTTTTTTTACTCTAGTTCCCATAATCAGCATTGTCGGGGGCGGGGGGGAACAACAACAACAGTACGCTCCCTTGAGAGAGGAAATGACAGCACTTGTCCTCGCATATTTCCCTCGTCCCTCGCCTCGCATGTACGTAAGAAAATGAAACGGGAGGTTGAGGAGGAGCATGCATATTTATGGCTGCCATGCATGTGGGTGGTATGGTTGTATCTGAACACAAGCTCTCCTTCACATATGCACATATTAGGGATGGGAGGAGTGTTTGCCTGGCTGCATAAACTCCGCTAGCTCCACACAACACATTCTATTCTACGACATCTACTCCCCCCCTCCCCCACACACACCCCGCCACTATCTTTACTTCCCTTTCTCCCGGGAAGTGACACAGAATTCTTTTGAACCAGGGGTGCATTCATTTCAACAACCCCTACCACCCCAACCGCACATATATCTTCCAAGAACGGCCCCCCCTCCCACTCCTACTCCCCCCCCCACCCCCACCAAGACAGCGCTCACCTCCTGCGGGCCAAGCTTGGACTTTAATTACCAAGACTGGTAAATTCTCATTCACATGTCGTCTTACTACGGCAAATATTCTGGCATTTCCACGCCTGGGAGCGCTGGAGACTTGCGTGGGTGTTTGCGCTTAGGCCGGCGAGCTATCCCTCGCTCAAATGCGCAACGGCTGACATTTACGTTGGATTGAAATCAAAGCAAATGATACTACAGACACACACGTGGATGCACGCAGCTGGTTGGGCGGGTGGGGGAGGGGGGGGTAGATGATGATTTATATGATGATATACATCTGTAGCAATGTGATTTGCATCCCAGGCAATGTTGCATATGAATGGACCCCGGGAAGCGTTTCATGGCGGTAATGTTATTTTGCCTTCACTGGCGCAGTTATTTCACAGCGGTGAGACCTCATTTATTCACAAGCCATCGATGGAGAAATATATTATTTCAATTTATAGAGCCGCCACGGATACGCGTATGCCACATTATGGATTCTGACAGGATCGTTTTTTGGTTTGAAGTCATCAATCACAAGAATAAAGCCAGGTCAGAGAAGAGGGAACGTTTGTCAAACGTTGTGGCCCGAGAAAAAAAAAAAAAACTTGTTGGAGAGACGCTAGTTTGCTACATTCGGGCTGCCCTTGAGCAACCTTTCGCTGACTCTCCGTGTCTGTGCAACATAAAATATCCATCAGCCCCCTTGAGGATTCATAATGAGTATAATATATACAATTAAAAAAAAAAAAAAAACATGAATTTGCTGTAAGTAAGTTAATTTCCGCAGTGACTCCGACAAACTCACACGTGTGCAAATTCCAAAGTTTTCTTTTAGTGCGGAGGGATTGATCGATTCCAGGACGGGAAGCCAAAAACGTTAATCCCTCATAAACAAGCAGGAAGGAATAAGACACACACACACACACACACACACACACACACACACACACACACACACACACACACACACACACACACACACACACACACACACACACACACGCGCGCACGTACAAACGTGCACGCGCAGTGGCTGAGATTCGAGCGACGGCGAAAGAAGTGATGCAGAGAAGCCAACATTAGGGCTGTAAAGGAGTGTGTGTGTGTGTGTGTGTGTGTGTGTGTGTGTGTGTGTGTGTGTGTAGTATTGTCAGTAAATTGAGCGCAAACACAAACAGACAGCAAGAGAAGAAGCAGCCGCACGCTGAGACGACGGCACAGCGTGCGCCAGCCAGGCCAAGACGCGCTAAACTATCCCCGTAAAAAAAGTTCCGCTCCTAATTACAAATACGGTGGCGGTTGTTTGCATTCAAATATTTTCAGGACCGCTGCCCTGTGACTTTTTAAAACAAAGTCATAATTCACTTAGCGGTGTCCCAATTTTCGGATAATTACTGTACCAGCCCATTCTGCTAGGTGGGTGGGTGAAGGGGGGGGGGGGGGGGGCTCAGACACAGACACATTAACTCTGTGATGTGCGTCATTACGCCGATGAAAGCGGTTGAAAAGCTTTCAGCGTCGGCCGCTTTGTGACAGCTTAAATGGATAAAACCTCAATTAAAGACGTCTGCTTTTTTTTTCTTCCTTGCGGGTAGAATCGCCGTAGTGTGTGTTTGTTGACTAGGCGACCTCCGTTGCCCTCGTAATCAAGTGTCTCTCAAAAATTCGCCCGCTCTCGCTGACTCCATTAAGCAGATAAAAAAAGTCGCAATTCAAATGCCCCCTCCAGAATTGAAATTCTACCGGCGGTTTTTCTAAAAAGCTTTGAGGTACCACTTATTTGGCTTTGTACTTTATCCAAACATACTTTCAAGACATAAATAACACTTTTTTTTTTGGGCATTAATTCGAAGAACATTGTGTGGCTCCTTCCGGTGTGCGCAACTTGGCCACCTGGGGGCAGTATAAAACCGAGCCGGTTGAAAGTCTTCATTAAAGATGCCTATGAGTAGCCTTATATTGTCTGACTATGTGTTGCACCACCATTTTTGTTCGCTTAACACCGATGCTATCTGTTAGCCTGTTTGTTGGTGTTTTAGCCTTTTTGACTTTGCTAAACTGACTTTATTACGGCAAAGCTATGTGGTCGATTTAAATAAGCGTGTAATTCGCTATTTTTGTTTTGTTTGACACAAAACATCACCTAGAATTGATTCCTTCAAATATTGCCTATACCATAAACACATTTACCAATGTAGACCACTTCCAATTATTTCCCATGAGAAACCTGATTTCCCGATCCTCAACCAGATTGTGTGCAACCTTACAGTTTCTAGCGCAGCCCCATTAAGTGTTATTAAGTTGCACCTCTAGACCCGGGCAGGTGGCTGGGATGACAACGTCTACGATCCCCGAGAGGATAAACCCTAATTGTGGTGTCGCTCGGCTTTATTAACACAAGCCGGCTCCGCTCTGTTGTGACCGCGCTCGGCATAAGGCTGCAGACTTGCCATCATTAGCCTGCGAGCACGCCATATGCACATCTGCTGGGTGCATGTGTGTGTGTGGCTCGAAACACATATACACACATACATTGTATATTTATGGATGTATATAAGTGCTTTGAAAACGGGTTGTAAACAGCGCGGCCTTGTTATTAGCACCTGATTACGCCACTGAAGCTTGGCATCGACTGACAACAAGTATGTGTGTGTGTGTGCATGTGTGTGTTTGTGTGATTTGCCTCCAGCCCTTTTGCTGTGGGATTTGTTCTCTGTGGGCAATTTGTTCAAATTTAACACATGGGTGGGGAAGATAAATTCCCGTCTCACCCTACGTTTCTGCTAAAACGCGGGCAGATAACAAAGGGGAAGGGAAAGGCGGTCAGTCGTCGATTTGGCTGTCAGGGATAGAAAAAGTGTGTGTTTATTTGCTTCAGGCCATGTGGTTTTTACTGGCATGTATTTAGCATGAGTTGTGACAGCATCTAATAAATGTGCCGATGCCGCTGTTTTTTTTTTTTTTTTCTTATAGAGGCATTTTCAAAAATGCACAATCTATTATTTCTGTCAAATTCCGCTTTTAGTACAACGATAGTGTCCGGATGAAAATGCTCTTACGAGAAATCTGTATGCAATATGCGCCATTCACTGGCGGTGCTAGGATTTTTTTTTCTTGGGGGGGGTGGGGGGCAATGGTGTCTCTGAGTGTCCGCAAAACCAACCAAATTTTTTTAATTTTAACAAAATTTAAAACTTTAACAAAATATTTAATTTCAACATTTTTTTTTAAAATAATTTTTAAATTAAAAAAAGTCTTAAAAAATCGTAAACTACCCCAAAGTCTGCCTGCGCTTGTACCACGTGACCGCATATTCTTACGCCGACGCATAAACTAGTTCCTCACTCCTTTCCCATCCACATGCAGAAATTTTCCATGTTTCAAACTTTCTTGCGAAAGGTCCATTGCTCAAATAAAGTCCATAAATGCCTGCTTGAGTGCATTTGGAACAAAGATTCCCAGAGACACACTCCAAAGTCTTCCCAGAGGAGCCGGTCGACTTAAATTGCAGGAGCCCAATTTCCGCACTAAAGTTTCAGCAAAAAAAAAAAAAAATCACCTGGTTTGAGCCTATACTGTAAAAGTAATGTCCTTGAATCAGTCATTTGTTCTCAATTGTCACCCAATCAACGTGCAAATCCACATTTAATGGCCTTTACATTATTTAAAGCTTCTGAGCCAACGTTTGAGTTCAAAGCAATCACAGTTAGCATTGGACATCAATACTTCATTTTCACTCAAGTGCTGCTGATGAGTTCCTCATCAGCACGGGAGGGAATGAAACAGTCAATTAAGACCGAGTCGAGCTTCATTTCCACGTCTTACGTTATTATGCACATCAATGGGAGAGATTTTGGTGGAAATGTGTGGAAAACAAGACTTGGTTAAACAAAAGGCGATTACGTTGGATTTGTTCCTCAAACCCATTAAAAACAAAAACATTTATTCTCCCTTTAAATTTTACTGACAATTTCTGAATGATAAAAACCGAGCAAATATGACTCAGATTTTCTCTCAGTTCGTTTTTAGAGCAAAATAAAAATGTTTTTTCTATGCATGTGTAAAGTTAAAGATAACTAAAAGTCTTATATGTTCAATGTTTTACAAAGTGTGGGAAAATGCGCTTTTGCTGTCAATGTAGCCTTAAGTCTATTCATTTTCTAAACCGTTAATCCCGTTAGGGTCACCGAGGGGGCTGACTTAGGCTGAGGGGCGGTGTCCCGAGACTTATCACCTGTCAATCAAAAAAAAAAAAAAGCCACCTTAAAACATCAATTTTAACACTTTCCTTAACTTTATCCATCTCGAGACCAAAATTACAAATATCTTTTTGGTACCGTCAGCATAAACAGAACACAAGCTAAATGAAGTCTTGCATTAGCCTCAAATTCAACGCAACAATGATCTTCTCACGTAGTCGACGAGATGTCAAAAGTTTGGAAGTCGAGACGATGACTTTCTTTGCCGTCTATCCAAATTTACTCGGCGTAGACCTCCGCTGCGTCTTATTACGCCGAGAGCAGTCATCCATCACACAGGTGCGTTCCCTATCGTTTCTAATTAATGGCGGGCGGGGGTTGCGAGTGTCTTCGGCACGCCACGCGCACACACCCCAAAAAAAAAAAAAACTTCCCACACTTTGCTCCCGAAAAGCCAAACAAGTGCATACCTCGCAGGCCTTATTATTTGTGACTAATGACCGCTGGCACGGCCGGATCTATATAACCACTATGATGATTGCTGAGCTGGTGCGTGCGGAGGTGCTATCTGACATCTAGCGACAGAGCAAAAAAAAAAACTCCATGATGGATGACTCGTACATACTAATGCAAAAAAAAAACACAGACGCCACCAGATAGTGTGTGAGTAATAGTCTCCTTTGTGCACATATTCATAAATGTAAATGTTGTTGCGCTAAGTGGGGCCGGGAGACGATGGATTGTTTGCGCCGCTGTCAGGAGCTCGCTTGATTGGCTTGTTTAATGTCGACGCTACACAAAAAAAAAACGCTATTGTGTTGAACAAGGAGTGGGAAGGAATAAATGCGTTGGTCAAACATCATCGATGTTATGATGGTGACCCCCCCCCGCCCCCCTCAACCTTCTGTTGCTCTTTGTTTTGCTATAATTAAACATAAAAGGATTGCGAAGGTTAGGTTAGTTAGTTTGTTCGGTACATCTATCTTCTAACGGTTGTCCTCATTAGGTTTGCGTGGAACTTGGGTCTATACCGGATGACAAAGGTGGGGAGAGAAGCAAAAAAAATTGGACTCAAATAAGAGTTACTTTAGAATATGACTCAATGAAAGTCGCTGTAGACTACCAATAATTTTATAATAACTAACTAGCGCATCTCAAGGTATCCCAAAACACTTTGTCATTGTCATATAGTGGCTCACAATCTATTATTTGTTGTGAAACTCTTCTTTTTTTTGTCTGGATGTCAGTACTATACACCCCTGGTGGCCAAGTCACTCAAACTACAAAGGGGCAATAAAGAGTACGACATTACTTGAATAAAATATTCATTCGCTAAAATTTTCCGGGAAGCCGGAACGGATTAATGGCATTTCTATTCATTTGGATAGGCAAGGATTATTTGTGATCAACTTTTAAGTTAAGTGTGTTGACGCAACAAATTAAACTCTTATCTCAAGGCCCCTTGGTTCTTGTAAACACAAGATGCAAACCAGCATGAGTGACATGACTCCTAACAAACAGCTAAAAATAAAAAACAATTCATTTCTAACCCTTGGAAATGAAGAGATAGCCAGCAAATAACAAATTAGTGAGTCGCTACATTATTAGATCTGGCACGCAATCACAGCGGTGGCTAATTGCCAGGTGTTGGAAGATAATGTGCGATTTAATGAACTGATGGATTTATTTTGGTTTCCGTCACCCGCCGGCGAACGCCGACATCTGTAGCAAGCCGACGAACGCCTCGCCCAGGGACAATAGTGGCAAGTGACTGATCGGCTTTTTTTTTTTTTTGGTGCCAAAGCAGGAAATGAAGCATATTGCCGGACATGAATGCGAGTAGTATCTATTTATGAAACGGCTAATCCTTACTAACAGGCCTGTCTCGCGAGGTTGATGAGAAAGCTCAGAATACGGGATGAGGAGCCTGCAGCTTTTTTTTTTACAGTGTGTTTACCGCACCCGCTGACAGCTACACCGCAGCTTATTATTGGCCTCGGAAAAACCGAGCGAGAGAAACTCCGGAGAGTTCGACAACGCCGGCGGCGAGACACAGCTCGTGCCAACGACAACCTTTTACAACAAGTGGGTGTCGCCCAGTCCGGCCGATATACACGACAAATATTGCAAGTGGGATCTGCTGTCGAGAGGGGGAATTCAACAATAGCGTGAAAGAGGAACTTCCATGGCAACCCTCAATGCGTACTGGACATTCTTTCATAATATAATATAATAAATATAAAAATAATAACAAATATATATATATATATATATATATATATGAGGGTATGTCTATATATTTATATAGTACATTGACACTGGCTCTATGCAAGCAAGGAAAAAGACAAAAGGAAGACGTGAAGATCAGGTCCGTGGAGACGCCGCGTTCTTTAATTAAGTCTTTTTTTTTTTTTCCCCTGAAAGACACACAAGTGAAGGAAGGAGGCTCTACACCGCTGGGAGGACGATTGGCACAGAGCTCAGGGAATCAGGAGGCTCGGGTTACAGATTAAGCCGCTCTCTGATAGCCTTTGTCCGAGAGCCAAGTGATACACGGGCGAAGAAAGACACCTCATTACGTGGAACTTTTAATAAGACGCGTTCAAGTCCTTTGCTCTAAAAAAAAAAATCTGTTAGTGTGTTTAACTATTCCTGCAAGAATAAAAGGAAATTTAAAAGGTATTAGAAGGCCACTCTGCTTGAAGCTTTCAATAAAATATGCGGCGATTTTCACACGACGATTGGACCCGCTCGAATGCAACCAATTAGTTGATAATGGCTATTTATATAGTGGCCAGAAGAAGTTTATTCACTCTAGTACATTCTTGTATACGGATGCGGCAGTATCGGGTATCGGGAGGCTTAGTATCGGCACACTTGTAGCAGCGTTGGGGTTGGAGCAATGTCCGCCATGTGTGTCGAGAGAATGGACGTTTTTAATCGTCCACTAGAATTTTACCGTTTACTGCCGGCGGCAAAAATATTGATCAAGTTTTTCAACGGGTGTGTAATTCAACGATATATATATATATATTTTTTTTTTAATGCTTAGCCCATCCCAATCTGGCACATGAAAATAATTCTTCCAAAATGTCATTTCGATATATTTTCGATCATCTCAACTGTACTTGTTTATGACTCACTGCAGGTCTCTGCACTGAGAGACTGTTTTGGTTCGGGAGGTGCTGCTGTTTTGGTCGGCAACAGGGTCGAAATGAGCACAGGCGAACAATAGCGACTTGGAACTGAAGTAATTATAAAGATTTTTTTTTTCCCCCCCTGCACAAAAATACTAAGGCTCTGTTTGAGAAGAACGATTATTTGTTTTGATAGAGACAACACACCAGTTAATAACAGAGAAAGACGGCGTCAATTTCCCCCCCCCCATGCCGAAATTTCCTCTTATAAAAATAAAAGCGGATGATTGATAAGACCGACGAATAAATGCTTGATTCTTTTTTTCCGGCTGAGTTTTCATATTGTTTACATCTTTAATAAGCGCAGTCGTAAAAAGTGACAGCGGCAGTTCATCTCTTTGTCTTGGGGGCCCAATAAAAGCGGGCGGGAGTTGCAAACAAACTGAAATAAGCTAGCGCATATCAAAGATGAGCAATGAGCCTCACACAGGCAGATAGGGGAACATTTGTACTTCTTAAAAGTATATCAGATTTTTTATTTTTTGTTGTCAAGGATTCACTGACCTTGCTGGAAGAGACTATCTTGTTTTGGGATCACCTTGGGTGATTGTCACGATAAGAAAAAAAAAAACGTCTAGCTTGATGTTAGCGCGTTACTCACACGGGCGAAGTTGCAAAAAGGAGACAAAGATCTGCAGCACTTAAATGGCGAAGGGTGGGGGCGGGGGGGCGTGAGAGGATTAAGAGGACGGAAAAAAAAAAGGACGAGGGAGTGAGAGCGGACATGAGCGGGAGGCTCGGAGACGACGAGAGCGAGGGAAGGGAGAGATTGAACAGTGACCCCGCTAAGCAACACGACGGTGTCAGCCACGAGAAGCTTCCTAATCCAAGCGGAGAGCCGCCGGAGACTGGCGCTCTTCCGAGCTGAGAGGGAACAATATGGACACGACCAAAACTGTGTGTGCGAGTGAAATGGTCCAGAACAGGGAAGGGAGGGAGAGAAGAAGAAAGAAAGAAAGAAAGAAAGAAAGAAAGAAAGAAAGAAAGAAAGAAAGAAAGAAAGAAAGAAAGAAAGAAAGAAAGAAAGAAAGGAAGGAAGGAAGGAAGGAAGGAAGGAAGGAAGGAAGGAAGGAAGGAAGGAAGGAAGGAAGGAAGGAAGGAAGGAAGGAAGGAAGGAAGGAAGAGAGGGAGAAAGAAAGAAAGAAAGAAAGAAAGAAAGAAAGAAAGAAAGAAAGAAAGAAAGAAAGAAAGAAAGACAAATAAAAGTACAAATTCTATGTCCTGTTAGACGTCTTGTGGATTTTCTCATGCATTCCAAACGGATGAAGGCACAAAGGGTTGTCAAGAACATCCCAGATTGGATGCATGAGAACCTGGCAGCACAGCGGAGGAGTGCGTGCCACATCTGCCTCGCTATTCTGAGGTTCCGGGTTCAAATCTACAAGGTCGTCCATCGATGCGAACGCGAGTCATTTCCAATGTGCCCCGCCCCTCGCTCAAAGTCAGCTGGGATAGGCGCGACGCTCGAGATCCAAATTGTGTGTCGTCGTGCCAAATGTAGCGGCACGGGGTTAAGTGCCGCCTTTGTCTTTGGCTTTTCTGGTGAAGGAGCATGGCAGTGAGAAGAGAGAAAAAAAAAATCACTTTTTTGTCATATTTGTTCAAACAGACATAATGATTTCATGATTTCATGTCAATTTGAAGTAGATTTTTTTTGTGAAGCCTCAGGGGTGTGTCCGCAAAAGCATGTGCCCAAGAGCGCATGATAAATGATTGACACCCCATAAGCCCCGCCTCTGACAACCATTGGTTAGTTTTCCTTGGATGTGGTGGCTTTTTTTTATCAAATCAAATCACATGCAAAAAAAAATTGGGTCAAAAAAAGGCAACATTTTCTTCTCCGCCACACATTGACAAATATGACAAAAAAGTTTAGGTTTTTTTTTATTTCCAAACTGATTTGAATGTATTTACACTTTAATAAGTTAGAATAATAATTTTAAAAAAGCCTGGTGAATTAAATAGAAGGCTTTTTAACTTCTTTTTACACTTCCATGACCGCTAACATTAAAAAGTGACTTCAATGTGTGCACAGTATCAAATCGCCAGTTTAACATTCAAATCCGTTTGGAAATTGGAACAAAACGAATGTGGACAATTTTTGCTTTTTGACCTTAGAGCTTCTTTGATAGATTTTTTGGCCTCATGCTGAGTCGTGTTCCAATAAAAATGTTTCATGCACGAACACACTCACACACTGCAGCGGATGAATAACTATAAATTCAAACTATCCCGGTGGGATATAATAAAACAGAAAGAACGGGCAGAAAAACCAGCACATTTCTTCTTTATAATAACGTAACAATAAATAACGCTCGGCACACACTAAAGCAAAGAAGGCAAAAAAGGTCTTACTGGATGTTGGAGCTGTTCCAGTAAATGGAATGCCTGCTGATGGACCCCTGGAGCGGGCTGGCCCAGGTGAGAGTGGTTAGCACCCAGAGAGACAACGGTACCAGAGCCATGCTCTCGGTTCCCCTTCCCCTCCGTGTCTCGGGCCACTTTCGCTCTCTCTCTCTCTCTCGCTCTCTTTCTCGCTCGGTGCCTTCAGCCCACCAAAGATCGCCACTCAAACATCCCAGCTAACGCCTGTCAGACAAAACAGAGGGGAAACAAAATGCTGCATTTGCCTCTTGTTTCATGAATGTCGTCGAAATTGATAAATGGGAGGCGGGGCACGCATACACACACTCAGACACACACACACACTCCTTTTCTTCATTGCAACAGGAGTGTAGCTTTTTTTTTTTGTCTTTTTAAAACTGGACGTGGTCCGTCCTTGCGCTCACCGAGAACTGCTGCAGCCGAGTCCGCCAGAGGAGCGTAGGTGACCGGGGGGGACGCTCAACGAGGGAGGTCGGTCTTCCTCCGAGCATGGAAGGCTCCAAGAAACAAGGCGAAAGAGTTGAAATTAGGCAGTGTTGTCAAAAAAAAAAGAAAAAAAAACAAGTCCTCCTCAAGTTGTTGTTTTTTTTTGAACGTGATGCTGCTTTCTGCTTGGTATTTTTCCTCCCATCAATCAAAAGCAGCAAAAGAATTCATCCAAGGTTCAATCCGACAAGCATCGCATCGCTCCCTCCCTCCGATGAGCCCGCTCGCGTGCCTGCCTCCAGCTCAGCTCCTCTCCTCCGCGCGTCTCCCTCCTTTTTGGCAGCCAGCGCTCGTTCACTCGGGTGGCCCCGCCCACGGCCGTCCACGTCACAAGCGCAGTCCTCCAACGCGGTGGCGCAAGCACATCGGGAATGGCCTGACTGCCACTTCCAAGTTCTTGTCAGCCACTCCACCCATCATCTGCCAGAAACGTCTGACTGCAGCCAGGGGACACATCTGGAGCCCTTTTTTTTTTTTTTCTCAGCATGGCCACGCCCCCTCCCCCCCCCCCCCCCCTACTACTATGCACACATGCGAGCGTACACACTTTCAAGGCTGTAATAACACCTTGACTCATTCTCCTACTTCGTTTAAAAAAAAAAGGAAAAAAAAGTGGTACCTTGACTTGTCAGTTTAATTCCTTCTGTAACGCATTCTGTCAAATCAATTATTAATAACTTATAATTGAATTATTCCATTCCAGCCCACTTTTTAATAAATAGAATCGAGTATGTAAAATTTTTTTTAAAAATGGTTTTGAATCAATTTTGCATCAAACCATTTCGTTTTTTTGTTTTGTTTTTTTGGAAGATGAATACATGCACGGATCCACATTTAATTAAGGCGTTATTTCACTTGTATATTTTTCTACATTTAAGCACAGTGGCTAATTTTGCAGTGCTAACAAAAATGTACTTTTTAATGCTCGTTTTTGATGAAACACTTGGGCCTACTATGCTTTAATGCTTCCTCATAACAGTTGGTGGAGCCAAGAAAAAAAAAAAAAAACTTTTGAGAACCACTTATCTAGGCTAATCTCTTCTCGGCTCATCATTGTTTACAAATTGTCTTTTGTGGAATCTAACCAACCACCGTCTTTATCCAGCACCTTTATCTCCTTTGCGGGTCGCCGAGGGGTTAGTTGGAAGCTTGGCAAAATAGGTTTCCCCCCCCCCCCACCAAATGATATATACGGAACGGCTAAACGTCTGCCCCGCGAGGTTAGGACGAATGGAGCCGAGCGCATCCCTTCATTTACCGTTCCCGTCCGGCGCCTTTCCCACAGGTGCTCGGGTGTCGTGACAGCCGAGGCGGCGACATGATTCAAATCATTTCCGCTCCCTGACCCCCGCTGCCCTCCGCAGTCGCTTCTCCACTCATTCATTAGAGACTTGGCCATGTCGCCCAGGCTGTATATCCCCCAGTTAGACATTAATGCACTCGGCCCTGCCTGCCGAGACCTGGTAAAAGCTTCGGTAATTAGCCCCCCCCCTCCCCCTCCCCCTCCCTTCCTGTGTCTACGCGAGCGAGCGGGGCAGACGTGGGCACGAATAAAAGTTGTCTTTTTGTGTCGCCTGCTGGGATCAAGGAAAGACAGAATGATTTATTGGGTGAGAAAAGAAAGGAACAAAAGGAGAAAGGATGAGACGCCATCGGGGGAATCCCGGGCTCGTCGTCCCCGCAATGCAAACTTTCTTCACTGCGTCCGTCATTATTACTGCTAGCGCTGCTTTTTTTGCCTTGGCCCCCGCTTTGCGGTCCGCCTGTTCCACCTCCCGCTTCTTCTTCTCTCCCTTTTTTTTAATGAGGCCTTCTCTCATCCGCTCGCTCCATCATCGGACGTCTACGTGGAGCCCGATCGACCGACCGACCGCCGAGAGGCTTAATATTTCATCACCGAGCGCTGGTGGCGGCCGAGTCGTGGCACTAACGTGAATCTTCTCTGGGATTCTGTTGCCTGTAGTCCAACATGAAGAGAATGATGAATTTAAAAAAAAAAAAAAAAAAAGCCAAAGGCTGAGTTTTGGAAGAAACCCTAACGCCTGTTTTTTTACAGAGTAGACAAGAAAATCGATGACAATATCCCCTGGCTGTGTTTTCATATTCAAGTAAACAAACGTTCAAGTTCTTAGAAATTTTATACAGTTGAACCACATTTGAAAGTCAAAGCCCCCCCCCCCCCCCCCTCAGAAAAAAAATCCTAGTGCCGCCACTGGAAGGCTCCATTTTGGCCTAATTGTTAGTATGCATATGTTGACCTCTGCTTGATCCAAATATTCAAATAAAACGGAATTTTAAAATACTTTCCAGTGATAGATATTCCACCATAGTTTCAGCAAAGTTCCCAAAACCCAAAGTAACAAGGTAACTCCCAAGAACTCCATTCAACATCCGAATACTACACATCCCTGCCAAAAAAACTCGACTTGGGCGCTTGGGGTGTGCAAAAAAAAAAAAGCTAAAACTCAAAATGCATGACCAGATTCTCCCAAAGAAAGCACAGAGAGAGAGAGGGGGGGGGGGTATGTGCTTCACCTGAAAAGCATGCTTGATCGACTGTGGGGAGCCTGCTCCGGGTTTGCCTTGTAAATATTCTGCATGGTTACATTCTGACAGAGATTGTAAATCAGGAGCGGGAGGTCCCGTTCGCCCTCCTTCCTTGCGATACCAAAAAACACGTCTTGCTTTTCCATTTGGTTTTGTTTAAGACGGAGCTGTTTCTGCAAAACGCCCCTGTCAATTCTAATCGTCCGCCTCGGACTGGGGCCGCGGTGCTATTGGATTACTTGAGCGTCGGGCTTATTATGAGAAACGAGCCGGCGCTGAGCTCGCGCGCCGTGACACCGAGGCTCTTATGACATTTTCACCCCCGTTGCCGGCCAAACGGCACATCTGTCAAACGTTCCTTTTTTTTTTGTTTTGTTTGGTAACCTCGAAATCTAATCGGCGCTTTTGTCACCCTTTCGCAGAGTTCATATCCTTCTCAGGGCTCGGGGAAATAAACAATACACATATGAAATCGCCATAGGAGGCCCGCGTGTGAATGTAGGCTAGGTTGTAAACTGGCAAGCGTGAACTTGGGAGTCTTTCTTAGCTCGCCTCTCGTCTCGGCCCGCCTCGCTGTTCACTGTTGTGTTAGTAAATTGTACTGACATACTCAACTCCCCCCTCCCCTCCTTCTCCCTTCCCCTCCTCCTCACCTCTCGCCACCTCTGCTACCCCCCCCGCCCCCCCTCCACACTCTCCATCGCGGGTCCTCTCTCTCAGCCGACTGACTGACACGAATTTTCAATCTCACTGTTTACCTTCCACCGCTATGCCTAAAACAACACCGGTCCCGGCTGGGAGCCAAGAAAAAGGGAGGAGGAGGAGGAGGAGGAAGAAGAGAGAGATGGACCAGTTGCGGGACAGCGACTTGAGTAGGGAGGTGCAAAAAAAGAGAGAACAGGGCTTTCTCTGTGTTTTGGTTGGAGACCAATCCAAGGGGGAGAAAAGGAGTGAAAGGAGGAGGAGTCGAGACTTTTTGGAACAGTCATGTGACCCCAGCCATCCGGAGGGTAGGGGGCGGCTGGAGGTGATGGATTCGGATGTTGGAGGAGGGTGGGGAAAAAAAAAGTTAGATGGGGCACAGACCATTACAAGTGCAAGAAGATATAAAGAGCGAGGAGGAAGGACAGCAAGAGTGATGTGTAGCAGAATTTTTTATTTTATTTTATGAAAGATAGGGGATACTAGATGAGCGAGAGAGAGAGAGAGAGAGAGA
This sequence comes from Syngnathus leptorhynchus, assembly GCF_054491065.1. NCBI lineage: Eukaryota > Metazoa > Chordata > Actinopteri > Syngnathiformes > Syngnathidae > Syngnathus > Syngnathus leptorhynchus. The sequence continues at coordinate 2,706,430 of NC_141202.1, forward strand.
GAGAGAGAGGGAGAGCTCAGAATAGATCTGCTCTCTACAGCATGAAATATTGAACGAAAAGGAGCCAGCACGAGAGGGCGGGAGGGTGGGAGAAAATGGACCCTCTGATTAAGACAAATACAATTGTGCTTTGTTTGTTGTTGGAGCAAAATGAGAGTGAAGAAGACAGGAAGAGGGAAGAATAGGAGTGGGTGGGTTGGACACACAACACACACACACGCACGCAAACGGGCGAGCTGTCGCTATCGACACAACTAAGCCTCCTCCATGTTTTACAATAGAGAACCTGTTCTTGACGCTTTTTATTCCTCATGAACAAAAACGTAGCTTTTGTCTTTGTATCATGATATCGAAAGTTTATAATAGTGACGAGTTGTTGGCCTTGCAAAATTTCTCGCAACCAAATACGATCTCTTGCAAAAAAAAAACCCAAAAAACCCTGAAATTGGCTACGTTGGCAAAAAATTTGCCCTTCAGTTAGCTCGCAGCTTTAGAAGCATGCTAACGATAAAGCTGTTGAATGGAGTCAAAGACATTAAGATGGCTTTCCTGCCCGTAGAAGACGAAGGAGAATGCGATGGTGTGGAAAATATCACACTGGAGGATGTTTCATCACTACGAGCACAATCCCAACACACACACACACACACACACACACACACACACACACACACACACACACACACACTTTCTTTGATCTGCCTCTTCACTGATCTGGTCTTCTTCCACGTCAAATATTTAGGCAGCATTTGGCAGCTTTGACGAAAATGACCACGGAGAAATATATATTTATATATTTCTTAACTTGCACATCAGAAGCTAGTGGAGCAGGGAAACGCCTTCAACAGTTGATGTGCTGAGTTTCCCATTTTATCTTTAAGACCCCTCCGAGGAATATTTGTTCACGTAAAGCTCTTAACCCCCAACCGATGGGTGGACAGCGCCATAAGATTTTTAAAAAGCGTGATGTTACACGTCTCTCTACATTATTTCTTTAATCATTTCCTCCTTTTTTTTTGCAGCCCTGCAGGGAATGTTCATATCCAGCTCAGGCTAACAAGAAATCTTTTTAACAAGAGCGTGGAGGGAAGTATCTGAATGACGAAAAAAAAACTTGATTGCTTTTTCGGGGTAATAAGAAGCTGCAGACAATGACTGTGCAATATTTTCTCGTGGATGATTCTGAAGATGATCAATGACAATGCAATTTGCACAGAGGGCTGTTCCTAATATTCCGACCCCTCATGTATCGTAATACGGCGACACCTCGGAATAATTCATCGCCGTTCCGCCCGACTACGATCAATAATCAGACGAATATTATTGCCACGCGTGTCGCCACCCGGTTGGGAAGAAAAACGAAGTAGCGGTGGAATGAAATGTCGGTTATTAATAAATCACGGCAAATGATAGCGAATCCCCAAAGACGATGTAAACGGGCGTAGGGGGTGGGGGGGTGGGGGGGGGAGTCACATCCGAGCGATCCGATTGAATACGTGGAAAACGTATCATGGTCACGTGACACCATGTCTGCGACCTTAGTAACGGGAAAACAAGTCCAAATCTTCGGCCAGTCTTAACAGGGACAACCTCCGCACTTTCAAGGACGCTCCATGGGGGGGGACAGATGATGACATCACACCCGGTTAGGAAAGTGCAGTTACATTCCCCAACGGAAGCCATTGTTTCTCTCGTTCCATTTCATCACCATTTGCACTCCAACCGAGATGGATGGATTGACTGGTAATTGCCGAGTATAGATAGAAGGCGGTCTTGGGTGGTCTCGCGCTGACAGCCGTGAGTAAAGGCCCAAATGCATTCTGGGTAGTGATGGTGCATTACCACCGTGTGGGTTGCTCTTAAGGGGAGCAAGATGAGAGTGATGGAAGATGACAAACCATTTATGCCTCGCTCAGCAGCTAAAAGCACAAACTGCGTGCGCAAATATGTAAACACACACACACACACAGAGCGTATTTCTTCTCGCATTGAGTTTGAAGAGCACCTGTGTTATTTTCAACAATGGGATTTAATGGGTGCCCATGCGCATGGAATATTTATGACTGCATATGTGCAAACGTGTACGATGGAGTGTAAAAAGGATGGAAAACCACGACGGACTGGTGAGGCTCTGCTCACAACATGCACGGCATCTTCATCCTGTTTCTACGACAACCACGTGACTTGCGCAAAATGAGGGTAGGGAGATTAAAAAAAAAAAACGGTAAAACAAAAATTGGAAAATAACCAAAAGTCAATTATCTGGGTTGGCACCTGAGAGTGGGAGGGGGGGGGGGGAGATTAAATCCGGGTGGGCAGAGCCCCCGGCAGCCCCCCTTCTATATCCACCAGTGGATGGAAAGGCAAAACAAAAGGAAAAAAATTGCCTGGCAAACGCCATAATTTTATTCTATTCAAATCAGGCATGTTTCGGAATGTGCCAGAAAAGCCACACAGAAACGTCTCAATGGAGATTTGAATCCAAATTTTTTGGACCGCGTGGCCGCCGCGCTGCCCACAAGGCTGCTTATTCTTTTGAATGAACCGTTAACGCAATCCTACGACGCTGGCGGAACCGACATCTTGCGTGACTGCGCTCAAAATAACCGACAACTTTTGCTCAACAACCTCCATTTTAGCCCCCTCAGAAAATAGCCGTTCCTCCTCCATGTTCCCCAAACCACGCCAGCTGTCATATCACAGAGACGGCAAAACAGCTAAGGGAAGTTCTGCCCGTGTCTCGATTTCCCTTGTTTCCTTGTTTAGTTTGTCTCGTGTCGTCCTCAATTTCTTTCAGCAATACCTCTGATGGAGACGAGGTGGGTGGAGAGAGGAGGAGGGGGGGCTGCTGACTTGAATACTTAGCAGGTGTGGCCCTGTATTGCTTGCTCATTCTTGAGCCTTCTGCTGAAATTAATGGCGAGGATGACTAAATGGGCTGTCACAATACACCACTCTGGAGACTCGGGGTGGGTGGGCCGCCGGCACAACACTTCCACACTCAACACAAAACAAAGACAGAGGAGGGGGGGGCGCATTTCTCAAGGTGAAGTGACCTAAGAAACGCTTTACAGTTAGAGCCAGCCCGGGTTGGCGAGAGAATGAGTAAGTAAAAGCAGGTCTGGTCCAGGTGGGCTTCACGCGGTGTTATTTTTGGAGGGCGGGGGGGGGGGGGGGGGGGGGCCTGCCGGATGGAGGGAGGCGAAGATGAATGTCGTTAATTAAGACGAGCAGGCGGAGGAGACAGTGCGGAATTACACAAACACTAATTAGAGGCTTGGTTAGGGTCACAAAATGAGAGCGGCGCATTCATCATCGCCGGGCGCCATTCTTCTCCTTGGTCTTCTCTGATTGGCCGGTTTACCCCACCGGGTGTTCCCGCCGCCACTTGTCATTCCTCGCCGGCCCTTCATCGATCTGCCACGCTGTTAACTAAAGAGGCGCCATTAAGCATCGGGAATCAAAGCAGGCACCTTACAATTTGATTCCCGATCTTCCTTTCCAACTTTTTTTGGGGGTCGTTCGTTTCAATTGCTGACACGCTGACAAATACGTACGCACACATCTACACGTAGCCGGTGCCGTGTCAGCGCTTTGTTTATTGTCTCGCAAAGCCAGTCAATCCCTCTTCTCCTTTCTGCATCCAATACAACACAACACAACACAACACAACACAACACAACACAACACAACACACACAGCCTGGCTTGGTTCTTTATTGTTTCTCTTGTTTCTCCTCCGCTGCTCCAACCAGAGAGCGCACTGTTGTTGTCTCAATCAATTTCCTCTCCACGCGCGCGTACGCGCACAAGCGAGGCGGCTAACGGGAAATAATGAGGCGCTCGTTCGACTGTTGCCCATGTCAACGACTTTATTTTTACGCTTTCGTCGATTGTTGTGTTCATCGTATGGCATATTGCGCTTGTTAGATTATTATTTTAAAACTCGGTCTTTTTTTTTTTTTCTTTACTTCGAGCAAAGCTATCGCGGCGTCTGTTTGTGGATACGTCACAATTGTTTTGGTTTCTATACATGGCCGCCTTAAATGTTGCCTGTTCTTTCTTGCAATTTATCAGAAATAAAAAGAAAGAGGAAAAACTCAAACTACCCGCCGATAGCTGATCTCAATTCAGGGGCGGAGCTAAGCCTCATTACCCGGGGCAGTGAAATGACGAGTGACCCCGGCGGAAAAGTAATAGTTGGATAGCAAAAATATGATTGGCTCACAGATAGAAATTGTATTCTAGGAATAAACGGAATGATTTAAGTCCGGGCCTCATTACTTTTTAGAAGGGCATACCTCTGCCAAGGCCAAAGTCATGAAATGACTTTTTCTTCTTTTTTTTTTTGGGCTGTGAAACGCATCAGTACCAAAATGTAATGGATTCCTTGCCCTCGCCGCACCTAAGCAGATTTACTGTAGCCGTTTGACGCCGCTTTTACTCTGCATTAAATGGAATAACGAGGGGGGAAATGTTCTGTCACATGCACGGGGGAAAAAAAAAAAAAAAAAAAAAAGAATTGGCTCAATCTAGTAATGATAACTTGACGATGCTGATGTGTGTTCAACGCGAGCCAGCTGCATGACTCTAATATGCAACACATGTACGGGAGGGGAGGGGGGGGGGGGGGGGGGAATATTCCTCCGGGGTACAACGTGTTCAGATGCGAGAAAACTAGCACCTCACATTTTAGACTCCAAAAAGAACAAAAAAATAAAAAGTATAGCTTGGCAGGTGGTTGAGATGCTCCATGTAAAGCTGAAAAAAATAATAACTGAGCATGGGCAGAGATGAAAAAGTCACTTTCACAAGATGTATACTTCAATGCTACTGACTGAAAGAATGACTTTGCTGTGGGGCTCCTCTCCTCGACCCCCCCTCCGCTTTTTCTAGCGCTGCATGAAGAACTACTCCAAACATTACAACATTGTTTTGTTTTGCCCTTCGCCGCTGTAAAATGCCACCTAAACTCTTTTTTTTTTTTCAAGCTAAAATGCAGATCTCAATTACGATAGGAGAGCAAAAGCAACGGTGTGTCAAGTCGAAGACGTCGAGCGAGAGCAAATCGAGATTTAAGTGAATGCATTATGCATCGATACGGCGGCTAAACGCGGATGACCGAGAGTAATAGCAAAGTAATGGACTACTTGGATGAAAATGTATTGCAAGCAATAGAAAGGCTATTAGGGAGAAAATAAATAAATAATACAGTGGGAGGTAAGACGATGAACACAAACCATTCAAAGAGACAAAAGAATGAACAATCGACTGCAGTTTTAAGTTGTCATTTTACCATTCACCACTAGATGGCGGACTTAGTTGCACTTAAGCCTTAAAGAAATTGCAGATTTGGAATTAAATTCAGCATAGTCCCTCGATTATAAAATATTGAGTTGATTTTTCTGGGGAAAAAAATAATAATGCACAAAATGAATTGATTTGCTGTTTTGTGCCGTCCTTGAAAGGCAATTTACACTTTTGGGGGTCAGGCAAGTGTAACGTGTGGACAACCCTGACAGGAAGATGTTTCCACCATCCGAATGTGAGCTTGACTAATGTTTACCATATTTCCCTCTAGTATCAATCTCATACAGCTCTTGGCAAGAAAGCAAATATTTCTCTCAGCATCAAGCTGTTCTGTTTTTTTTTTTGGGGTTGCACACTTGTTGAGGAAGCTCGAGAGCCATCTTTAGCTTGTAATAAATACCGCAGCAAGTTTGTCATACAACTCATCCTACCATGTGGAAGCAGGACGGGAGCGGCCGCCCTGTTGCTCTCTTGATCCCGATGAAGAATTCCCGCTCGGCGCCGTGACGGCCGCATGCTGATGTGCGGGCGCAGCCGACGCCGTGCCTCCCATCGTTCTGTAATCCCTGCAGGTGAGAGAAGGGGAGGATTGGATTCCGAAGTATCTGATTGAGTCGCGCACGGGATGAATAATTGATAGTCGGGTTCGCACGCAGAATGCAGACGCACAACACACACACAACACGTGCGAGTCACTCAGGCTCAAGTAATCCTCCAGGAAATGTAGTACGTGATGCAATTAGCGGCAGAATGGCTAATGTCGCTTGTGTCATTCCATTGTGTATCTTGCGTGTGTGTGTGTGTGTGTGTGTGTGTCGTGTGGATATGAATTAAGTTCATTCATAAATGTAAGACTATTGATTAATGTTCAGGGAGTTCCCACCTCTCACCGAGCTCAACTGAGAGATTTCCATCAAGAGATGTAACCGTAGCACACTGTGCAAAAGTATTGGGTCATGCTAACTCCTTTCTTGTGCAGTTATTGACAACAACAAAAAATACAAATACATATACAGGGCAACAGTGTGATAAAATTGTATTTCATGGCCTTTCTAGGTCTCTCGGGGATTTTGTCTTTTACACCAACACACAACATTTTAAAAATAAATCAAATCAAATAAATAAAAATAAATGAAAAATTAAAAAAATGACTTTCAGGTCACAAAAATGTGGGATTTACCATGAAGTGACTTGATGCAGAGCCGCGCCTTCAAAGGATCCCCACATTCTATGAAAAGTACTACTTTCAAAATGATTCATAGCACACCACATGGCACACGACATCATTTTTCCAGAGGAGGCGGTGAACTTTGCACCCTGGGCTCTTCACAAAATGTCCGCAATTCCTACGCGACTTCGACCACATTTTTATGAACGCTCAACCTGCTTGTGGATTGAATTGACAAGTCACGCGGAGGCCAAAACAACAACTATCGACACAAAAGACTTTTTTGTTTTACAGCCTAATTATCAAACCTTGCCAATTTTTGTCTCTACTTGCGGAAAAATCTTTTTTTTATCTCCAGTTGTGTATTGATCCGCCCTCTACGCGGTAACGTCTCATCGACCGGCTCATCATCTGTCAGGCGCTGATGTTTCTCGTTTAGTTTCGGGGATTAAAATCGGCGGGGCCCAAGACGGCTTTGCAACAGAATGTTTGGATTGCGTGGAGCAACGACAACGCACATTTGCCGCCTGCTCCCATCGTCCCGGCTCGAACTGCTTCAATCTTCGTGACATGTGGTCGACGGATAAGGGCCGGGCCGGGCCCGAGTTTCTTTACATCTCTGCCAGCTGAACATAAAAGCATCCGATGATATTTAAAATGGACAACTATAAATACACCAGATCTCGTCAACCATCTTTTATAGTAAACTTAGTAACTGTCAAAATGTGCTTCCAAATTCTTTCTCATTGGCTTTTTTTTTTTATAACCCTGAGGACGAACCAACCATTGATCCAAATGTTCATGCGCTACTCATCACTCATGTAGTCATTACAATCAAATGACTCCATTACTGACTAATTGCATGCGTGTTAACCTTAATTGTCTTCCTGTCTGTCAGTCAGTCAGCCGAGAAGCTCGATGTGCCTTTCATTAGTTCTCTTATCTGAGAAACGCAACTCATTGCCGGATCAGGTCCGCTTTCATTTCCACAAGCCACGCTCTCTTCCAAATACCAGTCCTGGACTTTCTCATTCCCTGTTTGTCATTTATTTTATTCCCGCCGCTTCCACTGGAAACTGAGTTTGATTTATTGCCTCATTTTGGAAAGGTTGATGTTTTAATAAGTGAAAATGGAAGGAATGTGCGAGAAGGTGAAAGGCCGCTAAGCAAAAAAAACAAATAAATAGATCAAATAAAGATACTCTGGTGCCTTTTTCTTTTATCGTGGTGGAACTCCACAGCTCTTTTATCTGGCTAAACGTTGGATCCCAAATGAATGTCACTCTAAGCGCCTGTCTGATCTGCGGTGAGGGTGGGAAAAAAACATGTAGGCATCCAACAGAAGAAATGGATGTCAACGATTTAAAAAAACCGAAAACCTGCTGCCAGAAAAAAAAAAACTGACGATGACAGAGGCCAATATTTCCTCAAGAGAACTTCCAAACAAGCAGGATGATAGCATCTGTTGTTCATGTAGCTTACATTATATTATGGAGGTCAGCGATATAAACCTGGACGACAGTCACGTGGCTAATGAGCTGGCCTGAATTGTAGCTCGGATTTATTCAGTCCATAAAATGTTACGACACACATTAGCGATCAGTAGAGCTCGGATACCCAACAAGGTTGTTTCTAAAAAAAAAATCTTCTACTACTCAGTAAAGGAGTTTAAATATGCTTAAAAAAAACATTAAAATTAATACAAAATAAACAATTTAACTTACTTAATTTGACAAAATTTTCTAAAATCATTTGAATTAGTAAAAAAAAAAATTACTTTTCAAACGTATAATGTAAAGCAAATGCTTAAAACAAAGCAGACACAGCAGATTTTTCTTTTTCTTTCCCAAACACCAAACGGAGCCTTTATTTAGATGGCAATTATTCACGCTGGTCATTAGAGAGCCGGATCACTTTCGCTCATTTACTGAAAGACGGCGAGGGCGATCATTAGCGGATATCACTTTCAGCCCCGGCCCCTGATGAGGGAGAAGGCGATCGAGGCTGTCGGATAACAGTCTGAGAATCCGCATCCTCCTCCAGCCATGAGAACACAACTGGCAATTAATAATTCAAATCACAAAACCAGAAAGCGGGCGTGTCAACATGTGGGAATTTATATTGTTGCCGTTTCAATGGAAGGGCAGAAAAGAAGAAAGCTAATTATTTCCCGGCATCGTGTCTTTGACCGCTTCATCCAGTGAAAGTCTGTGAAGTTAATTGGAGGGAATGCGGTCGGATTATTGTTTGAAAAGCGCCGCGTTTTTCCTAATGGAATGTTTGTGTGGTACATTTGTGAGCCTGTCAAAGGTTGTGATGAGAAAACAAGAGTGAGACATCCTTTTAATCACACACACAAACTCGTGGGTCTCCTCACGCTAGGCTACGATTTCAAAAATGCCATTTATGACAAAAGTTCCCCCGAAAAAGCAGATTTCCATGTCTCGTGTGTGACCTTGACCTCAGCCGTGACAGAATATCTGCGGATGACTGTGCATCCTCGGCTTGTCTCCATCCATTGGCAGCATCTTCTCCGCATCGCTCCGTGTTCTCGATGGGCTTTGCCGCCCTCCCCCTCTGTGCAAAGTCATTCTAAACACCCCACCCTGAACACCTCAACAATTTATCCTCTCTCCCTCCCCGCGCCGTCCCAGATGGACACCGAGATGAACGAGGCTCCGGCTGTGGAATCCTGCCAGCGTTGAGTCATTGAAGGTTGTGCCTTGATCTCTATTTACCACAACAAGCCACCTCGCTTTCTCTTCATGCTCTGCTCTCTTCGAGAAAAAAAAAGAAAAAAAAAGCTAACTTTGTGACTAAATGCTTTTAGAAGCGGCCAAGGAGACATGAGAACGGTCAAAGCAGCAAATAAAGCGTGCCAGCTTGGAAGTCGTCATTTGAGGTGGCTGCCAAGCGGCTCGCCTGCGACTCGCCATCGTTCAGAATCGAGAGAACGCCTTACAAATTAATCTTTCATGCTCTTTTAGGAGTTGTGGGATTTTTTTCCCCCTCTCTAACACAACCATGTCCATTCATGTAAACACAGTAAAACATCTATGAGGTCCCCAAAAAATTCTTGTGTGCATAATAAAAATAAAAAGTTGTATTTTTTCCGTATTTCTTCACCTCTACTTTGACATATGCTGCCGCCAAAGAGAGGTGACACTAAATAAAAAGAATAGCCGCTCGTCACGATGCATTGCTCACTTGTACTCGACTGGGGCTGCTTACGCAGTCAACGGTGATGGATAGCGCACGCTATCGATAAGACGCCTTATTTGCTTTGGCGCGCAACAAAATGGCAGGCTATTAACACGCTCTATTGTCTTTTTTTAGACCATTACAAAAACAATTGAAAAAAAATGGACTAATACACTACAATACAATTAAAAAAAAAAAAGTAAAAGAAAAGAGAAACGGAGGTGGCAGAGATCCATGGGGGGGGAGGAAACTGAGTGCGTCAAAAAAGCATTCAATAAACACATCGCCATGGCAACCCAGATGTAATTTGCCTGGCGAGGAAGAAGGGGAGCGATGGAAATTGAGGGAGAGTGATGGAGAGAAGGGAATAGAAAAGCATTTACCATCGCTGCTTGAGTCGAGAAGTGTAATTACGGCTGAGGGGAGACAGCGAGAGAGAGAAGACACAATGCAATTTTTTTTTTTCTCTCCCCCCCCCATCCAAAAAGGAGTAATTGTGATGACCGCCTCATCAAAGTACCACAATGGTAAATGAGAGGCAAGAATAAAAAGGCAGACGGAGAAAGAAACAACGAGCAAAAAAAAAAAAAACAGGTAGGCCGGCCACGCGGGACACAAAACGAAGGACTATCGAGAGAAATTTTCGCAGGAGTGCAAGTAAAATAAAATGAAGGGATGAAGCCATTTATTGGACTTGGGCGGAGGAGTGATTGTGTCATTTAAACATGCATGCGTGAGGCCCATCAGGAATGGAAGAGGCCAAAAATAGCGGGATTATTGGAGAAAATGGAGTGTGCGTGTGTGTGTGTGTGTGTGTGTGTGTGTGTGTGTGTGTGTGTGTGTGTGTGAGTGTGCGTGTGTGTGCGTGTGTGTCTGTGCTTGATTAGTGCCCCCTTGCAATTGGCTTGGTGTCAGCCTGTATAAGTGGCGATAAGAGCATGAAGAGGCGGCTGACACGGCTGTACGAGAGCAACGGGGTGGAGGGAATGGAGGGAAGAAGGATCATAAAGATGAAGAAGGGGGGGGGGTGCTATGAAAGAAGAAAAATAGTCCACTTCATCTTGTGAACATTCCTCTAAGTGCAAGTAGAGGACAGGAAGTCCAAGTGCGTCCACACATGGACGGCAATGTTGGCAGATGAGAGAAAGGCAATCAAGCAATCAAAAAAACCCCAAAAATTAAATCAGGGAAATATTAAGTCCCAAAAAGTTTTGATGCAATCAAAGCCCGTGTTGAGTTGTGTTAAAAAAAAAAAAAGCACGGCGCAGAGTTGAACACAATGAACGCATTCACAAGAATGAAAACGTGGCGCTGCAGCAAACAAAAGTTTCCAGCCTAATGAGTCAGTCAGACAGAACATGCATGCTGAAGGATCCCTCGCCAGGAAGTGATGGAAAACATCTTGGAGCATTGAGAAGATCAATGAAGTCAGGAAACATGACGGATGGACGGGATGGAGGATGAAAAGAATTATTTTGGAAGCAGTACTGAGAGAAAGCAAATGTTAAGAAAAGAGAAAGAGATGTTGCACATTTGGAGTTGAGCTGTGACCAGAAAATCAGCACGAACCAAAAAAACAAACAAACACGTCAGCTTTGCAATCAAGTCACTCTTAATTTAGATCACTGCACACTTCAATCAATGCTCCCATGAGGTAAATGACACCACTCAAAATCAAACCAACATTATCATCGATAGCAGGAAACAATGACGATTGCCATGACTCCAAGTCTCGGCCAACAAACAAGTAGATAAATAAATATATATAAATTAAGTACGACATTTTATTTACCAGATTCCATCTTATGCTAGGATCTGCTTTATTGTGATACCATTTTACTTCACTTCTTTTCGACATGCATCTCAATTGGGGGGGGTGGGGGGGACTCTGCCCCGTTAGCCCCCCCCCTCCCCTCTGTACGCCCCTGGATGGTTCACCAGTCTCGTCCGGCCGCGTCACTCAGGTGTGCTGCGGGCCTGAAATTTAAAAACCTCTTCGTAAATCTGCTGGGATTGGCTCCAATCACCCGTAACCTTGGACGGCGCTAGAAAATGAATAAAATGGAAGCTTTTCAATTTCCACTTCACTTTTACTTCCAAGCCGGAATATCAACTTTCCCAAATTAGTAAAGCGCACTGGAACACAACATTAACAACAAGCCTTTGCTCAAAAGACATGAATATTTAATCCCCCTTTTTTTTTTTTTGACAGACAATAATAATAATCTTGACGAATGAGCCGACAAGCATTAACCTTTGTGCACGAGCGCAATTAAAAATAATACACTGCGGAGCATGCAAATATCCTCCCAGGATCCACCACAACCACCCAACAGATCAGTCACAGTGGGAAAAAAAAGACCCCCTGCGGAGCCTTTTCCCCGTCCACTGTGGTCCTCACTCGATTTAGGTTGCTCACCGGCGGGGACAAGTTAGCCGTATCGGAGCACTGAGGCATCATGGGAAATTAATGATTTCCAGGAAGTGAGCTAATGAGTCCACGAGCGTGATGGAATATAGATAAAGCAACAGGAGGAGGAGAAGGAGCAGGCGGCTAATAAAATGCTATCAATCGATGAGGGATAGAGGTGCCATAACACACACGCGCACACACACACACACACACACACACACACACACACACACACACACACACACACACACACACACACACACACGGTGGGAGAATCCAATAATTAGAGAGGACCACGAGCGGCGCAGTGATTACTGTCCCTACACCCTCCCCTGGGGTGTGTGACAAGCAAGGAATTAACACTTATCTCACATAAACACACATGACAAATAAGGCAAGTGCAGATAACAAAAAAAAAAAAAAAAATTGGTGCGGCTCAGTTGTGTTTGAGCAGCTTGTGCGGTGGGTACCTGAACGCATCATTTGCTTATCGAGGTGTATTTAGTTAGCGAGAGCAAAGGTAGGGGGGGGATTTTCCTATCAATGGCCACTTCACTTTTTATGAAGTCCTCAAGAGAGCCGCACTAAATTTATTTATTTGATTTTTTTTATCGCGGTTCCTCTGAGGTTGGATTTGTTTTTAGAATTGCATATTGAGGGCCGACTCAATCGCTTGAGTGGGCTGTAAATGGCCCTTGGGCAGCAGGTTCCCCGCCCCAGAGTTATAGAGCAGCTGGGGTTTTTTTACGGAGGTGTTTTGGTTTTAAAATGTGTTTTTTTTTACGACTAACTCGCTCAAAACTGCAAAAGAAAAAAAACAACAAGTGCTTCCAGTAAATAGGCCAAACAAGGAAGTCAAATTTAAGACGCTGAGGTGTGTAATTCTGCAAGATTTGGTGCAAAATATTTTGGTGGTGCTGTCTACAGTTATAGTGTTATTCAATTACTCATTTATACTTTTGTTTAGAGCAATAAATGCCAAGTGGGACTTTGAAAAATGATATTATTTAGTGATAAGAATGACAAAAATATTGTTTTGACAACTATTATTTACCTGAATGTTGTGTTCCAGACTCCAGCAAGTAAACTTCACCTCCAGGGGAGCATGTCTGTGATTTCTCTCTTCCGTTCTTTTCTGACAGGTCATTTCCTGTGTGTTGGAATAAATTTGTGCTTAGTAAAACTGTAGCAGTGCATACAGCAGTGAAACAGAACTCAAGCATCCAGCTCATATCGATCAACAGCAATAAATATCATTTGCCGTATCGGTTTAATTGATTTTTGGATTCGGCTAACGTAGCAACATTTAGCAAATTGACATGAATAAAACGTCAACGGCCTTAAACAGGTGACAATATCACAATGATAAAACAATTGTTGACCCTAATTTAAATACTTTAGGTATCAACATTTTACTTGTGTTACTTACAATTAAAAATAATGAACGATAAATGACTACAAATAGAAATTTTTGATTAACCACCGACGGAAAAGAAGCTATTAACATCTGCACACCTGAAGCCACCTCCCCCATACAAGTTAATGAAAGAAAATGGTTTAAAATTACTTTTACGGCATTTAAATACGTATTTAAGTGTTTAGCATTATTTGGAGATGTTAGACACACCCTGAATGAGAAGTTAAATACTTCAATTATAAATTACCTTGTCGTATTCCTTTGCTAGGAAGACAGAATGGCGCCAACCTCTGCTGTCTGTCTACACCAGTCGGCGCACGTCACTAGCAATTGGAACTCTTGCCTGACCACACCCTTGTGTTCTGATTGGTCCAAAGTTTTCCTCACCCCGCCCCCTTAACCTTAGCGGCTCCACCCTCCCCAGACTGCAATGTAATCACTCCTGAGCAAAACCTCCTTCTGTCACATCCCCACAAGCTTCACCTTTTCACTTTTTGATTTTGAGGGGAAAAAAGCCAGAATGAAGATTTTGGATAAACTAGCAACAAGTCCTCATTTTGAAGGCGGCAAATTTCTTAGCATTCAGTGACTTACTCAAGTCACCTGACACAGAATGACGCACGTTCACTATTAGGTGATCAAGTTGTTTAGTCTCCTCACCTGTTTTGTGTTTTTACACCTTAAGTGTTGCGTGCGCGTCCCCGACGAGGCGTGCGCGTAATGGGCTCCCTCATTTGGACCCCGGCCACGCTACCTGCTTGGAAAACCACTTTTTTACTTTTAAACATGATCTCAGCCGTCGTCAGCAAAAGACACGCAGTGTACTGGAACTCCACTAACAGCAGGTAACAAAAATTTCTGCTTTTTTGTTGTTGTTGTTGTTATTTATGTATACGTTTTATTCGTTTTGCACAATATTGCATTTAAAGTACAAATATCCGTCTCATCTGCTCTGCACAAGTCTGGCTGGTCTGAGCTTGCATTGTTGCTCAATAGATAGCCAAGTAAATGAGTCAGTAGAAGAAATCGCTGCCATGCAGCACACCCATGACTCACCTGTAATAATAAATTCCTCCTGACTCGAGTAGCTTTGCCCTGGAATGTGTTTTGATTTTTTTTTTTTATCAACTGTGAACACAAATGAAAAGTGGAGGTTTTGACCGTGCGTGCGTGCGGGTGTGCGCGCGCGCGCGTGCTTGCGTGTGTGGAGTTGGAGGAGGGGGGGGGGGCAATGCCAAACCTGGCTCACCTGCTGATCCAGGTGGTCCTTGCAAAGATAATTGTAGGGTGCAAGTGGGGGGGCCTGCAGGCGAAGGTTTGGCTGCACTTCTAAAATAACATTGAGCCCTCATTGCATATGTAGAACAGTCCAATTTGGAAGTTCATAGTGTTGTGAGTACAAGTGGATGGTTATTTCTGAATCGTAGGGTGTGCACACTTTTGCAATGTGCAATTCATCTAAAAATATGAATGCATCACAAAAAGGCGTAGGACAATCACGTATTTGCCACTCAATGATTTACTGTTCTGGTTCATCGGTTACCGTGACCCGCCCCCCTCCACAAAAAAAAAAAAAACGGGGCTTCTCGTGATGTTTTGGTTGAAAGTTCAGGCAGTGAATGGTGTGCTTCCGTTGTGGTGGAGTTTAGAGTCATTGGCAGCAATGTGGCATTGTGATGCTTAAGGACCTCTTTGTAAGCATGTGGTTTCGACATGAATGGTCAGAATTTTCTTGGCAGGCGGACAAGGCCGTACAATCACAGTGCCATCATCGGCGTCATGCAGAAGGCCAACGATTCCCGTGGTGCTGGTGGCTCATTCCTAGTGACCCTTCTCTCTCTCTCTCCCCCCGTCCCCCGAGTTAAAAGCAGGGTCCGCCATCGCTCTCCTCTTCCTGTCTTCACTCTTCATTACCGTCCTATTTACACCCGCCTCCTCTACGCCATTTTCATCCTTCACGGCTCCCTCCTGGCCACTGATGGATGGATGAGCTGTGATTAGTTGAGCTTCAATCATTTTTTCCCATATCCTATTTTCAATAAACTGCCCGCCAAGCCCCGGCTGGTCTCGGTCCCGCCGAGGAAGAGTCCGGGGTCCGCTTCATCATGAGCGTCAGGGAACCATAGAGGGAACATTAGGCCACTAACTGGTGCTTCTCATTTCCCAATACGATTTTTAGATCGTACGCTATTGAATGTACAAAGTGTATTTTGAAGGAAAAGCCAAGTGAAAGATTTTCTTCACCATATGTTGTACGCGTCCAAATACGTTTTGCCATTGTGGAATATGAATCAAGCAGAAAAATCTGTTGTAGCTAGCTTGGAGGCGGCCATTTTGTCTTGTCAACTCAAAGTGACATTACAGTAGCTACGTGCTCGGGTAACGACTGAGTTTGGTCATGTGACCTTCACAAACTGGAGGCACTGTGATGTCATTTTCTGTCGACATCGCGTTTCCATGGATCCCTCAGTCAAAAGGCGGTTAAAAGTTGAGGCTAACCTTATTATTGCTAACGTTTATGGTACGTAAATAGAAGTGATTCAGGCGTTTAAATGTTTATCAAAATAAGTTGTTTGCTAATTGTAGATGTATTTTTTGGTTACAATTCACTAGCATCACGTTGGTCTTCAAACAACAACGATGTAGTTGGAATGAACCTACAGCTCCCCTGGTGGTTGCAGCCAAGTACTGCACCCCAGTCCATTAGTTCAAAATGATTTAGTTTAACCAAGTGATTTATCGTGCCGGTCCTTAATATCCAACACCACAATTTTAATATGCAAGTTCAAGTTTGTTTAATTATTTACTTGGATTTTATTCGTTGAAAATATTTCTTCAATTGTAAAGTTGCATTGTGGCGGAGCTTCATGAAAAGTAATTAGTTCACCACAGAGTGAATTTTAGTGGTGAATATGCATTCTATAACGCTCAGCCTAGAAGCAACAATTAAAAAAAGATTCTTTACACACTTAATATTGAAGGCACTTTTGTAGCCCACGAGCCACTGCAGTCTCTTTAAACACGTGATGGAAGACTTTGGCCGTCACCTTTCCGTCACTGTCCGGATTTATGATTTTAATGAAGCACAGCCAGCCAAGCGGAGATGCTTTAAAGTGACGCACGTTGGAGGCGGGGGGGGGGGGGTCCAACCCACCTCCCTGATTGAAAAATTGGAGCTGGGAAACAGCGAGACTCAGCGCGGGCCTCTTTCTTTTTTACGATTTAATGAACGAGGTTTACGAGCGTTGTCGATTTTATAGCCGCCTTTTCTCTCACGCTGATTGTTCCTTTATTAGAAGAGAGATTATTTTCGGACTTCCCGGAGCAGTTAAAGGTTAGTATAATATTACAAGCGAGCTGTTATGGAAGCACTCCATAACCGTTGTTGGTTCAAACAAGGTGATGAACAAATTCGGCTCCCCTTGACTAACTTCGGTGTCACCCCCAAACGCTTTCCGTCTTCAAATCCCCCCCCTCCCTTGTCCGCGTTCTGGTCGTAAAGCGTCGGATCAGCAGCTTCCTAATTGGAGACAAAAAGTGTTTTATCATCTCTTCCGAGGGATCCCCGCACAGCCTTACGCCTCATTTTCCCCCTTTCCCTGGTCTCCCTTCTCATGACAACAAACTTTGGGCCAATCCGGCGTATAGCGAACGAGGCTGCTTCTGGTTCTTTATGGAAAGCACGACTCATTAGCCTTTGGATTTGTAATTTAATGTGTAAATGCATGCTTCATTTGCTTTTCCTGTGTGAGCGAGTCGCTCGAAATACCAAACGAAATCACATCCTGCGTGCACGTGCAAATAAGGGCGCTGCTTTCGTCACGTATTATCAGGTGAGATGGTTGACCCCCCCCCCCCCCCCCCCCCCCGAGAGATTTTATAAACATGAACTACACCTGATCGGTCTAATGCGATCCAATGTTATCATTGCACGGATTTTTTTATATAGCACATTTGCAGGATAATAAAAGTTGACACCAAATTAGTCTACAGGTCATGAAAAATGAACTCATCATTAAAAACATATTAGAACACATTAAGGAACAAAATATTAAATGGGCAGTTTTTTGTTTTTTTTTGGCTTAGAACATGAGTGGGATCAAATATGACAAAGGCTTCTTGATTAGGACGATGCAGTGCAGTTTAACTATAACTAAATTATCTTTCTGGTGGTGTCAGGGGAAAAATGTATTGCAGATTTTTATTCAATAATAATAAAAAAATAATAATAAAAAAAACCAATCCTGTGTTGGGTACCATTAGACCCTACTGGTGATTTTACATGCTTCTATATTTTAAAAAATTAAGCCTAAAATAAATCTTTTCATATCGTATTATCTTCGCATTTGTAACCTAAAACCTGTGTGACTTAAAGGAAAACCTGAAATGGGCTTGCATAAGTGTGCACACCCTCATAACTGGAATTTGCCTGCGCTCAGAATTCAAATCACATTTAGAATCATGTTAAACAGGTGTCAGCATACACTTGCTGTCATTTCAAGTATTTTTGATGAAGCCTTTTTAAAATGTGATGTTCTAGTAGGCTTTTCTTGACATTTATTTACATCCAAGCATAAGCCTGCAGGTTTACTGCACTATTATTGCTATTTGGAACTGTTCCTAATTTTCTCCACCCTGCCTCACCCCAGGTTTCATTTTTAATCATGATTTTATTTTTTTATATCACAAAAACCTAGCATTTGAACCGGGGTGTGTTGACTTTTCATATCTACTGTACTTTTTCTTTTGCCTGCTCGCTCCGCCTCCGGTCGTATGTGTGCATGCAAATGAGTTTTTATTTTTATTTTATTATTATTATTCTACGATTGCGTCACAGGCTCTGTGAGTGCGTAAATGCTGATAAATGATTAACACAGAACCTGGCTGAACTATAATCAAGATAGCTATAGTCAGGTAATTAGCACACACACACACACACACACACACACATGCTCTTGTCTCAGCTCGCGTGTCATGGAGTCGCATCAAGGTCTGCATCCGTGCCTGATTGTCTGGCCGCTGAGCTCCGTCCCCGAGCCGAGGCGAGGCGGCGCGATGGTGGGGCTTATCTGTCGTTGGTAAATGTGCTTTGTGTGTTTGCGGTGGCCGTACACTCCTCAGTGTGTTATCCGCGCTGACGCACTGTGGGTGGCTTTGCTTTTGGGGGAAAACAAAAGATGAGATGTGATTGTAGTGGTTGTGTCGCATTGTCGTCTGCAAATTGAGGCCACTTCTGCATGTGACCCACCGGACTACAGATGCGAGTGTGATTACAGCTTGGAATGAAGGCAAACTTGTTCTTGTTGTTTTTTTTGGGGGGGGGGGGCTTTTGTGGCTTACCTCCAACAGGGAAGCTTGGTAGATGATGAGGAAATTCGCATTTTGTTGCTGGTCCGGATTAAGGTGCAAATAGATTTCTACTTTTCTTGCAGAATTGAAAACACATTGATGAATAAATCAGGGTGACTATATTTTGGTTATGATGATAAAATTAATTTTAGGTTACCGATACTAGGTACCGATACCACAAAATGTTCCCCCAAAAACACTGACAGATAATTGTAGACTTTTATATCCCAATCTAGTAATTTTTCTTTAAATTGTGTGAACTTAGATTTTCGATTCTTATTTCTAATTACTAGTTCCTGATTGCAAAACACCCACAAGAGTACCGATATCTTGAAACAAGACTCAAATACGATAGTTGGCATCAGTACTCGTCCATCCCTTTATAATAATACAAATTATTATGACTGTGCCGAACTGCATGTCATTGACGAATACATGTTGAGTCTATAAAATCAGTTGTGTTAAAAAACCGTCCTGGGAAAAAAAGGATGTTTGCACCCCATAGGACAAGTTGGTACTAATCTTTGGCCTTGGTAGAGGTCCTGAACTCGACTGATACTAATCTTCAGGCTGGTCACAGAGTGTGATAGTGATACTGGATTAGAGTGGATGAAAATAAACAAACTTTGCCTTTCTGCCAATGTTGTGCGTCTGAGTGGAGATCAACCAACAGCTAGGTCATTGTCTTGTTTCAGCTCGTTAAGGTGTGACCGGAGAATTAAAAGGAGGAGACACTTGGCGAGGTTTTCATACTCTGGCCTGCAAATTGCGCAACGAGGTCTCGCACTGCCAATTTCTTGTGCTTTTTTTTTTTTTTCCTCTCTCTCTCTGTCGATTCCAATTGGCTGGAAAGCAGCTTTAGTATTCAGATTGCATTGAGCAAATATTTGCTGAAAAAGATGGGTTGAAAAGGCTAGTTTGCTTAAGTACATCCTAGTTTCTGTTAAGCTTGCTGAAAAAAATCTTTTAAAAGTGCTTTTCTATTCTAAATCACACAGGAGGAGTAAAAAAAAAAATCAAAACTAATGAATTTTAATGACCGTACGTAGCTTTCTTGTTGCTATCGGTGTTAGTGAAGCTAAATGCTAATTCATCCGTTTGCCCTTTTGTTCGTTGATCCTGCACATGACTCTGGCACAAAATGGCCGCGGCATTGTTTGTAGGCCACGGGGCGGGCGTAAGAGGAGGTTGTGGTTTGTGAGTATTCTTTCGCCGCCATTGCTCGACGTGTCACACATATTCGCAATTAGGATTTGGCGCGAGGATACGGAAGGAAAGTCAATCAGGTGTAGCTCGGTTGGAACGTGGCACTGTGTTGAGCCACCGAGGATGTGAGGGGGGGGGCGGATTTCACTCCGTCACGCTAGCGCCTCGTTGGCCAGGCTCAAAGGTCTTGTCGAGAAACGACCCAAGACTTTCCGAGACAGAAATTAAATTAGTATCGACCGGCGCACGAGTGAAGCGCTGAACCAGAATGATTTGACCACATTGAGACGCGTTTGCCATCTTGCCCGAATTAAAGCGGAATGCTAAAAAAAATTGAAAATTAATTTCAATATTTGATTGTAATATTCTGCCATATGGGAGTAACAATTTGGCTCTTTTAAAATTCACATTACATTTCCACGACTTTTTGATTACATTTATATTTTTGGTAATGGCATCTTTTTAAATTTTTCAAATCCGTGTGCCACAAATGCATGTTTTGAGACACAGCGAACTTTACCAAGTAAACTCAAATATTTATGACTCATTATAAATCGTACTTTTGACCGATAATCCTGGGTCATGTGATCTCATCAATTGTCATATTTTCTCATCTCAACGCCTCACACGCATGAGTACACACACGTGTGAGTAAAACCATCCGCGGCGGCGGCGGCGGCGTTAAGGAAAGGACGGCAGGGAAGGAGTCAACAGATTTGATGTCCCCAAAGAGCTCCAGAGGGCCCCTGGGGGGGGGGCGGCGATAAGGTGAGAGCCAAAGAGGCAAGAAAGGATGTCAGCCGCCATTATTATCACTGTCAGCAACGGGCGTGGGGAGCGAACCCCCCCCGCCATTCCCGCAACACACACTCAATCCTCATCGAAAGGTGTGGCATCAAGATGCACGTAGCCAATGGTAGCATTATCCTGTTTACACGCACACACACACACACACTCCGACAATGGAGGGCAGTCCGAATGTCTGTGATTATTTTTTGAGCATACTAGTCGTAACTCCTCTTTTTGTAATTG
The DNA here is from genome assembly GCF_054491065.1 of Syngnathus leptorhynchus. Classification (NCBI taxonomy): domain Eukaryota; kingdom Metazoa; phylum Chordata; class Actinopteri; order Syngnathiformes; family Syngnathidae; genus Syngnathus; species Syngnathus leptorhynchus. The sequence continues at coordinate 2,727,525 of NC_141202.1, forward strand.
ACAGTGTTTCAAGCAGCGATGTTGTTTTTTTTTTAAGCCTCGTCCCAACTCTCCAGCGAAAGAACTCATGAATCTCATTGCTCCTCTATTCAACTGGAAATGGAACTCCTTGTGCTTCCAAAAGTACAAACGCAGATTGAGCGTGCGAATTAAAAAAAAAAAAAAGTGCGTGTCGTGCTGAAAATACATCCAGCGACAAGGAATACAAATCCCATTTCACTCCGAGCAAGATCTTTGAACACGTTTTTTTTTTTCCGCTTGGTTCCGTAGTAGATTTTTGTGATCCTTCTGTGTGTTAATCTTGTAATTTTGGGTCATCATGGTTCATTACTTAAAGAAGCAGCCAGTCAGTCATCTTTAATCCCAAATTAATCACATAATCCCGATCCAGCGCTACGTGAGGCGGGTGTCTGCATGGCTCCCCTTGACCCTGGCCCGCCGCTTCCTTCCTCAATGCACCCCCCGCCCCCCCTCCCATTGTGTCGCAAACCTTCGCCAGGCCTTTCCGAAATGCTCAGGGGCAGAGAACGGCATCTGGCTGGAGCGACAAAATGTTGTAGTGGACTTGAAATTTTTTGCAGGTGTATTGTCTTGAAATGAGGTGAAAGGCATGTCTTTTGTTGCCATGGTGACACCGGAGCAGCTATTTTTTTGAGGTCCCACCAGCCAGGACCTCTCATGTTGACCAGATGAGACCATCTTCTGTAGTGAAAATGCACTCTTTTTGTTATTTAGCCTTTGCCATGCTTTTATTAGGTGGCTGATTATGTGGAAAATGGTGAAATCGATTGTATTGACGAGGAAGCAGGCGTTTTCTTGGTAGATGGTATCCAATATCTGTGTATTTTTATTTTTTGGTCTTGAAATGAAAACGTTTTTAGAAACTATTTCATATTCATCATAAATTACAGAGTTTTTTTTCTCTTTTTTTCTGTAAACTAATTTTCCCTCCGTATGTTTTTTATTTATTTATTGAATGTATATATATATTTAGTAATCTATTTTTTAACTTCTAAAATTTACCAAAATTATGACAAATGTATCAACCTCTGCCAGCACAGTGACAAACTGTAAAAATATGTTCAGTTCCTGCTTGTTTGCAAAATTCGACAAAATTTCCAAGGAATCTTGCCTTTGTTCAAGCAAGAAATTGCATAAATTATATATTTAAGTTGTCATAAAGGAAATGTATATAATCCCCATTCAACTTTTTTTTACAGAGTAATGATGGTTAAAAATTGAAATAAATAACTATAAATATTTTATAAAATACAAGCTCAAATATTCAAATATATGCATTATGAAAAATGCAAAAACAATTTGTTACTGTCTAGCATGAAACGTACAGTAGCTGCGTCTCGTGGAGTCGTGGGAGCGCGGTGGGCAGCTGTGCGTGACTAGAACAGGACAAAGCCCAATGCCCCGAGGGGGCTATCCGGGCGACCTTTCGCACCCGGAATGTGCGGCCCGCTATGACGCCTAAGAGTTGTGACGGAGAAAGATGGAGACGCGGAAAGAAGCGTGCAACGGCTGCGAGGGAGGGAGGGAGGCAAGGCTGAGGGCCAGTTTGGGCTCTTGGGATTCCAGAGCAGTGACCGTGAAAGTGCTTAGATAAACACAGAGACTGAAGAGGAGGGGGGGGGGGGGGAGTGGAAGAGGCAATGGAGAGAAGCGAGAAGGTGAAGTGACGGCTGAGGGAACCGTGTTGCGAGTTACTAAAGTAGAACTGCTTTGGCGTAGTCAAGCAAATCTGGAATAATTACATTCTGGTTATATCGTAACCATTGCGATGCATTTTAAACCAGAAGCTGACTTTGCGATAATTTTACGACGATATTAAATCGCCATGTGTTTCACTCAAAATGGTATTATTATTATGTACATTCCAAATGTGCAAAATAAACTACCGAAGGCACTATATTGAAAACTAATGTCTGCCATCTAGTGGTGATGAGGGATATTACAACTTACAGCCAACCCTTGTGTGCAAAACACACAAAAAAGAGAATTCCTCATGGTTTGCTTACAATTCAACTGGATTGTCCTACTTTGGAATGCCACAATTGCTTTGGAGCAAATGACTCCAAAGGAATGCGGAGGGAGGAAAATCACATTTGACTTTTAATTGGTAGTTACTAGAAAGTTAAAAATATTGCAGAAAGGCATTCAGGACAAGTCTGAGGAACTGGAATGTGTCAAAGTGTTTTTTTTTTTTATTGACTCACCTGCCCAATGGTTTCCCCCTACATCTTCTCCATGCCTGAGTCTAAATAATTCAGAGCGGTTGCTTCTATTAGGACGCATTTTCTCGACATGTCTGGACCGGCCGGCCTCTGCCCGTCCTCTCGTTGGGAATCGCTCGACTCCAGTGAAATCACTAAGTATTTTTCTTCAATCGGTCTTTATTGATTGCTGACGGGGGCTCTGTTACTAAAAAGTCTGAAATGGGCCAATGATAAGTTAGCTGATGGATGTTTTGGCTCAGCTGGAAAGCGGCAAGGTGTTTGCATAGTTCCACGTGGAATTTGAGGAATTTCAAGCGCATGCGGTGTGGAAACGTGTTTCGGCATATTGCTGCTGTTTCACCCCTCGACTTTTTTTGAAGTTCTCCATGGGGGTCGAGCCGCACTTCAGTGTTATGTTTGTATATTTTTAATTTGGGGGAATTTTATGTGTCGTTGCATTTCCGTCTCCTCGCTTTTGTCTCCAGTTTGTGACTTGTTACTAGAAAAAGGAAATGGAACATTCGGTGCTTCGACCTTCGAGTCCTGCAGATGAAAACAAAAATGTCGTCCGTTATCAGACGCGTGACCTACTTAGTGGAATTCTCAGACGAGTCAAAATCGCGAGCCGTCTCTGCGTGTGTCGCGTCCTTTTTCAACGTCTTTAGTCTTGATGCTAACATGCTTAACTTTCCATTAGCCGTTGTATTTTTTTTATTTTGCTTCACTCTCCATATAATAGTTTCTTATTTCCTTTCTTTTTACCCGGACATATTTAAGCCTTGCTTGTTTTCTCAATTTCTCAACACTCCAATTTGTTTCAACTTGTCTTTTTCTTTCGTTTTCTACAACGTGTGCTTTCTGCCAGTTGCTTGTAAGAAGGCAAAGATGGAAGACGACTAAGGTGTATAGGCGGGGTTTTGTTTTGCCCCCCCCCCCCCCCCCGTCTCCACTCTCAATTGGCTGTCGTCCCGGTAACGGTGCATCTGATTTTATTCAACCCTCTTGCTTGTCCACAGCTCCAACACTTCCCGCTTTGTCTCCAACTTTGTTGATTTGTTTGTTGGATTGGAAGTTATTGCTAGCCTGGGGTCACGTGGGCTCGCAATGTTCTGGTCAAACTGTGAAAATTGAAAGACTGCCAGCCCATTTACATCACAGAGTGGGTAAAATCTTTTTTTTTTTGGGGGGGGAGCTGAAAAAGTGAGATTAGGCCTGACCATACACACACACACACAGATAGCGAGAGTGGCTCTTGTGGTTTGCGGACACCTGTAGCCGTATCAAAATGCTCCTGATGGGTTGGTTTTGATATTGATGGCAAGCAGGAATATGACATTCTCCTCACTTGTGATATGCCGCTGAGTCGCACAGACTGAACAATAGGCAGAAAATAAGATCTTCTTCAAGGCTTGAAATAGACATAGTGAGTGCCACGGCATCCTATTCTGTACAACAGAGACGTTATGTGTGCCGGTTGATTTACCAAAAGACATGGTAGTGCTGCATTCAAGGTTGTGGGGAAAGTAGGAAAGAGCACGTTTTGTTCCAGTTCAAATGAAAAATCGGTGTGAAACGAAAGAGAAATATCACGAGTTGGCAGTTTGTTTGTTAGGCTCGATTATAGCAAGGGGGTGTAAACTTTTGTGCTGATGAGCCACACTATTTTTTTGGGTAAAAAAAACAGAGCTGAGCTAGGTAAAAATATTTTTTAAAAATTGTTTTTGTATTACAATCAATCCAATTAGACAATTGTTAAATGACGTAAATTATTTTAAAATAAGTATTTTAATTATTTAATTTAAAAAAATGCTCAGTTGGCCTGTTGAAAAACCAACTGGGCCCACCAGTGGCCCGCAGCCTTCACTTTGCCTACCCTCACTTCCAACACTCTCTCCTTGACCATTGTTTTGTTCCAGCTTTGTGAACTGTGACCTTCAACTTGGATGACTGGTACTTCCGACATTTTGGATTCCAGGAACACGGCATAAACACACTTCCCATCAAACTTGATGGAAAAAAAGTCACGTCGGGATAAAAAACAGGAAACACTTTGTGATTGGGTTATTGTCTCACTGGGTCAAGCTAAGAATCTTACGAAGGCCTGCGTAATGGGAGCGGGCGGGGCTTACGCCGAGAGATTTTTTTTTTTTTCGTCCGGCTTTGCAGGAGGTTGAACAGCGGGGGGTCCGCAGATGGTCCGAGGCGGCGGGGGGGTTGAGTTTCTTGTTTGTGCGCGTGGTTGGGGCGTAAGCACCAGGTTAGACACAACACTGGTGTTTGGGCTCGGCGAAGGCTCAGAGTGGGGGTGCGCAGCTGATAAGAGGGGGAGGCGGGGTTGACCTGATTCTACTCCCCATTTACATGTCGAACGTACAGAAACACCGCAGAGGAAATAGAACGGGATACTTCTCGGATTCTGCAACAGTTGTTATTCCCCATAAAGGAAATCCTGTCGAGCATACTGCAAAGCAGGATTTCTTTTTCACTTTCCTGTCGTTGAATATCTGTTTTTTCCTCTCTACCAAGAAGCCCGAGTAATGTAGCAAATTGGTATAAAAGTAACATTTTTGGGTGGTTATCAAAACCCAGCAGTGGTTATTTTTTTTGTGGTTCTAACATTTCCGTTTTGTTTTTGTTTTTGTTTCTGATGTGTGTGTCACGACGTTGGAGAAAACAAGTCTGGTTTGTTGTTTTGCTTTCCATGTGATTTTTTTTTTTTTTTTTTTTTTGTGGCAACGCCCCGCTTAATCACAGTCGGGATTGTGTCGTATGAAATTGTAGCTCGCTTGAGGGCTCGCCACCTGCTTAATCCCTTCACTTTGTTTTGAGCCTCCTGCGGATGAACGGCGAGGACCCGCTTCAGTTTCTGGCTTACGTTAGCTAAAAATGCTACCATAGTTAGCTTTGACCTTGGTGCCTTCTAAAAACTCCGGGGAGAATTCCCGAGTTAATTGACTCTTAATTTGATTGTCCCCCTCCCCCCCCCCAAAAAAATTGCTGTCTTTCTATCTGAAGACTTTATTCAAAGTTCCCAAGGTCACTTCACATCTCACTAATGAAGGGTTTAGATGTTGAGAAATTGCTAACAGGAGGGAGCCGTTAATTCAAGACGAGTTCATTCCAATCAGTCCTAAAATGATTAGAACAAGGAATAGTTATAATCATTTATTTGATTTGATCGCAACAGAGTCAAAATGGAGTGTCGTGTCTCTCGTTTTGTCATCAGCCTTGAGCTACACACAAAACTACTCCACAAAATGAGAAATTTGCTCCTCAAATCAAGTCATAAAGTGGATTTCTATTAGTTTTGTGTTTACTGAATGTCAACTTGAGAGGGGGGGGGGTCAAAAAAATTTTTTTTTCCCCTCTCATCTCAAGGCTGTTGTCATGCTAGCCAGTCGCTAGCATATATTGTAGTAACTCGCGTCCACCATCGCATACTTTCGAAGCGATGCCTCAGTGACCACAAGGAGCCTCGAGTTTAGTCAGTCCCTCCACCCCCCCACCCCCTCCCGCCGTGTTTGACCACGGCGCCACCGAGTCTCCACACGAGCTTTAACTTTAGCACATAAGCACGAAAAAGCGGCCTCTGCTTGGGGATTCGCACTTTTTTTCACTGCGGAATATTTTTAGCCCGCAGTCTGCCGATGTTCGGCATGCGTGAATAAAGATGATGCGGTCTGTTCTGTATTCCTGACGCCATGTTGTGGGATTGTTGCGCCTTTTAATTATTCCTTCATATTAAAGGATCAAAGGTCTCCGGCACGGTGGAAGCGCCCGCACATCATTAGAATGGTGCGCGGCACGCTTAGCGTTAGCACCGCTGTGTGTACGCATAGTAAAACTGGCACACGGCGAGATGGTGCTCCGATTGGCCTTTTGACTAAGAACAAAGTACAATGAAGGCTATGAAGATATGTGCCTTGGAGACATTGCACTAAATCACCAGAGGGGTGGTAAGAAAAAAAAAAATTCTAAAACCAAGAAATGTTCTGAGCTGGTCAATTTTGCAAATGTCACTTTTGTCAGAATTTCATTGAAACATCCAAAGTGCCGCAAGCATGTCGAAGATGATGATCTGTCAGGAAAGCGAGCATGTTTTCACCCATCTTTGTGCTGTCACCGCTGGAGCCGAGTGTAATTAGGCCGGTCGCCAAACCTAGCAGACCCCCGGCCGAGGACGAGGGAAGAAAGATGGCTGACAGGTTTGACGTCAGTATGCCGTGTTGTTGCTATAATTGCTAGCATATATTTTCATGCACGTTACTCCCTAAAGTACACTTAGCGCAATATATTGCATTTTTAAGAATCGGTACAATTTTGATTTGTATCGATAGGAGCAAAGCAGGGGAGCTCTCTGTGCTGGCCTTTCGTCAAGTCGACCCCCCCCCCCACATGGTTCTTGTTCCTCCTCGCTGACTTCCCCTCTCTCCTCCGCTCTGTCACCCCTCTATAAAGGCTCCCACTGACAGACCTGACCCTTCACGAGCTCCATCCGGACCGTCTCTGTTTTCTTTCTTTTTTTTTTTTTACCCTCGTGTTCTCCTTGCAAAGAGACGACTAATTAAAGTCTTCCACTTGGCTGTTCCGCCCTCTGTCTGATCGTCGGCACTCGTAGACTGTCTGAGGTCGCTAATTAAAGCGCTTAACTTTTTTTTGTGTTGGTTTTCTTACCTGTTGGTTCATGCTCACTTTATTCTGCCTCCCTAATTAGAGGTTTTGGCATATGGCAAACATGTCGATGTCAAAAAAGTGAAGTCCAGAATTGCCCAAAGGTGTGAATGGAAGAGTGAATAGTTTTCAGTTTCTGTGCCCTGAGATTGACATGTGAATAAGTCCAAGGTCAGTTTCGATTTCGTTCATCCGCAAACGGTATACAAAATAGATGGATGGGTGGGTTGTTGGGTTAGCAATGTCGCTAATCAAATGCAAATCAATTGATTTCCTGACACCGCTCTGTACCAGAAGACACAATTGATCCAGGATGCAGAGTCTGAGAAGATTTTATTCCTAAATGGCTGGCTGCTGCAGCTCACTTGGCAGCCGCCGACGTCATCGCCCGAGCATAGTTGAACATTTTGCAGAACACCATTTTCACTCAGATAAAAGTCATGTTATCTATGTTTAACTTAAAATTAGTCCTCATGGCTCCCACTCAGGAGTTATATAGCAGACTGGTGAAGTGGTATCGGTGTTGTAGTATCGGAGTATTTTTATTTTTTTAATAGTATGAGAACAAATGCACCAATGAGGTCAGGTTCCACGACCGGAGTTTGGTGTGTGGATTTATTTAGATTTATTTATCTATATTTAATTTTTTTATATTTATCTTTTTTATTTTTTTTATTGTGCAAGAATCAACAAGCCCTCATCCTTCTCGTTAGCTCTCCCCATGACTTTCCATTTCTTGTCCCGTTTCTGTTTTTCCACGCTCGGCCTTTCTTATTCCTCACAGGCTCCCCTCGGCTTCCTCCAGCCTGGCCTCGGTTCTCGGTCCGTATTAGATTATACGCGGGCAACTCTTTAAAATACTGTAACTGACAGGAAGGCAGGAATGGTTGCGCTACATTATGCACCTCTTCTGTTCTAATGATGCCATCTTGTCCACGGGTTGTTATTGTGCTGAAAACCAGTCGACCTCGACGAAAGGTGTGCTTGTGCATGTCAATCATATCTGCGTGTACACTCCCGTCTGCGCTTATCGCCATTGTACAGGTTGAAGCAAGCCGAACAGGTTTTTATTTTTACTTTTTTTGTTGTTGTTGTTGCTCTTGAACGTCTCTCAGCGCTTATGATTAGCACTGATGTGTTGAAACGTCACTAGTCATTCTAAAATATTACCTTCCAACATGCTAGTGTCTCATTTGTACTGGAAGAAAAAAAAAAAGATCCATCACTGAGCCGGAGGTTTCAACATTTCACCAAGCATTTAGGAATCCCTGAATGGCCTTTATCTACTTAATTGCTTTCTCTTTCCATTCAGTCTCCTATTACACTGTGTAAGTGTCTGAGAGAAGCCTCAGTCCATTGGGCCAGTTCTCAACCGACCTTTTTGTAGACTTGAGGGATCGTTCCACAATGCCAAAGCTCAAAAAAAAAATTAAAAAAAAATCCCATATTGATTTTAAGTGATATGTGGCACAAGAGCGAGAAGGGACATTCTCGGCTGCGATTCAAATTGCTACATGTTTCTTTCTAGCGCTTGACCGCTCGCAATTTCCAACTGGTCTCCCATCAGACTTTTAGGGATAATGGGTCCGTGCCAAAAGCAAGATCCGTATTGATTTTAAATTGCACGGAGCACGATCCATAAGATTTGGAGGGGGTAACATTCAGATGGACAGACATGATTTTTGAAAGGAAGAACTTTGTTGATTCTAAATGACGCATAATAAATAGGTCAAATCATAGACATTCACTATGAGTGGCTTTTTGGGTATCTGAGGCGGGCCTTAACTGGTTAACTGGTTTAAACCTGCTAAGGGCACTTAAATGAGGCAAATATATTAATTGTGCCAAAAGTGTCACAGTATGAGAAAAAAAAAATTAAGAATATAATTTTAACCATGCTAAGCTAACCTTTGCTAGGTCTAATAATGTTTTAAATCATCTGAGGCTCAATGTACCAAAAGTAAAATAATATTAATAATAATAATTTTTGGCACTACTAAATTACTTCAACAAATGAATAGTTGTTAGGTCTTGTGATGCCAAAGGTGCAGAAAGAAACCCTTTATAGATAATGCGCCTTTTTTAACGTTTAGCAATTAGCCTACGCCTAAAACATGTTGGATTTGAAAATAAGAATTCCAGAATTTGGTAGTGGTGAAGTAAATTTCCTTGATTGACTTTGGAGGGAACATTATGTATTATTATTTTCAGTTTAATTAAATAATTAAGAGTGACGCTAGCTAGTACCTTGCTACCTTACTTCATGCTGTTACTACCTCTCTGTTGCTAATCATCGCTTGTCATTTTGCATCAGTTGTGCTTGAACTTGGTCAACTTATAAATTGTATGATTAATAATCCGTTTTTGTTTTTTTGTCAGGTTAACGGCGGGCGAACTGTCCATCCAGGTGAACTTGAACGACTACCTGGACTTCTACTGCCCTTACTACCCCAGCATGCAGACGCTGGGCCCCAAGCAGCCGGAGACGCTAGCCCTCTATCTGACGGAGGAGGCCACCTTCCAAGGCTGCGTGGAGACCACGGCGGCCATCAAGCGATGGGAATGCAACACCCCCTTCGCCCCGTTCGGCTCGGTGCGCTTCTCGGAGAAGATCCAAAGATTCACCCCTTTCTCGCTGGGGTTTGAGTTCCTGCCAGGGCGCCACTACTATTATAGCTGTGAGTACCATGCGTGGGCGCCCATCCAAGACACATGAAGGCTCGCCATTGTTTCGAAGCACTTTGAGGCTTGCTGATCCATTCACCAAAATATGTCATGCTTGGATAACCTGTAACGCTTATTACAGCCCATTAAGTTTCTCAGTTTGTTTTTTAACTTGAGGAACTCCTTTTATGAAAGCTTTTCAGAACTATGCAAGGAATGTTTTAAGGATCAGAAAAGAACAAAATCGTAAGCGTCGTATGTAAAAAAAAAATAATAATAAAATAAAATCCGTTCACACCTAAAATAATAACAATATTTTTCTCACTCTATGCTAGCCACAACTTCTTCTCCCCTATGCCTCAACTGAATGGCAGATCAGACATTTTGACAGCTGTAAAATCTTTTTTTTTTTCTTCCCCCCCCCCCCCCCAACTTTCCTTTTTAAGACGACTCGTGTCAGTGGGTGGACGTGAGACAAGGCGAGGAATAAAAGAAGTGAAGAGAATACATGGTGTGCAAAAAGTGACACACTAACACAGTGAGAAACTGAGGGGCCACAAAACGTCAATTCGAAGCATTGAACGGAGAAATACGATCGTAAATACCGTTTTTGAGCCAACCGGGAAAATTTGCAAGTCATTTAAATGTCAAGTTGTAAATGGAGCATTTACTGTACCTGGTCATGTTTGAACATTTTACAGTAAACACTTCTGTGACAGTCAAACAAAATGGAGGGATGGCAGAAAAAGAATGCATCTTTACATAAATTACTCGTGTAGTCAGCCTGACAATAAAGCTTTGTTGGACTATAAAAGCCCGGCTCCACATTCATGGATATTATGTGTACACACACACAATCTGAAGGCTATTGTGCTTGTTGCGCCACTTCAGAGAAAAGCAACAATGGAAAGTAGCCCCCCCCATCACCCCTCCACCGGATCGAACCACTTTGGGCTTCCCGAGTGTTTGTTGTTTAGTCAACAAGTTGGTCCAAATATGTGTCTCATGTGTTTAGTGTGCGCCACTGGACAGAATATAAAGGCATTAGACAACAATAGTGTTAGATACACTAATTCCATTAGTTGCTCTAGTCTGAGCCCGGCTCAGCTCGTCTGCTCTCACACACTGTGAGGGGCTCACAGGCCGCCATCTTTGGCAGCCTGTTGACTTCAAAAGTTCATCTTAAAAAACAAAAAACTGCCTGAAATGGTGTCATCGGGAGAAAAGCATCTTAACTGTTTGTGATTTCATCTAGCGCAGAAAGTCGGAATAAAACAGACTTGTATCGAAACCAAAGCGACGTTTTCCATAGGCGATCATGTTAATTAATCCGTTCCAGATACGCAAAAGTATTTTTTTGTTCACCAAACTTTATAAGGGTCTGTGATGTTATTGTGGTATCATTATTATTTTGTAAAAACAAAAAAAAAAGATCATTTTGTAAGCAAAGAATACTACTCAAGTGTCAATTTGGCATTGAAAAAAAAAGAGAATACGCTCTCTCGGTTTTATTAAATGCCATACTCTGTCATTTAATATAAGAGCGCTCTAAAAATAGACACGGTCGCTCACACAGACTGCTTGACTGCTTATGGCTTTTGTGAATTATTCAGTTTGTGTCATGCCAAAGATTGTTTCTTCTACGCTTCACTAACCATTCACGTGATGGATTTGAATATGTTTGTATTCGCCCGTGAAAATATAATTCAATAACGCAGCTGTATGGGGGTCCCGATCCAGAAACTGTGAGGAGGGGGCTAAATTTTCATTAGCGCCTTGCACTGAAGTACTTTTCTCTCTTTCTCTCTCTCTCTCCTTGGTTGTTGTGGCTCAGCTCTGCCTGCAGATGAAGGCCCGCCGCTGCCGTGTATGAAGCTGCGCGTCACCGTGTGCTGCGAGACCGGTGAGTGTGCGCCTCTTTTCATCAGCTCCTGCCTTTCATGGTTTTTTTTTTTTTTTTTTTTGCTCCCTCTGAACTCCCCCCTCCCCTCCTTTGCCACCCCCTTCTGCCTTCCATACAGTATTTCTACTATCGGGGCTCTTTTTTTTGTGTGCAACTGTTGGCCTCATTTCCCCATTACCTGTCCGACTGTTTCGTTTCCTCATACCTTTTTTTTTCCTCCAGTCATACCTTAACAGAAATGTGATCCGACTTGAGTTTATTTTAAGTTGCAAGCAAAAAAAAAAAAAAAAAATCATGCCGTCATTGCCATTTTCAGATAGTTTAACCGAACCCTAACTTACTTGTTTTAGCTTAATGCTAACATACAATGCAAAACACCATAGAAGGGCTAATGGAAACCAGCATTCTTCCATTATACCTCAGTGCTGCTCAACATTTTTGTGGCACAATGTGGTACTACATTCATGATATGCATCTCTGAATTCAAATGTATTTGTGTATTGTAAAACGCCAGGAAAATAATTACTCACAAAAATCGGCAGTACAGTACGCAAAGGCCGTAATTGGATTTTTTTTTTTTTTTTTTAAACGGTCCCTTCCTCATTGGCTGTCACCTTCATTCCCCCGCTCTCCATCTCCCCAGCGTGAAATTCCTGGACTTGATCTAATCCAGATCCCGCCTGGAGTAATGTTAGTCTTCCAGTCCACTGAGCTGCCCCTTCGGGTTGCCAATGTCGCCCGGGTCTTGCTGTGGGAATCCTTGTGCCACTAGTTCATGTGTGTGGCGGGGGTCTTACGCGGACCCCATTGCGTGCCGTTTGGTGATCTAATTTGGATGTGTGTGTGTGTGAGACGTCTGTCCCAGTTCCCATCCCAGTGCTATCTGCAGGGGGGTTTTCATCCTGGACTGGACCCCGGGTACTCGGGGCAAAGGTCACTCAATTCTAAATCACTCTATTACTCGTCATTAAAGGGGAGTAAAAAAAAAAAAAAAAAAAGAAGTAGAGGAGGAAGCCTGGAATTGTCTCCTGATGTTTGTTGTGTTATTAGCAAAAAGTTGTTTCATTTGTATGTGATTGGATAGTGTTAAGTGTACCTAATGAAATGTCCATTTAGTGTGCATGGGATCACACAAACTTAAGTGAATCTCCCGCTTTTTTTTTTTTTCTCCAGTCTCTCTCTCTCTCATCCTGTCCCTTAACCCAAACTAATCCCGACTAAATTTGTGTCTTCCCATTTCCCTTCCTTTCTTTCTCTCTCTCTCTCTCTCTCTCTCTCCTCCGCTCGTCTGTCGTTCCTCAAGTGGCACTAATCCTCTCCTTGCCTCTGTCTTGCGCGCCCCTTTTTATTTTTTTATTTTTATGATCTTTGGCTAGCCGAGCAAAACTAATCTGGGCGCGCCCGAGTGTCTCCCGACTCCGCCCTCGTGTCGGACGCGCTCGCTAAGACACTTCTCTGGCTGATAGAAAGAGAGAGAGAGACTCAAAAGATGGATGAGCGAGGGGAGGAAGGAGAGTCTCCGGATGTTCATTAGGTGCTCTGCTCAAATTCTCCCTCCCGGCATCTTCTTCGTTGGTGTGTGTGTGTGTCCCATAGAATCACTTGTCCTCCAAGTCCCCCCCCGAAATGCATTTTTGTGGTGATTAACAGACAATTCCGTGCCGGGTTGCTCTGTTGCCAGCAATCATCTCCCTCGTACACGCTATTTGCTCGTTTGAAGGGCGGCCGCGGCGACATTGCTTCAAGGTCACATGGCAGATTGTGGCTTTTCTCTCCGGTGTGCACACCTGTGTGTTTATGGACTTTATTTAACTCCGAAACACACCAGGCAGTGGACAAGAGGGCTCGGAATGACATTGTGATGTGAAATGTATTTTTGACTTTATTGCTTTTGAAGTCATAGGTAGAGTAGCTAAGTTAGCTTTCAAGTCATCAGTTAAGTGGCTAAGTTAGCGTCTTTGAGGTGTGGTTGCAATCATAGATCGACCTCGAAATGGAAAAGTTTTTAACCGTCCTCGGTTGTTTGAATAAAATGTCCTGACAACTGATTTTCATTTCATGGGGGAAGGGCGGCTACTAAAAAGTTGTTAAATCATATATGGAACATTTCAAACTCATGGTCATATCATTAGGGACACCACATTTGAAAAACAAGTTGCCTTGATTTGACTTTTGCCGATGACCTTGACCTGACGAAGATTGAGAATGTCATAGTTACCCTTTCAGAAATTGTCCAAAAACCGATCAATTTGCTAGCGTTGATTGATTTATTTAAATTCCTCAAACGACGGTTTGACAGCCGATTTTCACGCGTCTGTAAATTTCCACGGACAGAAATGATTCCCACTTTCTCGTTTTTTCGCCACGATGGTGTAAACGCCGCCTTTCGGTAGAGTTTCTGGGTGAGAGCGCCTCACCCCTCCCTCCCCTCCCTCCCTCCCTCCCTCCCTTCCTCCCTCCCCCATCAATGAAACCAAAGAAGGCGCTTGAGCCTCCGTTGCATCAGACAACTCCATCCTCCTCGCTCACCTTATTCTTCAGCCGTCAACTTCTCCCCTAAAAAAAAAAGAAAGAAAAAGCCTCCATTTTTGTTTGTGGCGTCGCCGTCCTACTGTGAGAATCCATTAAGGAGCGACTTCCCTTTCGCTCTAATTGATTCTTTTTCTCTTCCCCAATCGAATCTCTTCTATTCCATCCGCGGTGAGCCCAGTCTTTTTCACTTTGCACTGGTTTTTTTTTTTTTTTTTGGGGCGGGGGGGTGTCTTACATCGTCTCCCTCCTCCAATCATGCCCTTTTGAATACCTTTTGAACCCTCTCAACTGGAAACACACGGACCGGCCCCGGCATTGCCGACTCTCCAAACCGAGCAACGGTTTTTCAAGATTTCATTTTTTTTTTTTTCAATGGGGTGCTAAGCATTGTCGGTTAGCATTAGCCGCCACGTTTGTAAAATGGCGGCGTCCTGTGAACTGGAATGGTGGAACAGTGCGGCAGAGCGACCCCCCCCCCCCCCCCCCCACACACACACACACACATTTCGCTACGGTGGTGCTGCACGTTCCAGACCGCAGTGCGGAAAAAGAAGCAAAGACCGCCATGCAGCACCATCGTCGCCATTTTGCGTTGAGGCTCGCTGCCACCGTTATTGTGAATAAGATTTTTTTTTTTTTGTACAATTAGTTGAGGTCACAACACTCGTGTCACGCACACACGAGTAAACACGAGGCATTCTATCGACCGGTGTCGCACGATTTCAGACTTTTTCTTTAAAAAATATTTTTGAAAACCTGAATTTAAATGTAACCGTAAAGTGGAGATTGTATTTACAGCATTTGATAGGAAAGGCGTTGAAATATAGTTCATGGCCGTATATTATATTTTTTCGTCATTGCATCCGAATTACAAGTATTGCTTTTATTTTCCTATCAATATTTTTTAGCAATTTTTTTTTTGTACATTGTTTTCCAAATTTTACCTCTATTTATGCAAGTGCAAGAATAGGTGTATTTATATGAATTCTATTTATTTTACCAGATAAAATTTGACCTATTTATTCATATTAATTCAGCTTAAATAAATCTAGCCAAGGATTGAAACGTTCCAAAATATTTTCTACGCGAACACAAATGGAGGTTTTTAATAAAGCGCTGAAGTAGCATTTTTATTTTTTTTTAAATATATAAATATGATTTATCTCAGACACGCACGCACATGGGTGAACACACACTGCGCACTAGGCCAAGTCCCAGCACGCTATTTAATGCCTCATTAACCCCAAGATGGCCGTTAGTTGTAGACAATCAACGGAGTAATTTTGAGCGACAGACGAGGCTTGCAGGTGACACACACACACACACACACACACACATTGGCGCATAATACCGACGTGGTACATTTAGTTGCTCAGTCTTCACAGACAGGTGGCGCTGTTTTGTATCTGTCATTATTTTTAACGCTCATCCATCCATATGTGTATGCACGTTCTTGTTTGTCTGTATTTGTGTCCGCCCAACTATGTATCCTTTAGTTGTACAACCTTTGACCTCTGAACTTGAATTGTTTGCATGCAGCCACCTTTGTGTGTGTGTTTCTATTCTTCATTTCTCTTCGAGTGTGGAACCGCCCTTGACATACTACACTGTTTGTTGTGTGTGTGTGTGTTTTTTTGTTTTTCTCACTTTGTGAGGCACAACTTTTAATTTGTCAAAAGTGTGTTTTTGTGTCTTCAACATCTTTTAATTATTTATTATTTTTTTTAATCACTTTATGGCATCCTTCCATAATTTCCTTTTAGCACTTACCCGGCTGACAGTGTCTGCTTGTCTCTCCGGTTCTGTCTTTTTTTTTTTTTTTTTTTCCTCCGTCTGACCTTCCTAAACTTCTTTTCTTCCGCCCTCGCTCGAGCTTTCAAGCTCTGTCCACTTCTTGGTCTCGCTCTGTCGTTTTGGATTTTGTCCTGTTTTTCTTTTTTCTCTCCTCCCTTTTCATTTCCTGTATCCTCTCTGTCTGGATATAATCCCCATCACTGTAACGCTCCCTAATTTCCATAACACTTCTCCTTTTCCTGTTGTTTGGCTTTCCTTTCTTCCTGACCTTTAAGAGAATTTGCTGAGAATGGCTTAAGGTTTTAACAAAAGATAAATGTATCCCTTTGCTCATTTGTCTGCCTCTTGCTGTTTTTACTTCTACCAGCTACAGTATTTTTTTTTGGGGGGGGGGAAAGCATTAAGCATGAAAACATGATGAATCAGCAAGTTCTTTCTAAAGTTTTCCCTCTTTCTCTTTCCACTCTCACAGCATCCAAGGGCTCCAAACAAACTCAAGGTGAGATTCTTCACCGGTCTTCGGCATTCATGGAATTGCAAAAATAAAGTTGGAATAAGTTGTCATAAATCATAAGAATTTTTGAGGGTAGTCGTACCATTGAGGGGGGGAAATGCATTGATTCAAGTCGGAATGTTAGAAGAGAAGAATTCAGACTTTTAGGAGAATAGTCAAACAAGAAATTGTATATATTAAAAGAAAAAAGTTTTCAAGAATATTTTATCTGACCAAACAATTAAGTCAGAAAACTAGAAAACTGTTATTTTAGAAATAATCTAACAACAATAGAAGAAATAAGACATAGATTGAAGTCAAAATGAAAAAAAAATACATTGATTTGTTGTTGTTTTTTGCAAACTCAGCAGATTTAAATGTGTACTTCTGAGAATTTTTTTAAGAATAAGTGATGATACTTTGAGGGGGAAAAAGTCTCAAAACTACCTAGCGCAAATATTTTCAAAATATATTTTTTTGTTCAACATATAACGTATACTCAAATACATTTTCAAAATATTTTTTTCTTCAACATTTCATTTTTTTTATTCTTTTTTCCCTCCCTCACAGCATTCTCATAACCTTAAAATAATATGGTATTTTTAAATTCCTTTCATTTCAGTTTACTTTCTCCTAATAATTGAACGTGATTGTCTTAACGTGACAACACTGTATGTACTTATAATTTGCTTTGTTTTTTCTGCTTTTAACATTACAACCTTCTCCCACAAAAATACAACTTTTCGTTGTTGCGCTATTACAAGTGATAATTGTTCCATTATTGGGGATTTTTTTTTTATGTCATATTCCAAGTCTCTTTTTTTTTTTTTGACATAATTGTCTGACACTCCGTTTTGAACAAATTCCATTTTGTCATAATTTGACCTCCCCAGCTCATTTTCACGCAGCGCACCCCAACTCAAATCTTTAAAAAGTCCTCCAACAAAACTAATTCCTAACCATGTCACGAACAAGGAGACACATTTCCCACTCGTGACATTGTTTGTGTCCTCTCTCAGCGACGTCACCTCTGAATCGAGGTTGTCCATCGAGGGCGCCTTCGCTTCACCTTCTCTTCATCCTCCTCGCCGTCCTGCTGACCACCTGACCTCCTCGCACCTGTTCCCAGTGAGATTTGGAACACTAAGCCCCTCGCCGTCCATGCAAAGGGAAGACGTGTTTGTCATTGCGCACACACAAACATTCAGGTGCATCACACACACTCACTCAGGGACTTACTGTAACCCCCCCGACAATCCTTCTCATCACCTTCCATGAATTACTCTAAGGCCATTTCATTAGGTACACATGCACCACCTAATTCAGTGATCATTGAGACGGCACTAAACAAAAGATGTCTGAAAAATGGATATATAGGCTAATGGAATATTGTTTCTTGTTTCTGATTGTGGGTCAACAAAAATACATCATTTGTAGTTGGAATTGTTTCATTTCCCGCTACACGGTACACTGGCAGCCACTATATGTGGCTGGCATAGATAGATGAGTAAAAATATATTATTTGTAGTAAATAAATATTTTTGGGGACCAGTTAAAAGGGCTGTTTGGAGTTTTCTGACTGCTAGCATAATTTGAACGTACACCAAAATAACGTGCACGAGACTGGCAAAAGATGAACACTATGATTTATTTTTAGTGAATTAATTTCAATACTAATTAAGTAATATTAGATTATACAATGCACAATGCATCACCAATGTAGTCGTATGGGGACATTTTTTTGGAAAAAAAAGACATTTTTAGTAACGTTTTCAGACCAATTAGGGAGAATTACAAAATATAGGCACATTTTTGTCAACAATTTTTTCTTGACATGGTCACTGAGGTGCGATATCAATAATTCCGTTTTGCAGTTGCATTTTGCATCAAAAACAGTGACAGATGAAATATTTAATTGACCTGACTACATGTTACAGTTTGATAGTGTCACTTTTTTAGTTTCAACACGTACATGTATATTTTTTTTTTTTTTTTTTTTTTTAACTTCCTCGATTTGATTAATAAAAATGAGGACAAGGAAGTAATAGGGAATAATGAGGCAAGGCTGCTGCGCCCCCTACTGGGATCCAACTGGTTTTACTGGAATGCAACTGGGTTGGCCACCCACTGGATTACAAAGGTGATGTTTAATGATAATAATAATGATACTAATAATAGATGGACCTTGGACTGCTTTGTCTCGTTTGATCGAACATCCTGCTGTGCTGCTTCTCTGGATCACAGGACAAACGCACGCCAGGGGGAATTGTGGGTAAACACGACACGGGGCTCGTCTTGCTCTACCGAAGCAGATTATATGCACACATGCTCCTTTTTCTTTTTTTCCAAACAAGCTCTGGACACATTTTAGCTGATGTTATTAAGACCTGCCAAAATATGCTTGATGTGTGAGAACTTTGGAGTTTTCTGTAATTTAAAAGTGGAGAAAAAGTTTCTTTACGCACAGTGTTTTATATTGTAGATAAATATTTCTTTTATTTTGGTGTACAAATGTTTTGGCGCAATGGAGTTTTGCTAGTTTTGCCATTTTAATTAATTATTAATCAGTTCATTATTTTTATTTTTTGATGAATTTTTTTGTGGGTTTGTTACCTGAAGTGCCATGTTTTAATAAGTGTAAAAATATAGATTTTTTTTTCTTTTTTAATATGAATAAGCATATTGCATAAATTCTTCAAATGAAATGGAAAAAAAAAAAACCTTTTTAAAAATGTATATTTGGAATGTTTGATTGCCTTGAGCTTTAATTCGTTTCAAATGTTCAAACAACATGGCGCTTATAAATTTTGTTCTTTCAAAACACTGTAAATCGTCATTAATGCAACTTTTGTTGCTAATTTTTTTTTTTTTTAATCATTTGTGGTATAGAATTTTATGTACAGTATAGTTTTCTCTGTGTGTGTGTAATGTTCCCTCCGTGTTCACATTTTAGTGAAAATTGTAGCTTCTTCTGTGAAGAGACAACTGCAATCTGAGCCTAATTTTCTTTTTTTTTTCTACTATTTGCATCCAATTGTGGCAACTAAATAAATTTGGGGAAACTCTGTAATTAACGTGTGGTTAATCCGATCTGGCGCATGTAGGACGCGCAAGATCCTCGAAACGAGGATTGTTGGGAGAGCCCCTAAGGTGACCTTGTGGTGTCGAAGCCACTTGTAAGCTGCTAAGGTATTGAGCCCAGGGCCGGCCCTGGCCTGATAAGCCCCGGCTAGCCAATAGACTCTGTTTATTAATGGACCCTCCGGCTTTATTGCCAATAAACAAGTCAGTGTATTTATCACGGGACTCTGCTCGGGAGATGTTGTTGAAAATATAAAAGTGAGCCTCCAAATAAGCTGTAAATGCATTTCCATTTATATGGGCCACGATGGAGACACTCCTGGCGAAAAGGCAGAGAGGCAATTTCCTGGCTAACGGGGCTAATGTTGCTATTTCATGCTTGACGATGGCTTGTGATGACACGTTTGTCATCGTCAGCCGCTTTGGATTCTTGACCTTGATGTCCGGAGCACATGTTTCTGTTTGACTTGATACTAGTGATGGGGAACTTTGATTTTATTGATTTTAACTTTATTCTAATTGAATCCAAGGGAAAGTTCTTTAAAATGTGTACTGTGAGAGTCTAAACTAAGTATAGAATGTGAATTAAGCGCAAAATCCACCTGTTTTTATCCATCTCTAAGCGCGGCGGCCATTTTGTCACTTGCCGTCGACTGAAAATGACATCACAGTTGCCGACCAATCAGCATGCGAATTGCGTGTCACATGGGCACTAGCCACAATTCCAGCTACACTCAGTAAGACTAAACTTTACAACTTTTATAAGGTGTTTTAATGTGTGTTTTTTATTACTTTTGCCTATTAGCGTAATGAAACATAAAACTGTTAATTTCTTTGTCAGTGAGCCAACATATAAATTCAGCAGGGGATTGAATAATTATTTTCCACACTGGATATTATTATCCCGCACCACTATATATATATATATATATATATATATATATATATATATATATATATATATATATATATATATATATATATATAATATATTTTTTTTCCCTTGACTTGTTTTGACTCTTTTTCCATCTTTAAACTATTTACATATTTCTGTCCCTGGACAAAAAGAAAAATCAATTTGGGTTTCTTTTGTGCCTACCAGAAGAATTGACGTTGACTTTGACCCTCAGGCAAATTAGCAAATGCAAAGGATACTTTATTTGGTACAGGCATCCATCTATGTGGAAAATAGCACATAACATAAAACAATCCAAAAGTAGTTAAGAAGTTTGTGCCCAAGTTTCACATTTAATAGCAGATAGTGTTGTGTCGCCTTCTCGCTAATTATAGTACATTAAATTTCCACGCAGCGGGTCCTTTCGTTTCTCTTTTAATTGGGCCTCCGTTGAATATTCCAGCGCACATTGCTGTTGTTAATCACAACTAGTGACTATTAAAAGGGGAGTGGGAGAAAAAAACATTTTACTTGCACTTTCATTGCCATTGAGTCAATTTCTTTCTCTGGATTGAACTTTTTTTTTTGGTCATTGTAAAGTTTTGTAATTAGCGAGACACATGTCAGCACGCGAAGAAAATTGAGGCGAAGTCTCGAGCGCTACTCGACACAGTTTGAAGGAAGGTGAACATGAGAGAGGTGGCGCAGGAAGTGACCTTCTCTGAATAAAAGGATTACACACTCCTTTAGAAAATCTTTTAACAGGATTTCTATTCTTTTGTTCAGCCCGTTATCCCAGCAGCTTCCATTCATGTATCTCCTCGGTACAGGGAAAGCTTTCATGTGATTAATACTATGACCAAGGTGGAGTATATCCAGGTAACTGCTCACCCCTCCCCTTTCTGATATTTTTTGTCAGTTGATTTATTGTAATAGGACAGTCAGTGGTCTAAAGTTTGCCTCCACTTGACATCTCTTGCAGATATTGCGTGTTTTGTTTCATCGCTCCACAAGCTGAATATGTGACCCAGTCAAGAGTAAAAGCTTGTGTGGGCGTTTCAAACTATACAGACGCCATCCAAAGATGGTTGAAAATTCAGGATTAGGCTCTTCTATTTCGAGCTTTTATACCGCACTTGGATTCCAGAAAAGGCCAACTTCTTTATCATAGTCACTCACTTGAATTTGTTCTCCGAGCGTAAATGTAGAAATATAAATCTAGTGTATTTATGAAGTCCAGTCCGTCACATATGAAAAAAAAAAAAAAAAAGTCGATTGTTTTATTCATTTGGAAATCTGCCAGTTAGTCAATTAGTTTTATTTTCTCTCATTTCTATTTAATGCAGCATATTAGTAATATTGCAAAATGAATTCTAAATAAATAATAATGGATAGTAAACATATATTAATCCAGACAACTAATGCCAAATCAGTCAATTCGCTTTTTATGTTTATTTAAGGTTATTTATTTATCGGAATAATTAATAAGACCTGGCTAATATAAAGAAAAAATATGGTTCAGCTTTTATGTTTGTGTAATTAAATTGACATTGAATACACCGAAACATAAAAGCTGATCAAAATGTAAATGTTTAAATTCAATTGAAATTTATTACACAGAAGTGATTCAATGGTGCTATTGACTTTCTTCAAGATCCCACAGCTCTCGTTTGTCGTATTCAACACAGCCCAAGTGCAAAATGTATATGTCAGATGTCCAACACGGTGTGTAACTACTCGCTGTCTTCCCAATGTCACTCTGAGGAATGCGCAAAGCATTGAGACAAAGCAGGAAACTACACTCGACTGAGCTCCTCGGTGCATCCGTTACCATGGCAACAGTCACCGCTTGATGACCCAACGTCACACTGGCATTTATTACCTCCACCGAGGGGGGGGGGGGGGTATTTTTTTCGTCCCCGTTGAAGGTGTAGGCTTAAATGCAACTTAGGTTTGGGCACACGGGGAAAGGAGGAGCCGATTAGATCTTGGAACAAGACCTGCGGGAATAACCTTGGCTAATGAACCAGTGCTGTTGAACCCAAAGACGATTTGATCATATGTTAGAAGCCTTTTTTTTTTTTTTTTTAGGTTTTATTCTTCAGTGGAAGAGCAGATATGGTTCGTGGCAGAGGTCAAATGAGTACATCAATGTTCGCCGTCACTTCTTCACATTTTCATGTCAAGTAAAAAATGCTCCAAGTGTTAAAGGTCACATTCCCAAAATAGTTGAGATGGAAAAACCAGTTCAATCTAAGCAGAATTTTAAAAATATATATTGATATAATAATAATATACATGATTTAATATAATATTAAAGAAATAAAAACCATATTAATATAATATTTAATAACATACATGATTATTTAATATAATCATTTATCATTCTAATTTTTGTGCTAGAATTTTCAAAGCAAATATCTTGACATTTTAAAAGGTTTCTCAACATGTGCTCTAACGGGTCCATCACTTCTAAAACCTTGTACAGAAGAGGTCTTTGGTTTTGAGCTGCCCCCCATCCGTCCGTCCGTCCGTCCGTCCATCCGTCACACATCCCCTAACACCCACTTTCCTTTTCTTTCCTCCACTTTGAGCTAGTGACACTTTGATAGAGAGCGTCGCCATTGTCCATGTTTCGCTCCGCTGGTTCTACATGCGGCCCGGCTGGCAATTTACATCGGCTCAAAGAACCCCCCGTCCCCCTCGTCAAGGACCCGTCATCCGAATCGCTGTGTCATGCCACCTTCGAGTGTCGTTTTACACCGTGGGGGCCGTCGAGCAACGTGTATCCTTTTCAGAGAAAAATGCATTTTCCAGTCTGATATGCTAAGTTGGCTCCATTATCGAAGTTTGCCACATGTTTCACGCAAATCCACCTTCTTGTCTGTGTTCCAAAGACTTGCTGAGTCATGTTGAGGCCCGATCACATTGAATTGATATCAGATTTTGGACGGGACAGGATTTATGGCCTTGTTCATATGCTGTACGTGCATATCTGTACATGTACATACACATCCAGCTGGAGCTACAAAGCTATTTTTTTTTTTTTAGCTGTGGTTGTGGGAGTATTTTTTTCCACATTCTAAAACGATGATATTAAAAACTAGATTAAGATTTCCCTAAACCATGTTGTTTAATTTGATATGACATACAATTTGTGCATTAATCTCCGATACAACATTCTGATTAACTCGTTTCCTTTATTATCTATTTCAGGGGGCGGCCATCTTGCCACTTGCTGTCGCCTAAAAATGACATCACAGGTAACCACCAATCGGCTTATGAACGTCACATGACCAAAGTCAGAAAACAAAAAATAACACCACCTTAGAGCTAATGCTCCCTCCATCCACTCTGAGAATGACACTGCCATCTACTGTAGTGGATGTGCAATTACACTTTATTCCCCCCCCCCATTGGCATCACCCTCAGGGAGGTCCCGCCCCCTGTCCCACTCTGGGAAATACTAGATGGAAATGGATCTGAACGCACTTGTCTTCGTGAGTACCTTGGAAAGGTAATACTTTCCTGACTGTCAGTTATTACCTCAGCCAAACACGAAGACAAGCAATCTTTTTTTTTTTTTATTGCCGTTTGTTAGCAAGATTTGGCAGAAAACGCACAATCGATTCAAAGTTTCCCGATGGGAAATAATGCAAAGTCAATAATTTGTTCCTGTCTTGAGTCTGTCACGATCATAAAACCATTATTAACTGGACAGACAATATTCTTTATTAGTGACAGAAAAGTCAAGTTAACGACTAAAAAAAAAACAAAAACAAAAAAACTGTAACATTACTCACCCTTTGAAAATGCCAGACTGACAGGTAAAGTGTGCTGGAACATGTTTGCCGAGCTTGGTGTACTTATGAATTTACATCCCTTGGGGGTATGTAAAGTTATGTAACTAAATGTGGAAAAACAACTAAGGCCAAAATGAAAAAAAACAAAAAAAATCCCAAACCTTAAATAAGACCAAGCAAAAAATCTAAAGTGCATCAATTTAAAACATAATTTCTTTTTTTTGTGTGCATTGAGAGCATTCACATGGACCAAAGAGTTTAAGTACCAGCACGTTCTTACAAGTTCAGCAATAGCAACCGCGATTTGTGGTGCGGAAGCTAAATTCAAGAGAATGATGAAGAAAAAGCCATGGTGACAAGGAGAGTGCACTAAGGAGAATGGAAGCGTGAGGCTGATGGGGCTGAAACACATCGGGACTAATGAGTCCGAGCAGCCCGGGAGGTGAGACGCTAGGACAAACATGCTGTTCATTTACTTGACAGTGTGGAAGGAATGACTTGTGATTGGCACTGACAAAAACATACCTTGATTTTCCTCAACGTACAAATACTTTATTATTTGCCTATACTGAGGACCTTATATTAAATATTCAACTTCATTTTAGATGAGTTCACTTTAAACGTCTATTTGGCGACTCATTAAACAGGCTGGTAGTATCGGGTGTCATAGTATCGGAGCACTTTATAAATGTACGATGGGACATGAGAATTGATAGGCTGCTTGATAATAATAATAATAATAATAATAATAATAATAATAATAATAATAATAATACACATTACTGTGGGAAAATGTTTCTAAGATTTTTTTTTTTAATTGTACTCTACGCCGAGCTGTGCCGCCCCCCGGCCCTCCTTTCCTTCTTAACCCGGGCCGCTATCGATCCCAAGCGTGCCACGCGACAGTGCGCGAGCGGATCGATGCGCCTGGATTCAATCATGTCTACAGAGAGACAAGCCAATTTATTGTCGTTGGCGGTGCTGAATGGAAAACGTGAGGACAACGCGCCCGTGAGGGCCGCCAAGTGAATTACAAGTGGACGTCACTTTAGTGTGCACACGGCGTGTGTTTGTGTTTGTGTGTGTGTGTTGTGGCGTGATATAAAATATTCCAATCGTGTTTATTTTGGAATGCTTTATTGTTAGCCTGTCCGTCCTCACGCGCGTCTTATAAATTTTTATATTCTTTTATTGGCTAGTTAGAATTGAAGCGTATTAATTCTGCCTAGCAACAGGCCTCGTCACCGGATTTATTCGACTAATAACAAACAAACAAAACATACAGAATATAATGACGTGTGATGTCCGTGTGATTTAAATCAAAATGAAAAAAATGATAATTTAGAGAAAATCTTATGCATAACTTTGGAAGAAACTGAACGCAGAAAAATATTAGGATACCTCACTTTCTTTCAACAGTAAAAAATCTTCAAATCAATTTCAAAATACACAGGAAGCCAATCAAGTGATAATAATTGATATGGTTATTGTCGTTTTCCTGGTGTGTAGACAACTGAAAGGAATTGACTTTTTAATTGAGCTTGTATAAAATAATGAAATCTTTGAAGTTGCCTGGCCACCCATCAAGAGTGAAATGAAACAACAAAGTAAAGCCTTTATCTCACTGTTTTTGAAAATGTGTCAGTGAGTGAGCTGTTCTGCACTGTGTAATCTAACAGTGGGTCCAATTAGTTCAATTAGCCAAGGGCGATATCGCATCATTTGCAGTCTGGGTCTCGGGAATGGTGAACATCAAGTCTCCGATACCGCCACAACAAGATGTTAGATTTGTTGATGGTCATTTAAAAAAAAAAAATGTTGCTTAAAGTCTCTAAATAGAGCAAAAGTCACAAATTTGGCATCACCGAGTAGCTTGCCTAAGCTCCACCTGCAGTTGTCATGGTAACAAAAAGGTATAGTCCCCATTTGTAGGAGACACAACCACCCTCCAAAACAGTGTATTCATTTTAACCGGCCCAGTAACTGATTATTTGGATCTGCGGAACCTCGAATAAAAATAAAAAAAAATTTGCACATCATCCGTGGAACAGTAATTTCTGCATTTTATCGGATTAAATAGCGAGGCTCACGCTAAATCAATTGAAATAGTCACAAGACAATTTGATTACTTTATTCAGCAGCGTAAAAAGCTTATGGCTCAGCATTTACAAATACAGTTCTCTTCTTTTTTTTTTTTTTTTTAACGGCTATTTCTGCGACTGAACAGGACTTTGAAAATAAAAACATGTTTGTCTACAAGTGTGTAAGTGTCAGACACGAGAATTACGCTCCTCTTCTTCATTTTCTAGAAGGTAGGCCGGCTGGTAGCGCTTCACTCCCCTTTCATCCACCACCTGCAGCGCCGTGTTTCGGCACGTGTTGTCCATGCTGCCCAGCGACGTGTACCTGGTAAGAAAAATAATCACCCCGTTAAAATTCTTGAAGTGACACAAAAAACGACTCGGTGAGTATGTTTTTACCCTTTATCGTAAAGAATGCAATAGGGGACGTATAATGTTCTCAAGAAGGACCAAATGTCATGGTAAGTCCAGTCCTGTGTTGAAAGAAGTCACATTTAAATAGATTAGAATTGATGGAACATTCAATGCATAAGAACTGGTTTAAAAAATGTAGACGCTTTAAGTGCCATTGACGTGAAATGTCGTCCAGTGTTTTTTTTTTTCAATCCTATTCAAGTGTATGTTGTGTTGGGTGTGTTACTGACCAGTAAAGGGTTGACCCTCATATAAGTCGGCCAGTCGGGGTCCGTGGGGCACATGGGGGTTAGCGTGTGAGAGTAAGGGTCGCTCCTCCTGGTTCCCATCAAGACTGCTTTCAGCTCGGGTCGCCGTTCCTGCACCTCGCTCAGCGCCTGGCGGATACTGCCCTCCACGGAGAACAGATCTAAGTCGTATCTGAGGGGAGGAGTGTTGCCACGATTGTAAATTGAAATTTTGGTATAGAGTCGAGTCCCACTTCACCTTTTGATGGTGTCCTGAAGGAACCGCTCCATTTCGGAGAACGGAGAGACAATGCGAATGTAAAGCGCTTTCACTTTGTCTTTACTTTCCGGGTAGCGCCTGAAAGCAGAAATAGGACAGCAAAACAAATAACAAGACACAAATTATTTTATTTTTCACTCATTTTTGGTCTTGTTTTTTTTTTTTTTAACCTCTTCAGTGCAGCGTAGTAGAGATGCAACAGCGCCGTGCAGTCCTTGCCGCCGTTAAAACCGATGCAGACTTCCTCCGTGGAATATCGATCCAGCGCCGCTTCGACTGTTTTCAAGGCAGATGCAACTTTCTCCCCCAGCGGTGAGCCTGCGGGACAGGAGAGATTCTTCCAGAATTTTGGATGACCAATATTCTTTCTATTCCCCTTCAATGGTTGTAATTTATTTTGTAATTTACACTGGTGAGTTCCAAAAACAAACGGAATAGCTAGCTGAATGACACACAAAAAATATTTATTTCAACTATAAAATCAAAATATCAACAATAATAATAAATAATAATGATGTGTTATTCAAACACAGCCTATTATTTCAAATTGAAAGTTTCAAAAAAAAAAAAAAAAAATGGTTTGGTCCTTAACATCTGTCAATCTCTTACCGCCGTTAGCTAACGTGTACACCTCCGCCGTGGCAATGGACACAGGATCCTTCACTAAAGGCACCACGCTTCCTCTCGGCAGCAAGTCAATCAGCTGCGCCCGAGCTTTGTCCACCTCCTCCTGGCTGTCCGAGTCCAGGACCAGCCTGACTCTGTGGTAGTTGCTCAGCCAGTCTGGGTAGGAGCCGAGGGCCACCTTGCGACCCCAGGAGGCCTGCAGCTTGGTGAGCACGGGGGCAATGGCGGCCTCATCCTCAGCCACAAACACCTGACAATAATCGAGTCTCACTGAGTCGATCAGAATCGATCGAACAAATATCGGCTTACCTCACGAGTGTGAAAAGTGGTTCCTGAACTAGCAAAAAGGTGTTCCAATCCATTAAAGGCTCTCTCCATTAGAGATGGAATTCCTGGGAAGATGTACACATTACGCACGCTCACCTGTAAGAAAAAAGAAAATAAACTTGAAATTCAGTCTTCGGTTTTCCCTTGTGGCACTTGAAATTGTAAAACTGCAACTTTGCAGACTGTCATTTGCAAACTTTTTGCTCTCCGGGTTGGAAAGGCCCCGATATTCAGTCAAGGGGAAGAGAAATAACAAAGCACTGAATCCAAAATAATTTCCAATACCGTGGAACACGTTGAAGACAAGCCTTGTCAAGTGTGACAGTGACACTGTGACATTACAGAGAACTGTTCGTCCTTGTGAAATTGTTGAAACGATTAGATGGAGGCAGGTCAGGAAGGCAAATTGTGCGTGAGCTACGAAAAACGATTGCTTCACAATTGAGCCGAAAAGTGGTGGAGACAGACCTACAGATTAGATTTTTGTACTTAACATACGAAAATTTAGTTTGAATTGATGGAAACTTTTTTTTTTTCCCCCCCCAAGGTCCTCTAACAAACCCTTTCGACCCACCAGTGGATAACGGAGGGGTTTCCCCGTCTGAGCATCTGTTCCAAAATTGAGTTTGGCCGATCTGGGCACCATAGCTAACTTCATCGCCGGGCTGCTTTTGTCCACCGTGCCAAAAAACTCCTCCACCAGCCGTGAAAGTTCAGGGTGGAGATAGACCTCCTCGTCGAAGGCCGTGGCGATGCTTTCAAAGGTGACGTCGTCGTGGGTGGGCCCGATGCCCCCCGAGGTGATGAGGTGGGTATGCTGAGAAGAAAGGAGAGCCACTTCTTTGGCGATGACGTCTTGGACGTCCGGAATGACCGTGATCCGTTGCACGGACACGCCGAGCTTCCGCAACGCTCGTGTAAGGAAGGTGCTGTTGGTGTCCACCGTGTGTCCCTTAGAGACAAGATGAAAAGTGGCTGTCACATTCATAGATCAGGTCCATTTTCAAGTTTCGGTCCAATTCTAAAGGATCCCTCACCTTGAGTATCTCATCCCCGATGATGAGGATGGCAGCAGTCGGAGTCTCCTCACTAGCGGCGGCGGTTGTCATTGCTACTTTGCCCAGATGAGCCGCCAGACTCCTCACACGCACCTCCGCTCGACTCAGCTTCAATATAGCCGGACTACGAAACACAAAGGGAATATGTGAGACACAATTGATTCGAAACACCTCCCTTTATGACAGATAGCTCATTCGACATTAGTTTTGTATGCAGCTCGCGTTTTCATTCTCGTTTGATTTGACCTAATGGCCAGTGAATGTATGAACTGCATGGAATTTGAATCTTACATCAACATGAAGAATCCATTAAGAGTATGTCAATTAATACACAGCTCAGCCTTCCCGGTATTTCTTGACAGCTCCTACCAGGAAGAACCTGGGAAGAGTCACATAGAGGGAAATATTAGAAGATTGTGTTATATTTATGATCAGGCAGTGATAGATTCGATATATATTTTTGTTTTCCTTTCGTTTTTATGGGGAGCGGAATATACACGCTGCATGCATCACCCTAGCAACGCCTTCTATCGCATTATATATGGACACTGCATGATGGTGAAAGGCGTTTTATTTTTGTTTCACGAAAGACTTTCAATAGATAATACTTTGCTTGACACTTGAAACTTGACTTTCTAGACGAACTTCAAGTCAAGCGGGACCGAGATGGCTTCTCGTGATGCAATCTGTCTCCTTGCTCCGAGTTACATGACTCGATGGAATGTTAGCAATGGGCACGCTAGCTGTCAAAACGCCATTTTAGATCTTTCGAAGTGCTTTATTCTCTCGATTTGTAATAAATGAGTCATAAATTATAATGTGTTGAGTTGCCAAATAAACTCGGTAAATACAAGAAAGCTTACTGGTGTCGCGTGTGTTCCTCCTCGAGAAAGCTGCGGTCGTCATTTAAATGACGTAACAGTCGCCGTCCAATCATCATCAATAAATTTTTTCTTTTTTCCCATGGGAGCCAATCAAATTTACATAGGCGGGTCTTAGCGGGAAAATGCGGAAGTAAATAGCCAAGGTCCCGTCATTCATCCAGAAGACTGTGGAAGAAAGGACTTTTAAATTATTGTAATTATATAAACCGAGTGACAACTATGGGTAAATATGATACTTTTGACAACTTAATATTTCTTCAATCAATCTCGATCATGACAGACCGGTACCTAACAGTGACTTCGTGAGCGCCCTCTTTGGTCAGTGGCGCTACTACACATGTCTGAATAAATTGGAGGTATTTCCCTGGCCTGTGGGTGGCGCAATGTAGTGCGTCTCAAGGCGAGGCACTGCTGCAATGTAAAACCTGATGTTAAATGTTGATGATAATGATCCATAATACTACACAAGTTATAAGGGAACTAGTATGAGCAAACATCCATCCATTTTCTGAATTAGTACTAGTGACATTGTTTTCAAATAGTTTTTTCAAAAGTAAAATGGTATGATTTTTTTTTTCCAAATATGCAAAAAATACATATATATCATGTATGTTTCAGTTGGAAAGATGGATCCCAACTTGGGTTTTTGTTGTTATCCTCAACGTGTGAGCGTGTTGGTAAATCTGAAAGGTGTCACCATGCACAGCAAATTTGAAAATCAAGATGAATCATGATGATAAGCAGATGTGCTCAGGAAGCGGTGATCTTAAAGGAAATGGAAACGTTCCATTTCTTCATCTTTTTTTCAAGTTGTGCAACTCTTTGCATTTTTATGTCATCTTCTCAATAAAGTGCGCGATGGGATTTCTAATATTACGCAACCTGTCTATTCATCCAGGTGCACCCCACGCAGGCGCACTTGCATGCGGATGACGTCAGGCTCCTGTTCACGGAAGTGGTGACCGTGTTAGGGGGAGGAGGGGGGAGGAGGAAAGGAAGGGGGAGGGGCTGGGGCAAGGGAAGGAAAGCAAAGCGAGAGGAAAGAAGAAGAAGAAGTAGAAGCCACTTCTCTTAGGAACTTATTAAAAAGTTGCAGGACTTTCTAACCTTCCACCTATTGTCCCGTTTCATGATACTTGACGTGAGTGTGTGCAGCGGCGGCGGAAGTTCTGCGGGCAGGACGAGGCAGAAGGAGGAAGAGTGCTGGTGAGTTCAAAGTTGACCACTTCTCTCTCTCTCTCTCTCTTTCTCTCTCTCTCTCTCCCTCTTGTACTCTTTCTGGACTCGGAATGTACCACGATTGGTGTTCATGTCCACACACTTGAGTTAGTTCCGCTCCGTGTGTTCCAGTAATGGCCACCTGATCGCCGTGAATGTGACTCACGCGAGTTTAATGTTGAACTTTTTGAGCTGTCAACATAGCTGAAGCCATACGAGTAAAAACCACGTTATGCTGTCACTCCGGACAAAGAAGCCTTAACTAAATAATGTTAAATAAACTTGAGTGGCATCAGCTTTCCATGATTGCATGAAAGAAAATTACAACATCGTTGGAAAAATAACTTAAATTTAAATCTGATCTTTGCTTTACCTGTCATGGCAAAATGTGTGAAATATTGTTTAATTTGGTTTTTTTTTTCTTTTCAAATTCAAGATTAGTAGCTTTTTACCACATCATTGTGTTTGTCCTTTATAAATAATAGAAGGATGCTGATATTATAAGGCTGCACACGACTCATAATTATAAAAATGTACCGATACTACAACACAGATACCACTTTGCAGCCTAACCTATGGATAGTTTTTGAAAACATGTCATGACCGGTCAAGTTTTTTTTTTTTTTCTACCATAAGGCATTTCTAGGAACTTAAAGACACAGTTCAACAAAAATAAATCCTGCTAACCTCAAATGCTGGTTTGAGTTCAGGCTGCA
Source organism: Syngnathus leptorhynchus (assembly GCF_054491065.1). Lineage (NCBI taxonomy): Eukaryota > Metazoa > Chordata > Actinopteri > Syngnathiformes > Syngnathidae > Syngnathus > Syngnathus leptorhynchus. The sequence goes on from NC_141202.1 coordinate 2,759,418, forward strand.
ATCCTGAAAAAGAGGAACCAACATGTCATCACTCTAAATCCGTTTTTTTCCGTTAGAATAACAATCTGGTTTAATTGATGCTATCAGGCAGGCGTTGGCCAGTAACATGAGGATGTTTTCATACATTTATAAGGGCGGAACATGTCTTGTTATTGATTTGTATGACATCACCATCCCCAGGGAACTATTGTTTAGACCCTGCCTGAAGATCATTTTGACATTCTCAAAGGATGCCCATGTATAAATAAGTTAACATTGGAATTTGTAACTTTGGACAACTGGGAAAAGATGCTTTGGTTTCCTCCCACATTCCAAAACGCAAGCAGATTAGGTTAACTGAAGACTAAATTGTTCAAGGGTGTTAATGTGACCTCAAATCTGTACACAAACTCGCGGCTACGGTTCACCACGCTGATCGTGCGTAACCAGGCACCACAAGGAGGTGAAGGAACGTTGATTATGGAAAGCGACTGAAGGATGATTGAAGCTATTGAAGGTAGCACTCCGGGGGACTCTTATCAGGGTCAGCCATACCGTTGGCTGACGTGATATGATATACGGTCAAGCTGATGAAATGGAGAAGGCCATCCAAAGAAATGGCGGATCGGCACGTGTCAAGAGTCAGACAAACAACACGTAGACGACCAAACAGCAATCTCGGGGGAGGGTCAGTCCAACACCAAAACGGGCTCAATCCCCCAAATCCACTCCATTTTAAAATTGAACCTGTCCAATCGAGCATCAATCAAAGCGTGATGATTTCCACTCCGGACTGACGGGAAGACGTGACGTTTGAGATGGTTTCTGCTTCCTTTTTTTTTTGGCAGCTGGTGCGAGCGCGACGCTATCGATTTGAAAACAGCGGCGACTTACTTGCCATAAACTCGAGGGAGGCGTCAACAGGATGTAATACAATTTGATGTATTTGTCTGTCAGCGTGGGCGTGTTGTGGCCGCCGCGGAATGGAAGTTTGTTTTCAAGGTCGGAGCGTGTCGCCGTCTGTCTACCTCAAACACTGCGCCGCAGCTGCGTGTTATTTTTTTTTTCATTTAGAATGAGATGCACGACGCAAATTAACAGAAGGAGATCTAAACTGTTGCAGGGTTGAACTACAGCCATGGTGAAATATTGATTGTACTCTAAAAGGCAATTTTAATTCAACATTAATTGTCATTAGTCAGATTGTGTTTTTTTTTGTTTTTTTACCTCTGAATTGTGACTTGTAGTTAACATGATGGTAATACCTCCAACTGTGATTTCCAGTGAGACTTAAAAAAATAAATAAATTCAAACTAGAGAAATAAATAGTGGAGATGAGAGAATGTGGCTTTACAATGGAACAGTTTGAAAGACAAACACGCTTGAGCAGGAGTGAAGAAGTGCTTCCTGTTTCTTGCTTCTTTTGCATCCACGCTGTTTTTGCACAAGCACCTAAAATGTTGACATTGCTCAAAATGACTAGAATACCATGAAACCATTTATGATTATTTTATTTCTATTATTATTATTATCTTTATTATTATGATTATTATTAATTCCAATTTTAAACATTTCAAAATTTGTACCTTTTTGGATTAAATGCACAACAAGAATGATGCGATGAAAGAAGTTTTTAAAAAAAAATGCCAATACTGCAATTTTGGTCGTCTAGATTTTCTCTTCAGAAATTATAGATATTTGCGGCATATCCATGTTTAACCACTGCCGCTTCTAATAGAGGAAGTTGGTTGAGATCTATCTTCAGCTGCGTGAGTAAAATGCTTACTTGGTGTTTTTATTCGTCGCAATTTTAGTTCTCTTTCGAGGTTTGAAATTGGGATTTAATTGGAGAATTTGTGATTTTTTTTTTACTTGATCCAGGACGTCCGGTGTTTCGGGAAGCACGAGGGTGCTGCAAGCGAGGGGGACGATGTAAGAAGAGAGAGGCAGGAAGGGAATGATGGAAGCAGATAGAGATGCGGGAGTGCGGTGGGGGGGGGGCAAACCCAAAATAGCCGGCTCACATGTTTGTTTGGAGCGTGCGTCGTGAGACGGGGCCGGCCCTCTCGCTGAATCGTTGGCTGCCTAATCCAATCTTCTCTCTCTTTATCACAATTTTACTCGAATCAAATCAAAAACTTTTATTTTCTAGGAAAAACAAAGAGTAACCACTTGTTGCGATGATACGAAATTAGAAATCTGAAATTGCAATTAAGCCTATAAAAAAGGTTACATTTCATGGGAAAAGATACAACTTTGATTCAATTTTGAGGCCAACACTGATTCTGTGAATAAAACTCTGACAATTTGATTAGTGTTGAAATTGTTTGGTCATTTACAACTTACAAAAAGATGAATTACAAGCAGAACATGATTGTTTGTTTACAATGCTTTTTTTTCCAAACTATTTAACTTTAAAACATAAGTGGAAAAATTAGCAGAAAACTGGGCGGGGCTAAAAGGGCACCAGGCTCCTCCCCTTCTATCTATGAATGTGAGCTGTCCTGTCATTTTGTGCACCTTCTTTTGTCATTTGTACAAATATTTTTGCTTGTTTATTTGCTAGTAATATCACATATATAAAGCGGATCAGTTTCGGTCTGAGAATGTTTAACTGTTTGATGTCAGGCTGACTCGCTGCAGCTGCCCGCTTGGGAGCCAGCAACGTCGTCGTCGGTCGGGCGTGCCGAAACACACATGCGCTCCTTTCAGTTCATTCCCGTCATACCAAAGCCCGTGTTCCGACACGCTGGTCGGATTATTGCCTCTCCGTCTCGCTCTTGGGCTTCCTCTCGCTTTCTAACTCTTCTCCGCAATGCATGCTGGGAGGCGGGAAGCCGCACGTGGGCCGGCAACAGACGCGGCGGCGGCGGGCGGGCTGGCGGGCGGGCGCATGCGCTGTGGCAGGGTTGTCGCTTTGTATCTTGTCTTGTGCTCATGTGCGCTTTGGTGTTTTTAGGGTGACAGACTCTCAGGCAAGCCGATGGAATATGTGGTAAGACACACACAATCGCAAACACAAAGGGGCACTGTGGCAAAAAAATAAAAAATAATAATAATAATAAACAAGGCTTGGCATAACATTTTTTTGAACAGAACTGACATCAATTATTAAGAGCCACACTGAAAACTACCATGAGAATATTATATATGTATTATATTACTAAATATTATTTGAATATAACTTTATTTTTTATTAAGTAAAAATTACGTGATGGAATTTTTTTTAGTTATTATCAGATGACAATAAATTTAAAAAAATGTTCCCCCCCCACGAAATATTTTTAAATGCATAATTTGTTGTTACTGGTCAAAATTTCTTTGCTCAAAATGAAGCGATTTAAACGACACAGTACTCCTTTTGTGCACCTCTGACGTGTATGTTCGTCAAAGGGAGCGAATGTTTTAAGAGTCTAAGTGAACTCTCCTGCTATTAATCACCTTCAAATATGACAAATGAATCTAATAAAGGGGCTGCTTAATGAAAGCAGAAGAATCCAATTAGCCTTGTAGATTGCGTCAAGGCAGCCAGGAATCTGATGATTATCATTCATTTTCATGGCTCACTTTTTTGATATCTTATTTCACTGAAATATAAAATGATGGCTATGCCTGACCTTTTATTTTATGACTCCATTTAAAATGAAGCATTTGCATCCATAATGCGCTTTCCTATCACCAGTGTTGGTTTTTTTGTCAAGCCTCAAGCCACAGTGTCTCATATGTGTTTGAGCGTTAACAGGTATGGTGGGCTCTTTGCACTTCCCCAATCACATTACAATGGAAAAATGATCTGACAGAAAAGTTCCAGGACTGGTATCACACAACATTTCCGACAGTAATCCTCCCAAGTTGTCAATTTGCATCACTTTGATGATGCCAGGAACTGACAGATGCTCAAGGCAGTGCGAGCAGATGCGTTGTCATGGTGACGCAAGTCACAACTTGTCCTACACTCATCTCAAGTTCTAATATGATGATCACCTTCACCTTAAACAAACGGCCAGTCCTGGAACTTTGCTGACATCCAGTAGCTTAGACACCTCGCCGGTTATGTAGCGGTACTGCAGCGCCCGTCGTGTCATTCGAGGACTCGCGTGGATCACTTTGGGTGACTTCCTCCACTTTCCGCAACGTTGCCTCTTTCACGCTTCGACAGCAATCTCTGCTGACGCTCTCCTCGCGATAGCGCTAACGCACAGCGTGGCTAGCTTACGTAGCAAACGAGCAACTGTCTCCATCCTGTCTCGCTGTCTTTCACTCTCATCTTCTCGGGTTACTCAACACGAGTAGAGGAGGAGCTTTGGACAGTTCAAAGACACACACACACACACACATCCCAGCCCTTGTTTCCTTACTTATTCCACATCTCCATCTCCCCGCGGAGAGCTAATGTGTGGCGTGAGCATCCTGCTGGGCATACACATGTACACAGCTAAACGGAGGTTGCGGGAGACGGGGGAGGAAAGGGGGGGGGAGGAAACAGGATGAGAGGAAAGGAGGGGATGTGTGTTACACAAAGAGAGAGAGAGAGTCATGCAAAGGGCGAGAATAGGAGGCAGCGTCACCCGCCTAGACAGGAGGGAGGGGGAGGACAGACGGGAGTGGAAGTGGATGGGGGGGGGGGAGACGAGAAGAAGAGAGGAGCACAATGAAGTAGTGCCATTGTCCGCCCTGGCAGCCTTGCCATTCCACCATCTGCCCGGAGTGAGGGGGGGAGAGAAGAGAAGAGGAGAGGAGAGGAGAGGACAGTCCAACCTAGAGGAGGACAAGAGGAAAGATGGAGACGCGCAGCCGACTGTGACTTTGTGAATTAATCGAGCGAAAGAGTTTTTTTTTTTTCTTCTTTTTTTTTAAAAAGGACCAACCAGGATGAGCGGCTAACATTTCCGTCACGTGACTACGGACCACAGTTTGTTTTGTAAAGTATTTGTACAGAAATTCTTTCAAGTGGTACTTTTTCACGTTGACCTTCTGATGTTCTAGTCGTTCACAATTTTTTAAAAATCAGGTTGTTTTTATGCAAGTTTTGGAAATATTGTTGTTGTTTTTATTTACTCAAACTCGCCAGACGTGTCCTAGTTGGAGCCGGTCGGCCGGTCGCATCCCGCCGCCGCCGCCAACACGGCGTGTTAACCTTGATTGGCTTTTATGGCTGACGCGACAGCGCTCCAACTTTGATCATTTCCTGAAAGCTATTGATCTTTCCGGGGGGGAGTTTTGGTCCTCCTGTTTTGGTGAGCTAAATAATTATGTCAACGTTGTGATTAGCCGCTGTGGCTTTTCTTTTTTTTTCTGCCGTTATCAAGACTTACTCAGCAAACCTTCTCAACAGGCATTTCTTTTAATCGTCTGTTGCCATGGCGATGAGCTGCAGACGGAGCGAAATGTAAAAGTTTTTTTTATTTTTTTTATCCGTCTTGTTTCAAACTGGTGCTTTTTCCATTCACTTGAGATGATGCAGTACATTTGAATTGATCTTTTTTTTTTGTGAAGATTCTCTCCAAACGCCGACCGGCTTTTGTTTTCCACGCTCGAGACGCTCAGCCCCGTCTGCGCTGCGCTCGACAGTCTCAGAGAATCTAGGTTGTTTCAGGTCACCTGCTCCCCCCCCACCCCTCCCCTCCCCATTCTGCGTTCACCCTATGGTGAGTCGCAGCTGCTTCTTTTGTCCCCATCTCACCTTAGTCGGCCGCAACCGACCGAAATCCCCACCAGTCAAACGTTTAGAAGAACGGGATTCATTTGATGAACAAACTCATCCCGTGAGGACATTTTCCCGCGCATGGCTGACTAGCCTTGACACGGCTAATTAATACTTATTCGAATGTTTGTGGCAGGTTCTACTGTCAACGTGCAGATGATTCACCTCACCCGACCCGTCTAGTTGGCTTATTTGTGGCACTTTTTTCTTCAGCCCATGTATTGATGACTCAGGATTTCATCTCCTCTGACATCACTTGACCTAACATCACTCTTTGAATAGTTCGGTCGTGCTAGTTCAAAGAAGCAGGTTGAAGATTTTGTATTTTTTTTTTTTAATGATTATTATTATATTTGACAGACTGTTTTGCTTTGCCGGTTGGTGACTTTTCCAGCCGTACTTTCTCGGGAAAAAAAAAAAAAAGATCTCGCACAGCTCCCCGTCCAGATGGACGATTAGCGAGTTTTGCTAGACAAGCCCTCTGTGGTGCTAGACCGATTGTGGGCGACTTTCGTTTGCCGCAATCTGTTGCGTGGGTCTTCAAGTGTCTCTTTTTTTTTTTGTCTTTACTTCACATCAATATTGGTGCCAAACCAGTTGCGGGTTATATCTAAGATTGTGTGCCGATCTCCTCGGAAGGGAGTAAAGGTCGAGAGATTATGACCAGGACGGAGGTGTTGACTGTTTTTCTTTGCGGAACTTGCTAGACTGTTGTTTGGACTATGCAGATGTAAGGCGAGTGCATTAAATCTGTTGGGGTCGTCTAGATCTGGAAAAGCTTTCGATGATCAAAGTCCATATCAGATCTTCTCAGGTAACGGCAGAGTGGGAATTTAATTGTGTATTTCAAATCAGGTCTCATCTTTAACAAAGAGTGTTACATCACCGTCGTGCTACGTCGGACACGTTTCAAAATGGTGCTCTGGAGGTGACCAATTTTAAACCACTGACGGCCTCACTTCTTTTTTCAGCCATATCAGGAACTTCAGTCAGGAACGGGCCGGTGCTATAACTTTTTTTTTTTTTTGTCTGAGCGCGTGGAGGCGACGAGAGGAACCGGCGGTTAACACTTTCTAAACAAGAGGCGGTGTTAAACGGGACAGTCTGGAGAACGGGCAAGCAGCCGCGGGAGGGGGCGGGGGGGAGATCATCTGGAAGAGGCGAGAGGAAGTGGTGGCGCGCGAGAGGGCGGAGGCGCTGGAGAGGCAGAGGCTGGCTGACTACATTGTGTGGAGGAAGAGAGAGGACTTCCAGGAGAGGCGAGGAGAGAGGGAGAAGAGAGACGCCAGTGGCGAGAGAGGGAAGGAAACGGCGCCAGAAGTCATCTGGAAGAAACGGGAGGAAGACAACGCGTTGCTTAGGGAGCCAGCTAGGGCCAGTCAGGGCGGACATCAAATCGTTTGGAGGAAGAAGGAGAGGGACTAGAAGATTTTAGCCTTCCCGCTTCTACTGGGAGTTGGACGATATTTGTAAGCTTTGCTTTCTCGCCGTTGGCTAATTGAAGTCGCTATCGGCCAATCGAATCGTTGTACGTGTCCCTCGCCTTGTTAGCGTGCTCGGCCCCCCCCTCGCGACCCCCCCCCCCCTCCTTCCCTCGCTGGCTGCTAATAGGGTTTTTATCGGACAGGGCTGCCTGTCTCGCCAGACTATTTTGTCAGACACGCAGAAACACACACACACATATGCAAGTTGTTGAGGGACAATCGCTTGTTTTGATTTTTTTTTTTTTATGACGCTAATAGCTGGACTCAAAGATGGCCTGTTGGCTGGAGCAAGATAAAAAATTTTTTTTTTTTGGGAGTCATGAGCTGATCACACAATGAACTCTGTTTTGAGAAGCGAACCGATGTCAACATGTCACGCGTCGAGACGCTCCAAAGTCTCCATCCGCACTCAGCCATAATCGGAAACGTCGTTCTTTTCCACACTGCGCTCATTGTGGATGAAGCCATTTTTAAAGCGCTCCACTTTGGGCAACCCGCTAACAAGTGGGAGGGAGGCTGACAATTGGACAGATGGATGGCGCTCTTGTTCTGAAGGAGACCGGCTGCGCGTCCTCAAGAGAGACACTCTGAAAACAAAAAAGACTTTGATACAAAACCACAAGCGCGGGACTCGTACGGACATAAATAAACGGCGCCGCCATGGAGCTGGTCCCCAAAACAAAGTACAGCCACTTTCGAAGCGAATCGCTCAGCTCGGCTGACGAGACAAACTCCAATCCATCGCCCTTTCCTCCTTCAAGTCCCGCCACCCCGCTCACTCCATCACCTGGCTTACCTTCCTCTCTGTCCTCCTCTTCCCTCACCCCCATCTTGCCCCCTTCTTCTCCCCGCCCCCCCGAGAACAGCCCCACTACTCTCTGCTCTTTCTTCCCAAGAATGGGCTCCTTACGCCTGGGCGTCTCCGCCACTCTACTCAAGGCCTCCAACAGGCCACCCCAGCCTCGGCTCGCCGTGGAGTCCCCCGGGGACGACGGGAGTAGCTCCAGCTCCTCCCCTCCGCTACATCACCCGCTCCCCCCTTTAACCGCTCCCTCTCCCCCTCCCCGCCCCCCTCTACAGGACATGAACCGGCTAGGAGGCGCGTCCAGGAGGGCACGGGTCGAAGGCGCTCACCTGGGAGGAGATGAATGGACGCGGCACGGCTCCTTTGTCAATAAGCCCACCCGCGGGTGGCTGCACTCCGACAACGTGGTCAGCACCACGGGCGTCTCCTACTCCGTGCGGGTACGTGAAGGACGAATTTGTCGAGAACTGCTTAATTGTCCATCTATTGACACGGTCCATTTTCTGTGCAGTACATGGGTTGCGTGGAGGTGCTCCAATCCATGCGGGCGCTGGACTTCAACACCAGAACTCAGGTCACCAGGTGAGGTCACATTTACTATTTTATTCATCTGTTTTTCTGCTTAAAATGCGGCAGGACACTTTTTTATTTTTGTGTCCGTCTTTTTTTCCCCTCTGTTGTCTGACTTTGTATTGGCATGGCGTTTCTGCATGTCTGCCGCTTTCCCCCTCTTAAATTAGAATGTCGTGACATTCCGGTGGTTTCCTTCTGGTTTCCCGTCGCAGTGTTTGTGTCTACGGCGCCGAGCGAACGCGTCTGGCGATTTCGATTCCCGCGACACCACAAGCCAAAGTGTCAGTGTTAACGCTATGCCGCATCACGCTTGCATGTTCGAAATCTTTCAGGGAGGCCATCTCGGTGGTTTGCGAGGCTGTACCCGGAGCCAAAGGAGCCCAGCGAAGAAGAAAGGTACACAATGTCTCCACACACACACCCATATGGGACATTATTTATTTATAGCGCTTAAGTGGGCAGCAGTGGTAAAGGGTTGAGAGCTAGAATTAGCTTGATTGTCCACTCTGTGGTCAGTCAGTTTGGCCAATCGTACATATGTCTGGATTTCGGATGATTGTACACTGCCGCGGAGAGCGCTGTACTTGTAGGTAATTACCAAATCGTGGGCTCTCGCGACAAGACAATGATTCATTCCGTGTGGCTTGACGTGTCATTTTTGGACATTTGTACCACTTTTGGGCTATTCAGCAAGATCTAGCTAGTGATAGCTAGCTAGCTAGCTCCATCACGAGCATCACTCGCTCCATCTAGCTAGCATCACGATGACGAGAGATTAGCACCGACGACAAGATGAAGCTAGCTAGTGATGGCTAGCTATCTCCATCACTAGCATCATTAGCTCCATCTTGCTAGCGTCACGGTGACGAGAGATTAGCACCGACAGCCGGTGTGTGTGTGCGCTCAAATTTAAAAACAGACAGGTGGCTATATTCGCTGTTTGCCCAAGGAATGTTTCGTACGTAGCGGAGCGTAGCCGACGCAATTATAGGATTTATCTAACCCGAAAAGGTTCCTGTAATTATTGTAATCTCTGGTTATTCTAGCCAAGCATGCAAGTCCGATCCCAAGATTCTTTTTCGGAACAGGCTGGCACAATAGTTTTGCTGTTCTCTCTGTGTGTGTGTGTGTGATGTTCTTGGCCTCGTCCTGTTTGCTCCTCATGGGCCACAGTTGGCCTTGCGAAGCAGACAGGATCGCTTTCACAATTGCAGCTGTTCACCCCCCCCCACACACACACACACCACAAGCACTTCCACACACACACACACACACACACACACACACACACAAAGCTCTAGTTTTTCTAGAAATGTTGAATCTCAGAAGTGTAAATCAAAGCGTAGCCCCTTTGAATGAATGAGCTCTTCAAAAGGTCGCTGACCCATCCTAGATTTGTTTATTCCCGCTTTCTCTCCTCCACAGCCGTCCACACGCTGCCTCACGTCTATTCTGGGCAAGAGCAACCTGCAGTTTGCTGGCATGACAATCAGCCTCAGCATCTCCACCAGCAGCCTCAACCTGCTGGCAGCCGACTGCAAACAGGTGGGAAGGCGGCGCCATAGCACACATTGCAGAGAAAAAAAAAAAGCCACTTGATTGTGGGGGAAAAGAAATAATTTCAGTCAAAAAAGAAAAAAAAATATATAGCCACTTGATTGTGGAAAAAAAAATATTTTCAGTCCAGTTTGCATCTGCTCTGCAAAATATACTCTTCAATTTTATTGCTCCTAGCCAAATAATTTCCGATGCTCCACTTTTCGGTTGTAATTTAACGTAATACAAGCGAACGCGTACAGAGGGGGGGGGGGCTCGCCTCATTAGCCGTGCAGGAAGTGTTTGCGAGAAACCGAGGCGCGCATAATCCCAATAAATGTTTCATAAATGCGGTTTTTGAAAGAGTAATTAAGCTGTAAAATCTTTTCCCTCCGAGTCGACTATCCCGCCTGCAGTTTATTCTTCTAAACGACACATTTCCGCTTCTCCAAATTCCCACCGACAACTATTTTTGCCCAAATTAACCTCCTCGAAATGTTCATGCTTGTTATCGATCCGTCTTCTACATTGATTGCAAACCATATCCCACGCGTTGCTCTTCGTTTTTATTTGTCTCATCATCCACATGCTCATCTCCTGTTCCTCATATCATCTCATTCTCTCTCCCCCCCCCTCCTCCCCCACAGATAATCGCCAATCATCACATGCAGTCCATCTCCTTCGCCTCTGGAGGAGACCCAGTGAGTCACCCGAGCCCCTTCTCTGAGCTCACATCTCTTTCTTGCCGGCTCTTTTTCCATCTTCCTTCAAATCCATCCATCCTTCCTTCCTTCCTGCTTCTTTCTGTCATCTTCTATTCCAATGATGACCACTCACTCCACTTGCCTTCTCGCCAGTCTCCTTGTCTTCCAAGCTTGATCTTATTATTACCCCCCAGCTTATCTCTCCTTCAGCTCTGCGTTATGTTTTTCCACTAACTCCTGTTACAACTCGAAAAAGACTGCGGCTTGGCTTTTTCTTCCTGTCACAAATCTACACTCTATTTCTTCTTCTTATATTGATCCCCCTTCCCTTGCCCGTCCCCTAAACATCTCACTCTTTGTCCCTCAGGACACGGCTGAGTACGTAGCATATGTGGCCAAAGACCCGGTCAACCAGAGAGGTGAGAAAAATCTGAAAAGTTGTCATTCTGTCACTTCAACTTTTTTCCCCTAATACTAGACACATTCATTTGATCTTTCAAGGAGAACGCAATGACAAAAAATGATTCGTCACCAATGTGTCAAATTAATATTTATATTATTATATTTATTATTCATTTGTATTTATTATTATTTATTATTTATATATTTATTATTATAATATTGATTTTTTTTTTTTTATTACTATAGTTTTTTTTGGGGCCTGAAGTATCGATGACTGGTATTGGCAGCGTCCATGAGTAGACAATATCTTAAAATAAAGCTTATATGATGGAATGGATTAGAGGCCACTGTCGTGGAAAATATAATACAATCCACAAATGTCATCCTGCTCCTGTCTTACAGCATGTCACATTCTCGAATGTTCTGAGGGTTTAGCCCAGGAAGTCATCAGCACCATCGGCCAGGCCTTTGAACTGCGTTTCAAACAGTACTTAAAGAACCCGCCCAAACTGGTCGCGCCTCACGACAGGTACATCCATCGGACGGACGGACGTTTGTGTACCATCTCATTTTACGGTTTTTCTGCGCTACATCAGAATGGCTCCGTTTGACGGCTCCGCGTGGGAGGAAGAGGACGACGAAGCCGCTCTACTACCTGACGTTCCTTACTATAACAACTTCCCCGGTAAACAGCCTCCCCCTGGTGGTCTGGTTGATATGAGACCACGTCCGGGCGCCACGCTGGTGAGACACACAACAGTCACGCATACCTCGGCTTTAAAAACACAGATCCTAGTTGTTCTGCTTGTAGGAGATAAGAACGTAATCGATCGTAAAGCGAGCGTAGCGGAGACTCTGTTTAATATCAGCGGGGACGCAATTGACTGCTTAATCCTTTTAACTGGCAGACATTGTGCGCGTAGTACAATTTTTACATGTGTATAAATCATTTCTGATGACTGTGTGTGTATGTGTTTGCAGCCTTTTGGCCAGCCGGGTCAGAATGATATTCACAAACAGCCTCTGCCGCCTCTACCAGGTGAGTTCGGTTTTGCCCTTGAGGGAACAGACGGCAATCGGCGAGCGTTATCGTCGGGGCGCAGAATGAAGAGTGAAAGATTGAATATGCCAACGTAACATAAATCCACCGCTTGCTTTTTAGTAGGTGCCAAGGAAGGAGGCCGAGAGATGTTTGATGACCCCTCTTACGTCAATGTGGATAAGCCCCGCCCACCGGTCGCAGCCAATGGGAATGCTCACAGGGATGCTTTTGACATGAGTGAGTTAGGATGACTAACCATTGCACTTTTTGGACTCAACTCGCGTGTTGAAAAATATTAACTACTATTAATTAAATTAAATTTAAATTTAATTTGAATTATGTTAAATTAATTCATTTGAATATACTCTGAATTAACTGTGTGTTGTATTCCGAAAAAAAATGGATCAACATTTATTAATATTGCCTTTTTATTTCCCACACAATTTAACTTCATTATTGTTTAATTTTGACCCAGAAAGGCCTCCTTAACTTACTGCATAATTTGTTCTCAAGAATGGACAAACATGAACTGGCAGCTGTAGTTACATTTTTACTTACTGGGAATATAAAATGGGTTAATCAACTACTCATGCAATCAGAAGAGCGTGTTGAAGAACGTGCGCTTTTCCACATTAACGTAGCTCTCCGTATATTGTGATCAGAAAATAAGCATAAGAAAATTGAGTCAATCTGTCTTGTGTAAATGCTTTTTTCTTGAAGAACCATTTGATGATGCCCTGGGGGGCTCCACGACAGCATCAGCGCTCCCTCTAGTGGAGCAGCTACAATGCGAGACCTGGTTCCATGGTAGCTTGAGTCGTAGGGAGGCGGAAAGGCTGCTGGCGCGCGACGGAGACTTTCTAGTACGGGAGTCGGGAACCACGCCGGGGCAGTACGTGCTCACGGGACAGCAGGGCGGTCAACCCAAGCACCTGCTACTCGTCGACCCGGAGGGAGTGGTGAGTCGTGAGGTCACCCAAAAAAAAAAAAAAAAGGCTTTAAGTTTCCTGACTATATATTTTTTTGTGCTCACAGGTCCGTACAAAAGACCATCGGTTCGAGAGCGTGAGTCACCTGATCAGCTACCACATGGACAACAGACTCCCCATCGTGTCGGCGGGAAGTGAAGTGTGTCTGCAACAGCCAGTGGAGCGCAGAGCCTGAAAAAAAATAAAAAAAAATATGTGGCTCCACCAAATACAACCACGGGAATGCACACCAAAAAAAAAAGTGTGCAAAGTTTTGACATGCTGCTGTTGTGAACTAAACTGTGAAGTGCAGGCAATTGACCCTGAAGCACTGCTGCATCGTCTCCACAGCCGACTGTGAAACAGGAAAGGAAATGTAATTTAAAAAAAGAAAACAACCATCAAGAAGGTCTTAATTTGTCATCACGCCCCACCAAAAAAAAAAAAAAAAAGGAACGTGGAAAATAGCAGCATGAATAGAACATGAGTTTGCATGCTTTCATCGTGAGTTCCACCTTTGGATGTGTTGCTGGACAGAAAAACAAGCTTTTTATTATTATTTTTTTTAAATCTATATATATGTAGAAACTCACCTTCAAGAGCAGACTTGAAGACCCTAACCACTCCCTCCCTTTAATGACTGTTGAACTTGTGATGATGGGGGATTAAAAAAAAAAAAAAGCATGTATGCAAAACTGGGACCGTTATGCCAATGATCATCTTTTGTTTTTTTTTTTTTGGTTTAAAACTTTTGATATATTTTTTTTTCCATGACATCCTGGACTTCATAGGAGTGAGTATACACACCTGTCATGCCAAAGAACAGCACTGGGAGTCTAATTAGCAACAACAATGCATTTTTTTTTTATATAGTATTCTTGAATGCATCAGCGGTGGAGAATTGTGCAATGATGTCACCAACCAGCACAATAATGAATGGAGATGTTTTGCAGTGACTCGATACAAACACACAGTGGAACCTCCAACAGCATGGAAGACTTGCATGGTTGAGCGTTAAATCGAGGAAATGTCCAGTTCATTGTAAAATTCAAATGTGAATAGAAGTGTGAAGCGACTTAAGTTGTATAGTGTACAGAAACAGAAAAGTATATTGTTCTAAAATTTTAGACTGAATGGGGAAATCCAAACGTTTTGCCAATTTTTTTCCTTATACTGTACATTTGTCTTTCTTTCTTGGTACTTCTGCTTCTTCTCACATAAAAAAAAAAAAAATTGCTTGGTACCACTGCCGGAGCTAGAGGGGGGGCTGCCGGGGCACTCCCTCCCCCTTGAAACAGAATGAATTCATCAGAGTTTTCTGAAAAATCGTTTGGGTTTGTAAAAAATAGAAAAGTTTTTGGAGGTTCCACTGCAAGTCTGCACTGACAATCTTTTCGGCTCGTGTTCAATCCGCATACAAGAATATCAAGGAACTATGATGGATTTCCCAATGCTGCGCGTTATCCTATGGACTGAAAATGTTGTCTATATTTATTTCTTCGAACCAGAAAGCCAAATGTTACTCCTCGGTGCGTCGTCGTCGTCAGTTCATGTTCTATTTTTTTTTTTGTAATCTCTTTGTGCCTTGTTTCTTCAATGTAGTCACTTGAGTCCAGCCACCTTATGTACTTAAGTATCACAAAAAAAAAATAACGCTCTCAGTTCAAACAGACTGCAAAAAAAAATAAAAAATAAATCTGTAAACAAGCTAATCCAGTGATGGCAATCGATTCTGATGCACGCATTGAGCTTGTACAGTCGCAGATATTTGATGTCACCTGTTATTTTGGAGGGGAGGGTCGGGGATTTTCCCACCATCTGTAAATAACGTTATTGCAAACTTGCTGAGTAGCTCACAGGGAGTTTTAGATGAAAGGGGGGGGAGAACATGATGACATATGAGAAGGGATTTTTTTTTTTTTTGGTCACGGTCGCTCAAACTGTACCTGGACGCGCAACCATTCGTCAAGTGGTCTTGTTGTTCATCGCAGCTGCCTTTGTCGCATGCTTAGAAAAGAAATTGTTTAGTAAGATGTTTTTATGTGTGTGTTTTGGTGGTGGTGATAATGTGACTTGATCGTTTGTGTCTTGAGGAAGAAAAAAAAGCCATGATTCCTTCAAAAAAAAAAAAAAAAACTGCAAAGGTGGTTTGATTTTTGTGTTAATACTTGTTTATAGGGAAAATATGTGTTTACACCTGTAACTGAAAGTCTAGATTCATGCATATATAAATAAATGCATATATCATTCATTTATTTTAATTTTTTTTGAGGTGGGGGGTAATTTTGAATTCCTGCCTCTAGCTTACTCGTGACCTTAATGATGATAGAATTTAGATGGATGAATCATCCGGTGTCACCTAATTGAAGATACAAAGCCCCGAGCTGCGAGAATACTCGCTCACACTGTCCTCAACAAAACATTGTATGCGATTGTGATACTGGAACTCTCCTCTTTGTGAAAAGCTTTTAACAGTCCGCTGCTGATTCAGGAATGCTGTCAGTGCACACGGAGAGTCGGCGTGGAAGGACGTGCAGTAAACAAGCAGAAGAATCAAGAAGGAGGACCCAGAAGAAGTCCATCAGCACTTGCATGAGTCCAATTCTGCCACACCTGTCAGAACTCGCTTCCCATTTCATCCACTCCTTGACCCCTTTCCTTTCCGGAACCATGCACCCTCAGCGTCCTCTTCCCCAAGCCATGCCTGCTTCTCAATCATCATCCTCACTGGGACAGCAGCTGAGAGACATGGCCATGGGTCTCGGGCGTGGGAAGAACTTGCTAGGCGGGAACGCGGCCTACGGTTTTGTGCAGTCGCTGAAGGAGTGCCTCTACTTCCTGCTCTGCTGTTGGTGCATTAAGGAGATACTGGACTAGAAACAAGTTGATGGAGTCGACACGGCTCATTTGGAGTGATTTTTTTGTCTTTTGATATTTAAACAGAGAGAGGATGCTGGAAAAACAAAGGCAAGTATGACAGGTGGACAATTTAATGAATTTGAGATATATGCCATAAAAATTCAATTTTGATTAAAAAAAGTAGATGTAAATTTTAAATATAAGATTAATTATAATAATCTATTATTGTTTTCCTTTTTTTATACAGGTTGCTGGTTTTTACTGGACTGATGTGAAGCTCATGATTGTGACAGCAGGGGATGTGACGTCATAATAAACGACTCAATAGAATCATTTTATTTTTATGTTTCTATTATTGTTTTCAAACCGCTAGAAAGTATGTTTTAATTGTTAAGTTGAACTTTTGGAGTCTTATTGAGTGACTTAGTGTGCTAACTTTGATTAAATAGTGTGGATGGAAATAATATTTACATTTCAGTGAGCAAACCGCATTGTACATAACGTCACCTGCCATACGTCAATCAACCTGAAAACTTCCCCAAACACAGTAGGAGTAAAGACGTGTGGCGATTGGTTGTTCCAGAGGAAAAGAGGCGGAACTAAATCAAATCTCGCCTCTGATTGGACGACATAGCGTGAGGCTCCTGCGCACGTTCTTCTGATCGAACAGTTCACAAGTTGGATGGAAAAGAAGGTTGACGTCTACTTCAGAACTACCGTGTAAAGCCGTCTGGAAAAAGTCACAAAGTGAAAGTGAAGGAAGGTAAGAAGGACTACTCGGGGTAGTTGTTGAATTAATAAACTAAAACGTTAGTTATTATGTTGTTCGTTATGTTGTATTCGTTTGCTATTCCTTAAGATACGGTCAATGTTTTGCGTGTTTCCTTATTTGAATATTTCACTCATTACAAACGTGTTGCCGAGTATTATGGCCAATTTATTTGTCTCTGCGTCGACGCTCATGGCATTTGCTGTCCAAAAGTAGCTTCGATTTTAAACCCTGGTTTGTGCGAGATGCTCATTCTCCGCAAGCCATAACTGTAATCACGCGAGAATTTGGCAAATCTCGTGAGATTTTATTGGAGAACAAAATGTAATTATAAAATATAACCAATTTAAAAATGAGGGCCGGGGAGTGGTTGACCAATGAAAGTTAACTCAATGGTGCAGTTAAGTAATCCAGAACAGTCAACTGTATTTGCAGATACATTTTATGAGTTATTTGAAAATGTTATTTAAAACACTACCCGCACAATCTAAAAAATAAATGACAGACAGAAAAACTGAGTTGACATTAACTCTTATGGAACAAATAGTTTTGAGAAGCTGCCAGGCCCAAGTTGTTGTCGAAATGGTGCCTCAGCCTGTGTCTTTGTCCTGACCTTTTTTGGTAGTTCTTTCTAACTCGCCCCCTTCACTTGTCTAGGAACCACAATACTTTCACGACACTTGTTAAAACATAGTAAAACCCAAATTCTAGACTTCCTGTGCAACTTAAACCACAAACAACTGAAAGAGCCAACAGCTGGTACATTTTAGGTCTAATCCAGCTGTCTACGTGCTTTGCCGCTCTCCTGTCTCCAGTCAATCTCGAAGCAGCTATATTTAGCGATCATCTGTGTAAGCCGTCCCACTATACGCTCCGCAATGCTCCTCGGACCTCAGGCTAGTTTCTCATGGGAGATGAGACCTAAATTGCAGAGCACAGGATGGAAATGTGTCAGTACTGGGACTGTGATGTGAAAATACTTTATGCAGCAACCATACATTTCAGAATTTAATGATTCCAATTGCTGCGATTGGCACAAACATTGGTCATCTCTATAAATGGGTGTATTGTGCTTGAGCGTTGTCTGCCATCTAGTGGTGAACACTCTTATTGCAACTTGAAATCGATCGGTAACAGTTAACATTTTTAATTGAAAGAAATTATTGAAGGGCCACACAGAGTTCCAGTTATGTCACATTGCATTTATTTGAAACAGTAATTTTACAAAGTTTTAGGTCTAGTAGCCAAATTGCGTCGGACATTTTAGTGTTACTTTCCATTAGTTTTGACTTAGTTTTGTTAACATCAATGAAAAGCCTAGTGGTGTTGAAATGCCGATTCAGCCTATTCTCTTTTCTTCAGAGCGCGGGCTAGCCTTAGTTACCCGAGCCTCGGGCCAAACATTTCCCCCCTGCTCGTCAAAAGCCGGGGTGACTGAACTCCCACGACACACACAAACTACTAATGGCAAAACTAAATGGCCCTCTCGGAAACCCACTTCCTGTGTACGCACAGTCAAACTCTCGTACTGCACACTACAGTAGCTCCTGTTGACAAAGCTGGGTGAGGCCTCAGGGAAACTATTCAAATCTTGCCCGTGTATTAATAGAGGATGTAAATGCGTTAGCGCTGTCAAGCTAATGTTGGACAAGAGGGAGGACATTGAACAGTCAACATTAGATGCGCTCTCACGGATGTATTTTCCTCTATCAAGTCACTTTTTTGCATTATTGTGAGTCCCGAATCTATCGTGATGATCACACAAAGTAAATTCTAAGAACGCTATCGTTGTCATTTTACCGCAAGCCGGAATTTACCGTCATTTGGGCGGTTTGTCTCCACGTTGCGCAAACAACGTGCTGTCATGCAGAACACACAAAGGCTAGCCTCGCCCATTCCGTGCTCGCTTCTTTTCGTTTTCTTGTTGGTCACGAAATATGCGTGTGTGGCAGGAGACGAGCGCAGCCTCGGAGGGGCGGGGCCATGTCTGGGGGCAACAGCGCAAACAGCAGCTGGACCATCGTCAGTCCTGAGGTACTCAAAGGTCACCGTGGCGCGCAGCCTCAATTAAAGCGTGTCTTTTATAGAATATGGAAAAATTGCTCGACCCACTTGCGCTCTCTTGGAGGTCACCTGATTATGCGCTCGTCATTGTACTCTGCTCTCACTTTATCTGTCATCGTCAGATCATGCTAGATTTTCAACTCCATGTGTGTGTATGACTGGATGTTTCTATTATTAACTACCAGGAGACTGCTGCTGAAACCGTCAG
Organism: Syngnathus leptorhynchus; assembly: GCF_054491065.1. Taxonomy (NCBI): domain Eukaryota; kingdom Metazoa; phylum Chordata; class Actinopteri; order Syngnathiformes; family Syngnathidae; genus Syngnathus; species Syngnathus leptorhynchus. The sequence goes on from NC_141202.1 coordinate 2,778,515, forward strand.
GCCTCTGGAGGAAGAGACGAAGCATCACGAACAAGGTTCCTCTTCATTCCCTCGTCATCATTGCAGCCTTAGATATACTTTTGACAATTCGACTGTTTTTTTTCTTTCCCCTAATGATGAGCCAGATGATGGGTCACACAGCCAGTCAGTAAATGGTGCAAAACCATCAAGTGTCTCAGTGGAGGCCCTCCAGGTCAGACCACAACGGCAATTTGCAACAGTGCTGGTGAAAGTTTACGCTCATGAATTGGGATGACCCGCTTCTTTTTAATCAGGATGCGGAAGAGAGAAAAGCAGACCCAAGCGACGAGCGCAGTACAGATCGTCCCGCCGCCGCGCCCTCATCTGTCAGCGATGCCCCCATTCCTTCCGGCGACATCCAATCAGACGTTGCCCCCGATGGCGCCGACCAGGACGCCTTCTCCGACTCCTTAAGCCACGACACCCCCTCCCCTGATGAGCCCTCGGGCTCGCCGATGAAGGCAGAGACTCTGGGAGGCGTGGAGCTGACTCGGCAAGAAGAGCGGCATGACGGAACGTGGGAGGAAGAACACAAACAGGAAGGGGAGGAGTCAGACCTTCTTTCTAAACACACAGGTACAGAAAATGGACTATTTACTGAACTTGTCTTCAGTTTGAGCCAGGAAAAAAAAAACGAGACAGCACGCTTTATCCTAGCAAAATGTCATTAGCGGTAATCTTCGTTAATATGTATGGAAATTGGTGGCACTCTTTTTGCATATTTTATTTTTTAATACCAAATGAACTTGCAAAATACAACCTCTCTCTCGTCTTGGGCGTTTTGATCGTTGTGGAGATAAAAATACAAGTTCTCTATTTCTGTTCAATGTCTGGGTCAAGGGATTTTGTTTGGAGAGGATGTGGTTGCTTTATTGTGGAACATTTTTTTTTTTGTTTATATGGCTTTTGGTCTCCATCCCAGCATTTGAAATGCAAACAAAAATTTCTTCCCTCCAGACTCCTCGGAGCAGCCAGGATCGGATGAAGAGCGGCCCGAGGACACCGAGTCCGAGAGAAAGCGCCTGCTCGCCTCTCTGGAGCGAATCGGGAGGATAGATGAGGAAGAGGACGCTGATGAAGAAGAATTCCAGCTGCCACGGCAGAGGGCCGATGACAACATGTTCTCTCTGAACAAATGCATCCTCTGCGCCGTTGTCCTAGTCTCTCTCGGGACCGTCTGGTTTTCCGGTAGGTGAGCCCATGTGAGCGTCAGCCCCAGCCAATGAGCTGCGAGCTAACGTGTGATGTCATTGCAGGTGTCTTCATGGACCTGGATGAGGGTAAGATGTGTGTTTCTTCATGATTGTCTTCACACGCTCACAGGCATGCATACTCAACATCCCAAAAAAATCCTCTTTCAAGATGAACAGGTTCATTTCAAGCACCAACTGGAGTCCAAACTGATGCTTCACTAATTTATGTTCGACTTGTTTCTCTTCACACATAAATAATTGAGAGATACACCTTGTTAACTTTTAGAGAGCGGCTTCACTACAAGGGAGCTGAGCGATTTAGAAGAACCAGGAAAACAGGTCAGTCTGTCGCTAAGTTGTTTACGTGAAGATGACTACGTCTTCGATTGCACTTCGTAATACGCTTTTGCTCCTCTCATAACTGAGCACGTGTAAACGTGGAAGTGTTTGTATTTGTGGTAGGAGCGGCTTCGCTCGGAGACTCTTCCACCTCCCGTCGATGCCGAGAACTCGGAGCTTTGGACCAAACTAGCCAAAGGAGACCAGCAGATTTCTTTGTTGCAAGCTCAACTTGAGGTGTGGCTTTTATTTTTATTTATTTTTTGTGCTCAAGGGCAAATCTGGATGCAGACAAGCATCTCCCAACAATTGCTCGCAATCTGTGCGACGTTGCAAACTGACTTAGTTTAGTTTATAGTTCCTGACAGCCTTGAATGTGTCCTTGGGTGACCTCATCACAGCTTGTGTGAGTGGCGCACTAAAGACACACTTTTGTTAACATCTGTTCCTGCAAACAAACATTTCCTGCTCCAAAAGAGCCTTTTTTTTTTTCACAACCTTCCCCAACAATGGAATGACCACAAAGCAGGCCAAGAGTGAGCCTAACTTGTGAATGCATATGACGCACGCAAAAAGTGAATACACCGCGACACATCCGTCATTTATTGAATTCATAAGCACGTCTGACATGCTGACTTTTCCCATCCCGTCCAGGCGCAGATGGAAGAGTTGGAAGCGGCCGAGGGTCAAGCGGCCGAGGGCGAAACGGAGCGGCTGCGCTGGCAGGAGGAAAATAGTCGCTTGAAGTCCAAAGTGGCATCGCTTCCCGTCCTCGAGGAAGAGAACGAGAGGCTGAAGAGGGAGCTGGAGACGCTGCCGACGCTTCGGCACGAACTTGAAACTTTGAGGTCCACTGTCAGTAAGTTGACAGGTGAGCTGGAACAGTGGGCACAAGTGGAGAAGACTAGAGTTGGAGCAATTATTCTTTTTCTGATATTCTTCATCTGCAGTGCCCCCAAGTGGTCAGCCAGCAGACGGGAAACTTGAGGAGGACAAGAAGGATAAACCCGACGTGGGTGAGAGGAAAGAGAGCAAGAAATCCGAACGGAAGGAGCGCAAAGACGGCAAGCAGGTTGAAAGTGGGAAGCGTGAGCGCGGAAAGTCCGACAAGGTGAAGGAAGGGCAAGGAAAGCGCGAGGAGGAGAAAGACTGGAAGAAGGAGAGCAGAGGGGACGCGGGGAAGACGTGGAAGGAGCGCGACGCAAAGAAGGAGCGGGCCGAGAAGACGGAGAGGAAGGAGTGGAAGAAGGACAAGCATGAGAAGCAATGGAAAGGAAAGGAGGAGGAGGAGGAGGAGGGGAGGAAAGACAAAGGCGAAACGACGCATAAGGCCAAGGAGAAGTCGAAGCAGAAAGGCAACGATGGCTTTGAGGAGCGCGGCAAAGAGAAGAAGTGGAAGAGCCACAATGGCGAAAAAGAAAGAGGAGGCGAGAGGAAACGCGCCGAAGACGGCAAACAACAACCCGGCAAGATCGACCACGGGAAACGTGGGGGTCATCACGGAAAAGGTGATAAGGACCGCAGGAAGGACGGAAATGAACACAAGAGGAAAAAGGACAGCGCTGAGTCCAAAGGAGATAAGTCCAACCTGCACCAACACAAATTCACCGACTACCACCAACACGAGGAGAACGTTTGGGCCGAGAGGAAGGCGCCTCAACAGTCCTCGGCCGATCCCGCCGACTATTGGAGCCAGCAGAGGAAGCGCCTCCACAGGAAGCCCAAACAGCCCCAGCACTGCCACTCCCAGGAGGCCTGCGCCCAAGCCCAGGGGCTCCACCCCGTCTCCTTCCCACAATTCGAGTCCGTCCTCCACGCCTACCTGGCCAAGGCCGAGCAGGCCGGCGTGGACTCCTCCAAGAGGGACGAGCTGCGCAAACTGGCCTCCGAGTTCTTCCAAGACGGCGTCTTCATGCACGACCGGGTCAACTTCCGCAAGTTCGTCAAGGACGTGTCGGATATCCTGGAAGACATGGTGGAAGGGGACGGAGAGGAAGACAGCGACTTGGAGGATGAGATGGAGGCGTTCGGGAAGGAAGCGCTGGAGAAGTTTTTAGTGGCCGGAGGCGGCGAGCAACGCAAAGGCGAGTGGAGGAAGGAGAGCGCACGAGGCAGTGGCTGAAGTAGGAAGGGAACGCCGGATGGGAAGACATTTTCATTTACCTTTTTTTTTGGTCTCTTTTTATTTCAAAACAAAAACAAAAAACATCTTCCATTTTGGCATGGTAAACATTTAACATAGGAGATAAATTTGTAGTTCTTGGAGGGTGTCGGCATCCAAGTTTTTGGTTTACAATCTTACTCGCATATTTAACATCAGAAATATCTCATTGCACACCACCAAAGGAAAAATGCCACAACTCTAAAAACTAAAATTATTAGAGAAAAAAAATTACTCACAAATTAATTTATGTGGAATTTTTTTTTTTTTTTTGGCTGAATGGCTACACGTCTCTATTGAATTGTCCATTCTGCCATCTGAAGAGAACCTGGTTGTTCTGATAATATTTTGATGGGATCATCCTGCCTGTGAGTGTTCCTACTTCTTTCCCAGATGGACTTTTTTTTTTTTCTCCCCTTCCACTGAAGCCTTCACACTGCTCAGTCTTATTGTCACAATGCAGGTTGAATCATTTGAGTCAGTTCCCATGGCGACATGTCTGGAGCTATTGAAATGAGGTGAATGTCTTTTTGTTTGTTTATTATTAAGAAGCTGTTTTTTTTCCTTTGTTGAAATATTTGTACATAGTTGCATTAATTGCTTACGAGTAACTTATTTTGTCCAGTTTAATGAAATAGAAAGGCACAGAAAATATTGTTCAAAGCTTGTTTGTTTCAATTTAGGTACATAACTCATGTTGCGTACTAAAGTGCTTAATATGTGTTTTATTTTGAAATCAGCACTGAAGTAGTCGTAGTCGTAGATTGACTGATGGTGGTTTACTTTTGCTTGCAGTTAATATTAATACATGTCACATTCTGTTGCTGCTTTCATAGCTGTTTTTGTTTGAAGTTCAAAACTTGTCACTTTTGTTGCCATGGCAGCAGTTTAATAAAATGTCAGCATCCAACTGTCTCAAGGCCTCTTCTCACACAAGACTTGAAGAAGAATTAATTATTTTAGTAGTGACACACACACAAAAAACAATACAGACTGAAGATAAGTTTAGATAAAACAAACAGATTTTTTGTATTAAGTATTTCTGAATAGTGAGGCACAAAGTTAAACAATTACTTGTGAAATCATACCAAAAACCGATAATTGCAAGTCAGTATAGCGAAACGTCCATCCTCTTGTCCTATTGGTCAATTTGATTGATTGACGCCTTTTTTGACAAATGAGAGGCCGTAATATTGATTGAGTAGGATGACTTCTTTATCAGCCCGGAAGTCGTTTACTGCGATTTCCGGTTTCTCATTAAGTCGACACGGCAGTGGTGTTTCATCCAAGGTAAGGAGTTTTTGTCTTGTTAAACTACTGCTTTTGTTTGTTTCGTACTGTGTTGACTTTTGATATTTTTATTTTGGAGAATTTAATGCTTTTCGTTGTCATGTATGTATGATTGTTTACATGAGAATTATTTTTTCCGGAGTAGCATTGGCGGCCATGTTTGTGGGATGTTGCTTGTTGTTGAGCACATGACTATAATATATATTTTTCTCCAAGCTATAAATTTTCCTACTTGATGGGATTGTTTGTTTTGTGTGCAGGTCATAAATCAAATTAATGGTGTAAAAAGTTAAGCAATTATTCACCTTGGTCTATTTTTCATGTCATATGCTATTTTTTTTGCATTACTTTGTATACAGTCGCCATTCAGTCGTTTAGACATTCCCCCTAACCGTTTTGATTGAAAGCACATTGGTGCAAGTGCCTACTTCTTCCCCCCACTGATGACTCCGAATAGGATGTAGGGGACCTAAAAACTTCTGCAAAGTAGGTTTTGGAAGATGAAGCCACAGAGCTTGTTAGTGCTGTACCTGTCTCCCTAATGCACATCCTGTCAAGGCTTTAGCTCAACTAATAAGTTTTGCCAGCTGCCGAGCCCAAGTGGCTCGTTCACAAAAAGTTTGGCTGTAATTCCACTTTTTTTTTTATCACTTTCTCTCCAGCACTTGAGAGTGAAGCAATTGTCTCTTAATGCCCCCAAACTTGACAAAACTATTAAACCATTTGTGTGATGGTACATTTTCTCTAGTAGTCACAATCTGCTCAATTAGTGAGTGATTTATACCTGGAGTTGCTCTTAAAATCCATCCATGAATGTTCTGGGCTTAATGAGTCATCTATATAGATTGATTGTGTCCTAAGTTAGTGTATGCTTGCTGGCAGGAGAAAAAGGAATAAGTGAAATACCAAGAGAGTGTTTCCTTCAATACAATATAATACAATTAATGTAATTCTCCGAGCTAATTAATGGGTGCCAAGGTTAATCACCGGTTTTGTGGTTAGTCTTCCTTACATGCAGTTCAGTCAAACGTCCACCAGACGGCGACAGACTCCTAAATCCTAACAAAAAATAACTCTCTTTAAAATTCTCCTATGAAATGAGCAATATAAAAAAAATTAAATCGTGACTGTGTAGCAGATTAAAGTACTCAAAGTTTGGGAAATGTCGCGTTTTTTGTTTGGTCTCCTTTACATGCGGTTCAATCAAACGTCCACCAGATGGCGACAGACTCTCAAATCCTGCCTTAACCACTGTTAAAAGTGACACATTCACTGAACACAATTGTTCTCCTACCCATTGGACAGATGAAGATCTCAACTTGGAGCAATACTGGCAGCTGATTGGCTGGCCATAGTGTCTGTATGCCATACAGTCAGAAAGTTTGACTCAACTGCAGTGTTTTTCTGTCTTTTGCTATGTCGGCTGTTCCAGTCACTCCCCCACGTACACACACACACACACACACACAACACACAAACACACACAAGTGTTCACTGTCATGTGTAGTATATATATATATATATATATATTTTTTTTTAATCATGTTTAAAGGCATTCTTTGTCGTGTTTCTGTTCAAACCTTTCCTCCCCCAGCCAGTCTTCTCATTCTTTGCATAAGTGAGCAAAGTTTCAGGGCGTGGCCCTTGTTGCATCTGTGGGAACGCACGCACACAAACACACGGACTTGTTCCAACGTGTAAGCTGAGATGGAAAAAAAAAAAGTAGAAAATGAGAGAAAAAAGTTGAAAAGTAACAAAAGTATTGTAAGTGGGAATGTCAAGGGTTGACTCACTTGAGCGAAACAAGCGGCGGGTGCCCCCTGTCCACATTCCTTCTCCCCCGCTCATGCACACGCCCTGTGACAGTGAAAAAAAAAGTTGGCTGCTGCAGGGAGAAGTTAAATCACGGAAAAGATATGTGCCGCTGCCTCATCTAGAACAGAGGAAAAAGAAGGAGCTGCTGCACTTATTTCTCTTCAATTTTCTTCCCGTCCTCAAATCTAAACGGTAAGTTTGACTTTTTCTCCCTCTTCTTTCCCACCGCATCACAATGTTTTAATTGTAACTCATTTCGACACAATCTCGTGAATGTTGCATTGCTTTTTTTTTTTTTTTTTTTCGTCTTGCGCGCTCACTGAAGCGTTTGGGCGGATCGGGTTGTCCCGGTTGGTAAACGAACCCCTGTCCCTTTACACGTCCAGGGAAACCCAAGCCGTGTCACGGTGACTTATTCATGAGTCCAGTGTCACTCCTGCCTCTGCTTATTGTGCACGCTGTCAGCGGTAGTTTGGGGTACATCTAGACCCCCCCATCACCACCATATGTAAACCCCCCCCCCCCCCCCCCCGTTCGTGTCTCCATTACGTAGTTTTGACACATGTGACCCGAGTAACCACAGTCAGATTTTGCATCTTTATTCTCATTATCACTTTTATTTTCTTCTACTCAAGTATGTGTTTTTATGCAAGGGTGATGACAAGTAAGAGGAAGTGTAGCAGTCACACCTATTTAATGTGGGCGGGAAAGTGCCGTAAATATTCTTTGAATCGCATATTCCGATAATCATCATCATCATAGTAACGGTCAATTTGAACTGATGATTGTTTTTTTCCACCGCTGTGTTGAATTCTATATAGACTGAGGTTTCTTCTTCTACTTTGCCTCTTTCACGTGAGCTTCCAAACAGCTGCAACTCTCAACCCCTCCCCAAAATGACTGACTGTAAAATTTTAAAAGCCATAAATGGGCTAACAACTAGCAGCAGTGTAGCAGCCACATGGGTGGAAACGGTGGAGCAACACATGTAGACCAACAATATAATAATACTTGAAGGAATTCATTCTTTATCCTCTGTGGAAAAATGAGTAAATATTATTGCATTGGAATCACAATGTGCAAACTTTGGAATTATTACTATGCGTTTTTTTATGAATGATATTATAGAGATATTTTTTTTTCTTTTTTAAGAAAAATGTTTTAGGGCGGAGCGGCGTGTGTATATATGAACAATATTTAGTGTCCAAACTGATTCCATGTTTGATGCTCATAAACTGTGCCACTCTGCTACAAGTTTACTTTGTGTACAAAGTAATGATGTTAGTAGTTTGCCTTTGGGCGTTCCTAACCCGCTTTGCCTCTGAACTGGTTTCTACTTGTCTTTGTACTTTGCAACATTGACGCTTTATAACCCCGACATGAGTTTGTTTACTTTTTGTTCGTCTTAAAGCCTCTTCACACTCCCTCGTGACATTCAAACAATGTTAAAATAGCTAAACGGGGAGGAGGCCGAGATGTTTTTCCAAATGCTTCTCGCTAGCTCTTCAGAAAATCGGATCAAGTTGTGACTAATCCAAAAAAAAATCGTACGGGTCTCTGCTTCAATGTAATGTGTTCTAGTCACGGATTGTAATGCTCAATTTTCTCTGGAATCCAAAAGTTCTTTTTTTTTTATTGCTTCAAATTCCAAGTGGAAGTCAGACCACAATATAAACTGGGCCTTGCTCAAGCCCCATGAGTCACGCTTGAGGGCAAACCACGTGCTAATGTGCGCAAAAAAGCGGCCTGCCTCGTGCTTTTATTCAACTTTTCTATTGACTTACTTCCCGTCTCGAACGTTCTCTCCCCTCTCGGTCAGTTTCACGTTTAGCTCGCTAATGAACGTACGCCGTTGTGCCAAAGGTGTCGGCACGACTGTTGAATAATTGAAAAGAAATAAATGGCAAACAGCGAGCCCATGACAGATGCTCACTAGTATGTCCGGAAAAAAAAATGTGTGTGTGCAAAGTAGGGCCTCCATGAAACACAATCCGGATGTGTGCGTTGGGCCTCACGCTAATTAGGTTAATGCAACCGACGTTCTAATTGGTGCTAGTTTGGATATGTGTGTGTGTGTGTGTGTGTGTGTCTTTGGGTGTGGACCAATATGTGTGTGTGCTCAGTGTAGCTCAGCATTGTGTTGTGACATGCGGGTCACATGAGAGATTTATCTGCAGTTACTAGGCAACCAAAAAAAACAACAAGAAAATGGCTCCCAGCAGGCCGACTTGGTTCGTCATCGACTGGGCTGTTTCCTGACTGTCTTTCTCTCCAGTCAATCACTTAGTCAGCCTTTCTTCGACGGAAATCTTGCCTCCACCACACGGCGGGGATAATGAGCAGCTCCACATGGGTGGTTTGGATTTGGATTTTTTAGGCAGTCGTTTTGAAAAGTTGCCAAATCGTAAAGTCAGAAATTCAAGGAGGCCTTTCCATTCGTTGTCCGACCCTCCTATAGATGTTTTTTTCCGAATCGTTTACTTAAGGATTCAAATACGCGAGGAGTGCGCGGACAGTAGCCCGGTAATCGGAGCCAGATGCGCCTCAAAGGCATCCCGGGGATCAAATGTCCTCCGTCAGAGATCGCGGCCCACATTGTGTTCTTCTCCTCCTCTTCCACTGTGTCCACCGTTCCATCTCCCCCTCCCCCACCAAATCATGTCAAAAACAATCTTGTGGTAATAATAACAACATCATTGGTGTCCTTTTTGATGGAAACCAGATTGTTTTTTTTTCTGTAGACATGGAGTCAGCCATCCAGACTTTGGTGACCACATTCCTTAGTTCTACCAGAGGCAAGGAGAACATGGATAGCAAGTCCTTCCAGAAGATGGTAAAGAAGAACCTTGGCAGCGTCATGGAGGTAAAAAAAATAAACAATTCAGATAGTGATCATGAGCAATCACGATCAATCGGCTTCATCTCGTGATTTATCGCAGGACGCCAACAGCTCAGCGGCCGTCAAGGAAATGCAAAACGGCCTAGATGAGAACAAGGACGGGAAGGTCAGCTTTCCGGAATACCTCACTCTGATCGGCTACATCGCCAAGGCCGTCAGCGAGAGCAAGAGCCCGTCCAACGCCGCGGCGTCGTAGACGGCGACCCCCGTTTCTGGGATCTACGTTCTCGTGTGCTTCTTTCACAGTTAACCGACCCTTTTGTATCGAACCATCCCGCTAACCCGCTAACGTGTATTCGAGGCTCCCTCCACGTTGAGCTCGAGAAAACATTGAAGAACTCCCATGCCATGAATGCAATTAAAAGCTTTGTACCGAAACCGCGTGCTTGTTGTCATTTGTGTGTCAAAACGTTGAAGTTCCCCCGATGCGCTTCTAAAATTAGCCGCGCGGTTTCCCTGACGAACGTCTCCTATTGGAACCGGATCCTCCTAATTGTGATCGGCTCCGCAACACAATCTGCTTACACGTCTTGCTTGGAAATATAATGGCGCATTTAAACACACAGTGAGGAACAAAAAGATATTTGATGAATTCTGGAGGTTTGTCATTTTTTTGGGAGGTGGTCCTGGGTTGAGTGGACCATCCTCATGGTGTCCAATAGACACGTAGCTGGCCTTTAAACAAAAAAAAAAGCTGGAGGAGGAGGAAGAAATGCCGAAGGAGGTTGGGTGGAGTATTTAAGACGGGGTGTCCCGCTCATCACTTACTTTTTTCTCTTCGCTCTCTGCGTGCACCTGAACCTCCGGCCGGCCCTCGTCCTCCAGTCAGGTAAGGATGATTTTCACTTTGTTCATTTTGAAGATTGTTTTTTCCTAACTTAAGAAAACTCTTGTAATGATGTCATTTTAAGGGTTGGTCATCTTGTAAAGGACTCAAATAGTATTCGGCAACAACATTATGAATATTATTCATTCTTTTTGACATTTTTGGACCTATTTTTTGAAGAAGCCATTTGAATGTCTAAATATCCAGCTTATTCAGGACATAGAGTTCAGAAGCGGCTTTTGGGTTTCGAGCCTTCAGATGATGCGTAGCTGTGCAAATGCTAACGACGAAGAAATAAAGCATAGTCGACACCAAAACGCTTTCAGGGTTTAAACGCCTTTGCCTCTTAATGATGCTTAACCCGGCCTGCGGCGTAACGCTAACGGCACGCTCCTTCCTTCCTTCCGCTTTCTATGACGCTCCACTCGGCAGAATGTCCTTGCCCAAGTCCGAGAACGCCTCCACTCTGGAGAATGCCATGCAGCTCATGATCCAGACCTTCCACAAGTATTCCGGCAACGAAGGCGACAAATACACGCTGAGCAAGGCCGAGCTCAGGGAGATGCTCACCACCGAACTGCAGAACTACCTCGGGGTATGGGTGCATTTTATATATATATAAAAAATAGATATATATTTATATATATATTTTCCTTCTATTTTGTTGTTTTTGTATTTTTCTTATTTATTTAATTTATATATATATATATTTTTTTTGCAGAACGCCCAAGATAAGGAGGCAGTGGACAAGGTTATGAGCAACCTAGACTCCAACGGGGACGGCGAGGTGGATTTTACAGAGTTCATCATCCTAGTGGGTGCCCTCACTGTGGCGTGCAACGACTTCTTCCTGGAGTTTAACGAAAAGCCGGGAAAGAAGTAGGAGGAAAGACACGCAACATACACATAGTGTAAAAAAAAAAAAAAAAGTCTAATCGTGATTTGACCCTTTTATGTTCATGCATTTTGTAACACATTAAAGCTGTGCAATTTCCCCTGGAAAGAATAAATGTGATCTTTGTTCAGAGCATCCTGTCGTGCTTGTCATCTGTTGACATGAAATGGCCGCTAGGTGGCACTGTGGCCTTGGAACGGAGATAATTGGCGGACCCTAATGTTGTCACATTTTCTCTTTCAGTCGTGTGGGCAAACTTTTAAGTAGCACAAGTAAGTCAACTTTTATTTCATCAAAACCTGCCTAAATATATTTCAGAGACGTTTAACTTTCCAATATACCAAGAATTGTTTCAAATCCCACCAGTAGAAACATTATTGCGCTTGAAAATGTGAACGTGCTTAAAACGGAAACAGGAGCAGCCTCAATATTAGAAAGCCCGGAAATGGTTCTTTCTTTCTTTCTTTCTTTCTTGATAGGAAATGTGGGAAAACCCCCGAAAGACCAATGCAGATTTAATACTGTTAAAATAGCAGTTTAAAAAAAAAAAAACGTAAAAAGATTTATGGCAATACGAGGCAGTCAGGACTTGTTAGGAAATGTGGAAATAAATGCATTGTTGTACACACACACACACACACACACACACACACACACACACACACACACACACACACAAACTGGGTAACTTCCCCGAGGACATACATGGCTTTACAAAAATAGACAAAGCTGCTATAGGACACTGAAATATGTGATTTAAAGAATACAAACACTCCACAGAGACACGTTGTTGAAATAATCGCAACCTACAACCTTTATTGGACTGCCATTGTTTGGGGCTTGGTGAGTATGCAGGATCTGGGAAGGTGAAAGGAAAGGGGAACCAACCGTGACTCATAATGGCAGCATCAGTGAGAAGAATAGGAACGAGTGGACAGGTCAAAGAGAGATGCTCTTGAAATTGTCCCACCCTCCAGAGTCAGCATGAGTGTCCAAACTCACAGCTAAATATGATTTTGTGATTTATTTATTTTTTGTCTATCCCCTCCCCCCCGATGTCAGCGATACAAACCCTGCGTGAAAAGCTGACTTGTGCTCTTACTAGAGGCCGACATCACACCGTCGCTATGTAATGTATATAATTCAGTGTCGTTTGGCCTCGTTCCCGCTTCTTGTTTGTGAATCTTTTAAGCTGCTGTGACTCATTCGCCAGAGTTGATCCTCTTGTCATTTCTCTCTTGTTTATTAAAAAATTCATTCAGCTGCACTTCCTACCCTGCAGCGTGTGCCCGAAAAAAAAAAAAAAAAAGAAGGAAAAACAAATCCCCCCCCAAAAAAAAAGAAAAACTCTCGCTCTTCTGCCGCAGGACATGCGGGTGATGTGGATCTCCGGCACTTAACAGGCATTCTCCAGATGAAATGTTTCTCTTTTATATCTGAAAATCCAATAAGATGGAATAGGTTTTGAAAGATGATATCAAAGATGATAAATAGAGGAAAAGGTGGGGGTGGGGGGGGGGGGGCGTATGGCATCGTATTTTCTGGAAGATGTGGTCATGGACGCTTGCATACAATTAAGAGGATGAGGAAAGGAAGGAAGGAAGGAAGGAAGGAAGGAAGGAAGGAAGGAAGGAAGGAAAGAAAGAAAGAAAGAAAGAAAGAAAGAAAGAAAGAAAGAAAGAAAGAAAGAAAGAAAGAAAGAAAGAAAGAAAGAAAGTGGTGGAGAGAAAAGGGAGGTGCGCAGTATTTTTTTAAAAAGAAAATGAAATGGAAGAAATACCCAGAAAAAAAAAGGAATGGAGACTGGAGAAACATATGGGAGGAAAGAAAAGGAATAAGGGAAAAGTAAATGAGAAAAATAGAGGGAAGGGAAAAGGCAAGAAAATGGAGGTGGTCACATATGAGCTCCCTTTCTTATCATTCATGTGCATTTTCTCCATTTGCAATAATGAATGAGGAGGCATGTACGGATCCCCCTCACATCGATATATCTCTCCATATTTCTTCGTCACATTCTTTCAAGCCTATCGGTCACGCGAGTCCATGATAGAACCTACGATGTCAATTCAAATTTAAAATAGACAAATGGTGATATGCTTGAAACCTCCGACCCCCCCCCCCCCCTTTGTGACCTGAGCGGTCGCGGTGAGGTGGCGAGGACTTACGGCGAGCGGGGAGGGGCCAGTCTGCTAAGGTAAGAGTTTTTTTTTTCCTTTCCTTTCACAAGAAATTAGTTCCAAACAAAACAAAAAAAAAGTATAAATGGGGGGCAAGGCTGCTGTTCACTTCCTGTCTTGCAGATCCGGTAAGACCCCCTTCCCAGCTGCGGGGCGGCGGGGCGCTGTCCCGTCGGCGCGATGGCGGCGTGTGGACCATCAGCCCGGCATGTGGATGGTCTTGGCTGTGTAGTTCTGGAAGAGGGGCTGCAGGAACATACCCATGGTGCCGAACACGCACACGAAAATGAAGATCCACAGGAAGAGGCGGTCGATCACCATGGCGACATACTTCCAGTCCTCGCTCACCTGTAGATCGAAGGCCGAGATGATTATCCTGAAATGAACTGCAAGTAAAAGCCTCACTAATACCGATACTAAGTACCGATACCGCTCGTACTGTTAATCCGTTAAAGCTCTCCCAAAATCAAGGCAATATGTCACTACAACAGTATTCCTACATGAAATTAATTTCTGTTCCTCAAATGTATGGATCGGAAGCTCTTTTTTTTTTTTTTCAATTTTGCAGGGTCTCTGCGTGAAAGCGACTCAACGACTAAGAAGTCTCCCGTCATTTTTTTCTCCATCACAATCCGGGTTAATGGAGGTGAGAGGTTAATGCAAGCAGAGACCGGTTCCTCCTCGCGGCGCTGATGAGGTCTCGTCAGGAGTCAAGGATGACGGGAAGGGCGTGGGAGCAGCCAGAGTGATGGAGGACAGGTGGAGAGACGGAGAGAGCTAGCGACAAGCGACGACGACGGCTCAAGGTGGTTAAGGAGGAGTGCGCGTGTGTAAGGAGAGGCGTCGGCATGGCAACGACAGGGATGACGGACTAAAGGTAAGGTTCTTGCGTGCTCGCGTCTTAACGCCGCAATCATTTCCCGATTGCGTAATTTGTTTTGCTTTAGCTCCACTGAAAGATTCATGCCTTGATTAGTCTAATGGTGTCATTGAACGGACAGCCGCATTTATTTGTCCACCCAAACTAATTCGAAGAGCTCTCAGCCCAGACGGAGGTCTTTACTGAGTGCCGTTCTAAAAACCGGATCGGATCGATCTCATCGGTTCAGCTCTGATAACGTCGTGGCAAGTTGAGTGGATAATGTAAGCTGGCTGGCCAAGTATCAATCTCCCTCTCAGGCCTTTCGAGTACGAGGCTGTAAATAGACGAGGAGGAAGGACGCTACTCACGCTCTGGTCATCATCCTCGCTCTTCATGTGGTTGGCGATGAAGCGCACTCCTTCCACAGCCTCGTCAAAACCCGGACAGGCTTGAGCCAGAATGGCCTGAGTCAGAGCCTGACCTCCCGCGGCCTGCTTGCCGCGGTTGCCGGAGCTCCCTTCTCGGTTCTCTCTCACCCTGTTCAGACCCTCCGTGGAACCGCTTCCCGTGCTGGCCAGATCTCCTCCAAACTGTTTGACGGACGCTCTGTTCACATAGCAGGTGCAAGGGTCGCCGTCCTCTTTGGCGAACACGCCCGCCGTGGAAGTCCCCGCGCCGCCCAAGCCGAGCCCCACCATCAGGGCCCCTGCCTCGCCGCTGCGCCCGCCCTCCTTCTGCTCCTGGGCTCTCCGTCTTTGACGCAGTCGCTGCCTCTCGCAGCTATTCCTGGGCTGGCGCATGAAGAGCAAGGCGGGAAGCTTGTTGAGGAAGACCACCTTGACCCACGGGGGCATGGTGTGCGTGGTAGGCGAGCGATGGTGCACGTTGAGCACGCACACGCTGGTGACGATGGAGAAGGTGACCAGGACCATGGTGAACATCAGGTACTTGCCCACCAGGGGGACGTCCAGGGAGGTGGGCGGCACGATCTTGGAGATCAGCAGCAGGAAGACGGTGAGCGCCAGGAGCACGGAGATGCACAGCGTCATCTTCTCGCCGCAGTCGGACGGCAGGTAGAAGACCAGGATGGCCAGCGAGGTGATGAGCACGCACGGGATGATGAGGTTGATGGTGTAAAAAAGGGGCTTGCGACGGATGATGAAGTCGTACGTGATGTCCACGTAGGCCGGGTCGGCGGGGTTCTCGTTCCGCCGACCCGGCAGAGCGATGATGTCCCACTCGCCGCTAGGCGTGAAGTCGTCCATGCTGGCCACGTCGGCGCGCAGCACCAAATCGATCTCGGTGCGGTCGTAGGTCCACGAGCGGAAACGCAGCGTGCAGTTCTGCTGGTCGAAGGGGAAATGCTTGACCTCGATCTTGCACGCCGACTTGTAGATGGCCGGCGGTAGCCAGAAGATGCTGCCGTCGTAAGAAACCACCGCGTTGGAGTAGAACGACACCTCGTACACACCGTCAGCACTGAAACACACGGAAGCGGCGGCGAGCGTCCATTTTCAACAAAGTCCAAACCCCAAAACTAGCAAGACAGCCTTGCTAGCCACTCAACCCCCTAAAAGATTCATAACCCACAAACATGCACTCGATGGCCCGTTCCCACTTTTGATGAATTCAAATTTGATTCCGTGTATTGAGATAGCGAGAAATATCCAATTGCAAATGGAGAGCGCTAGCTTGCGCGGGCGATGTCAAAGTCTTTTCATGCATGTGCTCGAGCTACTAATCGCTCCAGATGAGCAGGTCGGCAACTTACCTAGCGGATCAACCCCACCCCGATGTGTGTGTGTGTATGTGTGTGTGTGGAGTGATAAACCAGGCAAAATGCTTTGAGAGCAGTCAAGGTTACCCCGCATGAATGCCCGCCGTTTAGCATTTAGCATGTGTTGCGTGACTTGATTATTTTATTTATTTGATCTTTCAACACTCACTTGTTGTAGAGCACCACGTCAGGCAGCCAGATGTGTTTGGAGGGCAGCCTGACCTTCATCATGCCGTCAAATTCCTCGGGGACCCAAGTCAGCCGATAGTCCTGCCACTCCTGTCGACCCGTTTCAAAACAAGAGCACGCATCAACGCTTGAGGGAGGACATCTTAAAAGGTGAGAGGAAAGAATCTGTCTCGCCTTCTTTAAATCATCGCCCTAACATAAAACGCTAGTTTGTTTTTTTACCAGGGAGAGTTGAGCAATTTACTTGATTGAATTGTAATAGCGGCGTTGTTGTTGACAATTTTTACGTGTTTCACACCACCATGCCGCAACTGGGATGCGTTACGCTCATTAGGATTCGTGGCGGCTCGCGTTAGCATCCAAAGAGTTAGCATCCCTTCCATGCTCGCTCACTTGTCGTAAATCCTCGCTTATTGTGTGCGCATTGTGAATCAATCTGTAAATAATCCATTGGTGAATTTTGTCAAAATGACATTGTATGATTTGTCATATTTATGTGCATGTAGAACACAGCTCGCATGCTTTGCTAGCAGAAGCCAAAATAAATCAAGCTGACATATTTATAGCTCCAGGTAGGGTTTTTTTTTTTTTTTAAGATGAAAACAATTTAATACACAAAGATAACTAGGCTGAGTTTTGATTAACACTGGCTATGAATTGAACTAGGTTATAAATCATTAAAAAAAAATAAACATCGGGGTCAAGTTCATATTTTCTTAGATAATTGCTTTTCCAGCTATCATATCTTAACGCCCCATTAGACCAAACGTTTCTGTGTGTATTCGAGAGTGAAGCGTCACCTGTGTCAGCCAGACGTTTGTGGTCATCACCTGCTCTCGTTCATGCTGCGGAAGAAGAAAAAAAAAACAAGACGCTTGTTACTAACGTAGCACATTTTGGCTAACCGCTAAGCTAACGTGAATGTGTGTATTTTATTAACCCCAAACATAAACTTACTCAACTGCGGACCAATTAGCCTCACCTATTAACGTGAAATTGGGTAGACGAATCGATCATCGTACGACAAACGATAAAAGTCTCAAAAGTCCCTCTCTTAATTAAAGAGCAAGTCTGCCATTTTGTTTTGAAGCATTTTGGGTGTATTCCAGGATTTCCCTTAAATTAGCTCCGATTTCCAAGACTACCATTTGATGTGGCATGGCAGCAAAGTTCGATGATTGAATATAAAACTGGAATATTGTCAAGGGGAAAATACACCAAGATATTAAATATCACTTTTATAAAATCAGTGGAGGGTAACTTTATTCGCAAGGATCTCTGAATTCAATCAAAGTGAAACGATAAGGATTTTAGCCTGGCTAAATTAGCACTTGACTTCCCATTTCCTGGGATTTACATCATTAGACCGCCTCATTTTCAGCTCCCACCCTAAGAGCTGACCGCAAATCACTTTTTTGCACTCGGGGAAAAAATCAATTTCACTGCCGTATAGTCGGCGTCGATGCATTAATGCGTTCCAAATGTACTCGTTATCTTTGAATTAGAGACCAGTTTGTACCATTCTGAAACGGAATAATTACTAGAAAGCCGCTGGATAATTGTGTCGTTGGAATGAAAGAATGAATCCGTTGAAACGTCAGTGTTCTCAAAACGACTCTATTAACGACTCGATTCATCGATTCCAACTCCATTTTGGCTTGGTGCTCACCACACTGATGAGTTGGGCCAGCGACACCATGAGCTGCACGGTCACCAGCTCCGATCCGTTAGTGGCAGGACGGATCAGTTTGTTGTAGTGGGCGGGGTTTAAAAGATGTTCCACCAATCGCTCTTCCGTATCAGCCCCGAGGCTGCCTGCAATGACAGAAATGTACGTTTGATGGGGAAACACAAGTCCTTCCTGTCTTCTGGAAGCCGTGATGACCTCACACTTTCCCCTCCTTACTGTTAACAGAGTTACGATCCCAACCCTGCAATCAAAAGCTTTTAACGGCCAAGCAGGAAAACAAAACAACTCTTGCGATGACTGATTCACACACTCCGGGAGAACGTAATGACTTCTTAATGGGATCGCACACTTATGGTGTTTTCACAAGGAAATAATGAAAGAAAATGGATCAAAAGCGAAGGATTATTTATAACTTGAGTATTTTGCTTTGACGTTATCTCTCACGGTTAGGCTTCCTTCAAAATATTTACAAAAAAGTTTTTTAATAACCCAACCAAGACATGTATTTTGGTCTGTTGCTTTTATTTTAGTCACCCACTTTTTAAGTGAGCAAAAGTATTGGAATATAATAAAAGAAAGTTTAGTTATTTTATTATAGATTTTTTTTATTATTATTATTATTATTAAAAAAATAAATCAAATTAAAAGCAGCCACCAGGTTATGGACAGTATTATGTCATCAAGACTGCTTAAATGCAAAATGCTTTTAAATATCTCATGTGACAAAAATTGGGCATTTTTGAGTGGAGTCCATTTTCTTTTTCAAGCGAGCCAAATGATTTCCGAGTCTTCTTGTGCTCTCTCCACTGTTGTCCCTCCCGCACGTCACTGCACATATTCATGTGTATTTTCCGAGCCACGGTGCCCTGTAGCGCCGAGCCTTGCTCAGCCGAGCGGAATGATAGCCTCTGTCTTAGGATCAATGAGGACTCTATTCCGGTCCCATCACGCAACTCCCCCCCCCCCCCCCTCTCCCCCTTTGTGTTCTCCGGACTCTTTACCATCCTTTTCCAGCATCCGAAACGACCCATATGTCCTTTTACTGGCTGTCTCATTCTTCCCTGTTATCGCCATCTCCTCTGAATGTATTGCTGACAGACGCTGTCCATTTATTGACTCTTCCCCGGCTAATACAACATCAATACGAGGCCTGTCGTCGCCGTGTGTGTGTGTGTGTGTGTGTGTGTGTGTGTGTGTGTGTGTGTGTGTAGCATTGGTTTTATTTATGGCGTGTGGGTGCTGATATGAGTCCAGTTGTATGCACATCTTCATAGGGGAAATAAGCATTCCGGAGCTATATGACTAATGTGCAATACTCCCATAAGCTCAAGGCAATAAGAGCACTGTGAGACAGGAAGGAGGAAGCGGTCCACTTAAACAATGATGGAGCAGAACTCATCTCATCATGTGGCTGATGCTCAAAGAAAGTCTGGAAGGGGTGATGTTACAAGAAAGAAGCCATTACTTTGTTTTGGAAGAATATGGCAAAAGTTGGATTGTCATTATATCATTCTTGTGTGTTTGTGTGTGTGTCGTTTCATCTGTAGAAAGCCTTCGCAGAACGTGACAAATGTATGGAAACATCGATAAAGCGTGGATGGAAACAATGTAGCCGTGAGAAGAAAATGAAAGCCCCGTGGCCTGTCACAAATACCGTGAAAGAAAGTAAGACAATTTTGATAAACTTGAAAATAGACCCAATGAAAGGCTCATGACGCAATACGTTTGGGGAAAATGGGGCTGTCATGGCCTCCGGGAGCAAAGTGTAAATGTAGTTGAACAAACAGATGGATAAATAGTTCAACCTCGCCTGAGAAATATTCTCAAAGTTTCGGGGCTTTATTGTCATGTAAAAAAAAAAAGGGTAAAAAAAAATGTGCGGTTGCATCTTAAACCAATCTTGGTGATTTTGCAAACACGTGCAAGCTGGCGGTTTGCGCCGTTGTGGGTGTGGACATAGACATTTATAACCGCTCCCGGTATTTTTGTTCAATCTCACATGGACGACCCAGCTGATTCTATTTGAAATGCTAAATGGCTCCTCCCATTTTAAATATTTTATGATTATTATTTTTTTTTATACGGTCTGTCTGTGTCACGCTAAAGGCCGAGCAAAGTTTTTTGTAAGACTGATCCTGCTTGTTTTCTAGTGCAAATATTGCAAACTTAATGTGACACTATGAATATTTCAGCAGGACTTCCCATTAGACTTCGGAGCGAGAGAAATTACGCACCGCCATGCGTGCACAAGCAAACACACACACATTCACATTATTTCTGCGAGGTCTTCACAAATATGAAAAAAAAATGAGGGCATAGGAGACTTAAATAGAATTACTCTTTTTATAACGCCCATCGGAAAAATAGACTTGCCTTTCTCGCTAGGTACTTGCCTAAAGAGGCTTTTTGGCCGCAGCCGGGATCATTATTTGCACTAATATTTATAAATCAATAACGATGCACATCCAGTCAACTCCTGGCAGCGGCCAATTGGTTGCGTGGTGCCAACAAAGCGGATATGTCAATATTGATCGTGCGTACTGGCTAGCAAGTACTGGCTCTTTCGTACGTTATACCAAATTTGAACGCAAATTGGTTTTGCTATACCGATAATAAATCTTTACTCAAATGTACAGGGCATTTAATCAGTTCAATCAATTTAAAAAAAAAAAAAAACATAACTCCTCAAAATATACAAAGTAAATAAGCACCTGGGATTGAATGCGCGGAGTCTGAAAAGACGTCTAAATCCGTTTTTGGGAGTGAATGGGTTTGTTAAAGAGTCAATGTCGATTTTTTTCAATTCAATTTCGAGCCAAAAGTTCACGCAAAGCCCATAACTACGTTTCACGACGAGAAAAACGCCTTCAATCTTAATTAACGACCACGTTGCCCAACTCTTATCTCCTTCTTCTAGCGGGGCCGTTTAAGTTTCTATTAAACCTCTGCTCTCCTTCCACCGCGCTGTGCTAATCTCCCGGGTTAGCACCGGCGCCGCGCATTGGTTCACACGCTGTCACGCACACACCCAGACGCACACATCTGTTGCGGACGGCCGCACGTGCCGGCCACGACGTGATTCTGCTGCAGTGTGTTGGGAATGGCTCCAAAAAAGGTTGGCGACGGAAAGTCAATGCAGACATGCCGAGAGAGAGAAAGCGAGGGAGGAGGAGGGGGGGGGGGGTTGTTGAGATGCTGCAGAGATCAGTGGTGCAGCAGAGCAGTGATGACAGTCTGACTGACTGAGCAGAACTTGTAGCGGTGACGGGGAAATAATTTGTTGTCGCCCTCACACAAACACACAAAAGCGTCACGGTGCGACAAACACATTTTTGCTGTTTGAATCCCCCCCCCCCCCCCCCCCCCCCCCAAAAAAAAGTACACAATAACATCTGCCTCATTGTGGCGAGGTCCCGAGTTCAAATGTCACTTTGCGTGTTCCCCCCTGTGCTTTGAGTTTCTTCCTCCCACATTCCAAAAACATGCACATGGAGGTTCATTGAAGCTTTAAATCGACCCACTGGTGTGAATTCAAGCGTGAATTCATGCTTGTCTATAGGTACGTGCAGTTAGATGGTATATTCCGACTCTCATTTCAAGTCAGCCACATGGGCATCGGCTTAGCCGTGACCCTTGACCCTAACCCCGACATTTCTGTGACATAGAGGAAGGAGAGTAATTCACATTTCCAAGCTGAACATACAATCACTGTTTTGAGGTTGTGTCAGGCTAAAAGATGAAAATATTATGGTTGATTGCACTCAGGCCTGAGGACAAAGTTTTATCTAGCTTCAAAAGTTCTACAAACATTCCAGCAGGTTCTGTGACGCAGAAAACTGCTACAGATGGTGACACTCGAACCCGGGTCATAACCTGTTTGAGAAAACTTGCAAATTGATTTACAGTGTTGCTTAAATTTTCTCCTCAAATTGAAAGCTAGCTTGCGTTTTGCTGTGAAAGGTCAGGCTGCGCAGTTGTGGGAGTGATCACGGTGGATTTGAGTCATAAGTGGCTAACGCGAGCAGCGAGTCTTGAAATCGGGCATTGTGCCATCTTCCGAAAAACATTTGAGGTCGAAATGAAATCTAAAGTCAAACTCAATTTTTACGAACTCAGACATTCAACCGGAGTTTCCGCTGCTGAATGGCGTCATCATGCAGTAACCCTTGCATGAGGTCAACGCCGCACTGCAAACCTGTTTATTATGCATAACCCAGCGGGGGAGGGGGTGGGGGGGAGTCGGACTTCCCCACACGACAGTGCTGAAGTGCCCTTGAGCGTCCTTGCTCACTTCATATTTGCGCGTTCACTTCTGCTAAAGTCTTCGAAACGTGGCCCGTACGGGACGCTTAATTTAAAGACTTAATTCCCCCCCCCCCCCCCCCCCGCGTCTCACTTGATCACACGTATTCGCCCTGACGAGACTCGCCGGTGCGTCCAGGCGTAAAACGTCCCATCCGTTTGCCTCGTCTCGGCTCAACGGGATGCTCCGCCGTGCCAGCGCCGCCGCCATGGTGCTCATTAAAAGCCAACGAGAGCGTAGATGATTTCCAAGCACGTGTTGCCTTTTAAAGGCTGATTGAATGAACTTCACTCTGTGTGTATTACGAATGTTCCACCAAACATGTGTTGGAACATGTTTGTAGTCCGGGAGGGGAATAATGCTAATCAGATTTTCAGCCTAAAGGACGAATGTCTAATTAGGGCATTTCGTTTGAGCTCTCAGTGCATCTCGCATTGACCCGCGAAATTATAATAACACTGTGACACCTTGACTTACGAGTTCAATCCGGTTCATTTCAAACTCGTAACTCAATTTACACCATGGAGACATGACGTCGCCCGGGTTGCTATTATGCCCAAATTTGGAAATGCTGATGCATGCAGCAGCCTACCAGGAAGTAAAAAAAAAAAATTCCGCTGGTTTAGACCAAAAGATTTTTCATCTAATGTTGCTAACCAAAATCCTAGCTTTGCTCATTTTCAGAAGGAGGAAGCGTTGACAGTTTCCGTGGAGCAGGACAGCGTTGGATTATTGTTATCCATTTTAATCTGTAAGTACTTCTATATTGTTTGTATATTTTCTGGTGACATATTTGAACTTTTTACTGTTTTGTTTTTTTTGCATGATACATACTTCTGCTCCTAATATTTTGAATCAGCTCAAGGGACTTAATTCAAGTAATTTAAGTACAACATAACATTAGCAAAATCCGACCGACTTTTGCACAAGCATGTTCAGGTACAAGCCTCTTGCCGCATCCCAGCCGTAACAGAAGACTTATCCACAGGATCCGGCCAAGCACGATAACGCCGCGATTTTGTGTTCTTTCACACAGCGACACACCACCCTATAATCGGTCGATGACATCATCGCCAGCTCTGGGTGTGTCCAAAGTTGCTTTCGACGCATGGAAGTGTGGCCTTCAAACTTCCCTGTTCCCACCTCTGTCCAAAACTACCAGCAGTTAAAATTGTCCAAATGATCTCTGTTCAACTGTCAAATTAATTGAGCTCCAGATTGCTCGATTGATTATGAGCTGTGTCCCAGTACGGAGAGAGCACGGGTGAAACTCCTGAGCAAGATTCTCTGAGGACCAATTAATGATACTTTTTTTTTTTTTTTTCCACTCGCTGCCAGTAAATCATTCTATTAGAAACAACCGAGGCAGTTTCATTTGTCTTACAGTAAGTACTCCAAAAGTGCATTAAGCATGCATGCAGCTAACAGGGGCGGGTCTAGGATCAGGTGGGAGGGGCCAGGTGGATCAAACCATTTGCTAAGCAAAAAGGCGGTGTACTGTATTATTGTTGTCAAAATATAACATTTTGAAAAATCGGGCTGGACTCGCCCATGTATGATTGTTTCCTGCATTTGTCCTTGATGACAGGAAGTTGTTTAGCTCAACCTGCCCACCGAAGTCCGAGACCTCCGTGTTAATGAGGGACGGAGAATGGAAGAATGTGTGGGCGGGTGATAACAGGTTCTATTTTCAGAGGTAAAATAACTTCACATTATACACTGATCCCATTAGTTCTCGCAGTGTGCACATTGTTCACTGTTATTAGTCGGAATTTTATGGCGTCATTATAGTGTCCCCCTTCGAAATAATATGACCAAATATTTCCTCTCAATTAAAAATAGATCAATTGGATCAAATAGATCATCTATATTAAATATAATACAAACAGTACAAAATATTTTTAAATATGTAGCTTTTTTAAATTAAACTTTTATTAATCAGGTAAAGTAATCGAGAGTCAATTCTCATTTTTAAACCAATTAAAATGCCACCAAGACAAAAATAGTTTGTGTATTTTTTTATAAAGCATATAATATATCATCCTAATAGATTCAACATGAACAAATGTATGACAAATTATTTTAAAAAGAAGTGCATGATTATAAATCCAAATGACAGATTGTACTAGTCTACGCATTTAAGAATATATCAAAAATATATAAGATATATTAAAACGTGTATATTTAGCGATTACAAATAAGTCATGAAAATCATCTGATATATGCCATATAAAGAATATTGCAAATGTATTAAAAACTCGAAACATTTTGAAAATATAAAAAAAATCAAATGTGGGAAATAAAAATCAAACAATTTTATGAAAGAAATATCTAAAATCCTAGAAATGATGTAACATATACGAAACACATTGCCGCTATCTTCAAATATGAGTAAAACATTTTAGTCTGTGTATTAAAAGCCTCATTAATAAATCAATGTTGAGATATTTTTGTGCCACTGTGACACTGGATCCACATTTAAAGTGACAGTGCATTTAACCTAAAGCCATCTATGGTGCTTTTTTTCCGCTACAGCGAAACATAATGAGTGCCGGGGAAAAGATGGTGACTCCTCTTCCTCCTCTCTTTCCCTTTTTTTTTTTTCCCCAAAACATTCCACGCGTGCACCGACTCCACACAGAATTTGAATTCATAAATGGATGGCGGTAGAAACCCGGACGGATAGTTACTCACCTCCCGCAATGGCGAGCAGCGCCAGGAGCAACATCAGCAGCCAACCTTCCTCCATCATCCTCATCCTCCTCATCGTCACCCTTCCGAGCCCGAAAGGTGTTCAACGAGGACCGCGGAGAATCCTCTTCTTCTTCTTCCTCACGACACAAACCTCCCTTCAGCGGCTACCTGCGGTACCCTGACGTCATGGTGAGCTCCTGCGCCGACGATGGAGGACCACCAAGGGGAAAGGACGCATATGGAAATCGTCCGCAGGTGAGCTTGCGCTCCGGCTACGAGTGGGGAGGGCGAGAGGGAGAAAAGGAGGGAGGGAGGGATGGATGGATGGAGGTGGTCTGCGGAGGAGTGGCGGAAGGGGAGGATCTGGTTCCTCCCCCCCCCCCCCCCCCCTCTCTCTTGTCTCCCCAGCTCGGCTAACGACGCCTTCCCCACGCAAAGTCACTGTTTAATATGCAACCACGCGGGACAGAACATTAGGTACACCCGCGCAATTGAGTTGCTGGTAGAATTTAACATTGCATCATACAGACATCACTTTCTAATATTGGAATTCTTCCATGTAGACAGCACGGTGGAGTAGTGGGTAACACAATTGCCTCGCAGTTCTGGGTTCGAGTCTAGTCTCATTTCTACACTTGAATGGTTGTTTTTTAATGTCACCTGCAGTAGCAAGAATTTTCTTTGCAATATGTTTTATGCAGTCCCACTAGTTTAAACACAATATTCGGATTAATACATATAATCCACCTGGTTTTTTTTAATCCATTTCACAGGGTAGCCATTTTGTCATATGCTGTCGACTGCAAATGACATCACATTAACTCAGAGCTCAGGCAACAACCAATCACGGCTCAGCTAGAGAAAACAGGAGCTGCTATTGGTCGTTGGTAGCAATCAACAAATTAAGTGATGCACTTGAAATCAGTTGTAGATAGAACATTTGAAATAATTCAAATTTGTACCAACATTCTAATTTGTGTTACCTCTGCACGAACTTTGTTTTTGTTGTGTCTTGCTAAATTCCCCTTCCATTTGACCTTTTACCCTTGGCAGAGGTTGATGTGCGTTATGGGGTTGTTGAATAAGACTGAGCAAATCAGCGGGTGAGTCACAGCGATCCGAAAAGAATGATGGATGAGTGTAAAAGGACAACAAAGTAAAGTGCGAGGAGGGAGGGAGGAAGGGAAAGAAAGGAAGGAGGAGGCGGTTGCTGTGGTGATGCAAAGAAATCCCAAAAAGTGCAAGACGCAGCGACCTGTTTCACCTTGACTGTTAAATGACTTGCATCGCACACGCGTGCAGATAACGCACGTATAGACGGGTGCGCGCGCAAATGCTTTGGCTGTAACGTCTTCCCTTCTCGTGCTATCTTTATCCACACTTCCTTCCTTCCTTCTTGGCCGCTCCTGTGCGGTGAATGAGCTGACCTGACAGTGCTCCTCCCCTGCACTGAGTGCTGCTGTGAGTCTCTCGCTGAATTATTTAAAAGCTGGGACCCCCACGAGTGCTTGTCTTCCCCCAACACCCTCCAGCTCCCTCCCTTCCTCCCTCCCTTCTCCGCGTCGTCCCTTTTTCTTCTCTCGCTGTCACTCCGGGCGCATCGTTACGTTTCGTGCTCATCTTATTGGTCCGTCGATGAAAGTAAACAGCTTCCAATTTATTGAGTGGGTTTATAAAAGTGTTATCGCGGCTTGACTGACAGCATTCATGCTAAGAGAGTCTGATTTAGTGAAGATTTGCATGTGCAAAAAAAAAAAACAGCCCAAAGTTGATTGCGCACGCAAATAAATATCCGCGCTTTATCTGCGAAGATTGCACCGAGCCAACGCGCTAAATTGTTTCACAGTGACAAAACGTCAATTAGCTGTGCACTTCTGAAGTTTCTAAAAGTTTTTTTTTTTCTCCAATGTACATTTCTGCACGGCTTGGTCATTTTAGCACACTGTAACGATTGTTACCGAAACAATAGCTAGTGCAGCAACAAACTCAATCTGAGCAGTGGATTGAGGACGACATAATGCGCGGCCTATTCCCGCGGGGGGCCTCTTGTTTGCTGTGACCTACTTCGTGGCTTTTAATTAGGCGGGCTGACCACAAGGCGTTACACAGATGGGAAGGAGAGGTGACGCTTCATCCGGGGGTGTCTGTTTGTTGTGTAACATTCCAGACCCGTCCGCCGGCAGCGGAAGAAATGTGACCGAGATTAACGCGCGTCAAATCACGGTGAGCATCACTCTGACATAGATTGACTTGTCTCCGACCTCCAATTAGAGACGACTTCACTCCAATTATGACGTCACACAAAGGGATTCTGACATCGAATGCCGCATGCCAAGCGCATCGCCACTCATGCAAGTCCCGGTTATTCATAGCTGTTTTTATATATCGCAGTCTGTCTCTCCCCCCCCCCCCCCTCCCCTCCCTGAAGAGATGGCCCTACCTCACTCTCACTAATCGCCATGGCAACCTGGTAATCCCTCTCTCTTTTCTCATGGTTGCACACGCATTGCTGAGACAGTCATGCAAACCTGTGTTTACTCGTGTGTTTGTTGACATGAACACAAAGACGGCTTTAAATGGTGCGAATAAGCTTCCAGCCTTGTTTTACTCGTGTTCATGTTTATGGTTATTACTCACAGATACTTTACGTTATACCTCTCACACGCATTACTGAAATACTCTCATGCTATACTTCTGAAAATATTCACAATTGACTTTTTTTTTCCCACTGATATGCAATACTGGAATATTGTATGCTTTTGTTTACAAGTGCAAAAATGAAAGTCAAATATAGCATTACAGTAGTGTATGTGAGCAAAAAAAAAAAAATCATTGGTATGCGTGAGAACATTTAATTGCGCACGTGAGCAGTAACGCTGAATTATGTCCCTAACGACCTTGCATGTATGTGCATCTGTAATTGATTACATACACGGCTTAGCGGTTTCATTTTAATTTCTCCTTTGCTAGTCTATTAATAACACACGGTGACAAATGCAACTTTATTGACTGGGTATATGCTTACAACAAGAATATACAGCCTTCATCACAATTTGGGGGGGGGGGGTTGATAAAGTCATCAATCACATCATACAGACATCATTGAAGGCAAAGATGGCCTGGGGAAAGAATGTTTAAAAAAAAAAAAATCATAAAAACCCCAAAATGTTTAATGCTCAATATATAATCATCATAAACATGTCTTTGTAAATTTAGCATGGCACTCGGAGCACTTAAAAAGGCAAACTAATGGGAAGGCGCTTTTTCATCAGCAAAAGACCGAATATTCATATCACAGTCCCGCTTTTATTCGCACACCTCAGCATTCTTTGGCAATTGTGCCGACTCGCAAGATTATGACCACCGTCCGTCCCCTTAACCCAAGGCTGCTCCTTCTAATCACTCCTAAAACTCTTCCTCTTGACGTCCAGATTGGCTGGCAAACGAGCCTCATTTTCTGGACGGATCGATACGTTGAGTGACAGGCGCGGATGGACGAATGGCTATACTCCAATCACTCGTATTGATCTTACAAAGCCAGTCTAATTGTCTGGCATTGCTCTTGATCGTGTCAGCACCTCTAAAGCGTCTTGGTAAAGCCGACAGCTTGAAGTTAACCCCCCCCTCACCCCCACCTTCGAATAAAATGGTACATTCCTCAGCAGCGCATCTTTGAGTAAACCTATCACGCCGGTTACAAATGCGACCTTTGCACGGCGTGCTGCAAGGTCATGTGCTCGGCCCCGGTGAAAGGAAGTCTGTGCGAGCGGTAGTGGTGGACCAGTTCGGGGATGCTGGTGAAGACGCAGCTACTCTGATCCAGAGTGTAACCCAGACCCTTGCTGCTCTTGGTTTGGGCCACGATGATGTGCACGCAGCTCTGACTGGTCCTGATATACGACAAGAAAGGCAACGGCGTCAGCTCAAAGAGAAATAGAGTCGTGAAATATACGCCGGGCTCGGATATGGGAATTTAAATCACTCGCTGTTATCTATACCCCGGCTAACTGATGGTGTGCAGTAGCCAAGGTTCAGTGCGTGTGTAAAGGGGGTTAATGATGAGGACTCTCAAATGAATGAGCAGCGTCGAACAAATGTGCACCGGGCCGCATGCACTCACACACTCACGCACACACACACACACACACACACACACGTAATGGCTCAGCTTTCAGGTTAGGTCAGGTCCGTGCTGATAGGTGGATTTATTCTGTGGACGACACTCGTTGATTTGTCATTTGTACTCAAAAAAACTTGCCAAATTATTTTCAAATCTTGTGTGACTGTGTGTGTCTGTGTGTTCCATACGCAAATCCTATTCCCTCATTTTGTGTGCTTTGCCAATTTTCTTTTTGTCATTTGTGTTTCCTTTTAACCATTGCCCACCATCATGTGTGAGCTACCTGCTATGCTAAGTAGCAACCGTGCATTATTTTTCTATAATTATTTTTTTCAAGATTGAAGAGATTCAATTCTAGATTCAACCATCCCCTATCCAAGAATTCAAAATAAATAAATAAATGGTACAGTCCTATTATGTCATATGACAAATGTTCTCTGTGGCGCTGAATCAAGCAAAGCATACTAGACTGCCCCCTAGATGTGAAAGTCCGAACTACACATTGAGTAACAGCAGTCTTCATATAGATTGTATGCATTTTCTCAATTCATTTCTGCACTTAACTTGAAAATGACAAAATTGTAATTATCAGTGGCTCATCGTGACACTCACTTGAGAGCGATGGAGTACTTGCTGGTTCCTGATTCGCTGTCTCTCACCAGGAAGCTGGCTTCCCTGCAACGCTGCAGCTGAGCCTCAGCCTGCTGCCGACTCACGCTGCCGTGGTACCAGCTTTCCCCGAGACGTGAAGGAGACAAAGTCAAGTGTCAAGAAGATGTAAAGGTGAGAGCACGTTAGAGCGTCGCGGAAAAAAAGACAAATTCCGTATGACTGCATGGAAACTCCATGAAGGCACAATGTGGTGTTGACGAGCAACTTAGCGGGGTACAAAATGACATTCAGTTGCTACAAATGCTGGCACGCTGCGAACGCGTACACCCGCTGGGTCCGTTTGATTTGAAAGGCCATGCTTAATGAGATGGAGAGAGGCTTGATGCACTTCAAGTCTCGCCACTTGCTTTAGAAGGGATTTACATAAGCCAAATTGTCAAAGGCTTTTTTAATGTAATTATTATAGTGCTGCCTTCAGATATAAGTGACTGATTTTTATTTTTTTTTGTGGGGTTGGGGGGACTTGCAAGCAAAAATTGAATTACAGGCGCTGAACAATTGATTGAATTCAAATCAAAATAGAGAATGAAATAAAAAAATAGTCTATTTTAATATATTATGTATATTTTATGGATAATTATTTTTATTTACTTAAAATATTTTAATTATTATTTTAGGTCTAATTTAAAAAAAGGGAGTATTTTTATATATGATGTATATTTTGTTTATACTGTAAAAATGTTGTCTCTCTTATGATCTGAAACCCCAGATGACAACATCAACAAAAGTCCATGCCGTTCCAATACTTTTGGACGGGACTGTATATCAGTTGCTAAACTGCAGACTGTGTGCCAACTAAATAAATATCGATCTTGCTCCTCACCTCTGCTTGTCCAATGGCAGGCCGGGGTCCACTTTACCCGCCTCCCCATCCAGCGGGGCGTTGGGCGAGGTAGGAGAAGGAGGTTTGTTGGGGCAGGAGGAGGACGAGACTCTCAGGGTGGGGAACGACGGGGTCGAGCTTGTTATCGGGGAAAGCTTGAGAATGGGCGACGAGGGAAAGGAAGGCGAGGAGGAGGAGGAGGAAGATGAGCTGGACACTAGCGTTTTGTGCGTCCAGTTCTTCTGCCTCAAAGTTTGCTGCTGCTGCTGTTGTTGTTGCTGCTGCTGCTGGCGACCAATCTCTTTAGCGGGGGAACAATCCACTGCCTCAAACTGGGCTGCAGGAAGCCACAAACACAATATCAATAAAACTCCATCAGCAAAGTCAACACATGTGCAGAGGATTGTTTAGCTTCCTGCGTAAAGCAAACAGATAGTACAGTGCTGACATGACTGTACAAATAAAGACCATGACACCCTTCCTTCCACCAACGCCCGCCCAGCCTCGTCACCGGCGCGACCGCCTACCTGACAGGGCTCGAACAATGTCCTCCTTCCTCCACTCCCAGGGTAGCTCGTACTCGGCGGCCGGGCGGATGTCAGACTCCGGTCGTGTGACGGGGATCCACACGCCCTCGCTGTCGCCCTCCAGTCTGCCTTCGTACGGCGTGTCGTAGATATTGGGTGGCGGCGGCAACGGCGGCCTGCCCTCCTCTCCCTTCCCCGTCGCCTGGCCTCGGTCGAGCAGCACGCACACTTTGAGGAGGTCCTTGGAGCCCCGGCGGCGAACCTCTGCAAAAATCGGGAGCCCGTGTTTAGACTTTGGTGAACACACCTCTGGTAGAATTGCAAGGATAGCTAAAAAAATAATAATAATCATTAAAAAAAAAAAAAAAGATAATAAAATTCATCAGATTTTGTCGATGAGGGATGGGTAGAAATGTGGAAAATAATTCATGGAAACATCAGAAAATATCCAAAAGTCAATTATTTGACCTGGCACTTTAATGGCACATCACTGAGGGGGGCAGTGCCCCGGCAGCCCCCCCTCTCTCTCACTCCGCCAGTGTGCATAATATATAAACAGTGATTACCATATCTGGACTTTATTGCCACGCTGAGCGGTAAAATATCGATATCATACCTGCGGCTTCCTCTTCAGCGAACGTTACGCTCAAGAGATTTACGACTTGCAAACAAACACGTCCAGTGTAGTGACTCTGCGTGAACAAACACAGTCCAGGCTGTTCTTTGTGCTGGTGACAGAGATAAAAAGATCTACGGCATCCTGCGCCCGTGTCACAAGTCGGAATGCGACTTGTGTTTCTGCGCAGGCCCGACAGGTAGCCTGTGTGTCTGCGCTATTGTGAGAGCAAACAATGGAACCACAGGAAGAAAAGGTCAGCGCCGGCTCGGATTGGCCCGGCCGGCCGGGCTAACTTCCTGACTGCTGGGAAGTGATTTGGGGGGTTTTGTTTTGGGGTGGGCTCAAGGGATTGTTGCATTCTGTTAACACGTTAAGTGTGTGTATGGGCGCAGTGGGGGCAGCTTCCTATATCAAGAGAATGGGGGCAAAGGAAACAGAGGCAGGAGACAGGAAGTTGGAAGAGGAAGCTGCGCCCATTGTCCCTTCACAACACTGTTGCCGTAGCAACCGACAAAGGGGATGGAAGTCGGCGTGCCGGAGCTCCCGCTCGCCGCTAACTTTTTTGGGGAACAACCATCCGACCTTACCTGTGATGATCACCTGGGCGTCGTAAGGCTCCATGTAACCGTCGTTGACTCCGGCTCGCTCCGCCTCCCTCTGTTCTTTGGTTTTCTCCGCGTCAAACGGATCGGCGTAGTCCTCGAGGATAATCAGCTAGAAAACACAAAAAAAGGCACGATGGAGATAAGATAAGCGCTGACTTGTTTGTGTGTAGGTGGGGGAGTCCCCCGATTGTTTGACAAGCGGAAATAGTGGCGTAAAGAGGTCAGACTATTATTTGATGTGACACAATGAAGGGTTCATTGTATTGTTTTCTTTTGCTGAGGATGGAAATTGGATACAGAGGTTCTCACCATGGGAACGGGAATAGAGTGGAAGCTCCAAAGAGGAGCACTATCAAGTAGTTTGGATTTCATTTTGGGATTGAAAATATCGTCATGTAAAATGTGTCAGTCAGTTATAGTGTGATTAACTTTTGCCCAAACAAAAACTTAGAAGAAAACAAGTCGGCATTTTAATTTGTCATATTATGCAGTGGTGCCTTGAGATAAATTAAATTGTGTTCAATTAATTCCATGACCACGCTCATATTAAATCAATGGAAATAACAAAAAGAAATGTGTTTTTAATTTAAAAAAATGTTATATACAATTACATAGCAGATAGTTTTGCCAGATTTACAAGGTGAGTGTTGTTTTATTATTGTCTACATGTGTTGCTGCACCATTTGTATTCAGCTATCCATTATAATACTGCAACACATAATCCGTCTATGGCGTTTTACATTTTGGGTGTGTCCCCAGATGAATGGATTGACACCAAGCACCTTCGTTTGAACCCATCAACCTTCCTCCTCTTCAATTTCACAAAATGAAGTCACTTACTGTTGTTTTAATGGCAGAGCGTCCACTGTCGGTGTCGGTTTTAGTCTGCTCGCTTTTCTCATTCACTTTGGGGGTCTTGTCCTGTTTGTCCACTTTGATCATCCTGCTAATGTAAGCCTGAGCCAGGCTGGTGGTCCTCGCCTGAGTCTTCTCCTCGGGCGCCTCCGACTTGTTGGAGGAGCTCTTACGATTTTTCCCAGGCGCCAGAGTTTCCCACACGGTTCCACCTGCAGAACCGGTGTTGTGGTTACGGCCCAACTCCGTAGCTGAGTTCTTCCGATTTCTCCCGGCCAGCAAAGCAGCCACTCCATTATCTTTACGCAGGGTTCCCTTCAGGCTGTCGCGGGAGAATGAAGGTTTGTGTCGTGTTTGTGGGCCCGATTCGGATGCCGAGCGGACTCGTTCGCTGCCATTCTTCAGATTGATGGGGAAGTCTCGAAACCATTTTGCCATGATTGCCTATCTAATACCAAATCGCGCCTCATAAACTTGAATTCTTTAAAGTGGCACTAACTTTACGCACGCA
This sequence comes from Syngnathus leptorhynchus, assembly GCF_054491065.1. Taxonomy (NCBI): domain Eukaryota; kingdom Metazoa; phylum Chordata; class Actinopteri; order Syngnathiformes; family Syngnathidae; genus Syngnathus; species Syngnathus leptorhynchus. Next base: position 2,812,378 of record NC_141202.1, read on the forward strand.
TTTTACGCACAGCTCAGGAACTTGTGCAATGCGTCAAAACTTTTTTTTTTCGTTCTTTCTTGTTTGAAATAATCCTATATTAAGAATATTGACCTGCACTCGCTGCGTTTAAAGCTCGCTGTCCTCCAGATGGATGTTCCTCCTGGCGCGTCTTGGGTGTCATCGACCGGTTCTTTGGGCCCTCACCTGCCCAAGTAACAACTATCCCCTCAGCTTGAAGAGAAGCCTTTCCAGAGCGAACACTCGAAAAAACTGGAAGATTTTCCTGCAGCCAAGTGAAGAGCCCATTACCGGTACGTGATACGCTCCGTCCAGCTTCTCCTGCGCACGGAAAATGAGTGAGGTGACTAGGAAAGTTGTGCGCAGACTTTTTGAGAAGTCCACTTTTTTTTTTTAAGGGGACGTGGCTATCTCGAATGGGCGGGGCTGACTAAACTCACTAAGATCACATGCAACATCTATTGACATCCAGTATAAGAGCTGCCTAATAAATTCCTGAATCAAAAGTTCATTTGTTTTGATTAACATGGACAGAGATGCATTAATTTGAATGACGGTGTTCTCAGATTGAACTTTTTATTTTTATAAAAGACTCTTCAGCGTGTGTTCCCCGACCCACAATTTATGTACGTTTATTTTTTACAACCCACTTGTGACTTGAATGGGAACGTCTGTGTGCTAGTTTGTGGGAAAAAAAAATAATAATTGCGCCATCTGCTGGTCAAAAAGGCAAAACAAAATGAGTTTCATCTGTCTTTATTCAATCTACTGTAAGTACACTTGTCTTGAAAATTGTAGTTATCGTTTTTTACGTTCATTGCGGTGCCAGTAAATTACTCACTAAGTTCCTGTTACTATTAGTCACAATACTGTTCTATAAATCAGGTTAAATGATTGACTGTGATTTAGCCAATAGAAGGCAGGGCCTACATCCAAGGCCCGCCTACATCTCACGCTGTCCGTCCAATCAAATCACTTATTCTGGAAAATCTGGGCGGGATCATCCCATCCCAAACGAAGGTAACAGGTTGCTCCCGACGCCGCACAATGAACTTCTTTCAACATCCATTAACGATTCTATCCTGCGTATTTTCGGATACAGTACGTGAAAATACACTAAATTATCTCAAAAAGCAACAGCGCCGTCGACGCGGAGGAGCCGGGAACGTGGGAAAAGTACGAGGTAACTTTTATTCTTTAGGTTTTTTTGTGGTGCGACGTTTCTTGTCAGACAGCTAAAGCAGACAATCTGTCAAGACGAGTTACTTTTTCACTGCTTTCTTTTGACGATCTTATTTACTTTTAAACATTTGTAAAGTCTTTTAAAAGTTACTATTCGTCGTAACTCACGCTATTTGAGTGGTTAGTTTGATTATACTTGGCTTTGATTAAATTCCCCTGTCAAATCAGCTCACGCGTATAATACACACTTCCTCCCGTCTGGTTTATTTTAATCACATCAAATTCGTTTAAAAACATCCAAAGATCTTTATCATCGTTTTTTTTTGGGGGGGGGGAAGGAGGAATAAGTATGCTGGGCAGGTCACCGGGAAAAAAAACTCATTAAACACAATAAATGGGTACAGCAAGTTTGTAGTCGACAATATATATTTTACAATTAATCGATAAATTCCTCGCGTCATAGAAATTCATCGAGGTGGATCATTTGAAGAGTGGAAACAATCATGGCATGCTTATCAGTATGTGCTGATGTGGTCTAGGAGGCAGATAGTTATATAAGTATTTGAAAAAAAGTTTCAAATAAACAAAAAATCATCATCTCTGAAAGTTGTACATGAGGGAGAGTCTGTGCGGAATGTGAAAGAAGGGAGTGTGAGTTGTTTTATCTGATCTTAAAATAGTGTCATTTGTCTTCTGGTTTCAATGTAGCTTCCTCTTTGTTTGTGCCAATGAATGTTTTCCTTGTAAAGAGAAAAAAAATCGCAGTTTGTTATGAATGACAAAATGGAGAGGGGCCCTGTTTGTATCTGTGAGTGACTGTTATCTTTATACAAGTGCATTTTTCTCTTCAATTAATATACATTTTTGAATCTAACTCTCTGATTGCTATATTGATTTAAGAGTGTAACCTACTTTCCACACTTAAAACAGGTGACTCATTAATGTGACATTTCCCAAGTGCTTCAAAACAAAGCTGTGGTTTCTCTACGCTAAGTATGCTCCACACCTTTTTAATGACACAATCATATTTTGTCCCATCTGAAACCAAGTTGAATGTGTGAGAGTTAGTTTGGTTTCGTGATCGTCAAATGAGCAACTCTTTTGTTTTGTTTTTCTTTGCGACTTTCTCCAATGAGTATCTCTTAAAGATGCACCGCGGTCTCTCTATGTTTTGGTTTTATACATCCCACTTGTGCTAAAAATAAAGCCAAAGGAAGTATGAATTATTATGACAGATTTAACTTCCAATTAGTTTTGCTGTTTTGGAACAACTCGATGGTATATATCGGAAAAAATGGGATTTGCAGACACACTATCAATTGTCATAATGAGCTAGCTCATAATGGAACTAGCACGGGAGGTTTGTGTGTGTGTGTGTGTTTTTGGCATTCTCAGAATAACTGCCCTTGTTTTCCGCCCCAAATCAGCCGGACAATAAGATGAGTCGCCCCTCACCCTTGTCCATCTCTGAGCAGCTCTTCCTCAATGTCAAAGCTTGGATGATGGAGCAGATATGAACTCCCATCAATTTCCAACTTTGAACACTCACTGGCGCTGTCTTGCCACATTTCTCGATTGGAACGGTCAGCGCTCGATAGCGTTTGTTCGACCTTGCCGCAAAGACGGAGCGGCTGCAGGATTTGTGCTCGGCTGCACAAATGCGATGCGACGCCGCTTCCTCTGCAGCTCCCACAGGGCGGAAAAGAAATCGACTAACTGTGCACTAAATGTGATGATGCAAAGTCACACCGCAGCCACTTAGATAGTCTCAAAGGTCTTTCGTGAGTTTTCCAAAATGATTTCCCTCCTGCCAAACTTTCTCGAAAGTCATGCAATGTTTGCAGTTTTTGATACCAAGTACCGATACCATCAAAAAATATCACATTTGAATAAACTTGTAATCTCTAGCATAGATAATGATTTACTGTCACGTTAAACCACTGCACTCTAGCACCAACTACCGGTGAGGAGGAATCTCGCAGCGTCATTTTCCTTTTTGACCTAATATCAGTGGCTGGTATCTGCATTCTTCACGAGTACTCGATACCTTGAAGTAATACAGTACATTTCAAAGAAAATGGATGACAAATTTTTGCTTTGGTTCTTGTCCATAAAGGTTGTCTGAAGGGACAACGCTCAAATGTGTGTGTGTGGTCTAGTTTCTCCGCTCAGGCGAAAGTGATACAAGGGTGTGTGCTTTCAGGTTAATCACTAATGCGGAGCAACGAGGACAAAGTCCACACAGGCAAATGTTATAAGTATGAACTTTGTATCCTTTAGCCGCTGTTTGCAAAGCCAAGTTTGGACTTTTCAGGCTCACTGGCGAGCGAGGTATTAATGATTTGATTTGTAAAGCTTCTCTGCGCAAAACGGTGGCCGGGGAAAAAGTGTTTTTATTGTTTTAGTGGCAATAAATCACTCGTCTAAGAAACGAAATTCACCAACCAGACTTGACGTCTCATTTTTTGTTCTCGCCAGTGTTGACATGATGAACACATCATCCTCCGGCCGCAGGACTCCTGTGGACCACGGCGTCCAGATCCGCTTCATCAATGACCTGCGTGACTCCCGAGGACAACCGGGTTCTCAACCCAAGCCCAAGTCTCAGAGCTCCTCCAAGTACGGCGTGGCGGTACGGGTGCAGGGCATCGCCGGGCAGCCGTACGTGGTCCTGAAAGACGGCAAGAAGGGCGACTCGTACGGGGTTCAACTCAGGACTCAAGACAATTCGGGCTACAGTAGCCTCCCTCGCAAGAAGGAGAGGGGCGAGCTCGCCGCGCAGGGGGCTGATGATGGAGGGGGGCTCCGCCGGGCCCAATCTCACGGATCGCTCCTGGAGAGAGACGGGGAGGGAGGGGCCGGCCATCAGGAGTTTCAGCTGTCTAGACCTCCGGGGGATGGCAAATCCGGCAGCTATGGCAACCTGGACAGCGGGCTGGGGGTTCGAGGAGAAAGAGAAGCGGCCCACCATATGTGGGAGGGTTCACAAGTGAACGGCTCAGCGGGGTCACAGAGCGAGAGACGCCACTTCTCCAGCCCGCCTCGCCAGGCACCCGCCGTCAACAGGTTTGACCACGGCAGGGGCGGACGTCAGCAGACGGCTTCGTCGCCATCCCGAGATGCCCGCGGCGCAGTTAACCACTACGCCTCGACTCATGGCAGCCCGGGACGCGGCCAGAACGCTCCCGCTCACTCGCCTCATCAGCAGCCATCGGCAGGCAGATATGTTGCCGTGGAGACGCAGCCACGAGTAAGAGTGACCTTTGTCAAGGGGGGGCTGAATTTTTCAGTCAGATTATTATTATTATTTTTTTCTCTTCCATTTTTAGGTTACCCCTGACCTTTTGCTGGACCAGAGTGCTGAGATGAGCAGAGAGGAGGAACAGATCATGCAGACTATTTATAGCATCCTCAGAGAAGGGTACACACCTTCATTCCTTTGCTCCGCTTATAAAATGAACATTTTCTTTCTTTCTTTCTTTCTTTCTTTCTTTCTTTCTTTCTTTCTTTCTTTCTTTCTTTCTTTCTTTCCACTAAACATCATCTATCCATCTTTCCTTCACTCGTTGATTCACTCAGTCTTCTCTCTTTCTTCCCCCAGGACCAACGAGAGTGATGTTACCATCAAGCACAAAGTCAAGATCATCTGTCAAAGGATTCAGAACCTTCGGGTCTGCTCCCCCCCCCCCCCCCCACTTATCTTACGTTCACTTGCATCAGTCTAAGCGTTAACAAATTCTCTCACGTTTGTCTTCACCAGCATAAAGACCCGTCCTTGGACTTGATGAGAGAAAAGAGAGAGCTGGAGCGGAAGGTGGCGGAGCTGCAGAGTGCCTTGCAAGAGCAGCGAAGGGTAGGTGGAGCACGCACTCCAAGGCACTCCATGCAGGTCTTGAAATAACAACAGTAAGGAATGACGTCGTGAGTGGCATTCCGCTTCAAGTGTTTATGCCTTTGAAACAATCAAGAGGCCTCGCTATCCTGCCGAGTGTGCTTCAAATTAATGCTCGGCTTAAGCCGATAAATCCTCCGCGCTGGTCAGAGGTGCGCGCGTACACAAGAATTTAACTTCATTACATATTGTCTTAAGGAAGTTGAAGCCCATAATAACTTAATCCTTTTTGCGAATTGATCTCTGAGTAATTGCCACCAGCTTGGAGCTCATTGTTTACGCTCGGCATCCATCTCGGTCCAGCGTTGTCATTAATTTATCATCGGCGCTTTTGTGCGTAGGGATCCCTCGGTCGATCCGATAAAGCTTTGAAAGATGAGCTGGACTCCTGCTTGGATGCAAATCTGCAACTGGAGGAAACGTTGGCCCGGAAGAAGAAAGAACTCCATGAAACACAATCTGAGTGAGGAACAGAATATTCCTGCAAAATAAGATCCCGGTTTGGATTTGACGAGCGGGTCGTCTCGCCTTCCCCCCGCAGACTGACGCAGCTACGAATAGAACGAGAGAACGCCGAGGCTCGCTCCAGAACCATGGAGGACCAGCTATCCGAACTCCAAGATGAACTGAGAAGAGAAAACGTCAACAGAACAGTACGACCGCTCATAAACAGTTACGGCTGACCCCGACGGGAAGTTTTGAGATCCGCCGTCTCCCGGCAGGACGTGGCCACGATGGAAGCGGAGATGCTGGAGGTGTGTCGCCTGAAGCAGAAGCTGGAGGAGACGCTACGGCAGCGCGAGAGGGAACTGACGGCGCTGAAGGGAGCGCTCAAGGCCGAGGTGGCCACGCACGACAAGGAGATCGAAGCGCTCCGAGAGCAGTACAATGCCGACGTGGAGAAACTGAGGAGCAGCATGGAGCAGGTGTCGCAGGTATGCATTTGATTTTTGTCTCGTCGTCGAGTTTTCTCGTCTGAGGAACACCTTGTAATCTTCTCCCAGTCTCACGCCGGGATCGAGGCCGAGCGCTTGCGTATCAATTCGTCGGTTCGTACGCTGCAGCAGCAGTTGGAGGACTGCAGGGACGAAAGCAGCCACTGGATGGAGCAGTTTCACAACACTAGGGATGAACTGCGCTCTACAAAACAAGAGTAAGAGATTTTTGTTTTGTTTTTGGGGGGGGGGTTGCATTTATTTTTGGGTCAATGTAATTATGACTTTTGTTTCAAATATTTTTTCTTTGAAATGTTGCGTTTTCCTTTTGTGTGAATTATTTTCCATGTGAACATATTTAACTTCAAAATTGCCCAAACTGTAGACTTCGTTCAGTGGAAACAGTCAATATTGATTCTGTAATGACTAACATTGCTAATATTACTCATACTAATATTAATTTTCTGCATTCCCAATTAAGACTTCTTCAAATCCGACTGGAGAAAGAGGAGAGTGAGGAGGAGCTGAAGGAACTCCAGGACAAAGTCAACACTATGAAACAGAAGATGCCGGACCGGAACCAAACGCAGAGCCTCAACCAGGTGCCGGAGCGCACTCACACACATTTGAGGAAATCTAAAAAGACCACTAAAAGCATTTTGTCCCTCATAATCTTGTGCAGGAGCTTGAGCGGCGCAGCGCTGACCTACAGAAGGCAAAGTCCGACTTGGAGAAGCAGAAGACGGAATTTGACAAGAAGGTGATGGAGACGATTGCCGTCAAAAAAGCTCACCAGGAGCAAGAGGCAGAACTCAAATACGAGATTGACCGGCTGAAGAACCAGTTGCAGAGGGCCAAGGATGACTATACCAAGGCTCAGGAGAAAAACAAAAAGGTTCAACCTAAAAGAATGACCACATGTTTTGTTTGGCACAATATCCAACATTTCCGTTCTTATCTCCAGCTGCCAGACCCGACCACCGTCTCAGAACTGGAGCAGAAGCTCAGCGAAACGCAAACTGAAGCCAGCCAGCTCAAAGAAAAACTCTCAGCGGCTGAGGACGAACTGGAGGCCGGTAAAGCCCGCCTAAGCAGATCTCAGGCGGACCTGAAGTCTTTAGAAGATGCCCAGAAGGAGCAGAGCGAGTCCCAAACGCGTCTCAAAGACAAAGTGTCTCGGTTAGAGGTAAGATTTCCTCTTCGAAGCCTAAAATCAGTCAAGATGATTGCGCTGATCACGGCCGTGCCGTCTTCAGGCTCAACTCCTGACGAGCAATGCGCAGAGCTCCGAGGCCGAGCTGGCCCTCCACAACGAGGTGAGGGGCCTGAGAACCGAGCTGGATGAGGCCAAGCGAAAAGCATCCCGCCTGACACAGGAGCAGCGGGAGCTCAGCCAGCGTGCGGACGACGCCGAGAAAGAGAAGGAGGCTCTCAAGCAGAACGTCAGCCACACAGAGGAGATCAGACAGCAGCAGGCCAGAGCGCTGGAGAAAATCAACAAAGAGGTAAGAAGGACACGCTGCCCTCTTGTGGCCATGTTTCAACCTGGGCCTAGAAATTCAAAGAATAGAAAAATGGCATTAATTTAAATTAAATTATTGTCGGTCTTCCTATATAATTTTTTTAAAAAGTTTAAAAATAATAATAATAATAATAATAATTAATGTTGGTCTTTTATTTTTGTTCAATATTATCTTTATTTATTTTTCCCTCTGCCTGTCATATATTTTGGGGGCAATTTTTTATGTATCAAAAGTGGTATCGGTACTATCAGTGACTACTCAAGAACCGGTATCGGGCTGAAAAGAAAGTGGTATCGGACATCTCGACATAAAATCAGCTATATAATTCCTTCATTTCTTCCTGCTTTGCCCTTCAACTCCCCCCTCTTGTCTCGCTGTCAGTTCGAGTCTCTCACCGTGTCGTCGCGAGGCGAAGTGCAGAGTCTCAAGCTTCAACTGGAGGAGCAACGAGAGCGCGCCCGCAAGGAAATGCACGAGGTGCAACGTCACGGCAGCGACGCTCAAACCGAGCTGGACAAAAGTCAGACAAATCTCAGGCGACTGGAGGAAGAGGTGGGTGATGAAGAGCGAGTTTGACGCCAGCGTGCCTAACACGTCCGCGACTCCGTGCAGCTGTCGCGACAGAAGAAGGAGCTCCTTCTCGCGTGCGAGGAGAGGGACAACCACCAGCTGGATAAAGAGATGCTCACCAACAGATTGCGCCACCTGGAGGCGGCCGTGGAGACGGGCAAGAACGGCCTCAACGAGAAGACCAGGGAGATTCGGATCCTGGAGGTAAAACGTTCTTGTTTCCGTGTTTTGGTACGCGAGGGGAACGAAGAATGCGACTGGAATAATTGAGAGAAAACGAGACTAAACATATTAGAGACGTGACCTCCTTCTTACCCTTTCAGGACAAGTTGAAGCGTTTCGAGCTAGATCTGGAGGAGGAGAGGAGCAGCGCGGAGATGTTGACAGAGCGTGTGTCCAGAAGCAGAGACCAGATTGAACAGCTGCGTGCTGAGCTCATGCAGGAACGCTCGGCCAAACAGGACCTGGAGCTGGACAAGAACACCATGGAGAGACATGTGAGATCATCATCCAAAATTCATCCTTTGGGTTTTTAGATGTGTGTTCTGATTTGTTTACGTGGTCACAGCTGAAGGAGTTGAAGGGGCGTCTCGCCGACATGGAGGGTCAGTCTCGCTCGTCGGCCGGGACCTCTCAGCTGGAAAGCAAAATCCAGGAGCTTGAGGAACAGCTTCGCACTGAGGACAGGTACGCTAGTTTATATATCCTTTAACTACACCTGCTGCAAGGCAAGTTTTATTTTTTTAAATGTGTCCATATCTGAAGGGAGAAGAACTCGCTTTTGGCTAGCCAACGCCGTTTGGAGAGGAAGCTTAAAGAGTTGAACATGGTGATGGACGAGGAGAGAGAAACACACACCAATCAGAAGGACCAGGTCGGCACATTCTCAATGTTAACCGCCGCTTCTGACGCAATGGACGAGTGCTCACCCCCTCCCCTCCCCTCCCCCTTCTGCTTTCTTGCAGCTTACTCTAAAAGTGAAGGCCCTGAAGAGGCAGGTGGACGAGGGCGAGACCGAGTTGGAGAGGATCGACACGCTGAGGAGGAAAGCTCAGAGAGACATGGAGGAGCAGACGGAGTTGAAAGAAGCCTTGCAGGCGCGGGTCACCGCTTTGGAAACGGAACTGAAGTAAGCCCCGCCCCCTTTCTTTTTTTTTTTCTTTCTTTTTTCCTGCTTCTACTCGTTTCTTCACTTACCTCACCACATTGGTAATAGCGGGTGTGTTCAACAGCACCTCTTTGCGTCACGAGAAGTGAAATTCCGATGTGGACACTCCTCACACACCTAGAATAAGTTTTTGATGCGTGTGATTTATTTCACATTGCACTTAAGATTCAGCAGCACGTGCCAATCAATTGCATCACTCAGGAAGCCTCAGGCGCTATTCCTGGATCATGCTCAAGTGCAGTTCCTTGCCACGGCCACCAGAGGGAGACATATCCCTTCCCTGATAATGATAATAATGCATAAGATCAAGAAGGCTCACATTTTAGTGAAGATTAAAGAAATGATGCAGCAGGTGAATTTAGAGTCTAAATAAAACAAAAATGAATTTTTACAGACGCAAAACCACGGCCAGCATGCGTCCCGCTTTGGATTCATCCGCTCTCAGCTCAGACGACGACGACAGCGTTTACGAATCGTCCATCATCGCGGCCATCCTCACCGATAGCAACCTCCAGACCAGCGCCTGTTGAAAGCGGCGTAGCGCACCTTTTAGACGAGTTGCCTGAGGCAGTCATGGTACGACGGTAGCACTGAAGACCAGCTGGGTGGGAGTGTTATGAAGGTTAGTGAGGTGAATTGAAGGAAGCTCAACTTCCTCCAGGTGGTTTCCTTCTCAGCGTACATGTGCAGGCAATATTTGGTACTGACTGAAAATGAACCAGCTGGTGCTGCAACCTTTCTATGCAATCCTTTTACACAGAATATGTATATCATGCCTTAAGAGATAATAATCAGGACAATTTTTGTACTTCACATGCCTGTTTTTTCATTTTTGGAGTCTTCATTTTGTATCTAGTTTGAACAAATTAGCACTACAATGTATTGTTTATTTTATATGTTAAAGTAATTAAATGGAATTTTAACAGGTTTGTACTTGGACAAATATTTCACAAGTTTGATGTCTTTTGTATTGCCTTTAGTAAAAAGAATAATAATCTTCATTCATTAAACATGTTTTGGCCTTTTTCCAGGATGTCATTGCAGTCATTGTGTTTATTTTGGGACATTTTTTTTCATATTTGCAGTAAGAATCACACATCTCCTCACTCCCACATGAGAGATGTGCAAGTGCTCAGTCACAATGCACGAAACAAAAAAGTTCAAGCATGTGGCAGCAAGATTCACAATTTCTGGAATTAGGCCCTCAATTTTGTTTTTGAGCAGTGCCCATAGGGAACATAATGAATCTATACCACCAATATTTTGAAGAATTTGTTGGGTTTAAAAAAAAAATAAAAAAATAACTTATTTCATTGATTAATTAAATAAATTAATTGATTTAAAATGTATTTATTTGATTTAATGAAAATAGAAATGAAAAAGTAATAAAAGTAAATACAAAAATCTGTTTGGAGAACCACCTGAGATACCCCCCTAAGGAAAAAGTCCTATCTCCGCCAGTGCATGCATTTGCAGGGCACCATTCAAAATTCACCTATTCACTGTCTTTTTCTATGGAAGCTATTTGATTGAGCTATTTTGTGGAACTTTTTGACTCGCACATTCCACACGCTTAATCATAAATCATTGATGTACACTCCTCAACCAGGTGTCAAATGATGGATGATATTTTACCTCATCTATGATTAACCAGGCTTAACTGGCAATGTGTTTCCTCGCTACTGGCCTACAGTGTTGTTGCATTCTCTTATCTCCTGCTGCAGGATTGTTTGTGTTTGTCATGAGCCCCATAATGACACAGAAAACAAAGTCTACTCCCTACAATTCTCATCAGCGGCTCTTTTTTTTCCGTGACCCACAGTTATCCTGAGAAGTGCAAATAAAGAGGTTGAGGATGAATGCTAACACAATCGCTGATCCTGTTTCTTTGACACGAGCCGCAAATCATTGATTCCACGCCAAAATAATTTCGAACTCCAAACGTTTGATTTTTACGGTTTAAACAGACATGAAAGACCTGGAGGTTCTCCTACGTGAGGACTTTAAACCTCCCGTGGAGCTATTATGTGACAAAAAAAGACAGACTATCCAAACTATGCAAAGACAGAAATTGATTTTTTTTTTTTTTAATTCTCAATCTATAAAACTGATGCAAAATGTCCAATGCAAACTCGTTCAAGAAAATCTTGTAAGCAACAAATGTCAAATAGAAAATTCATTACGCTGAAACAAATATGAATATCTACTACAACTTAGTACAAAACAAAGTATTGTCGATGACGTCACAACTTGGACTGTCAACTGATACTACGCCACCCATCTGGTTTGAGCAAACCTGCACATTAAATTCCTTCTGAGGGCGGGCATGGAGTTTCCAGTACTACTACGATGCTGAACAAGGAAAACCGTCACCTGGGTATGTTTTGAAAGTTTTTGTTTATTGTCGAGAGGCGTAACAGTTCACATCATTGTTATTTTTAGTACGCGTGTTTTCTTCCCCATTGGACTTCTGTGGTGAGTTAGAAGATGCTGAGGATTCCTTCACACTTCGCCATTTTCCAAAAATATCAGTTTGTCGATGATGTTTTTTTATTGTGTTGTAGGTCGGGCTGCGTTTTTCTGACTCACTCCGATTTGGATGCAGTTCTGGTAACTTTGTGCCTTATGATGTCATTCAATGGCTGCATACCTTTCATATGAAAGAGTCTCAGTGAGATAATGTCACGTCTTCCTCCCGTTTGCGTCATGTTGTGGGTGCTAAGTGAGTTTCTTCTTCTTCTTCTGTGCAGCTGTTGTCGTTTCAGTTTCATTTAGCATCATTCCCGCTTTGTCCCTCGCTAATGACATTAAGGTCTTCATCCTGTTGGAAGTCTGCGCCCATCTGGATCACTTGGGATCAGATCAACAGCAATGGAACAAAAACTCAATTATCTTCTAATTCAAAACAAAAGACCAAAAAAACAACAACAACTTTGTAGTGGGACACACCATTAGGTACACAATCTAAATAAAAACAGATGTATGAAACATGCATAATAAGGATCAGTTTTAATGTCAAAGTCTAATATAAATGAAAAACTAGGACGAGTAAACTCCATGATGTCCTTTTAGGTGACTTTTATCCCTTGAAGTGACAATGGACCAGTTTCTCTTCTCCTCCCGTCCATTCCTTTTCCCGGCTCATCTCCTTATTTGGGCGTCTGCTTTAAAGTGGGCGTGTCCTAATGGTGACGTACTTATGTCAGAGCAGCCCGGTGTGAAGTGTTCAGACCTGCACTGCCTCCCGGGACAGACAGCACAGAAGCCGATACCGGAACTTGTGCTCTTCACCTGGACTCTTTATTTATTCTTGATTGATAATTCTCTTATTATTATTGTTATTACATGAGAGATATGATGATGACTAACGGCGGGACCAGAAGTCTGTGCACAGTGGAGGACATCAGAAAGCAGCAATATGACCAGGTCAGTTTTTAAGTATACTCTATCTATATTTTGTATATATTTTTTTTCCTTCTAAAATGTTGATGTTAATCTACACATAAAGTTTTTCACGAATTAGAATTGCAGAAAAATGTCATTTGAATGGTGACACCAATTTCTATTTGGACCCAATTCAGACATTTCATCCGATCAAGGTCAAAGTCCGCTTTATTGTCAAAAAGGCACATACAATGAATAAACAAGAGCCATGAATAAATATAAATAAATAAGAGGAGCAAAAATGGAGCAAGTGTGCATACAGGTTGCAATTTGTTGGCTCAAAGGTAATCCTGATTTAGATATCTAAACACATTAAATTGGTTTGAAACGGAATCAGATCTGGATCCCACTTGGGTTTTCATGACATCATCATCGTGGTCTGATTTTGCAGGTTTTTCTTGTTAAACTAAAACGTTGCGACTTAAGAATTAGAGCAAACAGCCTGCGAGGCCTTTTTCAATTGACAAGCAGTGACAGAGGCACCTGTGCGAGCGACGTTCCTTTAACCAGCTTAGACAGCACGCACACACTCAGACACGTCGGGGGGGGCACTTTGGCCGATGAACGTCACCGAGATGGAACCTGATGAACGTCACCGAGATGGAACCTTACCGTCATGGTTTAATTATTTACCCACACGACACTTTCACCTCATCGGTCCAGGTCACTTCATGTTGTAAGGCATCAATCTAGATCACTTAATGTACTTTTGGATTTTATGACTGTACTTTTATTGTGCTGTAAAAGTCATAGCGTGCAAAGTTCGTCAACAGACGGACGATTATATTTGATGTGACGTTTGTATTTGTTCAGGATGATGTGAAATTGCAAATTCCAAGTGCAAAGGCACAATAGCAAATGATTGAGGAGCAACTCATCCATTTGACATTTGAGGCTAATTTACATTTCATGGAAGCAAAATAAGATTTCTGAAATATTCGAGCGCTCAGTTGACCTGACCAATCGAAACTATAAAGTACAACAACAAAAAATCGCTGACTTCATTTGTGCGAGAGATTAGGTTCATGTTTATGATAACATAATAACACTTTGATTCATTACATTTTCACGTGTCAGCTGAAACCAAACATCTGGACACTGCTAATGTTCGGAACCTGTCTAGGTGTGCCATTGACATTAAAAGTGCGGTAAGGAGAACTCAATTAAAAACTAAAAACAGTTTGGTAATTCCATTTAATAAATAAGCACAAGTAGCACGTGAGCAGAATAACCTTTTCACACTGCACTTAGTTTTCTCGGTTTGTCACTCTGAAACCACTCCCCCAGTTCTTCTCAAATCAAATTCTCTTGAATTTTGAAGAGTTTTCATCTGTCCCACGCCCACAGAATGCAACACGCCATTCTGTTGCCCTCAAAGCACACAAACAACAAACATCAACAATATGCTGCATGTTGTTAAGTGCAGTGTGAAAGGTTAAAAAAAAAATTCTAGTTTGCGCTTTGTTTTTTAACTTAGTAAAAAAAAAAAAAAAAAATTCCTTGGAGGTTGTAAAAGCCCAAATATGTGAACCTCACGTGACTGAGATTGATGCCATCTGTGCTTCAAGTAGACAGGCCAGACAAGATAGTGATTTAGTACGCAAGAAAGCAGCGCTTGCCATGCGTGGAATGCAGCAGGTGCTTTTCGGGATTTCTCTCGCCGCGCTCGCATAATTCACCCTAAGCCTCCCGTCTATGCCAAAACAGAGAACAAAGTGTCTCCGTCGCCTTTTAAAGCCTCTGGCCCTAGCCGGCCTGCGTGTAGCTCACCATCTTTTGTACCCTTTGTTGGTGTGTGCGCAAACCCAAGCTCACATTTCAGCCTTGCTATGGAGTCAGGATTTACACTGAATCACCTTGTGTATTTTTTTTTTTTTCCACTGCTCCTTTTGTTTAATGGAGGCTGTCTAATGTTACAGCTGCTGGCATTTATTTGTAAATAGTTCAGTGCGCCGCTTGTGTAATACCTTCCCAACAATTGTGCCTCTGTTCCTCCCCCCCCCCTTTTTTTTATTGGACCCCTCCTTCCAACCTCAAAAACCACCCAAATAGTCCAGCCGAGCGCTCTTATGTAAGTGAGCAGGCCACGTCAAACAAAAATAGGAATTTATAGACTTGTGTTTTTCATACTGTCGGAGGACCGCCACACCCCCTATTTGTTATTTCTACTGCTCCTGTATTGTTCTTGCTGTGCTTTTGCTGACCAGGTTGTTTTTTTTTAGACCACCACCAAGCGCTTTGAAATGGAAACCTGATGGAGAGTTCGTTTGTTTTTGCAGCCTCTCTGGATAGAAAATGAAGATAGAGGAGTTTAGTTTCTCTTTTTGTTGTTTGGGACATCATGGCACAGTCTTTCCTGCCTCTGAATATAAATGGTAGCATCCTGTTTATTCCTAATTCCAAATGCCACCACCATTATGACAAACAATAAAATACAGTAGCATAGTAGGCATAAGTGTTCAACATTTTATCCTGCAACTGGATCCTGTTCTTGTTTGTCCGGGATCCCCCGCACCATTTCCTAAAATTGTGACTTTTGATTTACTTAAGTACACAAATGGCGACAAGGTTTGGCTTTTGGAATGCAGGAGGAAGTCACTGTGCTGAAAGTCGCTCTTTTGTTTAGGGGAATTTTATTTGTCCTTTGTCTGTACAAAATTTGAGGAAACACAAACCACAAAAGCAGATGAGCTGAGGTTACCATGGTGATAGCAACACAAGTATCAATACTTCTTCATTTTTGAACTTTTAATAAAGTCAATAACTTGACTCAAATGGACATGACTCCTTTTAAGGTGGAAATTTAAAAACCCGCAATTCGTTTTTTTTCCGTCAGCTGGCCAAACAATGAGGTTGACGCAAACGTAAGTACAAATGGAGACAAACGATGGGAACGGCCAGATCAAGTCACACACCCACACTCACGGAAATCATCACCCATAACACATATCAAATACCACACCTGTTAACCATTACACACACACAATTCATTTTTTTATTGAATACATCACTTATTGATTTAATATCAAGACACTTACGTAACTGATATTTGCGTGTTTACAGTCGTAACATTGATCTTTGCTTATCTCCTATTTGGCTTGGAGTCAAGACACCACAAGACTTGTTTGGAATGTGTTACGTGATGTCGCTGACCTCCTCCCTCGCATCCGCGAGGGCATCAATTGGGAGGGGGGGGGGGTTCCCTACATTGCAACAACACACACACACGCCCTTTCACTTCCTGGCAGACGCTTTTCCTGCTGACTTCCCTCCAAGTTGTATTATGTCGCATGTGTGTGCATTCTGCAATAAAGGCACTTTTATGCCTTGGTTGCCACGGAAACCATCTGTCATGCCCGAGATGGAATCTGTCTGTCCACATTCTCAGAAATCCGCCTCCATCGCGCTCAGTTTAAAGGAAACAGTGATTCTCTGTGGAGCCTTCGATACTTTTTACTTCCACTTCTGACATTTGCGTCCCCCCCCCCTCGCGCCCGCCTCTTTCTCGCTCGTTCCCTCCCTCTGTCCCTCCTCGCCTTGTACATTTAGTGACTCAGTTTCTCCTCTGCTTTTTTGAAAATAGTGGACTCCCCATCGCATAACGGTCTTTTTGTGCGTTCTCCTGTTGCTTTTTTCCAGGGGTGCAGGAGACTGCGGCTCACTCTGCATGAGGACAACCAAGCGGCTCGCAGCTCGGGCCAACAGCACAGAAATAAGGTAAGACTTTGTTTGGGATGTTATCTCACGCCATTGAGGATTAGGTTTGCATAGATGCTAATTCAAAATATTACAAATTTAGCCTCTCTAAAACGAGTCAGTATTTTTCCAAGGATTATCTTTTTAGAATTTGGTCATATTCGATGATTAATTTTTCTAAATGTATTTGTATTTTTTCATTTCCTTAATGATTGGAACTATTTTTAACAACTCTATTTTGCATTTTTTTTTACATCTATTTATTCATTTCAATTAATATTCTATTTTCTGTTTTGTATTGTT
Source organism: Syngnathus leptorhynchus (assembly GCF_054491065.1). NCBI lineage: Eukaryota > Metazoa > Chordata > Actinopteri > Syngnathiformes > Syngnathidae > Syngnathus > Syngnathus leptorhynchus. The sequence goes on from NC_141202.1 coordinate 2,829,091, forward strand.
TACATATAGATTTTTTTTCCTTTATATTATATTATTTTTTTTATTTTTAGGCCCCTTTACTACTCTTTACTACTTTCTATAATCATCTGAACATACTGTGCTCTAAAATCAAATACCACATTTGGGTTAAATGCTATCCTATTTGAAGTGAAAAGCCATGATGCACATTTGGCAGCAGTTTAAATGTGACTTGAAAAATCCCCTTTGACATGTCAAGCTATTTGAGATATCATGTGTATGTATACATTTAATATTGTATTACAAATGGAGAAACCTGTTTCCATGGCGATCAAGTGTTTGTATGCATGTGAATGGACACATCTGCTTCCCATCAAGGGAGGTTCCCGATATGTTGAGTTCTCAGGACTTGTTGAGAAAGATACCGTTTAACCATGGCAAGTGAAATAGTTGCGCCGGATTATTGCATAACCTTTTCCCGCCTCTTCCGTCCCTCCCTACCTCGTAATGTTCCCGTTGGGAACATGAAAAAATGAGCCTTGCCCATGACTCAACTCCGTATCTAATTTCATAATTTAGTGACTTGTTTTGCAATATCGATCCCAAAACAAGTCGCAGCTCCTCCCGGTTGATCTCATCCGGAATTCATTCATCCACATTTGTGAATATTTGGAATTACACCCATCGTGTTCAATGAATGTGCTAAACGCTCCGTGTTTTTTGTTTTTTTTACAGCCTGTTGGACGTGCATTTGCGCTGGTGCAGCCCCCCAACGAGAGGGCGCTTCTGCCACCCGAACCTGTGAAATCCTCCGAGGAGCAAGTGGAAGTCATCAAGGTGAGTGTGAGATGAAAGCCAAAGTTTTCAGTTCATTAGCTTAGTACAGTCAACTTGAGATGATATTTGAAAACAACACAGCCAATGAATGAACTTGTCAGGATGGCCGAGCCGTCTAAGGCGTTGCGTTATGGTCGTAGTGTCCCTTGGAGGCGTGGGTTTGAATCCCACTTCTGACAAAGATCTTACCTGAAGAATCAATGAGAATCCTGTTTTGGATCTTTGGGATCTTTGGGAATCCCACACCCAATGGATTTAGTACTTCTGACAGATTTTATTTTGAAGAATCCTCAGTTTGGGATCGTTGGAAATCACACACTCGATGAATTCAGTAACTAAATCTAGTTCTCATGTGTCAGGATGGCCGAGCGGTCTAAGGCGCTGCGTTTAGGTCGCAGTCTCCCCTGGAGGCGTGGGTTCAAATCCCACTTCTGACAGAGTGCTTTTATCTGCAGAATCCTCAGTTTGGGATCGTTGGGAATCACACACCCGCTGAATTTAGTAACGAAACACAACCCTCATGTGTCAGGATGGCCGAGTGGTCTAAGGCGCTGCGTTAAGGTCGCAGTCTCCCCTGGAGGCGTGGGTTCGAATCCCACTTCTGACAAAGTACTTTTACCTGCAGAATCCTCAGTTTGGGATCGTTGGGTATCACACACCTGATGAATTTAGCAACAAATGCAACAGTTCAAGTGTCAGGATGGCCGAGCGGTCTAAGGCGCTGCGTTAAGGTCGCAGTCTCCCCTGGAGGCGTGGGTTCGAATCCCACTTCTGACAGTGTAATTTTACCTGCAGAATCCTCAGTTTGGGATCGTTGGGAATCACACACCCGATGAATTTAGTAACAAAAGCAACAGTTTACGTGTCAGGATGGCCGAGCGGTCTAAGGTCCTGCGTTAAGGTTGCAGTCTACCCTGGAGGCGTGGGTTCGAATCCCACTTCTGACAGAGATTTTACCTGAAGAATCAATGAGAATCCTGAGTTTGGGATCGTTGGGAATCACACACCTGGTGAATTTAGTAACTGAAGCCAAACGTAACGTGTCAGGATGGCCGAGCGGTCTAAGGCGCTGCGTTTAGGTCGCAGTCTCCCCTCGAGGCGTGGGTTCGAATCCCACTTCTGACACAGATTTTACCTGAAGAATCAATGAGGATCCTCAGTTTGTGATCTTTGGGAATCCCACACCCAATGGATTTAGTATCTTTAGCAAAGTCTAATGTGTCAGGATGGCCGAGCGGTCTAAGGCGCTGCGTTCAGGTCGCAGTCTCCCCTGGAGGCGTGGGTTCGAATCCCACTTCTGACAAAGTACTTTTACCTGCAGAATCCTCAGTTTGGGATCGTTGGGTATCACACACCTGATGAATTTAGTAACAAAAGCAACAGTTTACGTGTCAGGATGGCCGAGCGGTCTAATGCGCTGCGTTAAGGTCGCAGTCTCCCCTGGAGGCGTGGGTTCGAATCCCATTTCTGACACAGCTTTTACCTGAAGAATCAATGAGGATCCTCAGTTTGTCTTTGGGAATCCCACACCCAATGGATTTAGTATCTTAAACTAAGTCTAATGTGTCAGGATGGCCGAGCGGTCTAAGGCGCTGCGTCCAGGTCGCAGTCTCCCCTGGAGGCGTGGGTTCGAATCCCACTTCTGACAGAGTACTTTTACCTGCAGAATCCTCAGTTTGGGACTGTTGGGAATCACACACCCACTGAATTTAGTAACAAAAGCCAACTCTGATGTGTCAGGATGGCCGAGCGGTCCAAGGCGCTGCGTTTAGGTCGCAGTCTCCCCTGGAGCCGTGGGTTTGAATCCCACTTCTGACAGAGATTTTACCTGAAGAATCAATGAGAATACTGTCCTTGGGAATCGTTGGGAATCACTCACCCAATGGATTTAGTATCTAAAGCGAAGTCTCATCTGTCAGGATGGCCGAGCGGTCTAAGGCGCTGCGTTTAGGCCGCAGTCTCCCCTGGAGGCGTGGGTTCGAATCCCACTTCTGACAGGGTACTTTTACCTGCAGAATCCCCAGTTTGGGATCGTTGGGAATCACACACCCGCTGAATTTAGTAATTTTACCTGAAGAATCAATGAGAATCCTCTTTGGGATCGTTGGGAATCACACACCTGATGAATTTAGTAACTAAAACTAGTCCTCATGTGTCAGGATGGCCGAGCGGTCTAAGGCGCTGCGTTAAGGTCGCAGTCTCCCCTGGAGGCGTGGGTTCAAATCCCACTTCTGACAGAGATTTTACCTGAAGAATCAATGAGAATCCTGTTTGGGATCGTTGGGAATCACACACCTGATGAACTTAGTAACTAGACACTATCCTCATATGTCAGGATGGCCGAGCGGTCTAAGGCGCTGCGTTTAGGTCGCAGTCTCCCCTGGAGGCGTGGGTTCGAATCCCACTTCTGACACAGATTTTACCTGAAGAATCAATGAGGATCCTCAGTTTGTGATCTTTGGGAATCCCACACCCAATGGATTTTGTATCTAAAGCAAAATCTCATGTGTCAGGATGGCCGAGCGGTCTAAGGCGTTGCGTTCAAGTCGCAGTCTCCCACTTCTGACACAGATTTTACCTGAAGAATCAATGCCACACTCGCCCTCACCCCCACTTTCTGATTGGCTGTTTGATCTGTGAAGTCACTCGGACATCTATTAGGTCCACCGCCTCTTTCAGATGTACCTAATCACAGGCCACTTTATTAGGGAAAAATCATGGTCAAAGTTTAAATGAAAGTGAAAAGTGCCACACCCGCCCTCACCCCCACTTTCTGATTGGCTGGTTAATCTGTGACGTCACTCGGACACTCCATTAGGTACAACTTCATTTTCAGGTGTACCTAATCACAGGCCACTTCATTAGGGAAAAATCATGGTCAAAGCTTAAATGAAAGTGAAAAGTGCCACACCCAAACAACCCCCCACTTTCTGATTGGCTGGTTGATCTGTGACGTCACACGGACACAGGTGTACCTAATCACTTCATTAGGGAAAAAATTTAAGTGAAAGTGAAAAGTGCCACACCCGCCCTCACCCCCACTTTCTGATTGGCTGTTTGATCTGTGACGTCACTTGGACACTTCATTAGGTACACCGCCATTTTCAGGTGATCCTAATTACAGGCCACTTCATTAGGGAAAAATCATGGTCAAAATTTAAATGAAAGTGAAAAGTGCCACACCCAAACAACCCCCCACTTTCTGATTGGCTGGTTGATCTGTGACGTCACTCGGACACTCCATTAGGTACACCTTCATTTTCAGGTGTACCTAATCACAGGCCACTTCATTAGGGAAAAATCATTGTCAAAGCTTAAATGAAAGTGAAAAGTGCCACACCCAAACAACCCCCCACTTTCTGATTGGCTGGTTGATCTGTGACGTCACACGGACACATGTGTACCTAATCACTTCATTAGGGAAAAAATTTAAGTGAAAGTGAAAAGTGCCACACCCAAACAACCCCCCACTTTCTGATTGGCTGGTTGATCTGTGACGTCACTTGGACACTTCATTAGGTACACCGCCATTTTCAGGTGATCCTAATTACAGGCCACTTCATTAGGGAAAAATCATGGTCAAAATTTAAATGAAAGTGAAAAGTGCCACACCCAAACAACCCCCCACTTTCTGATTGGCTGGTTGATCTGTGACGTCACACGGACACAGGTGTACCTAATCACTTCATTAGGGAAAAAATTTAAGTGAAAGTGAAAAGTGCCACACCCAAACAACCCCCCACTTTCTGATTGGCTGGTTGATCTGTGACGTCACTTGGACACTTCATTAGGTACACCGCCATTTTCAGGTGATCCTAATTACAGGCCACTTCATTAGGGAAAAATCATGGTCAAAATTTAAATGAAAGTGAAAAGTGCCACACCCAAACAACCCCCCACTTTCTGATTGGCTGGTTGATCTGTGACGTCACTCGGACACTCCATTAGGTACACCTTCATTTTCAGGTGTACCTAATCACAGGCCACTTCATTAGGGAAAAATCATGGTCAAAGCTTAAATGAAAGTGAAAAGTGCCACACCCAAACAACCCCCCACTTTCTGATTGGCTGGTTGATCTGTGACGTCACACGGACACAGGTGTACCTAATCACTTCATTAGGGAAAAAATTTAAGTGAAAGTGAAAAGTGCCACACCCGCCCTCACCCCCACTTTCTGATTGGCTGTTTGATCTGTGACGTCACTTGGACACTTCATTAGGTACACCGCCATTTTCAGGTGATCCTAATTACAGGCCACTTCATTAGGGAAAAATCATGGTCAAAATTTAAATGAAAGTGAAAAGTGCCACACCCAAACAACCCCCCACTTTCTGATTGGCTGGTTGATCTGTGACGTCACTCGGACACTCCATTAGGTACACCTTCATTTTCAGGTGTACCTAATCACAGGCCACTTCATTAGGGAAAAATCATTGTCAAAGCTTAAATGAAAGTGAAAAGTGCCACACCCAAACAACCCCCCACTTTCTGATTGGCTGGTTGATCTGTGACGTCACACGGACACAGGTGTACCTAATCACTTCATTAGGGAAAAAATTTAAGTGAAAGTGAAAAGTGCCACACCCAAACAACCCCCCACTTTCTGATTGGCTGGTTGATCTGTGACGTCACTTGGACACTTCATTAGGTACACCGCCATTTTCAGGTGATCCTAATTACAGGCCACTTCATTAGGGAAAAATCATGGTCAAAATTTAAATGAAAGTGAAAAGTGCCACACCCAAACAACCCCCCACTTTCTGATTGGCTGGTTGATCTGTGACGTCACTCGGACACTCCATTAGGTACACCTTCATTTTCAGGTGTACCTAATCACAGGCCACTTCATTAGGGAAAAATCATGGTCAAAGCTTAAATGAAAGTGAAAAGTGCCACACCCAAACAACCCCCCACTTTCTGATTGGCTGGTTGATCTGTGACGTCACACGGACACAGGTGTACCTAATCATTCATTAGGGAAAAAATTTAAGTGAAAGTGAAAAGTGCCACACCCGCCCTCACCCCCACTTTCTGATTGGCTGTTTGATCTGTGACGTCACTTGGACACTTCATTAGGTACACCGCCATTTTCAGGTGATTCTAATTACAGGCCACTTTATTAGGGAAAATCATGGTCAAAGCTTAAATGAAAGTAAAAAGTGCCACACCCGCCCTCACTTTCTGATTGGCTGTTTGATCTGTGACGTCACTCGGACACTCTTAGGTACACCGCCATTTTCAGGTTCGTTCGCGAAGATTCACGAGTGAGTGACAGACAACGTTGCTGCTATGCCAGCCAACACACGTTATGCCGAGTCATATTACCTGCATTCATATTAACTACCGATCTTTGGAAATTGCACACCCGATGAAATTTGATAAATACACAGGATGGCCGAGCGGTCTAAGGCGCTGCGTTCAGGTCGCAGTCTCCCCTGGAGGCGTGGGTTCGAATCCCACTTCTGACAGTTTTATTTTATCTTAAGAATCTATGAGAACTCTATGATCTTTGAAAATCACACCCCCGATAACATTAAAGCAACATGGTTGAAAGTGACATTTGGCAGACTGGTGATGATGACCTGAGTTGCATTTCCTGTAGGTGTATCTCGAGGCGCGCAGAGAAGAAAATCATAAACAGAATCAGAGTCTGAAGATGTTGTCAGATGAAGTTTCACAGATCCAAGAGGTCAGTCTCCTTCACGCTGAGCAATCTCTCATCAATCTTCAACATTCTTTCAGTCGCACGCCTGTTGCCAATTCTGTTTCCTATTTTGAATGTCATGTCAGGCTGTCTTTGTTTACACACCAAAACAAACAGACGAAAGGTTTCACACAATGTGTTTGCATTTCACACAGGTGCGTTACTGCCTGAAGACACTGAGGGAGCAGATGGCGTCCAAAAGCAAGGTAGGCCACGAGATGATTCTTGGCTTCTTAATTGTCCCCTCACATCCCATGTAAACCTCACCTCTCGACTAATTTTCCAGATTCACACCAACGGTTGGAAGGTTTCATCTCCATTCAAGAAAATGTCCTCTTCCAGTCAAAAAACTGAATCTAAAAATGTTGAACAGGTGAGTTATTTTTTTTTTGGTGTGTGTTCTAGACAATGTTGGTAAAAGGATCTCAAGCCGTGACTGTAATTAAACATGAGAGGATTAAAACGAGGGTAAATAATCTCAGGCAAACAAGTTGCTAGCTGGCACACGTTCTCCTTCCTTGAGTTTATTTTCAAGCCGTCGCTATTGTCCCAGCCTTCCATCCCAATCAAATGGTTTCTATCTCTTTTGTCATTTACGGCGCGATTGCTCTCAGCATTTGTGCAGCAATTACGCCATTAACATTTCAGTGAGTCACAGTTGCAGAAAGAAGAGCCAAACAAGTCCCGCTTGAATGACGCACAACAATAACAACACGTCTGGTTTCTCCCGAAGCCAGTCCGAGTCTTAGCGAGAAAGGGCGGGATTTCACATGACATCATTGCGCAAATATTAACATCAATGTTGTCGTGTCTATCAGGAGGCAGACGACGAGGCGGAGAGGGCCAAGCTGAGAGAAGTGAGCAAGCGTCTGTACGCTCAGATGCAAGACGCTGAGAAAAAGCATCAGGAGGAAAAGGAGAAATTGCAGGTGACAAAAAAAAAACAATTATTTTTAAGAGTAAAATAAGATGAGTAAGATGATAAATGTAAACCAACCACACCACAAATTGAATAATATTCCATGACGTTAAATCTTCTTCAGGCTGAAGGTAGCATGCTGAGGGAACGTCTGAGCGAGCAGGACGATAAGCTGAAGAGCACCAAGGAAGACGTGGAGAAGAAAGACCAGCGCATAGATGAACTCCAGAGGTTACTGGGGGGCATGGAGAAGGAGAGCGCCACCTTGAGGGAAAACATACGCGAGCGAGAGGCGGAACTCCTCGAGCTACGGCGATTCAGAGAGGAAGGTCCTAAGGGAGGGCAGAGGTGAGGACCGAAATGCTTTTGTCGTGACCTTTCTGGATTTTGGACACCTTTTTGAATTGTCTGTGTCTGCTCAGGACAGAGGAGTTGGAGAAGGAAGTTGCTATTCTCAAGGAGAAGATCCACCATCTGGATGATATGCTGAAAAGCCAGCAGAGGAAAGTCAGGCACATGATCGAACAGGTAGGAGGAGCCAGCCGTCGTGACACACAGGAAGACGTATTCACGTACGCGTCAAGTGTTTGATGACGTCCTTTGCTCGCTTTTAGCTTCAGAATTCTCGCATGGTGATCCAGGAACGCGATCGCGTCATTAAAGAGCTGGAGGAGAAAGTGGCTTTGCTGGAAGCTGAGGTAAGAATGTTTTTCTTTTTCTGGTCAGAGGACACAATGGAGCTATTGTCTGTTTTGAGGACGCTGCCTTTATCTGATCATGTTCCCTCATCTGCGTGTAGAACCGAGAGATGCACGACCAGATGGACTACTTCCTGGGAGGACAGAAAAGCAATTCTTATCTGTCGTCGGAGCGGAACCCACAGATTGTATACAGGTAACTGACACTTCAATCAAATGACCAATTAATGCATCAGATATATGAACGATTAAACAACATCATATACTTTGTTGCACTTTTACCAACTGTATTTCTGTCTTGTTTTTGCCTTGTCAGCAAACCGTTCAAGCTGTCCACCTCCTCTAACAAGCCACTTCCGTTCATCAAGGTCATCGAGATCAAGTCGTGAGTCTCACGGGAGGCACCAGTGGTTTTTTTGTTTTGTTTTTTTTTGTATGTGGACTGAAACCAAACAGCAGCTCCAACCGATATGCGAGCTGAGCTTTTCACTACATTAAGCGGTCTTGAAGGACAAACTGTGCTCTTCTTTAACACGCTCAAAGTGTAGCAGGCTTTTAAGTAGACGATGACGTTTGTACTTACCCGCATAGTTTTAAATGCAAGCACTAAATGAAACAATGTGCAGAAACTGAAGCTGACAAAAGTGCATCATAGAAGGGTCAATGTTTTTCTTTCACTTAAAAGCATTTCAGTCGCCCGTCCTGATGTAAATGTGGTCTCGTGAATGTTCTTTCAACTTTTAGTTTTCTAAACGCTGTCTACTTTGTATTTATTTATATTATTAAAAGCTTTTGACTTATTAAAAGTCTGGATATGTTTGTTTTTCCCTGGAGCGCACCAACTGTGAGAATTTTTCTTTCAATTTAAAATTGTTCTCGAGTGTCCTAATAAAAAGTTTCTGGCATGCTTTCATCACACTAAAATCAATATTACGTTGTTTTTTTTTATGTCCATGTGCCTTAAAGCTGAGGAGCGCCCTCTGTTGGACCTGCTACACATTACATGCAAAAACTGAAGGAAAAAAATAATTTTAAGTCACAGTGTTATTTAGCATACATTGATTACAATCAGGTCGTTCAGACGTTACAGTAGCATTCTGGGATCAAACCCAGTAACAGATGTCTGAAAAACAAATTACATTCAGAATAAATTAATGCACTGGAATCAAATATAATTGCACTGAAATCAAGTCGTGAAAATATCAAAATATGGCTTCTGTAAATCATAACTATAAGGCTGAAACATGAAAAAATAAAATGCAAAAATAAGTGCACATGTTCATCAAACACTGGTAGCTGATAATAAAGTTTACTTATAGTGGGCTTTTTGTCTTATTTTTGACACTTGTGCTATAAATACTGATTGTCTTATCTTTCCCGCATCGCATCATGGCTCTTATTTTGGTCAAGTCAATTCCATAAATGCATAACGCAGCCCTGATGAAGTGAGAAGTATCATTTACAAAGCAGTATTAGGCAAAAAAAAAAATGCAATTATTATATTTAAATTTGTGAGACGAAAGGTGTATAGCTACATTATTTTTGTAAAAGGCAGATCATTTCAAGCACCCCCCTGTATGTTCTGAAGATCAACATCATGCTGTAATTAAAAAATAAGGCTGAATCTTGAAAACATTATATAACAATATTGACATATGAAAAATGACACTTAGTGCCAAAATAAATGAGGCTGCAATGTGTTTACTCCAGCTTCCTCCATCCATACAAATGAATGTGACTGGCTTTTTTGTCTATTTGTGCTGTTGGATTACGGATTTTAGGATACACGCCAACCTAGAGTCAGTCAAAAGTCACTCAAATTCAGCTGTGGTGGGTTCCAGTTGAGAACACTGGTTTTAGATTCAAAACAAAAATGATTACTGCTTTGAATTGTTTTGGCATTTAAGGGCACATTAGTAATATTGAATCGACATTAAGAGAAGAAGGAAGACAAAGTCCCTGGACCTAAAAAGTTTGAGAACCCCTGCTTACAGAAAATGGACGGCTCATGTAACCATTATGAAAAGCCTCTAGGTGGCACCTTCTCCTCCCTACTCAACTCATCTCACAAAGTGCTGTCCAGTGTGTTGTACTTATCCTTAAAGTTCTTAAGCTCCAGTAGATTTCGTGTCCGCTTGATGCGCTGCTGCGCCGCCGACGTGAGCTGGGCCCGCGAAGACGGGGAGGAGCTTGCGGGCTCAGCAGAAGAGGCGGTCAAGTCCTTGGCGGCGATCTGGTGGCGCTGGCTCGCAGTGCTGCTATTGCTACTGCTTCTGCTCTGGCTTTTCACGCTGAAACCACAAGAGGGAGAAAAACCATCATCTCCGGGCTCATAGTTAAAATTCCACGCTGGGATTAGCGACGGTTGTTTACTCACACACAAGCCAGCTCAGTGAGAGCCTCCTGATATTTACTGAGTTCGGCTTCACCGAAAGCCTGCAGACATTGTTGATGTGTAAAATGAGTACAATGCTATCAAAACATGGTACCACGCTTGACCCATATTCGGAGCGAGACAAAGAGGTTGACCTCGTCCCCGTGCCGTGCTTTATTGTAGCCGTCTAGCACCGTGTCAATCAGACCCTTTTGGCTGTCCCTGAAGAGGCAATGTGAAGTTTTAAGCTGCAGAAGCCAAGTTCGGAATCGTTTTCCTGTCACGGCGCTGGAGGATCCGCCCAGATCATAAAAAGGAAAATCTGCAGACACACACAAAAAAAAAAGTTCTGACTTTGGTTTAAATGACTTCAAATAGTGGTTTATTATTATTTGGGTTTTTGTCTGGGTCTTTCAGGACTATGTGAGAAAAAAAGTGTATTTTGTGACCTGTGTCTCTGATGGCGTCCAGTGCTCTCATCCTGTACTGGTACTCACAGCCACCTATAAAAAACACACACACAAAAACACATTTATTTTAAAGAATGTAGATGTGCTGGATTTATAATGCAGGTCTCGATAAAAAAAATTGGAAATCCAGCCTTTGTGCATTTGTGTGATGAACGAACCTGACTTTAGCCGCTCATCCTCTGCAGACAGCAACCGAGGTTCGTAGTGGATTTTCTGGACTAGGCACAGTTTGGCTTCAATTTTTTGCCTAAGATCCTTCAACAGAAACACATAACAGAATACAGCAATGGTACCAAGACTCACTTAGTACTAACTTTTAAAGGTCATGTCACCTTTGGAGCATTGTGTCCGATGGGAGCGTGGGGTCCCCGTCGAGATTTCATGGCTAGTCGCATAATTTGTCTTTTCACAAAGATGAACAGCAAGACAAAGACCTAAAAGAAGCACAAGCAAAACTTGTTTTCAATGTAGGTCATTTGCTTTTTCGACTGAAACGATTCATATCTTTTTGGTATTGCCATTTTGAAAAGTCAGCATCATACCAAGAAGAAGTGAAAAAACATTATCAGGCCTAAAGTCTGTTAAGAGATTAATGTGACTCAGCTAATACTAAACTAAAATAAGTTTCTAATGAAACTGACCTACCAGACTACCAAAGGCCATGACGAGCACGACGTTGATGCTCGATAAACGAGATTCTTTCCACATTTTACTCTTTGACTCAAAGCGACGTAACTAAAACAAGCGCGACAACCGTAAAAGTACATATAAGCGTTTGCTAATAGGTCGTTTTTCAAGGTCGAAGCACGTTAAAATGTGCTTTTAAAAAGTTAAAGCTCGGAGCGGCGTGAGTGTTTTGGGAAAGTTACATGTCGCCGTCGAGTGTGTTGACTTCCGCGTTGATCACGTGACGCTGGTGACGTAGGGCGACAGCTCTCCTGCTTGTTGGGAAAGTCAAGTAACTCCACACGGAAATGGGAAGAAAGCAATATAAACAAGCCACTTTTAAACACAAAAGTGATTTTTTTTTTCCCACGTCCATACCACCTCATTGTATTTGCATTTCATCAAGCCTTGTGTAACACTTGTCAGCCATTTCCTTCTCCCCCTCCACCACAATGGTGCATTTCTTCCATTGTGTGTTCATCCACTGCACGCCAAAGAATGAGTGAAGCTCCAATGTGGGCATCATTTGCATGTGTCCCTCAAAGACACACTTCTCATTCTTGTGTCAGGAACAAGAGTGGGTGTCTGTGTTGGAGTCAAACTGACAAACCTTCTGTGTGTAAAACCGCAAAGGCCTCTGGACCATTGATTGATCGACTGATTTCAGGGTCTTGGTAAAATGACCTGTGATCAATTATGGCTGACTTTTGACACTCGTCAGCTTCACTGTGCCTTGATGCCCATACAACGGTGTTGTAAAAAACTGGCGCTGTCAACAGAGGAGCAACTGGACAGCTACGACAGCCTTTTAGTAATGGGAGCGTTAAAAATAACAAATGTTACATTCCGGATAGCAAGGAAGTGGGAAAATCCAGTTCCAACCTCAAAGTTTTCCAGTTAAAAATAAGCAAAAAGAAAAAAAAAAAAAACCCGCAGCCAACAACCACTATAAAAACGTCATACACTGACAACAAACTTTTTTTTATATAGATGAGGCTAAATGACGATGCAGTGTTGATATTTTAAGGAAGCAATAAATACAAATATTTCATATATATTTATAATTTTGATGTTAGAAGAAGGAAGGAAAGCTGAGCTAAATCCACACGTTCCAGTCTTTGGCAACTCCTCAAAATGTCAATAGCATTGAAACTTGAGTTTTGCCACATTATCCTGCTAACATTTAAAAAGATCAATTCATCTGGTAATTGATTGTCGGTTTAGGAAATTCCTATTGCATCACTATAATTACCACTATCACCTGATATGCCACTTAAGGGTACGCGAAGAACTATGAAAGACTTTTCTAACCCTCAAGACAATGCTCCATCTTCCATACAAAAGGCCGACCAGCTTTATATTTCGTTGTACACGTCAACTGAGAGGTGCAATTTTCCCCACATTTATCCCCGCTTGTATTTCTGCTGTCTACTTGAGCCCATTGTGTTGTCTGTTCCTAATTTAAATCTCATTATGTATTTGGATACCTGTTCGCCCGGCCAGGTTGGACGCCGCTTAGCCTGAGGTATGTAGAAACGGAATCATAATTTACGGTGATCTCGCTGAGCAATCAAATGATCTGAAAGCTCATTTTCAATGATGTCATACTACGCTCGGAGATGTTTTTAAATATCCGGGTGTGTACTCGCTGTGATGTTCAAATCCCTTCGCAAGAAGCTTAAACTAGTGTTACCCAATGAGGATGAGGCAAGGAGTGAGAAAACAAAGGGGGAGGAGAGAAAGTCATAGGAGAAAGAGAGAGAGAGAGAGAACAAGAAGATAGACCAGTGTGGCTGGTTTGCGTCACTGTACAGTCCACATCCCCATCGTGCAAAGCTAACACGCAGACTGAGCGAGGAGCTGATGTTATCGACTTCACTATGAAGCCTTATAATAGTTTACTTGTGACTAAGGTAAGGCGCACGTACGAATTACCGGATGGATGAATATATTTGAATGGGTCGCCGTGTATCTGTTTTCCCGGTTTCTGTGTAGATCTAGTATATCTCTGAGTTTGAATTAGAGCGAGCCACGTTGCCCAGGTTACCCAGATGGGAGGCTCGGGATCAAGCAAAACAGGTGTATCTGTAAGATGACACCCGCTAGCATTAGACGCTTCCACCAGGGGAGACTTACGAAAAAGATATCCTAATTGACAATAGCTGGATATAAAATACACTTATCTAAATGTAGCAGAACAATTAGCCAAAGAACTATCTCGGTTGGGCACAATCAAAGCTGTCCTTGTCCGTCTCCGTCTTATTCACGGTAGGTTGTGTGTAAATAAATCTAGAAATTGTTTTGGTCTTTATCTGATTATTTCTTCCCAGCGTTGAGATTTTGCTGAGTTGTTGACAACCTCTAGCTGTGTAAGAATAATATGTACTTGCACACAGACCGATTGTGTCACATTTAGACATTGTTGTCCCTGGATGGATTGCGGCCGAGTGAGTTTTTCCAGTTTTTTGTGGACAGGTTTAGCTGACAGTTACAGAATGAGCATGTTGCTAATGTAAACAGCGATTATGATATGAGCAAGCGCATTGTACTTCCTAGCATGAATGGACTCAAGTGGTGTTTATTTTTTGCTTTATTTGAAAGCTAATCTCAGGGCTTTATTTAATCAAGCCGTCTGATTGTTCCTTTTCCGTTCGTCTGGCTCTGTCTCTACACCCATCTGTGCGATTTTTTTTGGTGTTCCTCATCCACAACCGCTCTGTGATTTAAGTTTGACCATTGTGAGAAGCCACAGCTGCCACATATCACAACATTCCATTTTCCATTTTCTTATGCTTGGCAGGCATTGAGAGCTCATCTTTGAAGCCTTGCTGGGGAACTAAAGACTTCTATGGACACGACGACATAAAAATGACTGCTGTTAGACAGCCGGCCTTTATGAACATATATGAAAAGCAAAGTAGTTTGGACTAAAATGAAGTAGCTTGCTTCTCTACAGTCATTTAGAGACATCTAAATAAATCCGGCAGAGTCATCGATTCTGGTTTTAGGGATTCGAGTTTTGACAGGTGGTCATTAACTTTGTTTATGCTCTGACAATGGATGTGTTCTTGCTGCACGGACCAGTGACCGAGTATACCAATCAAGGGACTTTGGCATGCTTATCTGTCCGATCTGCCAACTCTTCCTCTGGCAGCCTCACTCGCAGGCCAGGTGTTCGGAAGAACTGTGCTTCCTCTGGAGAGATGGTGCACAAAACTGGATTTGATGGTTCAAGCGAGCAGGCCAGATCAATCGATGGCCAGGATTTCAGGGCGGGATCCATGTCAGACTATAAAGCGTGGACAGTCAAAGTCAAAAGTTGGAATGAAAACAAAGAAATATCAGGCAGCACTGTCTCTTCCAGTCACAATGGGAAAATAGACCATAAAAACACAGACTTTGGCATCAACAGAGGTCGAAACTCTGCATCCGAGAGTCGGACTGGGACTGTTGAAGAATGGAGGCGGAGCTTGCCGAGTCGAAGTAGGAGTGTTGACTGGAGGTCAGGGGAAAGCAGTCCTGATCGGGATGCACGGCGATCCAACATAGCTGCGTTGCTAACTGAAGAAAATAAAGAGACCGGCAGGGATACTGAAGGCCTGAGAAGGAGGTCTATGTTTTCATCTAGAAGCTATAACTCTGCAGAAATTTCTCCAATCAGCAGAAGTCCTTTGGCCAAACATTTGGAAACAGTCTATGGGGGTAACTCCTACCCTTCAAGGCTAAGGTCAAGCCCGGAACCCATCGGTGACTTCAGAGAGACTGCATCTTTTGGGAGCAAAAGAGGCCAGAGTATATTGGAGCGTATCGAGAAGCTCTATGGCTCATCTAAATCTGAAGACTTGAGCAAAGTTACGGATTTCTCTTCCTTAGAAAGAGACTATTTCAATGGCAGGGGCGAAGCTATGGTACACCATCGCTCAGGCATCAGCATTTTGCCAAGCCCGTGTGAATGGGAAACAGAAGATTTCCCCAGGAGTGGCGCCAGTGGAGAAGGAAGCTACCACAGTCCACTTCTCGAGACCAAGACTGGGGGTTTGAATACTTCACCCTGTCCAAGGAACAGGGCGAGATTACCAGAGGGACAATGGGATGAACGGATCTATGGGAGGAGGTATTCCGACCACGGTGGCGTTGGTAAAGTGTCCATTGAGACAATGTCTCTGGACCGAGCAAGGAGCAGGAACACCAGGGCTAGTCAGATTAGATCAGACAGGGTTGCTCAGACTTCAGCAGAGAAGCCATCTTTTTGGGGACTATCTGAGACTAATAGGATCACTGGGACAAAGTGGGAAAAATCGATGTTGGATAAGGCAACAGCGGAGCTTGAATTAAAGGTTTATGAAGATGTGTTTGAGCCAAATCTGAACATCAGAAGAAACTCTGCAGGGTGGAAAACACACCCAGACACACAGTCCCCATCGGTCAGTGTGAGAAACAAGATCAATCAATTTGAAGCTCTGACACAGAGATCCCAAGGTTTCGGAAAGGAACACATGATGTCCCGAAGGGCCTTTTCGGTGCCCACAAGACTCAACACTGCCCACGACGGCTTGAGGAGTGAGTCAGAAAAAACGATTCAAGGTGAAAGGTCTCTGGATCTGAGAGAGTTAGAGGGGACAGACAAAGCTGAGGGAAAAGTAGGTCAACTGAAAGGTCAGTCACAAAGGTCTTTTTCTGTGGACGAGATTGTTCAAAGATCCGTGGTTGATTTGACAAGGAAGGAAGGTCCCATGGATCATATTTACAAATACATAGAAGATGTCAGTAACTATTCTAGAGTCAAGCATACGGTAGAATCACACCTCAAGGAACATCATAATAACATCGATGAACCCGATTTTTGTCAAGTCTCAAGGGATAAGGACCGGAGAACTAACAATACCGAATTGCTGAGCTCAAGTGACCCTGAGCCACGCCCGTACGCTGAGCTGTCCGGGATAAAGAAACCAAAACCATCCGTGATTATTTTAGCAGTTACTGATGATGACAAGACTCCAACAAACTCTCCAAACCACTCACCCTCTAGTTCTCCGCCCCCTCTGCCAAACGGTACCTCTCCACTAACCCAGACTGACAACGCAAAAGCCGCCAAAACCCTCGAGCGACAGATTCCAACTTCTGGGCAACCCTTCGCTACCTCTTCCCACAGCAAGTTCTTTCCAGATATCACTGAGAGTGAGTCAAAAGGGAAGAAACATGTGCTAGACTTGGATTCTTGGGTTAATGGCTGGAATGTCTGGCGGGAGGATGAAGCTCTCGACGACGATGATGATGATGACAGTACAGAGAAGGATGACGATTCTTCCTACGATTCCGACTCTGGGGAGTCGTCGGTGACCATCACCAGCAACATGAGCCTGTCAGATCGTAGGAGCTTCTCTCTCAGGTATGTCCAGCAAAGCTAAGAATCTGATCCGTTGACATCATTTCCTTATTTGGCGACCCTCGGCTTTGCAGCTTGGCAGAATTGTGTCACTTCACTGGAGCAGACTCCGATTTAGAGAATGACATTGACGAGAGCCCAGCGACGGGCAGGCGGTCGGCTTCGCTGAGCTCCGAAGTGTCGGCGCTGTCGTATGTGTCTGTGCTACCCACCGAGGAACTTGACAAGCTGCTGGAGGATGTCAGAAGTTTGGGAGAGAGCAATCTACAGGTACACAGAATTTCAACATTTTAGCTAGCCTTTTGAAATTACTCATTGAGCTGGAGGGCCTGTCTCAATTAGCTTAACTTACAGGGGCCGCCGGAACTGATCACATGGTACAAGATGATATGCTCAGTTGTCGCCATTCTTAACCTGGTGCTTAGGAATCCCCGAATAAGAATCTTACCTGAAATCGAATCTTTATTTTGATCAAGATTGATTATTTAACTTGTATTCCAGGATGATGTGCATGTGGTTGTCCTCCACAAAGAGGTGGCTGTTGGCCTTGGCTTCAGCATAGCAGGAGGCGTTGACCAGAACAAACCAGTCATTGTGAGTGAAATACCTTTTACACTAATAAAAGACTATTGAAGCATATTTCTGTGGATTGTGCCTGGATTTATTTCTGTGTTCTTCACAGGTCCACAAGGTGTTCCCTACCGGTGTGGCGGCACAAGAAGGCTCCATCAGAGAAGGCGACCAGGTCCTATCCATCAATGGCACTGACCTGGGGGGCCACAGTCACTGGGAAGCTCTGAGGGTCCTAAGAAGGGCTAAGACTCGAGAGATGGGAGTGGTGGTACTGAGGAGGGGTGACCTTGGGTGCATCCCAAAGGGGAGAGAGACTCAGACTGAGGAACCAACGCTGACTAAGGCTTCAGAGACTGGTTAAACTCATTATTCTGTGGATATAGTCGACACACCCCTGTTCAAATGCTAGGTTTTGTGATGTAAAAAATAACGAGACCAAGGTAAATCGTAAATGCAAAGAGACCTACAGCGGCATTAAAGAAGCTGCAGGAATTGTTGGCAGGTACTTTTCTGAAAATATGACAACAATCTTCTCTAAGCGCTAGCTGACTGGCAACTTTGAGCGTTGCCAATTGGTTACTCATGCCAGTGCTAGCTGCATTTGAAAATTAATAGAACACACCCACCGCTGATGTCAGAGTGAATTTCCAAACGTGGCTCGTATATCTGGCTTGAGTGGCAAGATTGTCTTATAAGTTTACATTAGCTTACAAAGGGAAACCATCCAAGCCCGGACACAAAAATCAACCAAACCCATGTGAGAGATGAAACCAAGGTTGAATTTTTTTTGGCCATAATTCCCAGGTCATAAGTCACATTAGTGTTGCAAAAAGGATTTTAAATGGTCTCATTTTTTTACATCGCAAAAACGTTCCATTTCAACAGCGGTTTGTAGACATTTTATATCCAATATACATGTTGAGATTTTAAGTGTTGTTGATATACTTTTTGGATTTTCTCAGGTCAGTGTATGCGTGTCCATCTGGAGAAGAAAAGCAGAGATCTGGGCTTCAGTCTGGAGGGAGGCATTGGTTTGGGGAACAAACCACTCACCATAAAGAAGATCTTCCAAGGTACCCTGACTAAAACTTCAAATGGTCTTCAAATCGTTCATTTAATTGATTTCTTCTGCGCCACAGGCGGCCCAATTGACAAGATTAGTCCCGGCGACGAGGTGATGGAAATTGAAGGTGTGAGCATGTTAGGAATGAGGCGACTGGAGGCCTGGACTTTGATTCGAGGACTTCCCACCGGACCGGTTGATGTGGTAATACGCCGACCTCGTAAAACGTCCGAGCCGTAGCCGCGGCGGAAGAAAATCTGATCTGGACTTTTTGATGGACAGTTCTGGGATCAGGCCATTTCTAACCCAATTTACAACACAATTATCCTCATATTTCTAACAAAGCCTTAACAGAAGGTCATATATTTGAAGGTATTCAACACATGCATCTACCTCAAGGCCGCATGACACGTGTATGTGAAGGATTTTGTCTTATATACTGTGAACACATGCTAACAGCATTTTTGAGTTTAGATTGCTTTTTAATAAAGCTTAATCCAAAACGAATGACTGGCATTTGTATATTCCGCATTATCAAAAAAAAAGAAAAATTTCAATTATTTTTTTATCCAAACAAGCAGTGCATAAGATGTCACTCAGTCAATCAACAGTAAACAACGTTAATAAGTAATCTTATCAGGTGCATTTCGCTTTGCTTCAGCTTTTTTTTCCAAATGTATCAGCAACAGCATCTTTGACGCAGAGATTAAATGCCTTGCACAATTCTTTTGGAGTCCAGAGTGCACTACTACTAATAAGGAGACCGTTTTTAAAAAAAATTGATTAGATAGATTTAGACTTTTCCAGTGTATTGTTTTGTTCTCTAACTTGAGCTCAGAGTTCAAGAGAACCGGTCGAATAGTCTACGTTCACTGCCAACTAGGTTGAGTTTTGTTTGAGCACACGCTTCCATGCACACACACACAAAAATAACACACACAACCAGTTTCTATGAAACCATGCAGACAGCTTTGCCTTGGGCCACATTTCAACTTTGTTCATCCTAATGTCAACATTCATGCATACGCAGCATGCAGAAGCGCCTTTTATTATTGTTTTTATTCCGTTGTGAAGTTTTATGGAAAGAACGTGAAATACAACTGAACTAAATTCAGGCGGTAATTCTGCCATAAACCACTAGAGGGAGACTGATACAACTACCTCGCTTTAAGAATCGCTCTTGTATACCATCAGTATTGTTATCATCACAATCATCATAATGGCTAAAGAGGTAGTGGTTGTTTGTCTGTGTAGGACAACAACAAAAAATTTGTGTCCTCCTTTTTATGACTATCTCCTTGCTGATGCCGTCAGCAAGCAACGGCGTGAATATGACGAGCTGGTAAATGATTGCTAGTGTTGGGGGAGCCAAGCTGAAAAAGGGCCCAAGCGGCCAGTTGGAGAAGGAGATGCTGCTTGCGGATGTCTAAGCACCTTGCCGACATGTTGAAGCGACGCGTCTTCCGGGTGACCAACGTTCTGCTAAAAGAGTGCATGGCCGAGTTTTTGGGGACTTTTGTTTTGTTGGTGAGTGATATGCGATGGCTGGTGTGTGTATATTATTGCATTTTTTTTGTTTTAATATGACCCATGCAATGGAATGACAATAGGGCTTTCTGATTGGATGATTGGGGCGATACGATGTCATTATTTCCACAACATTGCTTTGTGACTGTGTCAGGTTTGATCTTCTTATAATAATTTTAATGCATCATAATGATAGCATGTGATTTTCTACGGTACAAAAAAAAGAAATACTGCATGTTTAGCCATAAAAAAAAAAAAAGACAAAAATAAATATTCTGTCAATATTTAGTGTGACTACTAGAATCAGTTTTTATACAAATTTGAATGTCTCAGTAAACTGACTGTATAGTATTGGGATGTATTTATAGTTATTTATTCATTTATTTATTATTTAACTTATTTGTGTATTTATTTATAGTTATTTATTATTATTATTTTTAACCACAAATGCATGGGAAAAGATTGGTGACTAAAAAGCAGTCATTGCAGACTATATGCAAAGAGGTTATTTTGCAATGGAGTCACTGTGTGAAAGTTGAATTTATTTTTAAAAAATGTATTCCTCTGCTTAAAAGAATAACAGATTCTTAAAAAATACATTTATGGACTTTAACTCTGTGATGATGTTGAGGCATGACCTCAGAAGAACTGGAAAAACCAGTCGGGCCATATTTGCATGTCCTTTGGCAGTAAGACTGAGTGACTTTTATCTTGAATTTTATTTGGACTTGTGTTTATCTAGTCACCTCTCCCCCTTTTACTTTTATGTGTCATGAAGCTTTTTGGCTGCTCAGCGGCAGCACAGGTGAAGACCAGCAGAGAGACCAAAGGCCAGTTTCTATCCATCAACATGTCTTTCTCAGTGGGAGTGATGTCGGCCATGTACCTCACCAAAGGCATCACGGGTAGAGTACAAACAGTCACTTGAGTCTAAGGTAGGTCCAGCATTAATGTGATGTCATCATCTCCAGGTGCCCACCTCAACCCGGCCGTGACGCTCAGTTTCTGTGTGCTGGGTCAGGTGCCATGGAAGAGGATGCTGCCATATTGGCTCTCGCAGGTTCTGGGAGGATATGTTGCATCGGCGCTCGTCTACATGGTCTACTACGGTCGGTCTTTTGGCTATTTTAAGACTTTTGGAGGATTGTGGATTTTGCGGCTTGGGTGACTTACCAAAAAATGTGTACAAATTATTTCAAATTAATTCAAGTGATTATTGTCACGAGATCTCTACTCCGAGGCATCCCACAAGTAAAAAAACGTAATTGTGAGATAAGATAAAAATTGAAGAGTACGACAGTGGGATAGTTCACGTGTTACCCAACAGCAGAGAGCAAAGTGTGCAATATGTATTAAGCACATTTGATTGAATTGAATTTGTAAACATACATGTTTGATCATTGAAAACAATTTGATGTTAGCTTTTGCTTTTCTTAGATGCGATCATGGATTTTAGTGGCGGAATATTGACTGTTTATGGACCAAACGAGACGGCGTCCATATTTGCCACATATCCCTCAGAGTATCTCACCTTGGGCAGAAGTTTTCTAGACCAGGTCTGTTTCCAAAAACACTTTTTTACTCTTTACTATAATGATGTGACTTAGCCCTAACCCTTTTTTTTTTTTTTTTTACTGAGAGCAGGTGGTCGGCACCGGCATGCTCATGTTATGCATCCTATGTCTGGACGAGAAGAGGAACACGCCGGCTCCCAGCGGGCTGATTCCCGTCATCGTGGCGGTCATCGTGCTGGGCATTTCCATGTCCATGTCGGGCAACTGCGGGGCGGCCATCAACCCGGCCCGTGATCTGGGACCTCGACTTTTTACTCTGACTGCCGGCTGGGGCTCGGAGGTCTTCACGTGAGTAACAACCCAATGAGATTGTATGTTTACGATTGCTGCCTGTTCATGGGTCAAGGTCTGCTCGGGGCAGCTTGATTGTATAAATGTGATTTGGAAAAACGTGGATTCGGCCACTTGGCTTTTGCCCTTGATAACAAAATCAACAAAGCAAAAAACTGATACTGTGGTTAAAGTTAATGGATACACTATTTTAATTATATCTGGTTATTGTAGTAATGCGAATGTCCACTGCGCAGGTGTTACAACTACTGGTTCTGGGTGCCCCTGGTGGGCCCCCTTCTCGGTGGCGTTTCTGGTTCTTTACTCTATTTAATGTTCATCCACTGGCACCTGCCTGACCTGGATCCCCCCAAAGACGCAGACATGCCCTCCATTGCCAGCAATACAAGCAAGCAGCCCGCTAGCGCGCCACTGATCGGCATCGAGTTAAACACGGCGTCATTCTGAGAAGGTCATTAAAAAGTCTGAGATGGACGTTTTTATTTTTCATCTTCAAGTTAAGAGCACTTTTTTGTAAATTTTACTCATCATTGAGGTGAGCTTTATAGAATGGAGGTAGCTTGTGTCATAATCTTGTTTACATTTTTTCCCCTGATTTGATACTTCTTAATCTAAATGATGGTTGTATTTATTTGTATGTTGCTGTTATTAAAAATATAATAATAATATTCAGTTTCTCCGGGCTGGGTATATAATTTATTTTAATATATTTAAAGGATTTATTTTAATACATTTATATATATTTAATATATTTTGATACTTTGATACTATTTTTTAAAATATTCTATTTACTAATATATTTAATATACTATACCCAAATGCATCCGTTTTATTATGCTGATGGAACTGTAGAGGGCGCCACTAAATAAGAAAAGCATCAAGCGCAAAGTCAATTTTTGAACTCACCTATGTAAATACACGTATATTAACAATAAAGAAAAATAAACAGAGTTTCGATCAACTAAATGGAAGCTGAGCAACATCATGGATGACTTTTATAAGTTGTATAGTGGAAAAGGATTCAACCTCTACTCCCCCCCTCCCTTCCTCCATCGTCCTCATCATCCTCATCATCATCCAGCATCAACAACTCCCAACCACATGGTGACCTCAGACAGAGTGAAGAGGAGCGAGGATGCCTCCGCTGGAAACATTTCGCAGTTGCCAACTTTGAGGAGGTACGTTTGATTCAGTCAATGATTCAGATTTTTTGGGACTTGATTAATGCTGTTGCTAGACTGCAAGGATCACTCTGGAGGATCACAACAAGTCACGCTTTGTTACATAGTAAACAATTATTTAAAAAAAAAAAAAAAAATAAAGAGTCAAGCTAAACGTAAAACATAGTGTTTAAAATAACATTTGGCTTTGCTTTAGATGGACTAATTGAGTTTAATGCTAACAACAATGCAAAATTCCATGGAACGTAATAATAGCATCAGTGCTTTGGTTTTATAACCTTTTAAGATATGTATGTATTTAATTAAGGTCCAAGAAGCAACCACTTATTCTTCTTTTTTTTCCATTATTGTATTGCACAATGAATTGCATTTTTGGGGGCTCAAACTTGCACGAAAACCAAAGTTTGTACACACTGGGCCTGGCAAAAACATTTATATCTTAAATATTATATACTAGTACAAAAAATGGCTCTATAGCGCCCCCTATCAAGATACCTAATAAGTGTGGCTTTTTTATAATTTATTATGTTAAACTTCATTATATTTTTATTTATGGTCAATTGTATGTTGTAATTATTTATTATAAATAGGACGAATACAGGTGAAAGTGAAGATTTCGCATTTAAATGGAAAAGGAAGGATATGAATGTGTGTATGAGCGTGCACGTGTGTTGCCGAACCAACGAGGTCATTAGTGTGGTATAGACGTCTGAGCAGGAAGGAACTGTGGTGAAGTCTGCGTAATTACTGTGTAATTACTCCACATGAGATGAATGCTAAATGAATTAGACATTAATTGTTATTAATAAATTTTTTAATACTTTATACTACTAATTTTACCTTACCTAAGGAGTGGGCTAGAAAAACAATCCAGCATTTTTTTTTTTTTTTGTGAAAGATAAGCTAAGAAGCAAAAGGGGACCGTGGACGAGAAGGAACTGGAGCTCAACTCTCTCTCTCTCTCACTCGCTCTCTCTTTCCCTTTAGGAATATTGATTAAAGGCTCGTCTGCCACAGTGTTAGTATCAGTTCTAAAGACGAGCCGACGAGACGCGGCGTGGCGTGTCTTCTATGCGCTGTCCAGCAAAGTGTCCTCACAGTTCTCCCCACATTTAAAAAACACGTTAGGCTCATTAAAGATTAATAATTCGGGTTGGAAAAACTTTTTCCACAGAAGGCTACGTATTGTATATATTTTTTTTAATCATCGAACTATATTTTGACTCACGTTTCTGTTGTAGATACTCTAATGGGTCATAAGCGAAGCAGGAAGGCAGCAGTGCAGAGATGTTTACAAAAAAAACTCCTCCAGGTAAGGAATAATACATCCATGCAGACCTTTTTAAAAATATATATTATCCATTAATGGAATTAACTAATAATAATAATAATAATAATAACAACAATAAATTATCCAATCAAATCAAATAAAGAAATACATTTTTAGCCAGATGAGCTTGAGCCACCATGCAACTTGAGCCCTTTGGTTTCCTTGGTGACGTCCTCGCATATGCTGACAGTGTTGTAACATTCTAGATGAAAACGCATATAGTGCACGAAATTGCCACATCATGAGCAGGCTGTAAAGTGAAGTGATGATGATGGCTTTGCTCGGCTTTCTATACGATGTGAGTATTCGTCACAATGACCTTGCCTTTTGCAACTTGCCACTGCTGACTGAGACGCGGATCAATTTGAGGGGCGCCAGGCTCGCTTGTCTGTGACATTGCTTGCCTCATCATCATCTTCATTCGTCAGCTTGAACACACGGCACCGCTGTGAACCTTCCCTCTGACCTCTGGACCGTCAACTCTGTCATTGTGACGTCTGACAGCCAATGTGGATTCTAAAATTTTGAGGGAACTAAGTTCCTTTCAAGATGGTTTCCTGACTGACTTCCTTTTCCTGGCCCCGACCTTGTTTTGTAGCTGAGCCAAGTCGATGAAGCCCCCCCCCCGCCATACAAATATGTCACTCGCCTGCAATTAAATTCAAAATATGACATTATGGATATTATTATTATATAGGTGTTTCATTCTGAATCGATATTCTCATTTATGTCTCAGAGTGAGCCTGCAGGTTTGTCTGTAATAGAGCTTTATGGATTGCGTCGGGGATCCTAATGCCTTGGCTGCTGTCAGTAATAAACACTTAATGGGCCACTTGCAAAAGATGCAGATGAATGTGAGGCATTTGAAGGAAGAACAGCAAAGCAGAGGATTTCTGGCAACAGGCAGCCTGCAGTTCTGTCATTAATTTGTTTCTTGATTGGTCGGATAAAAAAAAAAAAAAGCCCTTGTCAGAAGTGGGATTTGAATCCACGCCTCCAGGGGAAGCTGCGACCTCAATGCAGCGCCTTAGACGGCTCGGCCATCCTGACACATGAGGTTTGGGTTTAGTTACTAAATTCAGCGGGTGTGTGATTCCCAACGATCCCAAACTGAGGATTCTGCAGGTAAAAGTACTCTGTCAGAAGTGGGATTCGAACCCACGCCTCCAGGGGAGACTGCGACCTGAACGCAGCGCCTTAGACCGCTCGGCCATCCTGACATATGAAGCTTTGCTTTAGTTACTAAATTCATCGGGTGTGTGATTCCCAACGATCCCAAAGTGAGGATTCTGCAGGTAAAATTACTCTGTCAGAAGTGGGATTTGAACCCACGCCTCCAGGGGAGACTGCGACCTTAACGCAGCGCCTTAGACCGCTCGGCCATCCTGACACATTAGGTTTGGGTTTAGTTACTAAATTCATCGGGTGTGTGATTCCCAACAATGCCAAACTGAGGATTCTGCAGGTAAAATTACTCTGTCAGAAGTGGGATTTGAACCCACACCTCCAGGGGAGACTGCGACTTAAACGCAGCGCCTTTGACCGCTCGGCCATCCTGACACATAAAGCTTGTCTTTAGTTACTGAATTCAGCGGGTGTGTGATTCCCAACGCTCCCAAACAGAGGATTCTGCGGGGTAATCTGTCAGAAGTGGGATTCGAACCCACGTCTCCAGGGGAGACTGCGACCTAAACGCAGCGCCTTAGACCGCTCGGCCATCCTGACACATGAGGTTTGGGTTTAGTTACTAAATTCAGCGGGTGTGTGATTCCCAACGATCCCAAACTGAGGATTCTGCAGGTAAAAGTACTCTGTCAGAAGTGGGATTTGAACCCACGCCTCCAGGGGAGACTGCGACCTTAACGCAGCGCCTTTGACCGCTCGGCCATCCTGACACATAAAGTTTGGCTTTAGTTACTGAATTCAGTGGGTGTGTGATTCCCAACGCTCCCAAACAGAGGATTCTGTGGGGTACTCTGTCAGAAGTGGCATTCGAACCCACGTCTCCAGGGGAGACTGCGACCTAAACGCAGCGCCTTAGACCGCTCGGCCATCCTGACACATGAGGTTTGGGTTTAGTTACTAAATTCAGCGGGTGTGTGATTCCCAACGATCCCAAACTGAGGATTCTGCAGGTAAAAGTACTCTGTCAGAAGTGGGATTCGAACCCACGCCTCCAGGGGAGACTGCGACCTGAACGCAGCGCCTTAGACCGCTCGGCCATCCTGACACATGAGGATTTGCTTTAGTAACTAAATTCATCGGGTGTGTGATTCCCAACTCCCAAACTGAGGATTCTGCAGGTAAAAGTACTCTCTCAGAAATGGGATTCGAACCCACGCCTCCAGGGGAGACTGCGACCTTAACGCAGCGCCTTAGACCGCTCGGCCATCCTGACACATAAGGATTTGCTTTAGTTACTAAATTCAGCGGGTGTGTGATTCCCAACAACCCAACTGAGGATTCTGCAGGTAAAAGTACTCTGTCAGAAGTGGGATTTGAACCCACGCCTCCAGGGGAGACTGCGACCTTAACGCAGCGCCTTAGACCGCTCGACCATCCTGACACTTAAGGATTTGCTTTAGTTACTAAATTCAGCGGGTGTGTGATTCCCAACAATCCCAAACTGAGGATTCTGCAGGTAAAAGTACTCTGTCAGAAGTGGGATTTGAACCCACGCCTCCAGGGGAGACTGCGACCTGAACGCAGCGCCTTAGACCGCTCGGCCATCCTGACACATGAAGTTTGGGTTTAGTTACTAAATTCAGCAGGTGTGTGATCCCCAACGATCCCAAAGTGAGGATTCTGCAGGTAAAATTACTCTGTCAGAAGTGGGATTTGAACCCACGCCTCCAGGGGAGACTGCGACCTTAACGCAGCGCCTTAGACCGCTCGGCCATCCTGACACATGAGGTTTGGGTTTAGTTACTAAATTCATCGGGTGTGTGATTCCCAACAATGCCAAACTGAAGATTCTGCAGGTAAAATTACTCTGTCAGAAGTGGGATTTGAACCCACACCTCCAGGGGAGACTGCGACTTTAACGCAGCGCCTTTGACCGCTCGGCCATCCTGACACATAAAGCTTGGCTTTAGTTACTGAATTCAGCGGGTGTGTGATTCCCAACGCTCCCAAACAGAGGATTCTGCGGGGTACTCTGTCAGAAGTGGGATTCGAACCCACGTCTCCAGGGGAGACTGCGACCTAAACGCAGCGCCTTAGACCGCTCGGCCATCCTGACACATGAGGTTTGGGTTTAGTTACTAAATTCAGCGGGTGTGTGATTCCCAACGATCGCAAACTGAGGATTCTACAGGTAAAAGTACTCTGTCAGAAGTGGGATTTGAACCCACGCCTCCAGGGGAGACTGCGACCTTAACGCAGCGCCTTTGACCGCTCGGCCATCCTGACACATAAAGCTTGGCTTTAGTTACTGAATTCAGCGGGTGTGTGATTCCCAACGCTCCCAAAGAGGATTCTGCGGGGTACTCTGTCAGAAGTGGGATTCGAACACACGTCTCCAGGGGAGACCGCTCGGCCATCCTGACACATGAAGTTTGGGTTTAGTTACTAAATTCATCGGGTGTGTGATTCCCAACGATCCCAAACTGAGGATTCTGCAGGTAAAAGTACTCTGTCAGATGTGGGATTCGAACCCACGCCTCCAGGGGAGACTGCGACCTGAACGCAGCGCCTTAGACCGCTCGGCCATCCTGACACATGAAGATTTGCTTTAGTTACTAAATTCATCGGGTGTGTGATTCCCAACGATCCCAAACTTAGGATTCTCATGGATTCTTCAGGTAAAATCTGTGTCAGAAGTGGGATTCGAACCCACGCCTCTAGGGGAGACTGCGACCTTAACGCAGCGCCTTAGACCGCTCGGCCATCCTGACACATAAGGATTTGCTTTAGTTACTAAATTCAGCGGGTGTGTGATTCCCAACAATCCCAAACTGAGGATTCTGCAGGTAAAAGTACTCTGTCAGAAGTGGGATTTGAACCCACGCCTCCAGGGGAGACTGCGACCTAAACGCAGCGCCTTAGACCGCTCGGCCATCCTGACGCATGAGGTTTGGGTTTAGTTACTAAATTCAGCGGGTGTGTGATTCCCAACAATCCCAAACTGAGGATTCTGCAGGTAAAAGTACTCTGTCAGAAGTGGGATTTGAACCCACGCCTCCAGGGGAGACTGCGACCTTAACGCAGCGCCTTAGACCGCTCGGCCATCCTGACACATAGGGATTTGCTTTAGTTACTAAATTCAGCGGGTGTGTGATTCCCAACAATCCCAAACTGAGGATTCTGCAGGTAAAAGTACTCTGTCAGAAGTGGGATTCGAACCCACGCCTCCAGGGGAGACTGCGACCTGAACGCAGCGCCTTAGACCGCTCGGCCATCCTGACACATGAATATTTGCTTTAGTTACTAAATTCAGCGGGTGTGTGATTCCCAACGATCCCAAACTGAGGATTCTGCAGGTAAAAGTACTCTGTCAGAAGTGGGATTCGAACCCACGCCTCTAGGGGAGACTGCGACCTTAACGCAGCGCCTTAGACCGCTCGGCCATCCTGACACATAAGGATTTGCTTTAGTTACTAAATTCAGCGGGTGTGTGATTCCCAACAATCCCAAACTGAGGATTCTGCAGGTAAAAGTACTCTGTCAGAAGTGGGATTTGAACCCACGCCTCCAGGGGAGACTGCGACCTAAACGCAGCGCCTTAGACCGCTCGGCCATCCTGACACATGAGGTTTGGGTTTAGTTACTAAATTCAGCGGGTGTGTGATTCCCAACAATCCCAAACTGAGGATTCTGCAGGTAAAAGTACTCTGTCAGAAGTGGGATTCGAACCCACGCCTCCAGGGGAGACTGCGACCTTAACGCAGCGCCTTAGACCGCTCGGCCATCCTGACACATAAGGATTTGCTTTAGTTACTAAATTCAGCGGGTGTGTGATTCCCAACAATCCCCAACTGAGGATTCTGCAGGTAAAAGTACTCTGTCAGAAGTGGGATTCGAACCCACGCCTCCAGGGGAGACTGCGACCTTAACGCAGCGCCTTAGACCGCTCGGCCATCCTGACACATAAGGATTTGCTTTAGTTACTAAATTCAGCGGGTGTGTGATTCCCAACAATCCCCAACTGAGGATTCTGCAGGTAAAAGTACTCTGTCAGAAGTGGGATTCGAACCCACGCCTCCAGGGGAGACTGCGACCTTAACGCAGCGCCTTAGACCGCTCGGCCATCCTGACACATAAGGATGTGCTTTAGTTACTAAATTCAGCGGGTGTGTGATTCCCAACAATCCCAAACTGAGGATTCTGCAGGTAAAAGTACTCTGTCAGAAGTGGGATTCGAACCCACGCCTCGAGGGGAGACTGCGACCTAAACGCAGCGCCTTAGACCGCTCGGCCATCCTGACACATGAAGATTTGCTTTAGTTACTAAATTCAGCGGGTGTGTGATTCCCAACGATCCCAAACTGAGGATTCTGCAGGTAAAAGACCTCTGTCAGAAGTGGGATTTGAACCCACGCCTCCAGGGGAGACTGCGACCTTAACGCAGCGCCTTAGACCGCTCGGCCATCCTGACACATGAGGTTTGGGTTTAGTTACTAAATTCAGCGGGTGTGTGATTCCCAACGATCCCAAACAGGATTCTGCAGGTAAAAGTACTATGTCAGAAGTGGGATTCGAACCCACGCCTCCAGGGGAGACTGCGACCTGAACGCAGCGCCTTAGACCGCTCGGCCATCCTGACACATGAAGTTTGGGTTTAGTTACTAAATTCAGCGGGTGTGTGATTCCCAACGATCCCAAACTGAGGATTCTGCAGGTAAAAGTACTCTGTCAGAAGTGGGATTTGAACCCACGCCTCCAGGGGAGACTGCGACCTTAACGCAGCGCCTTTGACCGCTCGGCCATCCTGACACATAAAGCTTGCCTTTAGTTACTGAATTCAGCGGGTGTGTGATTCCCAACGATCCCAAACTGAGGATTCTGCAGGTAAAAGTACTCTGTCAGAAGTGGGATTCGAACCCACGCCTCCAGGGGAGACTGCGACCTGAACGCAGCGCCTTAGACCGCTCGGCCATCCTGACACATGAGGTTTGGGTTTAGTTACTAAATTCAGCGGGTGTGTGATTCCCAACGATCCCAAACTGAGGATTCTGCAGGTAAAAGTACTCTGTCAGAAGTGGGATTCGAACCCACGCCTCCAGGGGAGACTGCGACCTGAACGCAGCGCCTTAGACCGCTCGGCCATCCTGACACATGAGGATTTGCTTTAGTTACTAAATTCATCGGGTGTGTGATTCCCAACTCCCAAACTGAGGATTCTGCAGGTAAAAGTACTCTCTCAGAAATGGAATTCGAACCCACGCCTCCAGGGGAGACTGCGACCTTAACGCAGCGCCTTAGACCGCTCGGCCATCCTGACACATGAGGTTTGAGTTTAGTTACTAAATTCAGCGGGTGTGTGATTCCCAACGATCCCAAACTGAGGATTCTGCAGGTAAAAGTACTCTGTCAGAAGTGGGATTCGAACCCACGCCTCCAGGGGAGACTGTGACCTTAACGCAGCGCCTTTGACCGCTCGGCCATCCTGACACATAAAGCTTGCCTTTAGTTACTGAATTCAGCGGGTGTGTGATTCCCAACGCTCCCAAACAGAGGATTCTGCGGGGTACTCTGTCAGAAGTGGGATTCGAACCCAAGTCTCCAGGGGAGACTGCGACCTAAACGCAGCGCCTTAGACCGCTCGGCCATCCCGACACATGAGGTTTGGGTTTAGTTACTAAATTCAGCGGGTGTGTGATTCCCAACGATCCCAAACTGAGGATTCTGCAGGTAAAAGTACTTTGTCAGAAGTGGGATTCGAACCCACGCCTCCAGGCGAGACTGCGACCTGAACGCAGCGCCTTAGACCGCTCGGCCATCCTGACACATGAGGTTTGGGTTTAGTTACTAAATTCAGCGGGTGTGTGATTCCCAACGATCCCAAACTGAGGATTCTGCAGGTAAAAGTATTCTGTCAGAAGTGGGATTCGAACCCACGCCTCCAGGGGAGACTGCGACCTGAACGCAGCGCCTTAGACCGCTCGGCCATCCTGACACATGAGGATTTCCTTTAGTTACTAAATTCATCGGGTGTGTGATTCCCAACTCCCAAACTGAGGATTCTGCAGGTAAAAGTACTCTCTCAGAAATGGAATTCGAACCCACGCCTCCAGGGGAGACTGCGACCTTAACGCAGCGCCTTAGACCGCTCGGCCATCCTGACACATAAGGATTTGCTTTAGTTACTAAATTCAGCGGGTGTGTGATTCCCAACAATCCCCAACTGAGGATTCTGCAGGTAAAAGTACTCTGTCAGAAGTGGGATTTGAACCCACGCCTCCAGGGGAGACTGCGACCTTAACGCAGCGCCTTAGACCGCTCGGCCATCCTGACACATAAGGATTTGCTTTAATTACTAAATTCAGCGGGTGTGTGATTCCCAACAATCCCAAACTGAGGATTCTGCAGGTAAAAGTACTCTGTCAGACGTGGGATTCGAACCCACGCCTCGAGGGGAGACTGCGACCTAAACGCAGCGCCTTAGACCGCTCGGCCATCCTGACACATGAAGATTTGCTTTTGTTACTAAATTCAGCGGGTGTGTGATTCCCAACGATCCCAAACTGAGGATTCTGCAGGTAAATGACCTCGGTCAGAAGTGGGATTTGAACCCACACCTCCAGGGGAGACTGCGACCTTAACGCAGCGCCTTAGACCGCTCGGCCATCCTGACACATGAGGTTTGGGTTTAGTTACTAAATTCAGCGGGTGTGTGATTCCCAACGATCCCAAACAGGATTCTGCAGGTAAAAGTACTCTGTCAGAAGTGGGATTCGAACCCACGCCTCCAGGGGAGACTGCGACCTGGACGCAGCGCCTTAGACCGCTCGGCCATCCTGACACATGAGGTTTGGGTTTAGTTACTAAATTCAGCGGGTGTGTGATTCCTAACGATCCCAAACTGAGGATTCTGCAGGTAAAAGTACTCTGTCAGAAGTGGGATTCGAACCCACGCCTCCAGGGGAGACTGCGACCTTAACGCAGCGCCTTTGACCGCTCGGCCATCCTGACACATAAAGCTTGCCTTTAGTTACTGAATTCAGCGGGTGTGTGATTCCCAACGCTCCCAAACAGAGGATTCTGCGGGGTGCTCTGTCAGAAGTGGGATTCGAACCCACGTCTCCAGGGGAGACTGCGACCTAAACGCAGCGCCTTAGACCGCTCGGCCATCCTGACACATGAGGTTTGGGTTTAGTTACTAAATTCAGCGGGTGTGTGATTCCCAACGATCCCAAACTGAGGATTCTGCAGGTAAAAGACCTCTGTCAGAAGTGGGATTTGAACCCACGCCTCCAGGGGAGACTGCGACCTTAACGCAGCGCCTTAGACCGCTCGGCCATCCTGACACATGAGGTTTAGGTTTAGTTACTAAATTCAGCGGGTGTGTGATTCCCAACGATCCCAAACAGGATTCTGCAGGTAAAAGTACTCTGTCAGATGTGGGATTCGAACCCACGCCTCCAGGGGAGACTGCGACCTGAACGCAGCGCCTTAGACCGCTCGGCCATCCTGACACATAAAGCTTGCCTTTAGTTACTGAATTCAGCGGGTGTGTGATTCCCAACGCTCCCAAACAGAGGATTCTGCGGGGTACTCTGTCAGAAGTGGGATTCGAACCCACGTCTCCAGGGGAGACTGCGACCTAAACGCAGCGCCTTAGACCGCTCGGCCATCCTGACACATGAGGTTTGGGTTTAGTTACTAAATTCAGCGGGTGTGTAATTCCCAACGATCCCAAACTGAGGATTCTGCAGGTAAAAGTACTCTGTCAGAAGTGGGATTCGAACCCACGCCTCCAGGCGAGACTGCGACCTGAACGCAGCGCCTTAGACCGCTCGGCCATCCTGACACATGAGGTTTGGGTTTAGTTACTAAATTCAGCGGGTGTGTGATTCCTAACGATCCCAAACTGAGGATTCTGCAGGTAAAAGTACTCTGTCAGAAGTGGGATTCGAACCCACGCCTCCAGGGGAGACTGCGACCTGAACGCAGCGCCTTAGACCGCTCGGCCATCCTGACACATGAGGATTTGCTTTAGTTACTAAATTCATCGGGTGTGTGATTCCCAACTCCCAAACTGAGGATTCTGCAGGTAAAAGTACTCTCTCAGAAATGGAATTCGAACCCACGGCTCCAGGGGAGACTGCGACCTTAACGCAGCGCCTTAGACCGCTCGGCCATCCTGACACATAAGGATTTGCTTTAGTTACTAAATTCAGCGGGTGTGTGATTCCCAACGATCCCAAACAGGATTCTGCAGGTAAAAGTACTCTGTCAGAAGTGGGATTCGAACCCACGCCTCCAGGGGAGGCTGCGACCTGAACGCAGCGCCTTAGACCGCTCGGCCATCCTGACACATAATGTTTGGGTTTAGTTACTAAATTCAGCGGGTGTGTGATTCCCAACGATCCCAAACTGAGGATTCTGCAGGTAAAAGTACTCTGTCAGAAGTGGGATTCAAACCCACGCCTCCAGGGGAGACTGCGACCTTAACGCAGCGCCTTAGACCGCTCGGCCATCCTGACACATAAGGATTTGCTTTAGTTACTAAATTCAGCGGGTGTGTGATTCCCAACAATCCCAAACTGAGGATTCTGCAGGTAAAAGTACTCTGTCAGAAGTGGGATTCGAACCCACGCCTCGAGGGGAGACTGCGACCTA
Organism: Syngnathus leptorhynchus; assembly: GCF_054491065.1. Taxonomy (NCBI): domain Eukaryota; kingdom Metazoa; phylum Chordata; class Actinopteri; order Syngnathiformes; family Syngnathidae; genus Syngnathus; species Syngnathus leptorhynchus. The sequence continues at coordinate 2,863,426 of NC_141202.1, forward strand.
AACGCAGCGCCTTAGACCGCTCGGCCATCCTGACACATGAAGATTTGCTTTAGTTACTAAATTCAGCGGGTGTGTGATTCCCAACGATCCCAAACTGAGGATTCTGTAGGTAAAAGTACTCTGTCAGAAGTGGGATTCGAACCCACGCCTCCAGGGGAGACTGCGACCTGAACGCAGCGCCTTAGACCGCTCGGCCATCCTGACACATGAAGATTTGCTTTAGTTACTAAATTCATCGGGTGTGTGATTCCCAACGATCCCAAACTGAGGATTCTCATTGATTCTTCAGGTAAAATTTGTGTCAGAAGTGGGATTCGAACCCACGCCTCTAGGGGAGACTACGACCTTGACGCACCGCCTTAGACCGCTCGGCCATCCGGACACATGAGGTTTGGGTTTAGTTACTAAATTCAGCAGGTGTGTGATTCTCAACGATCCCAAACTGAGGATTCTTCAGGTAAAATCGGTGTCAGAAGTGGGATTCGAACCCATGCCTCTAGGCGAGACTGCGACCTTAACGCAGCGCCTTAGACCGCTCGGCCATCCTGACACATGTGGTTTGGGTTTAGTTACTAAATTCAGCGGGTGTGTGATTCCCAACGATCCCAAACTGAGGATTCTGCAGGTAAAAGTACTCTGTCAGAAGTGGGATTTGAACCCACGCCTCCAGGGGAGACTGCGACCTGAACGCAGCGCCTTAGACCGCTCGGCCATCCTGACACATGAAGATTTGCTTTAGTTACTAAATTCATCGGGTGTGTGATTCCCAACGATCCCAAATTGAGGATTCTCATTGATTCTTCAGATAAAATCTGTGTCAGAAGTGGGACTGCGATCTTAACGCAGCGCCTTAGACCGCTCGGCCATCCTGACACATCTGGTTTGGGTTTAGTTACTAAATTCAGCGGGTGTGTGATTCCCAACAATCCCAAACTGAGGATTCTGCAGGTAAAAGTACTCTGTCAGAAGTGGGATTTGAACCCACGCCTCCAGGGGAGACTGCGACCTTAACGCAGCGCCTTAGACCGCTCGGCCATCCTGACACATAAGGTTTTGCTTTAGTTACTAAATTCAGCGGGTGTGTGATTCCCAACAATCCCAAACTGAGGATTCTGCAGGTAAAAGTACTCTGTCAGAAGTGGGATTCGAACCCACGCCTCCAGGGGAGACTGCGACCTGAACGCAGCGCCTTAGACCGCTCGGCCATCCTGACACATGAGGATTTGCTTTAGTTACTAAATTCAGCGGGTGTGTGATTCCCAACGATCCCAAACTGAGGATTCTGCAGGTAAAAGTACTCTGTCAAAAGTGGGATTCGAACCCACGCCTCCAGGGGAGACTGCGACCTGAACGCAGCGCCTTAGACCGCTCGGCCATCCTGACACATGAATATTTGCTTTAGTTACTAAATTCAGCGGGTGTGTGATTCCCAACGATCCCAAACTGAGAATTCTGCAGGTAAAAGTACTCTGTCAGAAGTGGGATTCGAACCCACGCCTCCAGGGGAGACTGCGACCTGAACGCAGCGCCTTAGACCGCTCGGCCATCCTGACACATGAGGTTTGGGTTCAGTTACTAATTTCAGCGGGTGTGTGATTCCCAACGATCCCAAACTGAGGATTCTGCAGGTAAAAGTACTCTGTCAGAAGTGGGATTCGAACCCACGCCTCCAGGGGAGACTGCGACCTGAACGCAGCACCTTAGACCGCTCGGCCATCCTGACACATGAAGATTTGCTTTAGTTACTAAATTCATCGGGTGTGTGATTCCCAACGATCCCAAACTGAGGATTCTCATGGATTCTTCAGGTAAAATCTGTGTCAGAAGTGGGATTCGAACCCACGCCTCTAGGGGAGACTGCAACCTTAACGCAGCGCCTTAGACCGCTCGGCCATCTGGACACATGAGGATTTGCTTTAGTTACTAAATTCAGCGGGTGTGTGATTCCCAACGATCCCAAACTGAGGATTCTGCAGGTAAAAGTACTCTGTCAAAAGTGGGATTCGAACCCACGCCTCCAGGGGAGACTGCGACCTGAACGCAGCGCCTTAGACCGCTCGGCCATCCTGACACATGAATATTTGCTTTAGTTACTAAATTCAGCGGGTGTGTGATTCCCAACGATCCCAAACTGAGAATTCTGCAGGTAAAAGTACTCTGTCAGAAGTGGGATTCGAACCCACGCCTCCAGGGGAGACTGCGACCTGAACGCAGCGCCTTAGACCGCTCGGCCATCCTGACACATGAGGTTTGGGTTTAGTTACTAATTTCAGCGGGTGTGTGATTCCCAACGATCCCAAACTGAGGATTCTGCAGGTAAAAGTACTCTGTCAGAAGTGGGATTCGAACCCACGCCTCCAGGGGAGACTGCGACCTGAACGCAGCACCTTAGACCGCTCGGCCATCCTGACACATGAAGATTTGCTTTAGTTACTAAATTCATCGGGTGTGTGATTCCCAACGATCCCAAACTGAGGATTCTCATGGATTCTTCAGGTAAAATCTGTGTCAGAAGTGGGATTCGAACCCACGCCTCTAGGGGAGACTGCAACCTTAACGCAGCGCCTTAGACCGCTCGGCCATCTGGACACATGAGGTTTGGGTTTAGTTACTAAATTCAGCAGGTGTGTGATTCCCAACGATCCCAAACTGAGGATTCTTCATGTAAAATCTGTGTCAGAAGTGGGATTCGAACCCACGCCTCTAGGGGAGACTGCGACCTTAACGCAGCGCCTTAGACCGCTCGGCCATCCTGACACATGTGGTTTGGGTTTAGTTACTAAATTCAGCGGGTGTGTGATTCCCAACAATCCCAAACTGAGGATTCTGCAGGTAAAAGTACTCTGTCAGAAGTGGGATTTGAACCCACGCCTCCAGGGGAGACTGCGACCTGAACGCAGCGCCTTTGACCGCTCGGCCATCCTGACACATGAGGTTTGGGTTTAGTTACTAAAATCAGCGGGTGTGTGATTCCCAACGCTCCCAAACTGAGGATTCTGCAGGTAAAATTACTCTGTCAGAAGTGGGATTTGAACCCACGCCTCCAGGGAGACTGCGACCTAAACGCAGCGCCTTAGACCACTCGGCCATCCTGACGTTTCCTAAAGAGACCCAATCATTCATTGGCTAGGGTACTTAGAGAAAAGCAGGTAAAAGAAAATCTCTGCAGTCATTTCAGTTAAAAAGCGTGCACGTTAATATTTAAGGAAGCTGACCTAAGCAGTAAGAATGTATTTGTGTATCAGCAACATGGGAGGAAAACCTATCATAGACATGATGAAGTCCACCTTTCAATTATTGTGTTGATATCACTTAATGTGCGAGTTGTGTTTCCGCAGAGGAGGAGCGAAAGGTCAAGGCCAACGACCGAGAGTACAATGAAAAGTTCCAGTATGCGGTAAACTTTCTCTTCCTCTCCCTCTGTCTTTCTTGTTCTGCTTCACGACATTAACCAACACTTCCCGTGTGCTCCTTCAAAACACAAGAGTAACTGCATCACCACATCCAAGTACAACGTCCTCACGTTCCTACCCATCAACCTGTTTGAGCAGTTTCAGGAAGTGGCCAACAGCTACTTCCTCTTCCTGCTCATACTGCAGGTAGGTTAGCCAAGAGCGAGGGGCGGGGGGGTGCATACCTATGCTAAATCCCATGATTTGTCCTAACGCGTATGCTGTTTTAGTTGATCCCTCAGATCTCCTCCCTGTCGTGGTTCACCACCATCGTGCCATTAGCCCTGGTGCTGAGCATCACCGCCGTGAAGGACGCGACGGACGACTACGTGCGAATGACTCGCCTTTACCTCACACTGAAATATATTCCGAGTTTGATGATAATCTTAATTTTTGGTGATCTCCGGTAGTTTCGCCACAGGAGTGACAACCAAGTGAACAACCGTCAGTCTCAAGTGCTCATCCGTGGATCGTAAGCAGCGCTAAATATTTCTCTATCTTATTTACTAGTTGAAAAGCATGTGACACACATCTTATTTTGCTGCGTCAGGCTTCAGAATGAAAAATGGATGAACGTCCGAGTGGGTGACATCATCAAATTGGCGAACAATCAGTTTGTGGCTGTAAGTAACTCCAAATTTTCCACAAGATCCAAATGGGTTTTTTTTTGTAGCAGGTAAGGCTCAAAATATTATAAACCCCTTTTCATTTGCATTTGCACGCAGGCTGACTTGCTGCTGTTGTCTAGCAGCGAACCTCACGGTCTGTGCTACATCGAGACGGCCGAACTGGACGGGTGAGTGGACGCGCCGCATTTTTACCGTCTCTTGCACGACTTCATGACGTGTTTGAACGTCCTGCAGAGAGACCAACACGAAGGTGCGACAGTCTGTCTCTGTCACGTCAGAACTCGGGGACCCCAACAACTTGGCTCAATTTAACGGTGAGTTTTGGACTTCAATTTTTATTTTTTTTATCTGCATCTCTCTCAACTCTCACGATATTCATTTCTGTGAGCGAAGGCGAAGTGGTATGCGAGCCCCCCAACAACAAGCTGGATCGTTTCAGTGGGACTTTGTACTGGAGGGACAAGAAATACGCTTTGACCAATCAGAACATGCTCCTTCGAGGTTGCGTCCTCCGCAACACCGAGGCCTGCTACGGCTTGGTCATCTTTGCAGGTAGAAATGTAACTCGACGTGAATGTTCTAACCACGCGAAGTAACTAGCTAATAAGCTAGTTAGCAACCGATCACAAAATGCGTTAATGACAGTCAATACATTACCTCAACTAATTACAGAGCTACTTTTTGAACAAAAACATAAAAATAACATGCTTGTGTGTGTGTTTGCTTTGGAGGCCCAGACACCAAGTTGATGCAGAACAGCGGCCGCACTAAGTTCAAGCGTACCAGCATCGACCGTCTGATGAACACTTTGGTCCTCTGGGTAGGACGCCTTCTCACTTTCATGGCAGTCAACTATTTGAGAACTTGATCTAAGTGGATTTTGTGTCAGAACTCAAGGCATTCATCTTTCTCTATGTCAGATTTTTGCTTTCCTAGTGTGTATGGGTGTCATTTTGGCTGTGGGCAACGCCGTGTGGGAGAGAGAGGTGGGAACGTTGTTTCAGAAGTACCTACCTTGGGATCCTCCGGTGGACGGTTTTCTCTTTTCCGCTGTCCTCGCCTTCTGGTCTTATGTTATCATCCTCAACACGGTGGTGCCCATCTCGATGTATGTCAGGTAAGGACAAGCCTACATGTAAGAAGTTAACATTATCAACACTTTATCTCCTACTTGATTTGGTAAGAAGATATTCAAGATATTTCGATGATGTGCGTAACAGTGTGGAGGTGATCAGACTGGGCCACAGCTACTTCATCAACTGGGACCAGCAAATGTTCTGCTCACAGTGCAACACAGCAGCCGAGGCACGGACCACCACGCTCAGTGAGGAGCTGGGCCAGGTAGGTTTCCACAGCAAAGCAGCGAGTAGGACAAGTGTGGAGGGAGTCCATGTTGAGTCACATTTGAGTTGTTTTCCATTTACTTTATTCAGATTGAGTACATCTTCAGTGACAAGACTGGAACACTCACGCAGAACATCATGAGCTTCAAAAAGTGCTCCATTAATGGACACAGTTATGGTGAGTTCATTAAATTTCCAAACAAATAATGTCCCTATATCAATTGTTCATGAATTTACTCAGTTTCACTCATATTATATGTTGCTGGCTGCTACCTTTTTAAAATAAATGTCTCCTTCACCCAAGAGCAAAAATAAACAAAGGTACCTTACTTTCAATGATGAGTTCACTCCAGTTGTCTAGACAGCAAGGATGGAGAAAGCAATTGTGGCGGGTACAAAGTCGACCAGACGATGTCAGCAAAGTCCTCCCAGTTGTCAAACAGTTCACTCAAGCGGGCTTCTTCTCTTCCTTGGCGCTTCGTTTCTCCACACAGGCCTTAATTATTGCGTTAGCTTTAACTAATTGCTTAGCAATATCCGTGCGTTAGCATTAGCACGAGCCTCTGTATTAGCGGCTAATTCCACTTTCTATCACTAAGTAGTATACTCAACCGACCATTTATCCCCGTTAACATTTCCAAAAGCGTTTTTGCTGAACACTTTCACCAATTATGATCAAAATTCCACTTGTATCCACTTAAATGTGTCCGCCTTGTCAGCCATCTTTTCCTCCACTCTCGACCTTTCACCCCGGATGTGATTAACACACTAATTATACAACACAAATGAATTTTTATTTACTACATACAAACACGTTTAAACAAAAATTATGCAACAAAAAAAACGTATTTACTATTCAATGACAGAATACATAACCTTCTTACATTGAAAAAAACCTCATAGCTGTTAAACATTTTTTTTAAAAAATTATGCACTTTTTGAACTTATATTCACTCGAAAATATTGTAACATTTCTAACTTGGTTACAATATCTCAATGTATTACATTTGTGTCACTTTTAGGGGAGGTAGCAGATCCATTGGGGCCCCAGCCAAAGGTCTGTCCAACCCCCCAAAGTCCATACAGTCCTTAAAAATACACACATGACACCTCAATATTATTTCTCTTCCAGAAACTGGATTTCACTCCTTTCAATCCCCTGGCTGACCCAAACTTCTGTTTCTATGATGACACACTACTGGAGTGTGTGAAAGTGGGAGATTCCCACGCTCAAGAGTTTTTCCGCCTGCTCTCCCTCTGCCACACTGTCATGAGTGAGGAGAAGAGCGAGGGTGAGGACGCCATCAATCTGTCATACGTAATCCCATCCATGACATGATTCTACTCTTTGTCCAGGAGAGCTGGTGTATAAAGCCCAGTCTCCAGATGAGAGGGCTCTAGTGACAGCCGCAAGGAACTTTGGATTTGTGTTTCGCTCACGAACGCCCGGGACCATAACTACCACCGAGATGGGGCGAACAGTCACCTATACGCTGCTCGCCATCCTGGACTTTAACAATGCCCGCAAGAGGATGTCTGTCATTGGTGGGATGAATGGATGGATGGATGGATGGATGGATGGATGGATGGATGGATGGATGGATGGATGGATGGATGGATGGATGGATGGATGGATGGATGGATGGATGGATGGATGGATGGCTAGATAGATGGATGAAGCTCTCACTGTTTCTGCTCTGTTGTTTATTTGTCAGTCCGTAACCCCGAGGGCAGGATCCGTCTGTACTGCAAAGGAGCTGACACTGTGTTGTTCGAGAGGCTCCGCCCCTGTAAGCAAGACCTAATCAATATGACCTCAGACCACCTCAATGTGAGTCACCAACCGCAGGTTCAGTCAATCCTCTCTTCATGGGTCGAACCTGTGCTGCCATCTGCTGTCGTGATGGCAACACCAACTCACGTGGACTTTATTTGGTGGGGGGTGTCTCCAGGAGTACGCTACTGATGGTCTGCGGACACTGGCTCTGGCCTACAGGGATCTGTCAGAGGAACAATGGGAGATGTGGTCAGAGAGCCACCAGTGTGCTGAGAAAGAAGAAGATTTGCTATCAGCTGCCTATGAACAGATAGAACAGGACATGACGGTTAGTCCAGTCAGCTTGCGTATTACCTTCACATTAAAGTCTCTTTAAGGCAATTCAATGTCTACTGTCTAGTTGCTGGGTGCTACAGCTATAGAGGACAAGCTGCAAGAAGGTGTCCCGGAGACCATCGCTCTGCTCTCCCTGGCCAACATCAAGATGTGGGTCCTAACAGGGGACAAGCAAGGTGAGACACAAGTGGGCGATATCAAACAAGACGGTCCCAGGAAGCGCTCAAGTTCTTCTCTGTGATCTCGCACAGAGACGGCTGTCAACATCGGTTACTCGTGTAAGATGCTGACAGACGATATGGACGAAGTTTTTATCATCAGTGGACATAGCGTCCAGAGAGTGAAACAGGAACTCAGGTCAGGCTTTACGGATGAACAGATGGGCTTGATTGTAAGAAATTAGATGATCTATTTATTGTGTCTTTGGTTATTTCCTGTGTAGGAGAGCGAGGGAACAGATGATTACGCAATCGCAAACAAAAGATGATGATAAAGAGGAGGTTGCCGAGGGATGCGGAGAAGCCTACGTCACGAAATTTAGAAGAACAGAAAAACAGACGCAATTTCCTCCTTCCTCCAAACTCATGGACAACATCTCTGGAGATTTTGCTCTCGTCATCAACGGCCACAGCCTGGTAGGAAAAATCCACATACAAAGACCAAAAGGTTGAGACTGAAGTGCTCTCTCCTATCACCCAAAAAGGCCCACGCTCTGGAAACCGACGTGGAGGAGGAGTTTATCACGACGGCGTGCGCATGCAAAGCGGTCATTTGCTGCCGTGTTACGCCGCTACAAAAAGCTCAGGTGGTGGAGCTAGTGAAGAAATACAAAAGGGCTGTCACTTTAGCCATAGGGGACGGCGCCAATGACGTGAGCATGATCAAGAGTAAGTTGGAGGAAGAATGACGGAAAAGAGAAGTTGAGGTGCCCGTGTCTACCTTTCCACAACCGCATGTTCAACAGAGTTTGGGTTTCTACCTCAATGTTACAAAACGCCAGGCAGGCTATGTGGCAATACATGTTACAGTGTTACGGTATGTCCTCATCGCACTGGGAACATGTTTCTTTAACCAAATGAAAGTCTCAAGGTGGGTTAGAGTTGTTCGGTTTTCAGTTTCAGAAAACAAATGACTTTTAACCTGAAACCCTTAAAACACAAAAGAAGTTCCAGGACTTTCCAATCACCCCAAATCATCTCTTCCAGGTGCTCATATTGGTATCGGTATCTCCGGTCAGGAAGGCATCCAGGCCGTACTGGCCAGCGATTACTCCTTCTCCCAGTTTCGCTTCTTACAGCGTCTTCTGCTGGTACACGGACGATGGTCCTACCTACGCATGTGCCGCTTCCTCTGCTATTTCTTCTACAAGAATTTTGCCTTCACCATGGTGCATTTTTGGTTCGGATTCTTCTGCGGCTTCTCTGCTCAGGTCGGAGAGGAAATCGTCCAGGTCTTGAATGGCGGGAGCGGAATGACCATCACGTGTGTGTGTCTTACAGACGGTTTATGATCAGTTCTTCATCACGCTCTACAACATCGTCTACACGTCTCTACCTGTCCTCGCAACGGGCATATTTGACCAGGTACTATCTAGGAAGCACTGACCTACATTTCCAACTAACTTGGTGTCTATTTTTTGCATTTTAGGATGTGTCTGATCAAAGGAGTCTGGAGTATCCAAAGCTTTATGAGCCTGGCCAACTCAACCTGCTCTTCAATAAGAGAGAGTTCTTCATCTGCATCACTCAGGGTTTCTACACATCAGTGGTGCTGTTTTTTGTCCCTTATGCCATCCTAGCCGACGCTTCTCAGAGTAGCGGAGAACCTCTTGCAGACTACCAGACCTTTGCTGTCACCACGGCAACAGCCTTGGTCATTGTGGTGAGTGTACAGGTAAGCCGATGGAGGGAATTTTTCCGGGCAGCTGTTCCCGGGCTATAGGTCATCATCAATGTGTGATAATCATGCTTCTGTGTTTTTGTAGATCTCACTGGACACGGGCTTCTGGACCGTTTTCAACCTTGTGTTTGTGTGGGGTTCGTTGGGCTGCTACTTCACCATCATGTTTGCTGTACACAGTCAGATATTCTTTAGGAGCTTCTCCAATCACTTCCATTTTGTAGGTCGGTCCACAGTGCTGTTTCAGTGCTGTTCTTTTCGTCACCTGGAACTAATAATGTCAAAATGAAGCGTTAAAAATTGGATTGCTTGAACTTGTTCATGCTAATTCAAAGGGGACTTGAGAAGGCGCCATGGGGAACTCCAAATCTAAGTGTTTTTTCTCAAGAACACATTTACAAATTTAGGCTTAACAATTGGTTGTTTGTGTGTTTTTTGAGAGCAGGCAGTGCTCAGAGTACACTATTGCAGCCGGTCGTGTGGTTGACTATTGCATTGGCAACGGCAATCTGTATAGTTCCAGTTTTGGCATTCCGCTTCCTCAAGTTGGACCTCAAACCTCAGCTCTCAGACACGGTGAGAAAAACAAAAACATTCACGTCAGTAATGTGTCGTCATGCTTTCCAAATTTGCTCCATCAATGATTAACTTTAGCTTGAACATATCTTGTATGAAGGTTATGACTAACCTCACACATGATAAAAAAAAATGCCAGCAAATATTGACATAATCAGTGTAATCTAAATATTACTCTAGGTCCGATATACTCAGCTGGTCCATCAAAAAAAGAGTAGACCAGCAGGTGGTAGCGTGGCATCCACCTGGCGCACCTCCGAGGGCCGCCTGGGCGCAAGAGGCGGTTCCCGGAGGTCCGGTTACGCCTTCGCTCACCAAGAGGGATTTGGAGAGCTGATCACTTCCGGGAAAAACATGCGTCTGTCATCTCTGGCTTTGGCCAGCTTCGCCTCCAGACACAGCTCCAGTTGGATCGACACCCTGCTGAGGAAGAAGCACACTCAAACGCCCCCCAGTCGATCCGGGGAGTGCACTCCTGCGCTCTCGCACTCTTCTTCGGTTCTGGGGTCCTCGCAGGAGGCACCCATCGAGGAAGAAACGATCCGTGACTATGAGATGATTCCCATGACATCCGCCGCAGTGGAAACCTCGAAGGAACTTCGGGAAATAGTCAACGGCGTAGACTCATCCTCTGTTGAAAACCACCCAACTAGAAAAAACAAAAAGATATACGAAAATTTTGAGAGCGGACCGCTGGGAATAGAGTGAAACCATTTTGATGTATGTCAATGGTTCTTACAGATATAAAAGACAACAGCAGTATATTTCAAGAGTATCCAATTATTAAGACAATAAAAAAAAAAAGCATCTTATGAGTTCTCAGTGAGAACAAAACAAGTTAGCATCATGTCTTTTTGTCGGCTGCATCATATTGATGTGTTTAAAGCAGCGTGATGTAAATCGGCTTGTAATGGAAAGTCAAGTAGAAAGTCAAACAGGCTAATGGATGTGGGAGCTCATTTACCAGTGCCTCTAAATACACTTTGAAATGTACTTTAAGTGTTTAGTCATTTATTATCAATGAAATGTATTTAGGTATTATCATGCTACAATTATGCTATGTATAGATCTAAATATATATATATATATGTGAACAATGAAGTATAATGTGAGTGAATATGGTGCCCAAAACAAAATACAATGTTTTGGAAATATTTATTGTGAATTGTAAATTTGCATCTATGCTTTTTATTTCTCAATAAATAAATAAATAAATAAAAACTCACCAAATTTTGATGTTTTAGTGTGGATTCAAAATGGCGTGCTTTTTATTGGAGATTTTTTTTTCTTCTTCTTTAAAAACCCTCAAAATCGAGATACGAGCTTTACACTGGTGACTCAAATCCAACAGAATTTGCAGATGTTTTTGCCATTGGGAATAACTCTGTAAAACTTCGGACATGCTATTACGTAATCAGACAGCAATGATATGAAACTAAATATGATGACTGAACAAATGATTTCACTCACAAAAATAATTATAAAACAGACGACTATGCTGATTAAATCCAAACCCGATGGGATTATATTACAGAATATAATCATTACTATTCAGATATTCTGGTCCATTTAATGTTCCATTCAGGAGGATGTGTGCGTGTTTGTGCATGTATGTGTGGAAAAGGGGAGGCGGCGGATGAGTTTCACAATAACGTGTCTCAGAGGAAGTTTGGACACTCACGATACGAACAGTGCAAAGACTGATTGTAGGATCCACAAGCAGGACTGATTCTGGAAGCGATGTAAACATTTTGCGACTTCTCTCGTTTTTGGGGAGGGGGGGGGAAGATTCGAATAACATGAGCCCTTTTCACTCTCTGCTGTGGATTCTGTGCGTTACGCCGGTATGCAGCATTTTCCAGGGGACTTGTCTGAAACAAGGTAAATGTTAGTCTCTTTTATTCACCTAAAGAACTTTTCTATTGATTGAAAAGTTTTGAGATTTAAATACACTTTGCTTGTTTGCTGTATGTGAGTATAGATTGCATTTTTAAAATTCTTCTGGTAGTTTGGTGGAGCTATACAGATAAACAGTTTGAGTGTGATTGATTGACTTTTACTGGATCGTGGATGAGCAATTGAGTTATCATTCTTAAGAATTTCATTTGTGCATATTTGTCTCAATTTTTTAGTCCCCTCCAGCTGTTGGGCCTCTTTCGTGTAAGAAAGTGTTTACTCCAAAACTGGCTAAAGGTCATTGAGTGTCAACATTTCTCTCTCTCTCTCTCTCTCTCTATCCAAAATGTCAAGAGTGAACTCAGAACCGGTTGAGGTCATAGTGGTTATTCAAATATGAGAAAGAAAGCATGTTGGCAATATTGTGCACAGAAAAGGAAATTGGGAATTAAAGAAGGTGGTGTATATATATATTTCCTAGTTTGGAGGGGGTAAAAAAAAATATACGTATATATATTATACATTTACAAAATACTTTTAATTTTTTAAAACATATATATGTAAATATAAAAAAAAAAATATGTATTTTTGCAAAAATAAATCAAAATGCAGTTACAATAGTATGGCCCTATGGAATTAATTTCTACTGTTACCATTTTCTCTTCAGAGCCTTCGCCCGGAGTGTTGGTGGTGTCCCCGGGAAGTCGTTTGGTTCTGACCTGCGATGGCGACGTGAAGGTGGATGGTGCTAAAGTCAAAGTGGCTAAACACACTTCCAGTGACAAAGAAACTTCTCGTGAGATACACAGCAGCGATGGAGTTTTATTAAAAACGGATATGAACGCATCAAAGGATAAAAGTCAAGAAGAAGGACTTCAGAGGACTGGACATACATCATCATCATCATTTGTCAAGCATCAAGTGGTCCAGCCGAGCAGTACGCCTCTAAAGGACCAAAACACACATGACAACGAGGGGACGAGGGGGGTCAAAGAAAAGTCCAAGTGGAAATGGAATGGGAAGACAATGAGGAGAGGACACCGGGACTGGGAGGGCTTCACGTGGGGAAAGAGCGGGACGCAGCTCTCTGTGAATTCAGTGGGACTGAAAAATTCTGGAAATTACACTTGTTTGTACAGAGGTCAAGTCATCTTCTCCTTGAAGGTGATTGTGGCAGGTGAGAGAACAGTGTTGAACAATTTCAATCAAATTAACCTTGACGGCTATCGAGCGACTCTTTCATTAGCTTGTGTGCGGCGGCTTTGCTAGCTCGATTAACGCCGTGTTTGCTCTTAAGCAAGAGATCAACACTTTTTTTTCACAATAATAATCAGAATGTTTCGACTTGTGGAGTCACATACGACATATTATTGTGAAAATCTTTTTTTTTTTTTTAACTTGACTTCCTCTTGAATTAAATATGGCACAATGATGTGATGCCAATTTGTTTACCTTCTTCATCTCACCACTATGGAAATGAGATGCTTTAATAGTATTTTTCTCAAAGTTTGAGAATGATTCCGATGAAGTATTAACAGTTCATGTGTTGTTCTGTAGAACCTCCAGAAGTTTCCAACCTATCCTGCTCCAAAAAGTCACCCAGCAGTAAAATCCGCTGTAACTGGACGCCTCAGAAGCCGTTGACATTACATCCAAACTGTTCTCTCTTAATCAATAAAAGGTAAAGAATTGTAGCTCGATACGACGCTACTGTTGGGATGATACGAGTCTTATCAGAGTCATAAAAGTATAAAAGAATAAAAATTGTCATTCAAATTGAAAACGCCACTTCATATACTTCGTTAAGATTTGGCTTGGATGTTAAGATTTCTCTGTGGTCTGTATGCTAAACTCCAAAGACGACAATGGAGTTATTTAAAGCTGTAATTTTCCAATGTTTATTTCCTCCCGAGTGAATGACCCTTTCGCCTCTGGTTCTGGCCCAGGCCCAGTGAGAGTTTCCAACGTACTCAATGTTCCTTCTCCTCCCAGCGATTCCGCTGCTGGTGCGTTCTGGAGTACGACGAGGATGAGCTCAGGACACTTCACATGGCCTATTTGTGCGTCACAAACATGGCGGGAAACACCACCAGTGCCATCTTGTCTTTTTATCCCTTGGACATTTGTAAGTCCGTAAATTCACCGCTGTATTATGTTTAGCGTTTGAAAGTAAATCGTTTTTCTCCTCTAGTGAAGCCCGACCCTCCGTCGGCGGTGTCGGTCCGACAGGAAGTGGGATACGAGAACAGGATGACGGTGAACTGGACTTTCCCTGCTTCCTGGAAGTCGCACGATAGTTATTATGAACTCGTGTACGAACTCAAATACCAACCCGTCGACTCGACAAGCTCAAGTTTGCAGGTACGCAACCATAACTTGGTAGAAGGCAAACATAGCCAAGGCCAAATTGTTTTTAAAAAAATAATAATAATAATAAACTGTAGCCTTGTTTAAGGAGGTTTTAACCTAAATTAAGGTTGAGATGACAAAATTGGTGTCAGAAATGACAATAATAATAATTACCGATGTGGTTTGCGTTGTCAGATGAAGTTGATCAAAGGCCGCCGCTCGTTCACCATCAGCGACGTGATTCCGGGCGTGAAGTACATGATCCAGATCAGAACTCGGGATGAATTCGATGGTCTCTGGAGCGAATGGACTGCACCCGTTAATGCCAGCAGCTGGATTGGTAATTATTCAAATAAAAAGAAAAAGATTGTCATCTTTTATGACAAAATAACATCATGTATTGTCGGAGGTTTGATTAAGATTTTGGCATCCTGTCCGAATGCAGCACTTGTTGATCCACCCTAGACACAAACGGCAAGCTCAAACGTTGGCGCTTTGATTTCCTTCCTGCATGTTTCACTTTCCGATGCGCATTCCAAGGAAAGCACCGTTATAAACACGGCGCCGCACACCTACTTTTTTTGCTGCCAATTGCTACTCTTCCGCTCTTTGTTTCTCTTGAATATATATTTAATTAAAAAAAAAAATATCTTAAAAGGCAAACCGCTGTTTTTACAAAAATAAACCATAATAAAGGAGTTGTCTTCCACTGTTGCTGTTGGATGAAATAAAATCAAAAATGATGTACATTGTTTTCACAAGTTTTGTTTCATTTCAGACTTAAGCTCACAAGAGACAATTGATTTGCTGAGTGATGATCTGCTGAATGTAACGGTAAAGAAACCTGCTTGTGTCGTCATAATGTGTTACTATAAAATCGTATTTATTTTTTTAGAATAGCAAATTCACCCTTTTACCTTTTTTTTTTTTCGCCATTGATCTTGTAGTTTCCTGACGATGAAGGTTCGGGCACAGAGGAACCATTTGAAGGTGAGCCAACCTGCAAACAATTTTCCAAGTTACTAAAAGTGAGATGCAGAAAGGAAAGATATTAAAATGTACTTTGGGTGGTCGTGGCTCTTGTGTCTTTGCAGCAATTCCCGATTTAAGCGTCAGTCCCATAACGATCTCACATAATATTATTTGGATCTCCTGCTTGTTTGCCATCGTTGCCATTATTTTGACTGCTTATATGTTCAGGTAAAACTCAAATTACAGCGTGTGGATACGTAATCACTGTAAAATCTAATATTTGTATAAAATTGTAATTTTAACACTTTTTCCATTTCAGACACAAGGAAAAATTCCTTACCAAGGTGCACAGTCTACGTTTCAGGAGCAAATACAAAGGACCAACCCAACCTAAACCTGCTGTCCCGGTCGCACCGGAAGGTCAAGCCCTGGTGACCTTTGACCCCCCGCGTCTCGAGGAAGAACTCCCTGTTAGCGAGGAGGAAGAGGAGGAAGAGGATCCAGACAAAACTGATACAGAGACAGAGAGAAGAGAAGCAATTCACTTCAACAATACAAGCTATTTTTTCATGCTGAGCGAGTGAGAAGATAAAATGAACTTATAACAACACCAGCAAAAGCTTATATATAAAAATATATTAGTTGTGACAATAAACTGTAACAGTCACACCCGTGACTGTATCCGTTGGCCAATTGCTTATGTCACAATATTGGGCAACATCAGGCCATTATTCTGCTGGAAGATTTCTTCATTTCTTTTACTCTCTGCTTCTATTTCCGGCTTTTTATTTGGCACTCTGATGCACATAAAAGAAGCAAAGGGTAAGAAAAATGAACGAGTCTGTCTTTTTAAGCTACTCTGTTTTTATTATGTACTATATTGTACAGTGGATTGATGAATTTTGTATTATGATCTTTGTATATAGTTCAGTCAGTACCAACTGGATGAAAACAGTCTTGGCAATACCCGTTGATGATGTCATCGTTACTATTTTGTCTCAAAAAGCAATTAAACGTGAAGCGTATCAATGATTTCTATCAGCTGTTGTGTCGCCCTCATGTGGACACGACGTGCAACTGCAAGCGAGCGTTCCCATAGCAACCGTTGTTTGTGTCATTGGCAGATGACCGCCATGTTTTAGTACTTTTAAGTCTAATTTGGATCCCCCCAAAAGCACAAATGTCTGTTCAAGGCGGTTTTGGCGTGCTGAATGCCGAACAACTGGAGAAACTGCGCCTGTTTAAAGTAAGACTGAAGAAAAACAAACGCGACGTGAGAGGACTTGAACACTTGATGACATTTCTTATTTGACACCAGATCCAGACGAGGATCGATAATGAGCATTATCTGATGGCTCATCCCGAGGTGGAGGTCATGGTTGAAGATTTCCTCAGGTTTGATCATTTTCATTTTTTTCTACTGCATCTACATTATGTGTATCTGCTAAATGAACATATTTGTTTTTCCAGAGAAGTGCTTCTTAAAAAGCCTACTCACATTCGTGCGTTTGCTGCTGGTGAGTAACACAAGTACTCATAATGGAAAATAAATGAAAAGGGAAGGAGAGAGAATGTGGTTGCATAAATGTGCACACCCTCTTAAATAGGGTTGTGGCTGTCCTTAGAATTAATGAATCAGATTTAAAAACTTGCTAAATCGTTTTATCATTTTTTTTATCCATCAAAAAGCTTTTGAACAATATATTTTTTTAGTCTCAATATTGACCTTAAATAAAAATAATGTTCTTATGTAATATGTCCCATTATGTCTTTCAGAGCATTTCACCAACCCCGATCTTCACATTGGTATTAATGCTAAAATGGCGACCATCAGTATGGATGCTTAAAAGGCTGGTTACTCATTTAGATTTTTTTTTTTTTTTAATTCTTGTTGTAACATTGAAGGATGGAAATAAAGATGACAAATGTATCATGTGACAATGTGCCACATTTTTATTAATTTTTCTCCATTGACATTTGAGCATCTAGATAAAAATCCTTGCTAAAGCGTCGATTGCTCACCTGAGACAGATTGATCACAAATGCACGCAACTTGCGAGGCTAACAATACACAAAGGAAATTTTTATAAAAAAAAAATAAAAGACCCCAAAAATGCTTTGTTAACGTCCACTGAGAGACTGATTACAATCATTTGAACTCTTTTTTTTTTTTTTTGCGGTAAGAACGAGATACACATAGCTTTTATATCGACAACACTCTACAAGCAAACAATTTAAATATTAATTTGTAATCATAAGTCACTTTTATCAGTTTTGAATCTTTGAGATGTTTACGACAAAAACTGATAACTGACCGCGCTCAAAGCCCTGCTAAATCAACTAAAGCATGAATGTCCCGTTGAATTTCACTGCCCCGAAAAACATTTACTACAAAAATATATCTTTTTTTTTCATCTATCCAAGCCAGCAAACTATGGTGAGTCAGAAATTTTTTTGTGAGTAAATTGAGATGAGAACGCAGTGAATACGGACTTTTGCGTGGAATTTTTATGGAAGTAAAAACGTGCCGTGGCTTAAATCCGTTTGGGGAACACTGCTGCAGATCCCTTTTGTTTTTTCAATTTTGTTTTGGAGATCATCGGTCTACTTTCTAAATACAGTGGAACCTCCTGAGTACAATTTGAACTTTTCCTTTTGGATTTATTTTTTGGTGAGATGAGTCACTCTTGGCTGCTCGGTACATTCCAATGTGTTCTACATCAGTGATAAAAGAATGGCTTGTACATTGCAAGGTCATCTTTTTTTTTTTTTTTTTTTTTAGGTGGGTCTCTATGCCGGGAATCACTTTCAAGGAGTGCATTGTGATTGAAAATGTTTTAAAGCCTTTCTAAGTACAAATCTATTGTCCTACCTGCTACGGAATAACATTTCCGTATTTTGTTTTGAAATCGGAACGGCTTTGGAAGCTCCGCTGTATTTCTGAGTCTGTCACGCGTGGAAAGTTAAGGCTTACGAGAATCATCTTTGATTGGTTGAGCTTCGAATGCAACCAATGAACAAAATGCAAAGTTCACTTTGGATGACGTCTGCAATCTGACCTGATCAAAACAGCTTTTTCAAGCAGTCACATTTTTAAAAAGGAGGTTTTACGTTTTGACCGTGTCGTCAAAAATGCTCAATATCATATTCGATAAGGCACGTCGTGAAGGTCTACTCACGCGCTAAGTTGGTTTCCCCGTGTTTCTTGCATTGATAAAAGCCATGCCGTGAGTTCGGAAGTGCGTGTTGAGATCCGTGGCCTTGTCAAAGTGCTTGCCGCACACTTTACAGCTCAAGGCGTCGTCGTCTTCCTTGCCCTGAGTTTGCGAGGAGGGCGACGCGGGGTAGCCGAGAGAATTCTCATCGGCTTTCTTGTTGTTGACGGGGGACAGGGCCGCCGCCGCGCTCTGGTCTTTATGCTGCTCGGTGAGCACGTCGCGTACCTTGTGAGTGATGAAGAGGTGGCGTGCCAGCGACTTGGTGGAAGTGAAGCAGGCGCCGCACTGAGCGCACTGCTGCCCGCCGCCGTCCGCTCCCACCCGATGCTGGATGATGTGCGCCTGGAACGTGGCCTGGTCTTCCGTGGTGAAGCCGCAAGGGGAGCAACGGAACCCGGACTCGGGGGGAGAATAAGGCGCGGAGGCCGATCTTAACTTTTTCGAGGGAGCCAACTCGTCGTCGCGTTCCGTCTTGACGGCCGCTCGTCGTCTGCGACGGGTCAGCGAAGCGCCGTCGAGTTCCGAGGAGCTGTCGGCCTCATCTGTGGCTCCCTGCTGAAATGACGGTCATTGAAATAAACACGGCCGCCTTATGAGGGAGGTACGACTCGGAAAATGGCTTACCTCCTGGCTCACGGCGTCCATGCCGTGTCGAAGTTGGACGTGTTTGTCCAACATGGCTCTGCTGCTGAATGTTTTCTTGGTGCCTGTGCAGAACCTACCAGAACACAACGACATGACTTTTCTATGCCACAAACAGCTCTCACATCTCATACGACATTATGTAGAGGAGATATATAAATAGTGAGCGTCTAATATTTGGGGCAAAATGCAATTTTTCTATCCAAGGAAGTCACTCACTGGCAGCGGAAGCGACTGGCGGCCTTGTGTTTCTCGCGGATGTGGCGTCTCAGACTTGATGCGGAGGAGAAGGAGCTCTCACATTTGTTACAAGGGAAATTTTTCAAGGTCTGAAAGCACATAGCAACATGAAAAAATAAAAAAAAAAAGCTGTCCGGCTGGAACCTGCTTCAAAAAAAATTTTTTTTTGTTTTCCAACCTTGCCATGTTGTTTAGCCATGTGACTTATGTACTCTTGTGAGTCAGCGTAGCATTCGTGGCAGTGAACGCACGTCCACCCCGTGGTGGCCACCGTGGGCCCCGCGTTAACGACGACCTCCTCGCCGTCTTCCCCGTCCGAACTTTCTAACTTGACCGCGGGCTGAGGACAGGAAGAAGCAGCAGCTGGGGCGGAGGCTAAAGCTAGCTTGGATGACTTGTGGCTCTGAAGAATAAGAATTGGAAGATTAAAAAGCGACAAATTGCAACAAAAATTAAAAAAAATGACTATACCTTGAAATGCTCCATGAGTATATTTCTCTGAGGAAACATCTTGTTGCAATCTGGACATTTATACACGTGAACCTTTTGACTGGCTAAATGTGTGTCAAAATGGTTGTACAGCAAGGTCTTTTGCGTGAAAACCGTAGCGCACATCACACATTTGTAGATCAGCCTGCGATAAACAAATTGTGCTGTTAGGAATCCATTTTTTGTCAAATGTCAGCGGGGGCGGCGGCGTACATGGCCTGGCCGTTGGTTACGGTGGGATGCTGCTCGCTGATGTGGCTTTGTATGCTAGGCGCCGATTTGAAGGCCATGGGGCAGCTGAGGCACTTGTGGAAAATGTCACAATGGGCTTGTTGGATGTGAGCCTTCACCGAATTCAGCCCGCCAAACACCACCAAGCAACTGGGGCATCTGTACAGACAAAAACATGAGCGCTAGCGGAAGCATTTAGGGGGGCGGGGCATCCATTCTATTATTGCATACCTGTAGCCGATACGTCGCGAAAAGTGCAAACAAACGTGATCAAGATGCGACTGGAAGGCTTCTTGCTTGACCGTGCCGCCGCACTCGGGGCAGACGTGCGGCGGGGCGCTGCCTTGATGGATGCGCTGGTGAGCCGCCGCGCTGCAGGCGTTGGGCAGCAGCATCGGCGGCGAGCATTCCGTGCACGGCTGGGATGAACGACAACAACGAAAAACTTACAGCTCGGGTGTCCGTTATCAAAAGAAAACAAAACGTTTGACTCACTGTGCTTTCAGCTTGCTTGATTTCTTGGAAATGCTGAATCACTTCCTTTTTGCCGTCGAACTTTGTCTGACATTCGAGACATTTGTAACCGATGTGCTGCGCCGCGTCCGATTTCTTGTTCGGGGACGACTGGCGTGGTTGCGCTTTGCCCTGCAGGGTGGACTGACCTAAAACACATGACAGCAAACAGTCAAATATGGTCCATTCCAAAATACATGTTTCACAAACACGTTTGGAAAACAAACTGTACAAACGAGCGGGCCGCTGACCATTGAGTTCAATCTGGCTTATCATCTGCTCCAAGGGCACGGGTTTCATGACTAGGTGCGAGCACTGCATGATCAGGCCTCGCTCCTTGTGCTCGCGGGCGTGGAGAAGAAGGCTGCACTTGTTGTAGAAGGCCAGCCGCTTGGAGCAGTGGTTGCACGTCACCTCGATGCGCAGCGAGCGCCGGTCGTAGTGGCGGGCCAGACTCTGCTCCAAGGCGAAGGCGTCGCCGCACTCCAAACACCGATAACCCTGTCAAAGGGTCGGTGGGAATTTAAACTGAACTCCTTTGTATGTGTTTTTCAAGTCAAAAATAATGCTTGACAAATAAATTTTATTGATTAAATAAGACAATTAATTAAAATTAAAATTAGTTTTTCAAGTAAAAATAATGCTTGTCAAAAAAATATAAATTATCGATTAAACAAGACAAGTAATTCAAATTAAAAAAAAAAATCCAAAATGTAACTTTTAAAATCTGATCCTTTTTAATTAAGGACTTTTTTTTGGGGTGGAATTTGTCAGAAGTTACCTGAGCGGGCAAAGGAAGGCCCCACTCGGCGGGAGGCGAGCTCAGGTCCGGTTTATAGCTGGGCAGCAGGTTCTTATTAGTGAGGATCTTATTGAAGCTTTCCACCAGGTTGGTCTGGCTCTTGGAGATGATAGCCCCGCTGCTGTTAACAATGGAGGCGGGTCGGCTGCTGCCCTGAGGAGAACTCTGCAGAGTCTTCTGACCCAGCAAGCGCAGGTTGACGCCACCGGGGCCGGTCGTGGGAGGAAAAGGCGTGGTTTTGGCCACGTTGACAACGGCGCGGGTGAATTTCGATTTGATGGCCACTGAACGTTTGTCTTTGATTTCCGGAAGCCCTGAACGAGACTGCTGAGAACCCCCCCTCTTGTTTTTTGGATTGTGAGCCTTTGATGAAGATTTGGAAGAATCCGCAGCCTTAGAAGTGGCTCTCGAACCTCTTTTGAGTGTCGTCTTCATTAGACTCCCTGCGGGCACTTTGATTTTAACTTTGAGGGGCAACAATTCGGGTGGTTCTGTTTTCGCAGACACGGTGTCAGGCGGGTCCTCGTTTAGAGTTTGACCGTCTTCTGCGGCCGTTCTGCTGTCATTTGGTCTGTCCTCTCGGTCGGGCTCACTTCTGTGGTTTCCCGACTCAGGGCTCCGATTGTGAAACGGGAGCCCCGTCTCACTGGGCGGTGGACTTTCAGGAGACTCCCTTTCGTCAATCACATGCTCGGGGTATTTCTCCTCTTGCACTGGTGCCAAATGACAGCTCTGAGGGCCCGGCGGTGGCGACGCGATGGAAACGGGCTTCTCCTCCTGCTCAGTCAGCGTTTCAAGAGTGCACGAGGTAGCCTCGGGAGAGACGCACAGCTCCGGTTGATGTCTGACGCTGTGTTTCAATTTGGGAGGCGACGGCATGATGAATTCTGGGCTTTCGTGGATCACCAGCGGGCTTCCCAAGTCTGGCTCCGAGTCGTCCTCATCCAAGTGAGAGGTGTTCTTTTTGCCTAAATCCCCGTTGTGTGATAGAGGTGAAGACGACACATGAGGGAGGAGGTGTGCTTCTTCTTTTTGAGGCAAGCCAGACTGAGGAGAGGGAGGAATAGATAATTGGGTGGACTCCAGTTGCTGATGTGGCTTCAAACTGATCACATCTTCAAACATGTCCCTGACCGATTCAATCTCCATCGCATCGCCTTCGTTGTCGTCGTTCAATTTCAACGGCGAATGCCGGTGCTGTGGTGCCGCACTGGATCCTTGCTGGTCACTAGCGGCAGACCCGTTAAGGCAGTTGGCAATCTGGGCGGCACTGACATTCATCTTGAGATGAGACTCTAAAAGAGAGCTTGCATGGTCGTTTTTCGTTCCATCATCGTCGTCATCTTCATCACAGGGCCGCACGGTGTTCATCACTATCACGCTGACAGCAGGAGGGGCAATGTGCAAGGCAGGGGAGCCAGGTTGGGGTGAATGTTTTCTTTCATGAGAAGAAACCTCATCCTCTTCTGGACTTGACTGGATGGCATCAATGTCAGGAATATCAAACGCTGCTAGCAAATCATCAAAGTCTGGGGTCTTCACGTCCCCCATGGTTTAAAACCTGCCAAGACAAAACTAGAGTTGGGCGAAACTCATTTGCATAGGAACTTTGAAACATACTGTTATTATTCCATGCACATCATAGTGTGTCAAGAATATCACGTCTATACCATATTATGAATTAAATATTTGAAGAGTACATTCAGAAATGACAGTCGTGAATGAAAAGCTACAGTGGCGGTGGCACTTGAATTTACACCTTTGTCAAGAGACCCATCTGACCTCTTTATGGCATCTCTTCCTCATGTTATTAATCTTACACTGTTTTATTCAGTCACTCTTTCCCCATTACCCTTCGAAGAGCAACAGAATGTTCCTGCAGAAATCACTGCAAATGTGGTGGGCTTACATGGCGAAGATAAACTGATATTTCTCAGCTACATTCATAATAACAATTTGTAACATACCTTTACTACTTTCAGCACGAAGTGAAGATTCAACAAGTGGACCTGCGGCTAACAGCTCAACTTTAGCACGTCACGGATAGCTGGTGAATCTAGCATCGCTCCGATAAAAGTCATAAAACGCTTTGACCGAGACAATTAGTTACTAATCCATCGGGTCACGTTTAATGTTTGTTATAGATGCATTTCTTGAGTATATTGATTCGTACAGGATTCCAATGAAACGTTGTTACGTACCAACGAACTGTAGTTGAATCCTGACTTTTCACTCCGTCGCGCAAATTCTACGTCATCACGTCGTGCGACACGACTTAGTGACTTCATATTTTGCTCGTTTAAATTTAAATAAAGTTAGAATAAAGCTGTGTTGCAATGTTTGCAATGTTTTGAGTCACATTTTCTGCTTAACTTTTATTGAATCAGTAGCTGGATATAACAAAATACAAATCTATAGTTAGTGTACTTCAATATTTGTGTGTGTTTTTTAAGTTAAAAAAAATCGTGTAATATCCTGTCATTTAGGATCGTGCAAATATTTTAGCCATTTTATTTTTTTTAACAAAAGAGAATCTGGGGATAAAACCTCAAGGTGCATGATGGGTAATGTAGTTTTTAAGGGTTTGGACACACTCACCTGAGAGCGATCGCAGCTGTTTTGCTATGAAAACAGCACTAAACTTCAATGAGCTAAGGGCATCGCGTTACACAATTTAAAACTTTCCCTATTTGTTTACTCGAGAGACCAGGTGTTCAAAATCCTTATCCATTACATAATGTTCCATATAAATATCGATGAAAGGGAACTCGCCTGTCTGTTCAAAGCTGCACACTCAAGACAAGGTAAGTTTGTTTTCCTTTTTTTTCCCTTTTAATAACTCAGAATATTGCTTTGATATAATGACAGTATGTAGGAATAATGTTTACATTTCATGCATTTGACTGTGTGGACAACACTGACTTCCTTTCAGATGGTGAAACTCTTGGTTTTCATGGTGATGCTTGCATCATGTTATGCAGAAACCCAAGGTACTCACCACACACATACAAACACAAAAGTGTACTGAGCAATACAGAAAAGGTGTCACTGTTGTTGAATGATTAGTGAGTTGGCTTTGTCTTCACACTCGAGATGTCTTTATCGTTCTTGATGTGTGTGTGTGTGTGTGTGTGTGTGTGTGTGTGTGTGTGTGTGTGTGTGTGTGTGTGTGTGTGTGTGTGTGTGTGTGTGTAGATCTTTCTGGCAAAGTCTTTGTCTTCCCGAGGGAAACTGCCAGAGACCACGTGAAACTGATGACGCCCAAAACATCCTTCAATGCATTAACCGTCTGTCTCAGGTAATTAGGGTATCATTTACATTAAGACAGCAGATTTATGGCAAAATGTAAAGTGAAATATGTCGTTTTCTATCTTTGCTCAGATTCGTCACTGATCTCACCAGAAACTACGCCCTTTTCTCTCTGGCCACGCCGGCAATCAGCAATGGCTTTGGGCTTTTCAAAAAAAGCACGAATGACGTCATCAGTATGACTGTACGGGACATCAGTACTGTGTTCCTGGCTCTGTCTTTTCCTCCAAATAGCTGGCACACCATGTGTTCCACCTGGAACTCTGAAAACGGCATCGCCCAGTTGTGGGTGGATGGCAAGCGCACTATCAAGAGGTTCATCCAGTCGGGACAACCCATCAGCGGCAAGCCCATCACCATCCTGGGCCAAGAGCAGGACAATTACGGGGGAGGCTTTGACGCCACTCAATCCTTCATCGGCATGATCTCTCGACTTCACATGTGGGACCATGTCATCTCTTCCAATGAGATCCAACGCTACGAGATTGACTCAAACTTCACCCCTGGGAACGTGTTCAACTGGAGAGCCCTTGACTTTGAAATTGTTGGTAACGTTTTAGTTGAGGATGAATTCTTTATTCAATGAAATCACATTCTGTGAAAACTTTCTGGGCTCCCAGAGGGCACGTTTTCCCAAAGATCTCATAACCCCAACACTAATTAATTCCATTTTAGGAAAAGTCACAATGTTGCAATAACATATTCATAGAGAAGCCCCCTCAAAAAAAAAAAAAAAAAAGTATATTTTATCCAGATAAAGTTGTAATCTTATAATAAAGTTAATTTTTTAGAAGTAATGGGGTGTGTAGACTTTTTATAACCACTTTACACTAATCAGAAGTTCCAACTAGGATCTGCGCACCATCTTGGAAATCAATTTGAGACGTCATGGTGGTGCATGATGGGTAATGTCGTTTTTGAGTGTTTGGAGTCCAGAGATCGATGGGACTTCAATGTTCTATGTTCACTTAACTTAGACAAAAATGGATAAGCGCCAGATCAGGGGTGAGCTATGGACATCATGTTGCACAATTTAAAACATTTCCTATTTGTTTACTCGAGAGACCAGGAGTTCAAAATCCGTATCCATTACATAATATTCCATATATATATATGAATGAAAGGGAACTCACCTGTCTGCTCAAAGCTGCACACTCAAGACAAGGTCAGTTTGTTTTCCTTTTTAATAACTCACAATATTGCTTTAATATAATAACAGTATGCAGGAATATTGTTCACATTTCATGCGTTTGACTGTGTGGACAACATTGACTTCCTTTCAGATGGTGAAACTCTTGGTTTTCATGATGTTGCTTGCATCATGTTATGCAGAAACCAAAGGTACTCACTCACCACAAACAAAAATGTGCTAAGCAATATAGAAAAGCTGTCACTGTTGTTGAATGATTGCTGTGTTGGCTTTGTCACTTCACACTGGAGATGTCTTAATCATTCTTGATGTGCGTGCAGATCTTTCTGGGAAAGTCTTTGTCTTCCCAAGGGAAACTGCTCGAGACCACGTGAAACTGATGACGTCCAAAACATCCTTCAATGCATTGACCGTCTGTCTCAGGTAATTAGGGTATCACCACTGACTCGGTTTGCTAGTTTGAGAAACTATTAACAATTAAAGAAAGCTTCTCAGTGAGGAGAAATATTTTTTGGGAGAGGATAAAGAATATATGCATGTGAGTATTGTATGTCTATGTGTGTTGCTTCACCTGTTGTTTTGAAAGAACTTATCTGGTTACAACACTGCTGCTGCATTTGCATTAAGACAACTGATTTCTGGCAAAGTGCTGTGGTGGAGTTAGATATGTCATTTTTCCATCTCTGCTCAGATTTGTCACGGATCTCACCAGAAACTACGGCCTTTTCTCACTGGCCACGCCGACAATCAGCAATGACTTTGTGCTTTTCAAAATAAACACGGACGACGTCATCAGGATGCACGCACGGGATGGCGGCACAGACTTCCTGGCTCTGTCGTTTCCTCCAAATACCTGGCATACCATGTGCTCCACCTGGAATTCTTACGACGGCGTCGCCCAGTTGTGGGTGGATGGCAAGCCCACCGTCAAGAGATTCATCCACTCGGGACAACCCATCAGCGGCAAGCCCAGCACCATCCTGGGCCAAGAGCAGGACAATTACGGGGGAGGCTTCGACGCCAGTCAATCTTTCATCGGCATGATCTCACGACTTCACATGTGGGACCATGTCATCTCTTCCAACGAGATCCAACGCTACGAGTCTGACTCAAACTTCACCCCTGGGAACGTGTTCAACTGGAGAGCCCTTGATTTTGAAATTGTTGGTAACGTTTTGGTTGAGGATGAAGTCCTTATTGAATGAAATCACATTCTGCAGTAACAATTTCTTAGAGACCCCTCAAGAATAAAAAAATGTAAGAACAAAGTCTATTTTATCCAGGCATCGTACTTGTAATCTTATAATAAAGTTCATTTTTAAAAGTATTGGGGTGTGTAGACTTTTTATAACCACTTATTTATTATTAACGTCTTTGAATAAATCGGATGGATCCGACATGAACTTGAAGCATAAGATGCAGCCCCCCTAAAAAAAGATTTACAAAACTGGAGTTTAATCCTTTGAATGCATGAAAACATCACCACCACGTAACTGAAACATGGCAGGACAAACAGGCAGCACATATTGCATGAGAAGGCATTTCAGTGACTTCTATTTACATTATACACACATTTTGTTTGTACACACACTTTGTAGAAATATAGTCAGTGAAGCATATTGGACAACCAGCATTATTGGCTCATGTGAAACATTCATGTAGAAAAAAAAAAAAAAAAAAAAGCAGATTAACAACCCAGATCTGTTATGAGAGAATAATTCTATTTATCATATCACAATCGGAAATAGAAAAAGTTGTCACATACTCCCTCTTCATATATATATGTATATAATAGCTGAAAAGATTGCGAAATCCTTCTGGACAAGTACAATCACACCATTTTTTTTCATTTCAAGCCGAGTCTTTAAATAAATATACTTCTCCGTATAGTGAATGGTGGCGGATTGTGGTTCATAATATTGCATTCGCGCTAAAAACAAAATGTAGTGTCGCCACGTTAAAGCACCAGAGAAGGATATTTCACTTGTGCAGCAATGTCATGCGGAGAGAGAGATTGCATTCAGCCATTACACAGCACCGACCGTCAAAATACAACGCAACAAAATGGAGCCTATGAGCTTGGCAAAAACTTGAAATGGATATTCTCCATTTCTGCTTTAACACCACAAATATTACTTTAAAGACTACACGCTAACACAAACGTAGTAAATTATACTAGAATGTCAAAGGAATGTGTTGGTCTAAATATCTCCAGTCGCTAAACTAACTTTAAAAAAAAAAAAAAATCACTGGACATATACATACATCAGATATACCTTAAATATTAAACAATTTTGAAAAAAACCAAAAAAAATCCAGTTTCAAAATTCTCAAACACAGGTCAAACCAGTGTTATTACCACAAACCAAAAGTGATTTTTTTTTTCTCCAAATTGAGCCACTCCGATTTCTCTCTTTGGTGCACTGCCTGGCTTAGAAAACACACATTTGAACGAACACTTTCTTTTCTTTTTTTTTCCCCAGTCGATAATCATTCCCTCCCTTCGGCCTCTGCTGCATAGAGCACATGTGGCTGAGATTACAGTAGATGAGATGACGTCTTGTTCAAGCCACTTGCTATGTCGTGACGGTATGAGGAAATCTCTCACTGGTGTAAAAAGGAATGAGGGTGCTGAGGGTGGGGGGGGGGTGACCCTGCCTGTCACGTGATCGTGTTGTTTTAAATAGTAACAACACAAACACTACACATGATTAAAGCAGAAAAAAAAAAAATATGTAAAACGTTTTATGAAAACACACAAACAGTTGTACAAAGAGTTCATCATTTTTGGTCCAGGAGTGTATTCAGGCAAGTTGCCATTTCTGTAACCAGCAGAAATGATCAACAACAGACATTCGTAATTATTTGTCTGTTATACGAGTGGAGGCGCATAAAAAGCAGATTCCCCAACGGCCGAACTGTGGTAAAGTTTTGTGACATTTTTGTAAAACTTTATAAACTCAGAAGTTGGGAAAGGGCAGGTTAAAGGAATCAGAATGTGAGATTTTTGGGCAAAATTAATAATGCAACCCTAAACCGACCTGTGTTGTCACTTGATTGACACGTTGCAGCACGGCAGCTTTGTGGAAGACACTTTTAAGTACAATTGTAATTTGTGAAAGTTTATCCTCGACACTTCCAAACACTTAAATAACCAAAAGATACAAGCAAGTATTAAGGCCACACTGATTAGGAGAAAGAAAATGTGAGGACACTTGGATTATGTACAAAAATATTCAATTTAAGTTCATAATAATGTGATAAACAAAGCATATTACAAGTAAAGGTTGCCTTGCATCCAATATTGTTAAAAACTGCAAACAATTTTGCGCCATTTGCATGATTTTTGTCCCTATAAAATCCTCAGTTTGCCCATAAACACTTGTTCAACCATTTAAAAAAAAAAAAAAAAGTCCATTTGTTTCAACTTGATGACCAAAACTCTCCGCAAGCTGTTCACTTAAAATTAAGAATTAGTTTTTTTTTTCTTTCAGTGTGGCCATGATACTCATTCGTATGAAAACATTTTTGAAAATGCAGACAAGAGACACTCAAATGATAGCCGGATGGTTTCAGCAGTAGTGATAAGGCAAGTTTGTGTTTACTGTTAAAAGAAAAGGTCAATCGTGAATCACATGGCAGATGAGGGGACAAAAAAATGCGTTGGGGGTGGGGGAAAAAAACAAAACAAAATAAAGGCACAGACACGGCAGACAAAATGACCACATCTGCAGAATGGCCGTCGCCGCCGCCTTAATACTTCATCCAAGCGCATGTGCTTGCTGCCAACTGCACTTAATGTGATCCAGATAAAAAAATGTTTAGCACATATGGTCGTATGAGCGGACGGGGAGGGGGACATTCTTCCATTTTAATAAGACACATTTTATGAAGAAGGGAGGGGGACGTATACATTCAGCAGCACCGCAACAGCTCCCAGCATTTGCATGAAAACTTACTTCATCGTCAAGCACTGGTTCCATCCATCCCTCTACTACTACTACTACTTGAAGAAAATGCTCCATGATTTTAAGACGACGTGATTTTAGTGAGCCTCTTATTTGCCGATAAGGGGCTTGGGGGGGAAAAAACACGGGGCGGCTCAAAGCGCCTGCGGGGAAGATGGAAGACGAAAATAAATGGCGTCACACAACTCTGATCCCACTCAGACTCACTTCAGTGTGTACTGCTTCCCCATCTGTGCCCACACGCGCACTTCAAAAAGTGACTCATGGTGATTTCACTACTCTCAGACGAGGAGAAAGAAAAATGGAATTGATACAAATACATAATTGTGGTCATGGCCCTCATTCTTGGTGATTTGGGACGCTGTGGGCGGCTGGGAAAGACTACGTACACGCACGCACAGCCGGCCGCACGTCTTAGCGTTTCCTCCACCAGGCAGATTCATCCGGCAAACCTTGCATGTGTTGGGGGGGGACGGATGCAGGGGGGTTCTGACTTGGATGGGCTGCTTTCGCCGTCCTTCACTCTGCCCACCTTCAGGCATGCGTCCTCTTCAGATGGCACTTTGTCAAAATGTTTACTGTGAGGATAAAAAAAAAAAAAAGTTAGAATTCAAATATTGAAATGTCTCATCCAATCGGAGGAGCTCAAGTTTGAATTTCCTGTCTGATGTAGTCTCGAGTCGTTGCGTCAATATTTCCACATATTGTTCCTTCCTCACGCTGCCATCTATTTTGTAATCTGTGACATATAATGTCAAGGTTTTAGTGAGATCGTCGGCCCACGTACAAAATTGATGTTAGTCTCGGGGATGATGTCGGACAATGAAACTACGTCTTCACTTCCGGACAGGTGGGCTGAATTGTCTCCGCTGCCGTCGACCTCGAAGCTGCAACAGGCACAAGTCAAACCGCGTGTCAACAACAACAACAAAATGTGGGTTCAAAGTTTCTTGTGTGTGTGTGTGTGTAGCTACCTGTGAAAAGCACCCTGTTCATTGTCGGTGTGAGCTGATTTGTGCACCTCCACCCCAACGGACCTAGACGCCAGCACGAGATGGTCATTGTGTTACACGAGCTTGGACGACGAGGAGTCGTCAAAATGACTTGGGTGATTCTTTACCTTAGAGGAGGAGAGGAACCAAGTTCTAAGCTGCCTACGGACGAGGTGGAGAGGTTGGCCTCGCAGTCAGCGGGGTTGTCATGCAGCGGCGGGGTCCTGGGAACCAGATCCGGTCTGCCTGCCTGAACTACTAAAAGCAAAAATCTAAATTAAGGAACGGAATTGCTGTAAATGCCAAGTTGAGCGCGTCGGGTCTCACCGCTGTCTCCTTCTGACTCTGTGCTTTTAAAATGGGGGCGATAAACCAGTCTGGGGTCCATGGCCGACTGCCCCGTTGCGTGAGAGAGTGGGATGGGAGCTCCCAAAGTGGGAGCCCTCCTAAGACCCACTTGACCTCCGCTGCGGCTCTTCTTAGATGGGGAAGGCTTCACTACAGAGGATGTATTGAAGAGCAGTGAATTTCCTGTGCTCATAAATCGAAAGATATTCTTTTTTTGTCTCGACTCCCAAAACAAACCACAGATGTGCACTTACGTGGGATTTTCCTAAACACCGTGTTGCACATGAACTGTTGGAAGCGCTCTGCGTAGAAGCCAGGTCTGTGAACTGAAACGGTGTCCTACAATGCAACAACAAGAACAACAATCGTGTTTTTAGAATCGATGACTAATTATCGGCGTGCTTGAACAACACCGACTGAATAGGTGTGTGGCTTTAAGAGGCGGGGGTTGTCCCCGGTGAGTGACGTGACTGTCAATCAACCAGATTGCACATGTCATTGTCCCAGATATATTTTTGTCATGTCATTTTATTTTCCTGTTGGGCAGGATCTTACCCCATCGTGTACCAATGCCTTCCAGGAGTGTTCCAACCTTTTAACAAATCTAAAAGGATGAAGAAAGGGTTACACAAATGGCATTAAAAAAATAGCACAGATTGGGAGATTTTCTCTTGAGTCACATACCTGTAAGACTGGAGGATGTCTATGATGCCGATATAGATGAGTAAACGCTCTCCTTTTCCATTCCGAGCCGGAATGCCTCCCATGCTGCAAAGCCAAAATACGAGCCGTGACTCAGAGGTTGCGGATTAGCAACCGGCAACGTTTTGAGCTTCGGTAATTAAACTCACTGGTCTTCGGAATCCAAAGCGCCCTTTCCCCGAGCCTCCCCTTGGATGGACTCCATGGCAGTACAGTAAAGACTTTTCTGGGCTTGAGGCCGCCGCTGATCTGGCGTGACCGCTCCCTCCGACCCGCCGCTGTCCCCGGAAAAGCCCCCGGTGCGCCCCCGATTGGCCTGGTCCATGTTGTGAATGCCCATCAGCAGACTGTAGTCCATGATTTTGAAACTCTGCAAGAGCTTTATAATGTAAACAAAAAAAAAAAATCTGTATTTAAAGTCAGGAAAAGTGATTATTTTCCAGCAACACTAGAGCCTGTGTGTGTATTTCAGATTCAAAGCAAGGCAGCTACAAAGTGGCTGCTCAGGTTACCTGAGATGGTCACATGAGCATGTTGTGATTTTTTTTTTTTTTTTTTACACATGAACAAGACAGGCAAAGTCACAGTGACTCGACAAATCTAATACTTACCGATTGCTCTTGGACTTCTATTTTACTCCGAATTCACTAAATAAAAACCAAAGCGCACTAATCCCAGACTCACCAGGCAGTCCCTCTGTATTGTCTTGCAAAGAGCGTTGTAATTGTCTGCTTCCAGCTGCAGGCCGTCAGGCAAATCCTGGATAAAGTCCAGGTCTTTATACGTAGGATTGCCCTTTTCTCTCTCCTTAGGCGAGGCCCGTCTCTTATAAGTGGATCCTTTCATGTCGTATTTGAGGTGCATGGGGATTATCCGGGGTAGGAGATTGTTCATAACAACGATACGGATATTCTTGCCCCCTGCCTGGACGCAGTAAAGTCCGTAGAACTTGGGCAGCAATGTCCGCTTGTTTTGGTTGATGTTCTGGAAGGGAGAACGAGTTGTGTGAAGAATAAAAGGCCCAAATGTGTCATTTGGATGAAATAAAATTGCTTACCATAAAGTATCCAGGAAGGAGCTTCTGGAGAAACTCCGCCTCTTTGTGCTGAACTGTTTTGATGATGAACTCGTCGTCACCGGAGACGTAGAAGAGCGATCCGCTGGCTCCGGGGTTGGAGAGCTCAATCAGTGGCTCGTTACACAGAGAATACTTTGAGGAAAAAACAAAATGTAGGAGTTTACCGGTCAAAAAAGAAAGAAATCATCACACACACAAAAAAGGAAGAAGGGCGGGGGTAGTGTTGACTGCAACATCTGCTTTCTCTGAATATTTTGCGAATAGCCTCAAGCACTAACCAGGTAGTCGTCTGGCCGAATGCCAAACAGCTCTCGGAAATAACGGAAGGCGATGGGAGCGTAGGTCTTAAAACGGAAATCGCTGTAGTGATGAGCCGGAGTCAGGTTACTGCCTTCGCTGGAATGAAGCAGACAAAAATCGAGCGGCGGTGAGACAACTTCAAAAGAAATCCAAGCGCACGTGTGTTACCAACCTGGGAAAAAAGATACTTTCGACGACGACAAAATCCTGCATGAGCACATCCCTCTCGGCCTTCTGACTCAAGCTGCCCACCGTGTGAGTAATGCCCAACTGAATGGCACCTTTGAGGGCAGATGACGTCGTCTGAGAGGAATAAATGGCACAAACAACTCATTAAACTTTGCTGCTGGTGTCAATCAATCACTCTCCCGACTCCAACAAACCTTTTTGTAGGTGGTCTCACCGGTGGTGGTTTCAACGCCCCGGTGGCCAATGGTCTTCTTCATACTCTGAGTGGTGCCTGAGGAGCCGGGCATCTGAACAGATTGAGAGAGTTTACAAAGAGGAGATAATCCATTTTAAAGTCGACCAACAGGGATGACAATAATATCACGTTCCATAATTAGCACCTACCAACCTAAAAAAGAAAAAAAAGAACTTTCCAGTCTAGCTGTTCCCCCTCCTCTAAATGAAATGGAATCTAGCACACGGGGCTGCATAGCAACCGCTGAACTTTTTAATCCGTGCCAAGTGCTGCATCAGCTGCTTTCGACTGGCGTGTGTCGCACTCGCTCATACACTCGACCAGACCAGTAAAACGGGAAACAATTAGATTCTTGATACGATTGAGAAGGACTCTGCGTTGATAGTTATCTGATGACTGATGAGTTACAAAAGCCATTTGCATGAACACAACAACGTCGGCTGTACTGTGTGTTCCTCGACTAGTTATCGAGAAATACTTTTTCCTTTTAGTGACCTATACACATTCACCCGGGGATCAGATTACATAGCTGTAAAAATAGTGTGTGTGGTCCTAGTGGCTGGGCGCAGTCGTTTTCTGTCAGATTAAAAACACAATGTTAAAAAAAAAAAAAAAAAAGGAACAGGAATGAAATACGTGACTGTGAGGTGATTTTCGAGAGAATTTGAGGCCAGGTCAAATGAGCGAGGTGGTTTCCTGTATGGTGTCAACAGCTGAGCCTATGACTCAAATTCAAAAAAGAGAATTGCTTCAACACCGGACAATGCATCTCTTGCGATAGACTGATGAAAAGGTTGGCAGCAGATTTTATTTCACACTAAACAAGAATCTATTATCATGGAATTTGTTTAAACCCTCCTATTTAATTGTCCCGTCCAGGAAGTGTCCTTACCTCTGAAGGTCCTCCTCTGAAAATGCCACTGGTCCCTAAAAGACAAAGCAAACTTGCATTTACAACATGAGCAACTCAGTTTCACCTTGCGTTGTGCTTTTTTTTGGGGGGGGGGGGATCTCTTCAAGGCCTTGGGGTTAATGAGCTATTTTCAGCACGGGTTGCTGTTGATACCGTTTTCTGCTTCCGATAACAGCAGCCCGTCGCAAATTGGAGCTACTTTTCCCCGGAGCTGGCTGCTCTACATTCAGATTATCCCTGAGGTGTTTTCTGCCATTACCTCCTTCATTAACAAAATACAGCTTGGACTGAAGACTGGATTTTTATTTTTTATGATCATATTGTCATTACAGTAATCCTTGACACTGACCACAGCAAGCACACTTTATTAGTGACACACAGGGGCAGTCGTAGCATGACCATTTCCCATGCTACTAGTCAGCCCGTTAATAGAACTACAGCCTCAAATGCATTTTTTTTCTTTCTTCAGAATTCATAACAGTCTTTGGCCACCATTTCAAAGTGACTCTGACAGACATACTTTCAGAAAATGTACGCCGCAAAGTGAGATGGGAATTCCAAAGAACTCTGCTCAACGTACTTTCCTTACATAAACATTGCATTCAACTTGACAGTACTTTCTCGCCCACTCTGAGAGCACCTCTCGCCTGTAACCAGTGGCAACAGCTACTTCAATGCATGCAAAAGGAGGCTGGAGGAGATCGGACACCTGTAGGAACACTCGCTGCTGCATACGGCCACTCCAAGCAAAAGAGGATTGTTAATGAGGCCGAGAGTCATCTGCTGTTTATTCCACCGGTAAACAACCAGCATCTTTTTGCTAGCCCCTTTTGTTACGTAAAACAGCATCGCTCGTCATGCAGTTTCCGTTCACGCGTCGAGAAACGCGTCTGTGCATGACAGTACCTCGCTGCAGCGCTCTTCTCCAGAAACGAGTCCTAATATCTGCAAAGCAGCACATGGCCCAAAAACGGACATTTTATAACATCATCACGAGCTAAGGGGAAATTGTTACTTTCCCCTTAATTTGTATTCATTCAAAGAAAATGAAATGTTAAAATGTCATTTGTTATGATGTTTTTATAATATCAATCTACATTGTTTCCTATGGGGTTAATTCTTTTTTTTTTTTGGAACTTTTTCGAAGTTTGCAGTGTATAGATCAAGATAATTACGCACATGGTGCTACAGACTCGGGTTTAAAAAAAAGAAATCAGACTTAACCCAATTACGACAATTGACAATAGGCGAACCATCTGGCATTTACTCGACGAAACAATCCCTGGGAGCTTTTCGCATGTAGCCTGCAGCGTTTACGCAGCAATATAGGCCATGCGTTTCCTCTAAACATTTTCAGCCTACCAGGAGAGAGAGAATAAATATCAAAGTTCTTTCCTTGATTTGGAAACTGAGCCGAGGATTTTTGGCAGCACGCTCGTAAGCTAACGTTCCCGTATGCTACTATTTGTGTTCACAGATTCTGCCCGTGTCGCGGATGAAATTTCTTTGATCCCTTCACTCTGAGAATTTGAATAAACTTTTAACTTCCCATTGGCAACCGGTGTGTACTGTTGCCAAGAAAAAAAAAGACTGGCATTAATTCAACATATTGTAAGATTAGCAGGACACCACAATGGACATACAAACCGTAAGGGGAAAACAATTTTCTTTGACAAGAAAAAGTAAACAAAAGGAACCATTTTAGTCAACATTTCAAATTATTTTGTCAGAATGTTTTTTTAAGCAGCTTCCTTGGTTCAAATCATTCAACCATTGCCTACACTAACAAAATAGCTCAATCAGCTAGCAGCTTCGATCTCAAACAAAAAGAGATGAGAAACAATTCTATGAAGCTAATGCAAATTAACACAAGAAAAATGTTTGGTATCGGGAGAAATAAAGTGATACCTTAACTTTCAAGTAAGCCCAACTAACGGGTTCTTCAAGTGACATGTTACTGCTTGGTCTGTTGAGAAATATAGAATCATACTCTTTATAAAGGTTTTATTTACCCGGTTAGAAGTGCCCATTCCAACCTGAACTGTGACTTTTGGGAAATCTGTTGTAATTCCTAATAAAAACATTGGTCAAGGAACAAGTTAAACCTGTGAGTCAAGACAGTAGTACTAAGCAAATCCATTAAAAGGAAAATCCCCGCAGCAAATTTGTTTTGAATAAATGTCAGTTGTTTGCTTTTTCTATAAGCGAAAGGAGGTGGGGAAGAAAAAAAAATCAATAGAACATTGAAATATTAATAAAACTATTTCAGTGTGTAAAAAGAAACAGATGGGAGCTCGCACGACACAAGACATTTAATCAATTTAACCTTGTCATGAAACAGTCGGGAGGGTGACACCGTTAAATCCTATTACCGTTATTTGCATGGTTGGAAAGAAAAACACGGCGTATTTTTAGACAAAATAATAACACTGAAGTCTAGAAGCTCTATGTATCCAGTTTTGCTCATCTTACATCATTAAGAAAAATGACCGGTTTGACAATAATATACAGTACGACAGCTGAACCATAATGATCTTTGCGACTTAGC
The DNA here is from genome assembly GCF_054491065.1 of Syngnathus leptorhynchus. Taxonomy (NCBI): domain Eukaryota; kingdom Metazoa; phylum Chordata; class Actinopteri; order Syngnathiformes; family Syngnathidae; genus Syngnathus; species Syngnathus leptorhynchus. The sequence continues at coordinate 2,900,522 of NC_141202.1, forward strand.
ATAACGTGCCTGAATATTTAGATATCTTTCGTGAAATCGAGCTTCGCCACACCGAACTTATTGACAGGACAGCGAACTACCAAACGAACTAAACACCGGTTCATTTATTTGCTCGGCTTGGTGCTAGCTTAGCAACGTAGCCTCCCGAGACTAGCCGAATTCGAAGGCACCGCATCACACACTTTTCCTCACAACTGCAAATCGTCACTTTGTAGGTTCTGTTTAGGTAGTTAAGGAGAAACGAATGTTGGCTAAATACCTGTCAGGGTTGTTGATCCAGGGTCTGCTGCTCCACCAGCAGTCGCCATTATGGTTAGTTGTTTCCACTGTACTGTGTTCACATCTCAGCCAGCCCAGCACACACTGCGGGTTTAATGGTCGTCATCGGCACCACAGCGCCACAAGTGGACGGAAGTGGAAGTGCTTAGAATATTTGCTCGCGCGTCTGCCTGCCTCATAAAGGCGAAATCATTTATATCAATATTTATAATGCAAATGATTTAATCTTGAAGAAGCCTTTTTAAATTATTTTGACCAATTTAATGTTTTAATTAGTACACATGCTGTTTGTTGAAATGAGCAACAAGAGATCAAATTCTACTGGTTAACTGTGATGAAAGAAACAGATTCAATGCATGACGCAAAATAAAATTACAAAAAAATACATTTTATTAGAACTGCTTTGGATGTAGGCATGACAAGAAACACACCCGAATAAAAGAAAATCAGTCTTGCGGGTTTAAAAGAAACAACAAAATACATATTAATCCCAAAATATACGTATAGAGCAGCCTTTAAAAATAGTGGTACACACACAGACAACAATCTGATTCATAAAGTAAGCATTAAACAATTTAAAAAATCGTTTTTTTAGCAAGGCACTCAGGAGAAAGATATTTCTCACAACCTTTAGATACAAAGCTACAAAAAATACTGGCAGTAGATGGGGCACAAATTTGGTCCACGTGTTTAAAAGTGGCATTTGTGCAAGACGAGTACTTTTGTTCAGTGAGTTGCTGCAACCACATCATTCGTTAGGGTAGATTTTTAAAGGGGGCATATTTTCTTCTTTTTCTGGTTGGAGACCTTGGTTGCCTTGGTGATGGCATCCATGACAAAGTTACTGACGCACTTCGGCTGTTCCTGTGTAGCCATGCGGCAACAGCGGCGAGCGACAGGCGGGGATGTGTTCCTTGCCGTACACAAACCGACCGATGTTTCCTCAATCTTGATTGTATACAGAAAAAAAACATTGCCGTTTTTAAAAATGTCTCCAAATTCATGAATAAGACATTTAAATTGTTTCATGGGACAACTCACCTTTTGGATAAAGCAAGCGGTGTGGTCTTCTGGTGACTGAGCACAGCATTCGTTCAGAATTTTCATGGCATGAAAGTCATTGGGCAACCTGAAAGATAGTCAAAACCCCAATTCACAAACTAGTTTGGTGCTCACATGTAGAGATGAACTTACACTTTCTTGATGATCTTTCGGGACTGACAGATTTGAGACGATTCTTCCTGGGACACGGTCTCGTTGTAATACGGGTCAGGAGACACCGAGTGGAAACATTCGAGTCTTTCGTCGATGGTGCCGCCCGAACAACACTCGTAGTCGAAGTTGTCGCCCTTCTTACTGGAGCAAAATCTGCGGAGCGCGTCACTCCACTGAAACACAAGCAGACCGTTAAGTAAATCATTCAAATGAAAATCGACTCAAGTCTGATCCTCGACCTTTTGCTGAGCGCAGGCGAGCACATCCTGGTTCTTCTTGCAGCACTGTTTATATCCCTTCTCCGCACGATTGATGATCTTGGCTTTACGAGACAGCAGCTCGAAGCCGCTGCTCGGAAGGCACTTGAGGCTGTAAAGGGGTCGCTGCTTCTGGTTGCGACACAGCGCTTCCACGTTATCCACGGTGGGTCGACCAGGGGGGAAGTTGATTTCACTTTTCTGGGAACTAGACAGTTCACTGGCCCTCGGTTGACTCACGGCTGTCCTGTCGAGTGTAAGACATACTCAAATATTTACTGGAGTGTCCTGGATATGTTCAATTGAATTTATTTCCTTCACAAGATGAATATATTTTTAGTATGTCTATCTGGGTAGGACATATTGGCATTGACCGCACACGTAGCATCAAATTGACTTTTGTGATCCCGCTCCATACCTGGCACAAGTGTTGCTGTCAAAATTGAAATGGATCGTAGCGGGAAGCGGGTCGACCGGTATAGGCTCGGTCGGCTCGTAGCTCGGATTGGGAGAGTCGTTCTTGAAGCAGTTGAGCCTTTGACGGTCAACCTTTCTGCAGCAGTGATAAAGTCGATCCTTGACCGATGAGTCCTCCTCGCAGAATTTTTCCAGAGACAGCTCCCACTAGGCAGTAGAGGTCGTGTAAAACACAGAATTGAAAATCAGGATGTGCGCATAGCTGAGGTCAGAAGTGAATGAATCCAGCCGTGCATTTTACAACAACAACAAAAAAAACATAATTAAAAGCAGAGGTGAGGGGGAAGATTGTTTGCCTCGCTGGCTGCTTTGCTATGGCGGGCATGTCAAGGCTTGTTTGCTGTGTTTGCGTGGGTGGTAGATAATAGGCTTAGCAACACATAGCATGTCAAATTGAGCAAAAACAAGCGGGTTTCATCAAGTCTACGATGTAAAGTATGCTTCGGATTTTTGGGAGTGTAAAAATATGCCAAAACAAGAGCACAGCAATGTGAAATCCTAACCACCCTAATGAAACCCCGCTAGCATAATGCTAACACATAATAGGGAAGACTACCAATGTTTGAACAAATGTAGCATTGATATGGAATAGTTAGGAAGTATTAACAACTTACATTTGAACAAAAAAAGTGCTGCAACACATGCTGATATTATGACAATACTCACATGTATATATTCTTTATCCTCGGTAAAAAAAAGAGACAGCTTACTTTTGACGGTATACCTCTATGAAATTTGGCACGCTACTTTCTTATTGTATTATAATGTCACCTGGTGGCCAAGGCCTGCAAACATGCCGTCTATTGAATTAATGCAGAAAATGATGCCCCTACCCTTGTGAGAAAAAGCAGTTCAAAAAATGGATAGATGGATGTTTTAATTCTTTGAACTATTTATGTTACATGATGCATGAAATGCAATATTGAAAAGTCCTATTTTTGTGATTAAATAATGGTTAAAAAATATCTGTTGCTGTTTTTGGACGGGGGCTGTAACGGATTTTCATTCATTTAATAGGAAAGATCATTTAAAAATGAATAAAGATCAAGTAAGATTTGATTTGCTGAAGTGAACCCTAAAACAAGTCAGCTGTGAAGTCTCACCGCTTGCGTGGCGCAGCAAAGCGTCCCCTCCGTCCCCCACGTCTGGTTGCCCGCGCAGCACGAGCTAAACCACGACTCGGCATTATTGATCGCAGTCGCCCTCCGCCGCAGCTGTCCAAAACCTGAGCGGGGGAAGTAGGAGTTGGGGTAGCGAGGACGAAGGTCTCCGTTGTGACAGATGGCATGGAGATTGTCGGAGGTGGGTTGCCCGAGTGGGAACTCAACGGGATAATCCAGCGCGGGTATCTCAGAGCGGGATGTGACGCTTGGACGACCTTTGGGAGAAGAAAGAATGATAAGGTTACCTCAAACAGGTTGTGTTGGACCTCATAAGTTAAAACTGTCAAGAAGTAAACAAAGACATACGTCCTCTAGGTGAAAAGGCTGCTGGTCTGGAACCTGCAAAAAGAAAGGCATTAATGAAAAAAATATTATTCAAATATTTAATTCAATATACGATAGCCCACCTCGCCCTCTTGGAGTGTCGGATATTTCTTGCATGGGAAAATCTATAAATGGAAAAACATCATATGTAATAATATAATCAGTAATAAATGCTTGAGGAGGAGATTGTCCATTTTTTATAGATATATATTTTTTTCATATTTCACAAAAACTGCTGCTTCATACTCTTTCAATGGACAGTACATACCGGATCAAAAGACAAATAATGGCAAAAATACAAACAGTTACCTCTTTTATCAACCAAATCTGACATGTCAACTTCTTGTTGCATCACAAACGAATCGGGGGCTTGCATTTCTGGAAGACAAAAGTTTTTATTGTCATCCCATTTGCAATTTCAAAATGGTGCTGTACTACATTGGGATGTCAATTTGACAAGACTTATAAGTCTTTATGAAAGCAGCAGCAGGCTAACAAGAATTCAAATATGCACACATGCTAACCATTTCTCCACCATGTTGCCTGAAAACAAAAATGTGCAGTAAAAGTATCATCATGAACTGTGCCCAAAAACCGCAAAATATTTTTAAGCATAAGTGCCAACTTGTGAAAAGTCCTAAGTGTCCCCATTATTGTCCCTGGAAAATATTTTGCACTCACATGTAAACCACACACACCCACACACACAACTCACCTTGCATAATTGCCCCGATGTCAAAGGTGATCTCGCGCTGCCCCAAGTCACGCTCATCTGGAAAGTCAGAATCACAAAGAGAGAGAGTGAGCAAGAGAACAGAAAGTCAGACGATTATGCAATGGCGATGCTTTGTTTTCTAGTCAAAACACAAGTCGGGGCAGACAGCCAGGAAGTATTTAATTCTTTTACGAAACATTATGTGACATTTCAACATTGTTGAAGGTTTTTTGTTTTTTTTTGAAGAATTTTATCGATGGAATTTCTTGAGGGCTGGGGTCCTTGTGTTATTTTAATATTATTATTATATCTTTTTTTGTGACACAAAGAAACAAGCATTACTTCAAATAGTGAAAATCAAACGTACTGCAATTACAACATACACAAATTGATGGCAGATGCCACAAGATGGTGGCAAAGCGCTTTTTTTTTCTTCGATTAGACAACAATATGGCTAAAGGAAGTTCCTCTCCTCACTTAAACATTGTTCCTTTTGCCCACAGGGTGCCACAAGATGGCCCTAAAGTAATATTTTTATCTGGAGCATGTACGACTTTAGCCTGAGAATAATAATAATAATAATAATAATAATAATAATAATCTAATTAGGCCCAAACTTATTTGCTCCAAATACGTATTGTATCATATAGTATTTTTCTTCAATATTATAAAATATGAATATTCAAGGTAAAATAAATACAATAGAAATAAAATGATAAATAAATGTTTATATTAAAAACTGGTTCGGATACAGAGTAAGTGTCCAATGGCTAATCAAAATGGAGTTTGGTAATCATCCAATAAGAAAACATGACTCAACAATAAGTAACTAACAGACAACACAACAAATTCGCATTCATTTACCATGGTCGGCCGAACTCAGCAGAACCAAGAGAGCCCCAACAGCAGCGTGAAGTACAACCCGAGACGAACCCATGGTCGCCAGTGTTCGTCCTGCCCGAAGTGGAGAAGTCGAGTCAAGCGGGAGCAGCGAGAGCACAAGCCCGCCTGGAAACTCAATTGGCGGGGAGACGCTTGGACTCAGAAACGGTGAGCGATTCCACAGATTTTGCGGTCCCGTTCGTATCTGAGCCTGGTCTGAACCAGATGAGCCGTTTTATGCATGTTTTTTTTTAATTTATTTTGGGGTGGTCGCGAGTTGAGGCGGGGAGAGAAGGAGGAGGACGGTCACGGTGGGAGGGAAGAAGTTTTTCAACATGACTCATCATAAGTGATCAAATCTGACATGGCTGCTGGTATGTAAACCACATTAAGTGTACTAAGTTGTTATCTTTGGGCAACATGCAGGGACATGACTTCTTTCTACGTAATTATTTACTCACAATGACAAACTCTAATCAAGTTGTCACTCACGATTAGTTTTCTATTAATAGGACAGACTATTTTTTTTTTAATGTCTGAAATTTCTCATACGACTACGCAGTTATCATATCACGATAAAGTAGGAAAATTTCGGTTATTTGTTAATAAAATAGAAATTATCCTTGTAATAGCTGTTGATGATAAAAGTTCAAATGATAGAATATAGAGAAATCGGTGTTAATATGATAAAAATGATGAAATATCAGTTTTTTTCTGTCGATATGCACTTGAGCAAGGCACTGCAAAGGACGCATACTATGTAGTATAGTTATCCCTATGTACTTGTTACTTTGTCAAAATTAGTCACAGTTATTATTATCTTTACAAAATATGACTTGATATCTTTGTGAGAGAAATTAGGAAGTTTGAGAAAAAAGTATGACATGTTTAGAGGACATTTGGTGATTCTCTGCTATAACAAAATGTTTAGTTTTTTGGTTTCTCCCATATAAGGAGTACACTTCATTCAAGAACACGTACTTAAACGACATATAAATGTACAGTAAAATTAGAACTGTCTTGTGTAAACTTGTGCTTCATCTTTATGTTTTAAAGATAAACTTGTACCATGTTGAGTCTCTTCCACATAAATGGATGTACACACTCATTTTTTTCTCTGTAAATTACTCATTTTAAAATTCCGTAAAAAATTAATTGGGCCTAAAACTTGTGCAAATATATATTTTTTATAGATTTGTCACATCTTTCATGTTATTGTGCCTCCTTTAATTTTGTAGTAATTGTTTCCTCTCGTTTCAGGAAATAAAAAACAATGAGGATTTAGTGAGGGTACATAAAAAAAAAAAAAAGAGACCTTTAAATTCCTTCTTATCGTGAGCCCAGGGTTACTGTGGCCTCCCGGATTCCACTTGAGGAAATAATAATAATAACCTCCACACGCTCCCTCCCACTCGCCATGTTTTAAAGAAACAAATGGGAGCAGCTCTGAGCAGTGCTCCACTTTGTTGACTGAAACTTAAAAAGTTGCAGACCAATTCACGAACATGTTACTCCCAAAAATGCATACTTGCAAGTAACTAAAACACAAATTTTCCCTAGTCAAGTAATCTGACAATAGTTACACAACTATTTGCTTATTGCAACTAAGTAAATTCCATCACATTGCGATTAAATTGCTCAATATTCAGATTTATTTGCTTTACTCATTAAAACACACATTCTCAACAGCAACATTTCCACAGAACAAGCATGAAAACACAAAAAGCGATAAAGCACATGAAATGATATCTCCCTTCATAGTTGGAGAAAAAGAACACAACATGCCAAAGTGCTAAGCTGTACGAGTTGCCAAAGTAACGGCACAATCATTTGTTTAAAAAAACTGCTTACTGTGGATAAAAAGCAGCTGCGTGATGTGTCAGACTCATCTTAATCATCTCTTAGTGACTCACGGCTTTATTTATTTTTTAACCCACTTTCAATTCGCCAGTCGACCTTTGTTTTGTCTACGTGACAACATTATTGCCAAGCAATATTGTTTAGTTGTCAACAGTTTTTGAATACTTCAAGAGCATCAAATTATCCCTGTATTAACATTTTGAATGTTTTTAATACAAACCTTCCAAACAGAGAAGTGGTTGACACATTTCCTTTTACTTGCAGTGTCAGCATTTTACTCACCATATGTCGAAAGATTTTAACCTCAACATGTGATTCAAATACGGAATTTAATGCTAAAGACAACAAAAACCAAAGCTTTCTTTCACCACAATAAACATTCCGTTTAAGTTTACGTGACATATTTGCTACTTCATAACAGTCTGAGCACCATGTTTGAATATGCCATGTGAATGTGATGAAAGTTGTATATGTTGGATTAGTTAAAATAGTAAAAAAAAAAAAAAAAAGTTTTTCAAAACTCTACTGTGAAGAAAACAAAAAAGTGACTGGATCAAATAATACTGCAAGTCTTCAGAAAAAAACAATATCAAGCAGAAGTTCTGCAATAATTCAAATAGTTTAGATATCAAAATACAGAATTATCTGAGTGATGTGTTCTCCCAAGCTATCTTTTGATTCCATAATATAAAAATAAATTCTGTCGAAAAATATACACCCAGATAAACTTCTGAGATCCAATACATATCAAACATTTTGCATTGAGCAAAATGATAGTCATGCTCAGATTTTATTGACAGTTTTTTTTGATCAGGCATGTTAATTGAAGACTCAAAATTGTTCACAGGCGTGAATGGCTGTTGGTCCATTTGTGTCAACCAATTCAGGTTGTACCCTGAGCCAGATCAATTATTTATTGCATAGTTTTTGATAAGGTATTGGATCTCATTCGATGTGCGTGCATGTGTGCATGTGTGCATGTGTGTGTTTGTGCTTTTGGTTGTCATCAGTGTGTGGCTCCCGGCAGCAGCATCACTTCTGCCTCAGAAGCAAAAAGCTCCTTATAGAGCGGTGGGAAAAGCGAGTGGGCGGTGAGCGGGTAGCGTTGACTGAACCAGCGAAGCTTCTCCGTGTGCAGACTGCACAGTGAACGTAACACGGACATTCTCTGGTACAACTAGGAGTGAGTGGAGGGGAAATCATTAGTAAGGCATTTTTAAATTGATACTTTGCTGTAGGTGTTCTTTGGTGTACCTTGTGCATTAGACTGTCCCGGTTGTCCCTGTGCAGAATTTGTGTGAGACCTAACTCCACATTTTTTTGCACTCGCTGCACCCTGCCTCTGTCTTCCAGACATGGACGATCTGCACAGAAATAATAAGTCATATATCGTTGCAAAACCACGTTAGTGTTACAATGTTACCACATGGGGGCAACCTTGGACCGTGATAATGAAAAGCTCCTCCAGGTTTTGGTAAAATTGCTTTGTGTAATTCTCAATGTTTGTTGTGGTGCACTTGCAAAGGAGAAAATTGCAACTAGAATAATATTGTTAAAGTAATCCCTCTTTGACAGAGTCGATAAAAATGATCAGGAATTTGATTTATAATGAGTTGAATCTCAAAAGCAGGGTTGTTTTTTTTCTGGTTCCTGGTTAAAAGTAATAATTTTCAGTTTATACTGATAAATTATTGTATGGTAATACACAATTAAGAGGCTAATTTGGGAAAAAATCTAACTTAATGTTGAAAGCATCTTTATATAAAATCAGTTCATGTTTTATTTGTTAGTTTACGTATATTTTACTTAATTATATAGTGTCTAGATAAGTTCAGTGCCGATAAAGTGAGATAAAGCGAAGAGATAAAAATCCCCAAAACGTGAGTGAGTGACCCTACCGGCATTGATCAAGACCAAAGCACTGAAGAGCGCCACCTGCTGATCGGTGAGCTTTAAAGCACACACGCTGTGTGCAAAGTCAAACACTGCCGCTATTAAGTCGCCACACGCTGCAACAGAAAAGTGGCAACGTATTATGGAATAGACGAATGTTTTCATGAACGTGTCAAGAGACCTCACCCAAAGACTTGAAGACTTCAGTTCCTGCAAATTTGCCATCAAAGAATACCGTGTTGTTTTCTGTGTTGAAGAAGCGACTCATCCTCACTAGAACAACCTCCATAGAACCTGAGACAAAAGGAAGGCTTGTAGAAGAGTTGTAGTCAGACTTGAAGTTATGCGATGGACCAGTGAACTTACCATTCTTGAGAAGAACGATCTGGTCGTTCTGGCTGAGCAGACGGAATCCCGGGATGTGTTTCGCAAACTCCACCACGTACTGCACTGCATCGGTCAGCCGGATGGCACAGTGCTGCCACATTTCATCCACTGACTGAAGTAAACCAGATTAGTAAATTCCTACTCATTGATTTCAAAGGTTTTTGACCTATACTGAGAAATGTGCCGAAGTATCTCAGTTGGGAGAGCGTTAGACTGAAGATCTAAAGGTCCCTACTTCGATTCCGGTTTTCGGCAACGGGAGGAGTCTTTTGTCCCTTCCCACAAGTTTTTCCGAATGTTTGCGGCTGCCTGATTTTCGACCTGTCTTGGCTCAGTTACCAAATGTGCCGAAATAGCTCAGTTGGGAGAGCGTTAGACTGAAGATCTAAAGGTCCCTGGTTCGATCCCGGGTTTCGGCAACGGGAGGAGTCTTTTGTCCCTTCCCACAAGTTGTTTTTCCGAATGTTTGCGGCTGCCTGATTTTCAACCCGTCTTGGCTCAGCAGCCATATGTGCCGAAATAGCTCAGTTGGGAGAGCGTTAGACTGAAGATCTAAAGGTCCCTGGTTCGATCCCGGGTTTCGGCAACGGGAGGAGTCTTTTGTCCCTTCCCACAAGTTGTTTTTCCGAATGTTTGCGGCTGCCTGATTTTCAACCTGTCTTGGCTCAGTAGCCATATGTGCCGAAATAGCTCAGTTGGGAGAGCGTTAGACTGAAGATCTAAAGGTCCCTGGTTCGATCCCGGGTTTCGGCAACGGGAGGATTCTTTGTCCCTTCCCACAAGTTGTTTTTCGGAATGTTTGCGGCTGCCTGATTTTCAAACTGTCTTGGCTCAGCAGCCGTATGTGCCGAAATAGCTCAGTTGGGGGAGCGTTAGACTGAAGATCTAAAGGTCCCTGGTTCGATCCCGGGTTTCGGCAACGGGAGGAGTCTTTTGTCCCTTCCCACAAGTTTTTTTTCCGAATGTTTGCGGCTGCCTGATTTTCAACCTGTCTTGGCTCAGTAGTCAAATGTGCCGAAATAGCTCAGTTGGGAGAGCGTTAGACTGAAGATCTAAAGGTCCCTGGTTCGATCCCGGGTTTCGGCAATGGGCGGAGTCTTTTGTCCCATCCCACAAGTTGTTTTTCCGAATGTTTGCGGCTGCCTGATTTTCAACCTGTCTTGGCTCAGTAGCCAAATGTGCCGAAATAGCTCAGTTGGGAGAGCGTTAGACTGAAGATCTAAAGGTCCCTGGTTCGATCCCGGGTTTCGGCAACGGGAGGATTCTTTTGTCCCTTCCCACAAGTTCTTTTCCCGAATGTTTGCGGCTGCCTGATTTTCAACTTGTCTTGGCTCAGTAGTCAAATGTGCCGAAATAGCTCAGTTGGGAGAGCGTTAGACTGAAGATCTAAAGGTCCCTGGTTCGATCCCGGGTTTCGGCAGCGGGAGGATTCTTTTGTCCCTTCCCACAAGTTGTTTTTCCGAATGTTTGCGGCTGCCTGATTTTCAACCTGTCTTGGCTCAGTTGCCAAATGTGCCGAAATAGCTCAGTTGGGAGAGCGTTAGACTGAAGATCTAAAGGTCCCTGGTTCGATCCCGGGTTTCGGCAATGGGAGGATTCTATTGTCCCTTCCCACAAGTGGTTTTTCCGAATGTTTGCGGCTGCCTGATTTTCAACCTGTCTTAGCTCAGTTGACAAATGTGCCGAAATAGCTCAGTTGGGAGAGCGTTAGACTGAAGATCTAAAGGTCCCTGGTTCAATCCCGGGTTTCGGCAACGGGAGGATTCTTTTGTCCCTTCCCACAAGTTTTTCCGAATGTTTGCGGCTGCCTGATTTTCAACCTGTCTTGGCTCAATTGCCAAATGTGCCGAAATAGCTCAGTTGGGAGAGCGTTAGACTGAAGATCTAAAGGTCCCTGGTTCGATCCCGGGTTTCGGCAATGGGCGGAGTCTTTTGTCCCTTCCCACAAGTTTTTCCGAATGTTTGCGGCTGCCTGATTTTCAACCTGTCTTGGCTCAGTAGCCAAATGTGCCGAAATAGCTCAGTTGGGAGAGCGTTAGACTGAAGATCTAAAGGTCCCTGGTTCGATCCCGGGTTTCGGCAACGGGAGGATTCTTTTGTCCCTTCCCACAAGTTCTTTTCCCGAATGTTTGCGGCTGCCTGATTTTCAACTTGTCTTGGCTCAGTAGTCAAATGTGCCGAAATAGCTCAGTTGGGAGAGCGTTAGACTGAAGATCTAAAGGTCCCTGGTTCGATCCCGGGTTTCGGCAGCGGGAGGAGTCTTTTGTCCCTTCCCACAAGTTGTTTTTCCGAATGTTTGCGGCTGCCTGATTTTCAACCTGTCTTGGCTCAGTTGCCAAATGTGCCGAAATAGCTCAGTTGGGAGAGCGTTAGACTGAAGATCTAAAGGTCCCTGGTTCGATCCCGGGTTTCGGCAATGGGAGGATTCTATTGTCCCTTCCCACAAGTGGTTTTTCCGAATGTTTGCGGCTGCCTGATTTTCAACCTGTCTTAGCTCAGTTGACAAATGTGCCGAAATAGCTCAGTTGGGAGAGCGTTAGACTGAAGATCTAAAGGTCCCTGGTTCAATCCCGGGTTTCGGCAACGGGAGGATTCTTTTGTCCCTTCCCACAAGTTTTTCCGAATGTTTGCGGCTGCCTGATTTTCAACCTGTCTTGGCTCAATTGCCAAATGTGCCGAAATAGCTCATTTGGGAGAGCGTTAGACTGAAGATCTGAAGGTCCCTGGTTCGATCCCGGGTTTCGGCAACGGGAGGATTCTTTTGTCCCTTCCCACAAGTTTTTCCGAATGTTTGCGGCTGCCTGATTTTCAACCTGTCTTGGCTCAGTTGGCAAATGTGCCGAAATAGCTCAGTTGGGAGAGCGTTAGACTGAAGATCTAAAGGTCCCTGGTTCGATCCCGGGTTTCGGCAACGGGAGGATTCTTTTGTCCCTTCCCACAAGTTGTTTTTCCGAATGTTTGCAGCTGCCTGATTTTCAACCTGTCTTGGCTCAGCAGCCAAATGTGCCGAAATAGCTCAGTTGGGAGAGCGTTAGACTGAAGATCTAAAGGTCCCTGGTTCGATCCCGGGTTTCGGCAACGGGAGGAGTCTTTTGTCCCTTCCCACAAGTTGTTTTTCCGAATGTTTGCGGCTGCCTGATTTTCAACCTGTCTTGGCTCAGTGGCTTAATGTGCCGAAATAGCTCAGTTGGGAGAGCGTTAGACTGAAGATCTAAAGGTCCCTGGTTCGATCCCGGGTTTCGGCAACGGGAGGAGTCTTTTGTCCCTTCCCACAAGTTGTTTTTCCGAATGTTTGCGGCTGCCTGATTTTCAACCTGTCTTGGCTCAGTGGCTTAATGTGCCGAAATAGCTCAGTTGGGAGAGCGTTAGACTGAAGATCTAAAGGTCCCTGGTTCAATCCTGGGTTTCAGCATGAGCTCTTTCTCTAGTCCCCTACCACAGGTGCAGTTTCTATTCTGAATTTAGACATTTGCACCATTCTCAACAATTAACATTTAGTCTTTTTCATTAGCGGAGATTTGCACTTATCTTTTTGGTGGTTTCGAGGAACTGATTCGCCAGTTTATAATGAATAATGTATGGAGACTTGCTTTTTTTTTTTTTTTTTTTAATTTAGGTTAATACGTAGTTGGGCTTTGGTGGTGTTGAGTGTCATTCTAGATTTAAGCACTTGAGAGAGGAAGAAGAGGAGGGCAACATTCTGAAATGCATGTTTTTTGCAGTTTCCTGTTTGGTTGATCAAACAGAACAGTAGCCGTGGCTTTTAGAGTCTTGTTTTCAGAGAGGGTAAGCAGCGAGTGGTAGTTACTTTGCTTTGGTAGGCTTGGATCTCCTCTCTGCTGAACATTTTCCACTTGAGCGCCTGTAGCTCCTCTGCTTGGTACTGACTGGTGTCTTTGTTGGAGCGCACAATTCTGTCGCACAGCTCATCTGGGCAAAGAGAAAAAGCAATCAGAAAGATGATCCCTGACCTGGAGAATATTCCGATGAGTTGTCCTTTTAGTTTACCTATATTACGCAGAGCGTGAGGATAGGGTAAGTGTGGATCCTCTGGTTGATTATAAGAATCCATCGCCATTGGGTCATGTGAGGACGGTCTGGATTCCAATCCTAATGTCGAGATGAAAGAATAGAGAAGATGAAGACATTGGATGTTTCCCAGTTTGCCGAGGTCGTCACCTCTAATAGAAGCGTGTCCATTGTTGTCCTCTCTCACGTGGGCTCTGGACAAGGGCGATACGCCGGAGCTTCTGTAGATCATATCAGACACTTGTGGCTGGTTCGGGGAGTACAGCAAGTAGGGGTGAACATCGGAAGTGAAGAAGAGCAGCTCAGAGTCGCCAGTGTAGGAGCAGGTTGATGTCATGGGTTGAAGGGGCTGTGGGGGGCAATGTTGGCGCTCTTTGGTGTTGTAGGGTAGGCCTGGCTGGGCGTCCATATGGAGCTCCTGCTGCTGCTGCTGCTGCTGTTGTTGCTGCTGTCGGTGTCGCTCCACCTCAGCGATGAGAGAGTCCCGCTGGCGCTTGGACATCCGGCCAAACTTTACAGCTGAAGGGGACCGGGAAATTACACTCTTAAATATTTATCGTGAACTCGTGTTTATCGTAGCAGTAAAAAACCCCGATCCAGAGTGACTAATTTGTTTCAAAAATATAATTTCATTCAAATAAGAGACATGTGCTTCAAACATATATTTGGGACTACTAATTTGAGTTTCCTGTAAAACTGTCCTATGAAATAAAATAGAATTAAACTTGTCAAATAAGGAAAAACCACTAGCCTAAAGCTAACATAAACAAGAAGCGCCATAGATCAGCTTACGAAATTAGCACGGATGTTTTGGTCACTATAAACTGGAACAACTATTACGAGAACTTAATCATGTCGTATCTACTTGGAGGACAGCTCAGTGCTGCCTGGCATGTTGTGGCGATACGTGGTACTGCGGCAAAGGAGTGCAACTCTAAAGATGGACATTCTTGAAACTTTATGATATAGCGGGACTTCAAAAAGAGTCACTGTAAATTCAAAGGAAGCGCACAGTCGTGTTTGCGAGTGTGTTTGAGCACCTCACCATCTTTACTCATCCCCTGGGCCAAACACTTCTGCAAACGGCAGTGCTGACAACGATTACGGCTGGAGCGGTCGATGATACAGTTACTCTGCCTGGAACAGGAGTAGGACACTGTCGGCAGCTGGCTACGCCGGAAAAATCCCTGAAGCATGAAGAGGGAGACGGGTTCGCATTGTGACCTCAAATATGGATTGTAATCTGTGTGCTGCTATTTAGAAAAAGGTTCCTGTCTGACTACAGTGCATTCAGAGTATTTATAATATTTGACATTTTTTTCATTTTAAGATCAAGTGAATTGGAAAAAATAACAACTCTACTATCTCACCTTGCAGCCTTCACATGTAATGACTCCATAATGTACTCCAGAGGATTTATCACCGCAGATCTTGCAAGGGATAACTTCAATCTGAGCTGAAAAGACACAAAATGATTTTTTTTTTTTTTTTAAAACAAACTTCAATAGAGCAGCAACAGGACATAGAATTTGACAGGAACACGTGACAAATTTAATTTAAAAAAAAAAACGCTGATATTGGGCATTTGATTGAATAAATTCAGTTTATATAAAGATGCTAATTAAATTGAAATGCTGAATCAAATTTTCAGAAGCCAACAAGCACATTATGCATAAAAAGAAGATAAATCTAGTTGTAACTAAAGACAAGTAGTAATTGAAGTGCATTTTAATTTAATCTTTTGATTCTGTTTGAAAAAAAAAATCATAATAATTTGAAGTTCCAGCAGAAAATATATCAACTTAACACACACACACAATCCAAACTTTTTTTTCAGTAAACCACCTAAATCAGTTACATAAAATGTCAAACTACTAACCCGCTAATATGTTTTGGCATCATTATGACATTCTGAGTAGATTTCTTTTTTTTTTATTCCAAAGTTCAAAGTTCGATTCCCACACTAAAAAGAGATAATGTACTTTCCCCCTGAACGTCAACATATATGAAAGGACAAGCGAGTTTCCATCATTCAAACACTAATAATGACAGAAATGATGAAAATGCTATCAAATACATTTTGTGAGGAGGTGGAATATGCACAAATGGAGCGAGACGACAAGTGTGGAGGTGTGAAACCTCAAAGTCCTTTTCAAGTGGTTGACTGGATTTTCAAGTTGCGTCTTTCTTTCTCACTCGCATCCTTCTCTGTCTCGCTCATAAAGGACATGATTGCCAGTAATGCGCTTTCGCTCCATCATTGCCAGTAATGGCCCCCCCCAAAAAAAAAAAAAAAAATCTAAACGCTAGCATTTTTATATCTGGCTCATTTAACATCTTAACTCCTCCGGCGAATACAAAAGAAGACGAGTGTCTGTGTTGATTTGTCGTCTTGTTTTGTCGAACTGTGTCAGGTTGTCCTCGTGTTAGTGTGTCAGTGTGTGCCCTTCTTTCCTAGTGCCATATTTACACACACCCAGGGACACCCCAACAAGAAGCTTTTACACTAGTTGAGGCCATTTCAATATTATTCCGAGTGCTAGACGACATTGATGAAACTAGTTGATTTGACATTCAACTAAATGTTAATTATCTACGATGCGTTGAATTTCTTTTTGAAAATTCACAATTTCTCTGGATTCACTGTATTTTTTTTCGATAAACATAGATATTTTTTATATAGTTTGGCTTGTACTGTGACTTTTACTTCGTAATATAATATAATATAATATAATATAATATAATATAATATAACAGCTGATTTCTCAAATCCTCATTGTCAGTGACCAATATATATAATTATAATTATATTATATAATTATATATTATATTATAAAATTCAAAATAATTTGGTATTTTTTTTGTCCGTCATCGGGTAGGGGTCAAAATTCTCAGAAATCCAATAACACTTGAGGTAAGAAATGTAAACAGCTTCTCCTCCAGGTAGAATGAATACGAAGTAATCGTGCTTTTGTTTATTTGATTTGATTTTATAGCCCAAGAGAAGAGAATTGGCGTCTCCATCAGTGGCCTCTGCTTTATTTTGTGCAATTTCAGTTATGATTGTCAACCTCAAAAACAACAGGAAATCCACCGTGACCCGCAAACCTTTCACTGTTCACGCCTTTGCGATCGCGCACCGAACAAATAGCGACTTCCAACCATTTTCCAAAAACCTGGGGATCGGATTTTTCGTAGTTTATTCAAAGCAACACTTCAATTGAAATGACAAAATCACATTTGTGTATTTGTGTATATTTTTCTGAATATTTCCTTTGAGAAGAGATTTTTTTTCTCACTTTCTTACCTCCATTGTTTGTTTCTACCTGAAGAAAAAGAGCTTCTGAATAGAAAATGAACAGAAGGAAGGAACTGAAATCTAGATTTTATCACACTTACAATTTTTGCACAACTCTGGGGTTTGTGTGTGTGTGTGTGTGTGTGTGTGTGTGTGTGTGTGTGTGTGTGTGTGTGTGTGTGTGTGTGTGTGTGTGTTCGTGCATGCAGGGGGGGGGGGCATTATGTTGGGTGGGCGAAACTGCTTCAGACAAAAATCACCTGTCAGCAGTCTGTGCTACACACTGTAAATGGACAAAAAAACAAAACCTCAACTTTCCTGTGACGGAAGTTTGTCTTCGGTGAGAGTATTGAAAAAAAAAAAAAAAGAAATACACCTACACATAATCATGTACAATATATGTATGTACATAATTCATACGCACACATAAACGAGGCTAAATGGTTTTTTTTTTCCTTTTTTTGCGGACCAGTTTTGCCCGTCATTGACTTCTTTTGAGGAATAAAATTTCTAAGATTGGGGAGCAATTTTTTAATCGTTTTATGAATTAATGAAACTCATTATTTGATCAAACAATAAAAATAGGACAATATAAAGAAAGAATTCTTTTTCCAATAATCAACTATTTTTATTTCTTAAATGCACACTGTGTATTGCAGCAAACTGTTATTGTCTGGAGGTTTTTTTTTTTCAGTTGATTATAAAAATTAGTTGTTATTTCAGTGTTGTAATTAAGTGTTGACGTTTTTTTCCCCTCTTTTCTTTTCATTGTCAGAAACCTCTCCGACATCACCTTTGCTGATCGATATGATCACATCAGATATGACGTCCGAGACTCTGCTTTGAAGCGGCGGATGACTTGAACGGTAATATTTAGACATTCCCAAGTCTGACTTTGACTCTTGTTGATAATTTTACCATATTTTGGAATAAATGTGTCACTTGTCACACTGTGCGCTTTGATGTGAACACTTTGAAAAGCACAACAAAGGAAACCCTTTCAAAAAACATACGATAACAATCCGACGCAGGAATCCCCCAAATGCCCCGCTTTTTGATTTCATCACTCTTTATCAAATATTGTATACACTGCAGTGATGCAACATCATACTGAGAGATGTTTTGAATATTCGAATTAACTCGTTTAGCCACACAAGCGTGGGCGTACCTAATTTGTTATCTACCAATATATGTGAAAGGCCATTTAGCATTTGCAATAATAATAATAGTGCATTAATTAGAAATTATTGTATTTTAGACCCTAATTAGGACAAATGGTAAATGGACTGCACTGCAAGGTGTCCACATGTCCAAAATTATTAAACCAAATTAAAAAAAATAGATAAAAAAACTGTGGCTGAGAGTAATATAGAAATAAACCTCAAAGAAACCTAATAAATACATTTGACCTAAAAATGATCATAATCAATAAACAATAACGTAATGATGAAGACAACGAAAATTGTTGAAGACAAAACACCATAGCTCTTATGTCATCCAATATAGATATCAAAAGCGGAATTAAGAGTAGATTACAACATACAGTCGGTGCGGTTTGATTTGCCAGGATAAAGAAAGGCCTTTGAAAAGATCCTAAATGAACTCGTCGATCCAATCAGCAAGCGAGCTCACCCTTTTGTATGGAACGATTAATCGACTCTTACATTTCACGCCCGCCTTGCCCACGCGGCCGCCAACGACAACTGGATGCCTACCTCGCATCATCTTCGTTCCTGCACTTGTCGCCGACGTTTGTCCCACTTTCACTAAGTTACTTTTCCTCTTCAGACGTGCACCACCTTAGTGAGTGTGACAGCTTGTGTACACGTTGCGGCCTCAGCGCATCGTTTACGAAAGGGTGGGGGGAGGGGGGGGGGGGGTTACCTTCCCTGTCCGTGTGAGGGAGCAAAGCAATGGGACTGTCCCACAACTCGTTTCAAAAAGGGACTTTTTTTTTTTTCTTAAACCTTTGTTGTTACCGATCTCCATCCTACTCACATTTTGCAAATGCTGATTTTTTTTTCATTGCGGTTTCACTCAGACTGGAAGAAAAAGTGATACGTTCTTAAAATAGTCTGTTGGCAGACGTGTTAGAGGAGGAACTCTTAGAAGTCCTACTCAAATACATAAATTCTTCAACGTTACTCATAATATTGGACTAAAATGTCACTGTTTGCCACTTTATGGCGTGACAAACGTTAGCGGTAAGCTAGCAGACAAAAAAAAAACAACGATGGTTTGGTTGAACGTTTTGACATTTCAAGTTACAATGTTTATTTTTAACTTCTACTTGAAGTGGCAATTTTGCAGTATACAGGACTTGCAGCAAGCACGCTGTGCTTCTTATTTGGGAAAAAAACGAGACTGCAAACATGTTTTAGTTGTGTTTGAAGTGTGTGGTTTTGGAAAGTGGCCCTCGTGTTGGCAGTATTAGGAAGGAAGCGTAACAAGCACCTGGATAATAAGCACGATGACACCCCCGGCTCAATCCTGCGCAAATTTTTCAAAAAAATCATTCATTTTGCAGCTGCACAGAAGTCGCGTAATATAAATATAGATATTTTTTTCCAACTATCGGCCCCACCTGACACAGTCGATGTGGCGAAGGATACTCGTGTGCCTGTCACGTCTTGTAACATCCAGGTGTGTTGTGGCAGACTACGTTCAATTAAAAAAATACTGGAGATGCTATCTCGGTGGCTGCTTGCTGATGTGTGTATGTTTGGGGGGGGGGGGGGTCTCGCGTCACAGGTGCAGCACACGCCACGACGCTAATGGCTCAACTCCAACGACACCACAGTGTCGTTATTTTCAGTGAATTTTAAAGCAGGTGCAATCGATACCTTCACTACCTAAGACGTTAACCGCATTGCATGCAAAAATATCTAGCACAAGCACCAACAATGTCTTTACCACACACGCACACGCACACACACACACACACACACACACACACACACACACACACACACACACACACACACACACAGTGTTGCACTTACTCAAATGAGTCTTCTTGGACACAGCTCCTAAGAAAGACAAACACAAAGTTAGTTTACTAAACATATTCTCCATGTTGTTTTCATGGTGAACTTCAACATGAACACATACACACAACATGCATATTATGTAAGTGTGTTTATGTGCAAGTCCCATTTGAGGCTTGATTCAACCTACTGGAGATTCGGAACCCGTGAAGCATTATCCCAAAATCGACATTGCATAAAGATTACCAACGTCAAACCCAGAAAACTGGTCAGCCGTGACATTCGCAATGCGAGCCCGAGGGCACTTTAATGTATTTCAATCGACAGTAGATGGCGGTATGGGATTTCGGCACGACTAGGTCCATATATCAAAGGTTAAATTTAAACTTTGTTGTCAGCTGCGATGGCCGAGTGGTTAAGGCGTTGTACTTGAAATCCAATGGGATCTTCCCGCGCAGGTTCGAACCCTGCTCGCAGCGTCTGGTGTTTCTTGAACAAATGGGATCCTCCCTCAAATTGTAATCTTTTTCTCTTTTTTTTAACGTTTTTTTTCAAACCTCGAGGAGGGAATACATTGTTTCCATCTTTCACGCTTACTCGACACGTGGCCATACCACAAAAAAGTTCTGAACTCGGCCTAAATACAAACCACAAAATCTCCTCAGAATTAACCCAAAAATAACCCATATGCCTTCGAACGGAAAACATTTTTTACAACACGGTACGTTCGACCAACATTACAAATGACAAAGCTGTACGTCTTTTTTTCCACAATACAGTGGAAATTAGTAATTTCGCTCAAACTAAATTGCACGGATGGAAAAATGTATGCAAGATTTTTTTGGGTTTAATTAGAACCACCCAAACCATCAGTGGTCACCCAAATAGAGCATTTTTAGTTTTATTAAATAATGAACAACCACACTCAAAGTCTGCGCTCAGTCATTTGCATTTTTGTTTTTTTGTATTTTTTAGGTACAAGAGTAATCACAAGGCTTCCCCACGTCTCATTTCATCACATTTAATTCATTGCACTTTTTACATAGGTGTCAAAGAACCACATTCGCCACAAACAAAATTGAGAAAACTTCATTATATTTTTAATCGAGTTTACTAAACGGGCCAATTTTGCACACCAACGAGGCAAAATTGGGTTCCATGGCGGAAAAACAAGTTGTCTCTCATCGAGGGAATGCAGATGAGATTTATTTTAGCAGGGCTTGGAATAGGAAGCCATTGAGCAAAAAACAGAAGCAAAATGAGGGCTAATCCCCACGGATTACTCCAGATTACTGCCATTTTTAACCCACTCACACAAAAGCGAGTAGGACGAAGTGTACTAGTGGGATGAAGTGCGCTCCAAGTGGATGGGAACCAAGATGAGATCACCTGTGGTGGTATAATATTCTTAATGAGTGTTTCAATACACAAAAACATTGATTATGAACATTTACGGCGATCATGGTGGACAAATTCCACTTTAGATTCTACATAAAATGGTTTTTGATAGACTATTCCACTATTTTGTTTTAGACTTGCTGGTTTCTATCATCGTGACGTGCTAGTGGTAGAAGAAAGACAGATTAATCAGAGTTAATTAATTTGGGTGAAACCTTATCGGAGGCCGTTGAATTAAATGCACGACCTGTCACGGCAAATACAGTGCTAAAAAAAAATAGGGGAATATTTAATACTGTGTGTAGAGTAAATACAGCAAGGAAAAAATGATCTCAAATTTATGTAACTATAAAAATAAATGTACCTCTTTTGATGGAGTTGTCAGTAGGGGGCGCGTCACATTGTTCATAATCCATCACTTTCTCTCCGAACACCTGTCAAACCTGCGCATGCGCACATACAAACAGTCGAGTTGGACCTCCATTTGTTAAATAAACATGTCAAAGTTGGCCCAAGTCGTAGAGGACCAGTGGTACCTGCATTTCTAGCGCCCAGGCCGACGCAGATGTTTCAAAACACGCGCTGCCATTTGCAGACCACTTCCTGTCGTCACGGTAAATTCCGAAGCGTGACGGCCATAGTCTGGTCCGGCCCCGCACTTGCCCCGGACTTCTTAAGTGTTGGAAACAATCGTGCAATTCCACCCGAGGCGGCAAGATCGAGGCCGTGGAGTGCGGTGGCGGTGCTGCTGGTCGGACCGGCGGCCCGTGGACAAGTCCTTCTCCTCCCTCGGGTGCTTCCAAGTGCGCCCTCGCAGTCCCGAGTCGGCATGACTCGAGTTACGTCACCGTCTGTTACGTAATAGCGGCGGGTCAGGTTCTGTTTGGGAATGGGTTGGTTAGGAAATATAATCCCATGTGGGTTGACTCACTAAATAATCCAATGTGGATGTTAGATATGACATTTTGCTATAAGATTGAATGCAGACACAATTATATCATTGAGAAAGATGTTTATTACCTTGGTTTGCAGTGGTGTAAAATTACATTGCATCATACTGGGAGTTATTGGAGCTACTCCAAATTTGTGATCCCTTCAACTACACACCATTAAAAACAACAACCACAATAATACTTTGTGATTGCTATTGTGGCAATAAAAAAAAAACGGAGCTTTATTATTACTCGAATTAACGGAATTGAATGCGGCACATCCTGACAGAAAACTTCAAAACCACTCAGTTGAACCAAAACAGGTAACCAAAAATATGAGTTTCTGCTCTGTGAGACTGTGATAAAGAGGTTTCAACCGAAAAAACCTCCACAAACTTGACCACATGAGTTTTGACACGCACGTAGGCAAAAAACACAAGTAACCACTAATAGATAGCAAGGCTGCTTTTCTAACTGAGGTTTAAGGAGTGAGGGGCCCTTAAAGACACAAACCACATGACGGCGTGAAGCTGACATGAGCAAACGCGTGTGGATGTCATGTCAGCATTGTAACTGATAAATATTTCAAAGTCAACTCGGCAATAACAACTGGCGTCTGAAAAAAAACACATGATGGAAACCCCTGAACACAGAATTCACAAATTGGCACAAAAGAAAATTTCGTTTTCCATAAAATACCTGAAAGCAAGGCTTAGTGTAGTTTTAGGTATTCACTGAAGGGAGTAGCTGCAAAGTTAGTAAAAAAAAAAAGTTCTATAAATAATGCTTCGATATGTATTGGTGTTAGTAAAACATGAGGTAGTCAAATGATAACCTACTTTACAGTACTGCCGAAATACGTTATACGGATATTGACTCATTTTTTCCTCCATTCATTTTCTAAGTGTGTTGTAGATGTAACATAGACACATTTAGGCCCAGATTTGACCATCCAACAGATTCGGAACTGTGTGGCAGAAGTGCAAACCACTCATTGACCGTGTTGCCATATTGAGAAGTTACTAAAATAATTTGGTAAATAATAAATATTTTAAATAAACTTTAAGAATATAACTCTGGACTCCAAGGCACACCATTAAGGCTTCTAACGTGGTTGGTTGTGAGTCACATTCCCAATAAATGGCCGACTTTGATAGACAGGAAGAGTGCTAAAAAAAGACAAAAAAAAACACAATAACAGTAAGAAAAATAGAATAACATAATGTAACATGCGGTACATGATGTTACCTGTTGCCTCAGTGTGCAGCTTGGAGCCATCGGTGCTGGTGACCTTACACGAAATGAACGTTTTTCTTCCTTCCATGTTGTCAACGGAGGATTCGAGCAACACTGTACTTCCCAACGGGATGGGGCTTTGAACAAACGACATTAATCATCAGTTTAATGACAAAACTGTTCCGATTGATGACATAACAGAAATAAATACCGCATGTTATTGATACCTGCGGTAATTGATGGTGAGATTGGCAGTCATGACTGCTCCAGACATGAAAGCTGCAAGAGCCCCGGTGACAGAGTCAATCATAGTGGCGATCGCCCCCCCGTGGACATGCCTGGGAAATACATGCAACATTTTGTCAATACAGTACACACAAGTTTCCCTTCAAACAAAATGTATTAGGACAAATATTGCCAAATAATTTATAAGTCCTGCAAAAAATTGTGTTTGGAAATATGACTTCACAACTGGACTTTAGTCTGTCAGTGGTGGCGTCTTTCCTCAGAGTTGAAGCGCCCATGTGTTTGGCCACAGGGAACAATGGTGTCTAATACAAGTTGTTTTTCCCTCTGATCCCGGTGCAAACACCTTAACTTGTTTACAGGTAGTGTTAAATGGATTGATGACTCACCCGGGCGGGCCCTCCAGAAGGTGTCCAGCTTGGAAAATGCAGACACACCTCTGCTCTTCTTTGTTAATAAACATTACATACTCAAATGCGGCTCCTGCGGTTTTGATGCTGCGAGTAAAAAGTCGATTTTTGGACTGGATGACCTTGCTGAGATAGGCTCCTCCTTGAGACGAAGAAGATGTGAGATGTGATGTACAACTTTTTGAGA
The DNA here is from genome assembly GCF_054491065.1 of Syngnathus leptorhynchus. Taxonomy (NCBI): domain Eukaryota; kingdom Metazoa; phylum Chordata; class Actinopteri; order Syngnathiformes; family Syngnathidae; genus Syngnathus; species Syngnathus leptorhynchus. Next base: position 2,924,697 of record NC_141202.1, read on the forward strand.
ATGAATACATGTGTGGAAATAGTTCCCATGCTTTCTTTCACCTGTGGCATACTTGAGGGTACGATTGTAGCTGGGCAATCTCCTCCAGGGTCCCTTCTGTTTCTCTCCAGATTCATTTTCCACTTCACACTGGCTGTCGTAGAAGTCATACAAACGAGTCATTTCCGCACTCCACGCCGAGTTGGGCAGGCTGAAGTCTCGAGGCTTCGGGGGAAAAGAAAATGGCAGTGCCTGGAGAGGGAGAACATACAAAATTAATATGCAATCTTGTCATACATGGTGCAAATAAATAGGATACAAATTCATCACATTTGCCTTTATTTTGGTATGAGCCTAACCAAGACATTTATATATAACAAATATAACATTGTTTATTAAAATACAGATGGATTGATGAGTCGTTCATGACTATCTATTCTAATGTTGCAGGTCAAACAGAGAAGACCCCACGTCTGTTCTAAAACAGTTGTACATACCACCATGGTCCGCACAAAGCTGCTTCTGAATGGCAAGCAGGTAGATGAATGGCAGAGGTGAGCATTCACCGATGGAGGTGAAGCAAAGCGCTGGCAGCCCTTCAGTAGTCGTGAGAGACTCTTCGCCATCTTCGACATGACGAGAGGTTGCATCAAGTTGGGTAACAGTGTTGATTCGAAAGGAACTCCGGCGTTAAAACGTAGCTTGCTAAAAGCGTCACAATGAGCTGACGGCCGCTAAGTTTATCGTTACCATTTTTTGACACGTTTTTGTCCTGCGATGATAAACCATCGTAATAGTTTGATGGAACATTGACATTCAATGAAACTCAACCTTGTCAACTTCCGCCATGAGGTAACGCGATTCTTGACGTCATCAACACGTGATTTATCCCTGCACTGTAATTGGGCGAACTAGTTCCGGTAATCTTCACCCGTACGCAGGGTAACCAAAATAAACATTCAACGAGACCACTTTTATCTTGGCTATTTTGTTACGTCAGTATTGTCATTTAACCATAAACGTCTCGTATTTCATAAATAATATTAATGTATTTTTTTTGTACTTTGTTTCTTGAATAATCACAAATATGTGAATTGATAATGACAGTACAAAATTTGCTCTAGTTATTCTAGGGAATCTATTCTCAAAACAATACACCAATTGTATTTTTACGACTTGTTTATTTTTCTGTCATACAAAAAAAACCTTACAATCTTGCACAATCAAAATGTTGGCTCTTGAGCTGTATGAAATATTTCTCAATTGAACGTGAATACAAAAGAAGTATCTGTGTAACCACACAAATGTACAAAATGTACTGGATGGCTTAACTGTGAGCATGGGTTGTTTTAGAGTTGTCTTTACTTAGGAGCGTCAATACCACACAACCTCCTACAAAACAAGAACGACACAAAGCAAATAATGTGAATGCCAGATAACAACTTAGACAAGTTTTGGCGCCTAAGGTATTTTCTCTGCTCACACTACATGTTTTTCAAACCTTACCGTGCTTCTGCAAAGCTTGGATCAGCAAAAATGCAAACAGCGTTGTCTCGATCCAAAATATGTTGTTTTACAATCTGCATTTCCTCCTCAGCTTTTCTTTTCTCCTCATCGTGACCAGCTGAACAAAGGACAAAAAGACAATAATGAAGAATTTGATATACTATGATAATATTCCTAAACCACAGATGAACTGTCGAAAAACCGTTTAGATATAAATGACAGCAGTTGTCATATTCAACCAGTGTCAACGATTCTAACATTTTGAATACGACGTCAAACACAATTCTCTACATACCTTTGAGTTGCTTATTGGCTTCAATGATCTCTTTCTTCTTTTTCTCTACACTTCCCTAAAAAACAGTTGTAAAAATATCATTAAATATAAATACATTGTATGCTCATAATGCTTTTTGTGCACCCAAATTTGCATTACATTTTCAAAAGGCAGACTTTTGTTTTGTGCAAGTATACCTAACAAAATGGCGTGTACCATTTAAATGAAACGCAGCAGCAAAAAAAAAAAAAAGGGCTAACGATAACGTACGTTGTCCCTACCTCCATTTTGCCGCATGCCTCCAAACTTTTTTGATGCACCTGCTCTGCATTTACAGCGGCTGCTTTGCGATGCTTCAGCACATCTACCCTACCCAGGATGGAAGTCAGGTTCGTGTTCAGCTCCTTGATTTGTGTTTTTATCAAGGTGATGACTTTGTCGACCCTCTTGGCTTCTGCAATGTGCTCCACCGTGCGGGTTTTTAAATGGCTCAGTTGCAGCTCCTGGCGTATAGTCTGAAGGATCATCAAAGCCATTATGGTCAAGCTGACTATGGTTAAAATAACCGGTAATTTCATATTTTGTTTTAAATCACGCAGCTCGTTGATATCAGCCGATTCACCGAAGCACTTGTTCAGTTGGGCGTGTCATCACACCTTCTTCCTCATCGCGCGAGGTGACGCACCTTCACACACTTCTCTCTCTCTCTTTTTTTTTATTTTTTTACAAGAGTACTTACTGTATAAGTCCAATGGTCAAATGTGATTGCTAAATTCTGAACAGACAGCAAACAAAAATTCAAAATTCCCCACTTGTCTGCTTTTGAAGGAGTTGATATCCTCTAATGCTACCAATCAGATGATGTCCAGTTAATCCTCACTGCCACCAAAATGAAATCACCTGCACAGACCTACAGCAGAAAAAAAATTAATAAATAAAATCAAAACCTCCGTTGTAACATCCATTGCAAGAACAACCGATCCTCTCAGCTCTCGGAAAAATTGCGTTGTGTTTTGTACTGAGCTGAACCATTGTTTCACATCCAGTTAAACAACCACTGACTAGAAAAAAGGAAGTTTGCACTGATTTTTGGGACACCCGCACCTCATGTCAGTTTTGAATTCATATATATATATATATATATATATATATATATATATATATATATATATATATATATATATATATATATATAAAAAGCCAGGTAAAGGGCGTGTTTTATGGCACACCTGGGCGTGTTTACGGCAGACCTCAACTGCTCGCTGATGAAATTCACTTTCAGGTGCTCCGTCGTCGCGTTTTATTTCAGTTTAAATCAGGAGATTTTTTTTTTCTGCAAAATTTGATCAACGAGAAGACAACCCCAGATTTAATCCTGAGGGGAAGCACGCATGGAAGTTAACTAAACTTTGTTATGCCGTCTATTCAAAACGGTTTTTTTGGTTTTTTTTGTTTTACCACACTTGACGATAAGCCCCCGAGGTTGAATATACGGGATGAAGTTTCAACTGTTGCTGCCTCTGATCATTGCGTTGACCGTGGTCCTGGTGGTTGTCATTAAAAGCCGCAAACAAGAGCACGACAAAGTGGACAAACAAAACAAATTCGAGAGCATGAAACTACGAGTGACCAACGACGTGGTAGCAGAATATCAAACTCAAAAGATCTCCATGGAGAACCGCATCGACAGCGTCGAAAAGGAGGAGAAAGCTTTGCAGACCGACGTGGAGTCGTATGAACAGAAAGTAGTGAAAAAGAACAAAGAGGTGGAAGCGTGCCAAGGAGCTGTGGTAAGCAACAATTATGCGCTGTTATTATAATTATTATAGTCGACGTGATAATTGGTCTTACTTCAAACAAGCTCCATTGCCCTCTGGTGTAGGAAATTGTTTACCAAGCTTTATTGAGCAAAACTACATCCGGTATTTAAATAAATATCTGCATGTAAAAACCACATTGAATTGGAGAATTGGAGATTCAACATCATGGACAGATTTGAGAAATGGTGTGCTGTGCTGTACTTAATTTACAGCAAACATGCCTGGCTGTACAAATTTGATCATGGAGTCAAAGTTTGGCATGTTGACAATGTTTTGTTCTTGATCTTCCCAATGATAATGCATGTGTGAAATTTTATTGTGGCACAACAGATTTACATTGTGTGAATTATGTCTCACTTCCTCTTTCAGGTATCACTAAAAAATGGTGTGGTTGATCTGGAAAAAGAACTCCAAAATCTGCGTGGTAAATATATAAACACCTTCTTCAAGCAAAATTAGAATTTGACAGATATGGCGCTGATACAATGTCCGATGTCAGGAAGTGTTTGCCGACATTCAGCGCCACTCATTGTTGGCTTCAAATTCTTTGTGTGACGTGCAGATGAGACGAGTAAAGAGAAAGCCTCATGGCTTGCCAAACTGGAATTACTGAAAAAGGAACTACAGATGCCGAGTGCCATCTGCTCCTTTTTGAAGAAAGGAGTCGATTCCGCAAGGTATGCATTGTTGACATGTTGCGCTGATTTTGAATTGTATTACTTCTGTCTTTAAAGGGGAAGTAAACCCCAAAATGTTCTTTGTATCAATATGTTATATACAGCCCAACTAGTCAAAACACAATGTTCTTATTCATGTTTCATTTGTGGAATATGAATTAAACAGGCAAAATTCACCTGTTTTATCCATTTCAGGGGGCAGCCATTTTGCCATATCTCAGGTCACAACCAATCACAGCCCACCAGTTTTCTGAAGCTGAGCCGTGATTGGTTATGACCCGAGACCTAGCTGGTAACTGTGATGTCATTTTCAGTCGACAGCAAGTGGCAAAATGGCCGCCCACTGGGTGAATTTTGCTGCTTAACTCATAATCCACAAACATAATATTAATCAGAATGCCATGTTTAGACTAGGTGAGGCGCATAGAACAATTTTTTGGGGTCGTTGACTTCACCTTTAAATTACAGAAGGGTCTGATAATTGGGTTTTTTTTTCCTCCTGTAGCAAATTGTGTGACAGTCAGACAGAAAAAGCAGAGGCACCTAAAGAAGAAGCTGCCAAACCAGACGCACCAAAGGCAGAGATCCCCCAACCAGAAGCACCAAAGGCAGAGATCCCCAAACCAGAAGTACCAAAGGCAGAGATCCCCAAACCAGAAGCACCAAAGGCAGAAATCCCCAAACCAGATGCACCAAAGGCAGAAGCTCCTAAAATCGAAGCAAAGGGTTAATGTTAAAACTCCATTCTTTTCTTCAAATGTTGTACCGCTACTGGACTTGCCAGATTGGATATCACTTTCCACTTTCAACATATTATTTATTTTTGTTGAATAAAAAAAAAATGGTCTCTCAACGTCTGCTTCCCTTGGATACAAAAATCTTTGCAGTGCAGTGTAGTGTATACGGGGATAAACGCAAACTTCAGTTGATGATCTGGCTGGTTAAAGTCTCTACACAACCTAACTAGTAGCAGGTGTTTACCTTCTCACATGTAATGAATCCTCTGTGTATTGTGTTGTATCTGTTGTGGTTTCAGAGTACTTATAAAAAAGAAGATTGCACCCATCAAATACATTGGAAGAAGAAATGACCAGGGACTAAAACTTTACTGTCGAACTGTAATGCAGTATAGCAATTTTATTGGACATTAGATACACAAAAAGCCCTTTAACTATTCTCATGTTTCCGGAATGACCTTTGACGTCACCCTTTTTATGTGTTTATGAAAAGACAGAAAAAGAACCAACCAATCAGAAAACGCTATTTGCATCTGGCCCTACCAGGAACAATTGAATGTTTTTTAAACTTCTTAAACTTTTGATAAAAATGGGGTCAAAAAATATATTGCTAAAAAATGCGAAATATTATATAAATATTTTCCAAATATTTATACAAAAAAATAAGAGGAAAAAAAAGGAATAAAAAGTTTAAAAATATGACAGGTGACAGAATCTTTGAAATGTGCAAAACCAGACAAAAATCCCCAGATATTTTTTACTTCACACAGCTTTTTGTTCTATAGCCTTTTGGTCATGTTTGACTTTGCCTCTGTGCACTCGTCACATCTGTTTGGGTGAGTTTATTAAAAAGTAGCCCCAGGCACACAATTAGCCAATAAGAGTTGTCATTCTGCCCCAATAGGCCCACAAGGTCAACACAGTCACGGATACTGAAACGGTGGCACTTGTGATAAAGGAGCTCGACCGGGTTAGTTGAATTGAATTGATTTGGAAAACAAAGGCTGCTGATCATAAAAAGTATTTTTTCTTAAAAGTTTTATTTTAATCCATTCGCGTCCGTTCAGCTTCAGTCTTACCTTTTGACAGATACGTTCTTTTGCTTCTAATTGTTCATTAAAAAAACAATATATATATATATATATATAATATAATATAATAACAATATATATATAATATAATATAATAACAATATAAAAATATATAAGAGAAAATTTTAATTTCAATATTTCTATTAGATGTAATGGTAATATAAAACAATTTAAATAGCTCTTGCAACATTTTAGATAACATTTTAAGTAAAATGTCTGAAAATCAAATTACAATACAAAGGTTATATGAAATGAAAGCTTGTTTTTCCCAAATAGTTTCTTTTGAATGTGATTGTAATATAAACCCAAACCGTACCAAACAAAAATGTATTGCTCTGTAACATTTATTTATATTTACTTTTGTATTCCTATTCCTATTGGCCAATCAATCAATCAATCAATCGCATAGCGGTCACGTTTCCAAAGTTCATCCTATATGTGTCGTCGCCGTCCCTACAGGCGACGACTGAAAGTTATTTGATTGTGCATCTGTAGTGTGTAAGAGGGCTAGCGCTCACAGTGGGATGAACATCATGTCTATTGATCAGGCTAATGTGGAAAGGAAAGGCTGCAGGCCCGGATCAATACAAGTCTAATTACAAACAGCATCCAATGTGTGCGAATGTCGCTGACATGAGTGACCCCCCCCCCCCCAAAAAAAAAAAAAAACCTCACAGCCTGCTGTGTATAAATACTGTCCCACTGAGGTATTCCTCGCGTACACTCATATTTAACAGCGATTGCTCATCCACTTTTTTTTCAACTTTGTGAGAGAAATCTCAGTAAGTATCACGTGTTGATTTGTTTTAAGGGGCGTAGAGAGATTCGGATTTAATCCTTTGCATGCTCACACCCATTTAAAGTTTTTTTTCTTCAGGTTGCATTCAAGGCATTGGCCACAAATGTGTTACTGTCTCTTCTTTGTTGACATTTGATGTCCCGTGTTGTGTTTTTTAGGTCGGCAGAGTATTCAGCAGCGGTCGTGATCAGCTGGACGCTGTGTGATATGTTTGATATTCGGTTGTTCTTGTTCTTTTCCATGTCAACTAAATATCAGACATATTCCTACAGAGTCTGGCACTGGCATCGTGCAAATAATTTGGAAGCAAAAGGCCTTGCTAAAGTTATTGGTTTGCAACAGGGCATCTTTTTGGATACCTGAATTTTTTTATATCATTTTATTGTCCAAAAATGATTTGCTATATCGAGATCATGTATTCTATTTTTATAACCATAATGATTTTTATTTTATGTCATGGGGTGGAAACTTCTTTTTTTCAATGATGAAAATGTTGTCTTTTTTCAATGAATGCTGAAGCAGTTGATACTTCCAGAAAAAATATTTACACTTGTGTAAATTTCATCATATTATGTGTGTTGATGGATGTTGTTAAATACGACTTTGAAATACAATTGCTAAACTCTATTTTGTGTTTGTCAATTTTTTTTAATTTTTTTTTGTGATGGACACGGGAGAAAAAGAACATAATGAAAAGCATCCACATGATGAATTAAGGTCCAGTATTGAGATGATTGTCTTCATTAAAAAAAACCTCCACGTCCTCCAAGTGTGTCATAGAATCCAGCTGCTATTTTTAATACTTTAATGAATGTAATTTACATGGAAGGGACTTTTATTTACCATACGATGATGTAACCGGCCATTTTTTAAAAACGGAATAATAATTCATTCTTATGGGGCCATTGGCTGGAAAATCAGGAAGTTGATGCGTGACAAATGAAGCCCCAGCATGTAAATATAACGTGCAAATAAGGTTTTGCAAAAAAATCAGATAAGAAGTACTAAGGTGACCGTGCATTTTTTATTATCATCAAAATCTCCCAAAGCTCGAAAGACAGGTCAGGTGGCATACGGGCGACTGCTAAAAAAAAACCAATGTTAATCACGCCATTTTTGTTACTACAATAACAAGCCTTTCAGTCTTTTTGACTGCCAGCCTGTTGGGCCTGTTAGAAGAAAAAAAAAGGGATGGTGAAGGTGTGGAGACTTCACAAAAAAATAGCGACCATTGTGTTGAAAAGTATTTATTTACACCACCAAAACTATTATTGCAACTTCAAAGCAGTTCATTCCATTGGGCATTCCGATTTCAAAATGAGCCATTATAAGTGGCACTTAAAGAGCAAAGTTCACCCAGTCATAAAACATCTTCATCAGTCTGGCGTCATTTAAATAATGCTTCATTACGTACGGTATCTGATGTGAAATTGAATTAGACAAATTGAATTAGATTCACATCAATGACTTTACATAGTGAGTCATCTGTGATGATTAACAGGCAATTTGAGGCGCACACATGCCTGAACTTCCTTTTAATGGAATTTATTATTGTCCAATGAACAGAAAACAACTCTAAATTTCAATTTTGGTTATGCCAATCACAGGGCAGCAATCATCAATACACTAGGAGATATATTTTTTTTTACAATGCATACACAAGAACACAAGCAGAACATGCTGACTCCAAATGTTATATTAAAAAAGTGCACACTGTATGCTCAGGGGGCAATTCTTATCAAGCAGCATGGTTATGATAACATCAGTGTGTGTGTGCGTGTGTGTGTGTGTGTGTGTGTGTGTGTGTGTGTGTGTGTGTGTGTTGTGTTTGTTATGAACATTAATGAGCAGGTTGTGGGGGAGTACAAATCGTAACCAGAAATGGGAATTAAGTGCAGAGGTAATGAAGACACTCTGGTGGTATAAATATGCGAGACCACCGTCCTTCCGGGGGCATTGACGAGGGAAGACGCAGCGAGACGACAATTACTTTATTTAGCGCCTTTAAGTGAAGGTAAGATGAACAAAATGTGTTTTTATTTTTTTGTCCAGGTGTCTTATAAATTGTGCTTTTGCAGTGATGGCAACAGTACGCACATTCTTGGCGTGTGTGGTCCTACTCTGTGTCAGCGTGCCCTCGTGTTCGCTTTATACCAGCGGGGAGTGCTTCTTTAATACCAAAGGTCAGTCACAGGAGGATTTTGACCTTTTTAATGGCATACCAGAACGTTTCATACCAAAGCGTTGACTCCTTTCCGTTGCTTTTAACTCACTTCACAGGATTATTTTAATGCTTAACAAATGTACATGACCAGACCGAGTGTAATATTTATGTCATTTGGGTCAGTATGACGATACTCTTTTACCAAATTAGTAGTTTTGATGGGAATTGAATGAAAACTATGTTCCAGGGAGTTGTGAGTACTTGGGGCAGGTGTATGGGACAGGAGAACGTTGGATCACCGCTGACTGTTACCAGTGTGTCTGCATGGAGCCTTTCGGAGTCGGATGTTGTGATCAGTAAGTACATTTTCCCCCTCCCTTGATTCTATGCATTCATTTAACTTTCCTAACAACAGCGGCTCCAAGCCTGTGGACTATCCTGAGTGGTGTGACATCATCCGCAAACCTGACTCTTGCACCAGTGTGGTGGTGATGAGAGCCAATCACAAGCTGCCCTGCTTGTGGGGACGAGGTCGCCTCCAACCTGTTGCAGGACTCCCCTGGAAGTCTGATAATGATCCCATATTTTAAGTTCAATAACTCATGGAAAAAAGACTGTCAATATTTATATACACTAGTATTATAACGTGATATTGTATTGTATTTTTTGTTAAAAGTGTTGATAGTCAGTTGCTGTTCTCACCAAAATAGGTGTGAAAGTCTTCCTTTGTCTTCATGACTGTATTTTACTGCCCCCCCCCCCCAATGGCACATGATCATGTTCCACAAACATTTCAATTTCAATTATATGTAATTTTCTATCCATCTATTAATTGAAATTTGCTAAATGATAAAAAAAAAAAGGTAGTTTTTTTGGGAGTGTTTTGAGTGTGTTCACTGAATCCAATTAAATATTCTATCTCAAGGCATTATTGTATTACATGAGATATTCCATTGCAACTACCTACTACGTATTTAAATGTGTTGATGTGCTGTCGATGAAGCTGTCATCAGGTTACATACAAAATTCAATATTGTCTAATTTTATGTGGTCATGTACTTGTAGTGTGCCATATTTGCCGACAATAGCGCTAATGAGCTAAACACTTCAGTAACGCCAGCAAAAGGATTGATCGCAGTAGAAGAAGATAGAGTCGCGTGCTTTTGACGTCACGAAGTCCAACGCGCGTAATGCAATCTATGTACATCATTTGAGGCTAATAAGAGGCGTTGTTTTTTTATTTTGTTCAATGTCATTTGGTTTTATCGAACGGAGCAAACGCGTATACCACCAAAATGTGGATATTGGGTCCCGTGGACCAGGCAGGAGGTAATAGTTTCTCTTAATGCTGACATGTTTACGGAACGAACTTAAGTCAATGCGCTTAGCTTTATTTTCCCAGTAAGTACACGTCTGTCGGTCAATCAATTTAATATCGACATGACGCCAAAGTATTCGTTTTAATTATTTGCCGCAAGAATTAATGTTAAACTTGTTTTATAACAGTTTGAGAGTCATTTTTGTCATCGTCGGCCATTTCTGAAGCACGATAAAGTTGTAGAATTTGAAAATATTGTCAAAAGTCTTTAAATGCTCTCTTTTGGCTAACAGGCGAGACCCACTATCTCCTCCCCGCTAAAGAGTATGTGGTGGGCCGGAAGAACTGTGACATTGTGCTGCCGAGTGACCAGTCAATCAGCAGAGCTCATGCGCACTTCATTGTTACCGATCAGGTGAGAAAGACAATGACGTGAAAAAGTTCATAGTTGTGATTTGTCATGTATTTCTGGCCAAGACACTGACCATGAGGGACACTTCCAAGTACGGCACCTCCGTCAACGGCCAACCTCTGGCACAGAACACTCCAGTCGACCTGAAGTCGGGGGACAGCATTAAATTTGGGGTTTTTCAGTCCAAATTCAGGTACTGACCGTTAGTTCTTATATATTAAGTTATTAGGGATTTTCTTTGTTTTGAAACTTGAAACAATTTGTATTTTCATTTCATATCTGTAACATAAAAATCTCAAAATTGATTAGCGGAGGATCTGATTTTATTTTAACGTGTTAATCGCTCAGCACTACATTTGACGTTTTCTTTTGCCCAGTGTGGATCATCAGATGCCAGTGGTGTGTTCTTCTTGTTTGGATAATGATGGCAAAGCTACACTCTCTGAGATTCTGCAGCTGTTTGGAGGAAAGCTAGTCAATTCATGGACACAGGACTGCACCCACTTGGTTATGCCTACTGTTAAAATAACCATCAAGGTAAGGAAAATGTTTAACACATATGTGTGATGTGTTTGTCGATAAAATGTAGATTTTGTTTTGTATACATTACCCCCTTTAGACAATTTCTGCTCTGCTGAGCTGCCGTCCAATCGTGAAGCCAGAGTTCTTCTCAGAGCTGAGGAAAGCAGTTCAGCAGAAGCTTCCTCCTCCTAAGGTGGAAAGGTAAAGTGCCACAACAAACTCGTGTCCTTTATCGCAAGCATGGTCTCTCATATGTGGTGTTGTCTTCAAGATTCCTCCCTGACATCGATGAGCCGAGCTTGAAAAATCAGGTGGTGGACCTGAAGCCGGATCTCAGGCGCAAGCGGCTTTTTGCCGGAACAAACTTCATATTCCTTACCAGCAAGCAGGTTTGTTTGCAGCAATCATGTTTCCCCTACATTTGACAAAGAAGAAAACAGTAGTTACATTTTGGTGAGATACAACAATGGAACAGAAGAGTAGAAGCAGAGATCATTTACTCGCCAAACAAGTGTATATTTGATGACAACTATTTATAGACTAAGTTGCTTGTTCCCCTGCGACATAATCTTATGAGCTTGATGTTTACCTGCTAAATGTCAGCTGCTAGGCAGCATCGGTCCTCAGATCCTCCGGAGAATTTCTCTGGAAACGTACTCGCTTATGCAGTGTTCTTAAAGGCGAAAACTCACGAAGCTTTTCTTGGTTGGATATTTGAAATTAGAGGTCTCACGTTGTATTATATATTTGCTTTTTTTATTTGCTTATCAGGCAAAGAGTGGTGAAAATTATTCAATTTTTGTTGTAAGTTTTGTAGCTGGAGTTCAAGGCACGAGTTTATTTATTTTTTGGGGGAAAAAAATATTTACCAGAGGGGTCGGAAAAGTCACTCATTGGCAACCATATTGTTAATGTAAGAGTGAAAACAAATGAATGGTGTGACTGTGTAAGTGACACATCTTTGTTGTTTGCAGTTCAAGCGTCTGAGTGCCCCAGTGACACTGGGAGGTGGCAGCAGCCAACTCCTGGAGGAGGGCTCGTTGCCCCACGACATCCTGGCGTCCCCACAGAACTGCGTGGTGGAGTTTACCGCTGGCAACTCCCAACTGCCCCTTCCAGCTTCGACCACTAGGTGGCACAATTCCGTGAAGAACATCATCCAAAGGTTTTGAAGGCACCCACAAAAGAAGAGCTAATCTTCTCACTGAACATTCATGAGCCTTCTATCTCTTCCCGTGAGACAGAAAAGGTCGTCGAGCCATCACAGAATCTGAAATCGGATTGGCCGCCATCTACACTTCGTGTGACATGTACTGCAACCCTTCCATTCTCACAACAAACGCAGGTGAGACAACACTATAGTTGCATTTTGGGAGAATTCAATTCACAATATCGACATCTCTTACTGGCTCTTTTTTTTTTCTTTATTCAGCGACAAAGTCGACGTCAAGCATTCCGAGCGCATCTCTCTCCCAAAACGTAGTAGTGGACGAGACCCTTTTACTTGCAGCGTCGCAGAACATCACGGCATACGCCGTCAACACAGAAACATCGCAAATGTACAAATCATCTACTCAAACTGTCCATACTTTGCTCTCTGATTTATTCCACTCCCATTTATTAGTCCAGAGCGCTGCGAGGTTAGCGGGATTACCACGGTGGGAGAGACGCCGGAGAAAAAGCTGACTCACAACACCACTCATCTTAATGGCCCGAAAGCCGCAACCCAGAAGATGAACACTCAATGGATTGGGATCGACTCGCCTAGCTCGTCAGCGTTCCGCACTACGGAGAACAAACATTTACAGGGGAAGAAACCCGCATCCAAAGTGACAGGTAACCTTCTCACGTGGTTTGACCCCAAATTGTTCCAGAGTGAAGTCAATGAATGATGATGTGGATTATTTTAATGACATTTGATGTCATGCTGCTACTAAGTGCGACGACCTTATTTTTTTCTTATGTGAGCAAATGTTACTTGTATCTTCAAGTCGTGGGTCCAGCTGTGATGAACACATTGAATAATAAAGAGGAATAACATTATAAAGGGAAATAAATTACTAAAATGGTTCAAAACATAGAGGGATAGCAAAATCTAACAGTGTAACCTAAAAAATAACAAATGTTAAATATTCTGGCAATTTCAGGCCAGGATATGAAGAACACGACCTTCCAGCTCCCGTTGATGAAATCCGCTGGTGGTAAAAAGACATTGGAACCTCCGAAATTCCCTCGAAAATCTCCCCAGAAACAACACGTCTCGCCGGAAGCTTCTCCAAAGAAACAGGCAACAATGACCAACTTTTTCAAACCTCTCAGCAAAAAGAGGTAACCTTCAAGGCCTTATTTTATGGTGCCAATTAGTAAGACGTTTTTCTTACTCATTTGTCATTTTCTTCAAGGCCTTTAGATGAGGAATTCTCCGCCAGCATGTCAGAGCCAAAGCGTTGTGTACAAGAATCTGACATCAGTCAGGCCGGACAAATGGCATTCGAAGATGCCCCCTCACGCTCAGACAAAGCCCCCGTGGCACCAATGGACTCCCAAAATAATCTGTTTGTCACCTCGGTGGCGGTTTCATCCCATACAAGCCGAAAAAGGAAGGAGATGGAAGAAGAAATCGATCTAGACGAACTGGAGTCTATAATGTCTCAGGAATTGGACTGCACGGACGAGCCATTTTCAGTCAGCCAACCCCCAAAAGCTCAAAACCAAAATTCCGGAGGGACGTCAAAGAGCGTCGAGGCTTTGAGTAAGAAGCAACGAGTAGCCCGTGAAGACGTCGACACCGGTAGCCGGAGATCACCAGCGGAACTGGTAGACGAGCAGCTTCCACGTCAGCGCCGCCAAACTGAACGGGAGATTGTTCCCATGACGACGGAGAAGCTCGAGACGATGAGTAACAGAGTTACATCCGAACGCATGCGTCACAGAGCATCCGCCACAGAGGTGACGACGACATCTTTGCTCATTTCTTCTTTTTTTTTTTTTCAGTCGAATATTCACTTCCAAGTATTCATCGAATGTTGCTCCTGTCTATTCTCTTAAGTTTGACCAACTCAAAGGAGATGTCCAGCCCAAAAAACAGCCTGATGTTCATCTCACGACACCTGTCGACAGTAAACAGGAGAACACCCAAGTACGTTTTCCAGAAGTATTTGGACAGTGACTAAGTTGGAATATTTGGAAGCAAATTTGGAAATAGGAAAACGTTTTGATAGCGTGACAATGACTCCAATTCCAGCGCTTAAATGCTCTCAAAGATCCATCAAATTCCGAGATAAGGCTGTAAGCTCCCGCGTGTGTCGTAATAGCATAACGATGTTCTTCGCCAGCCATTTCCTGTCTTATTTCCTGTTTGTCCAAAGATTCAGATAAGTTGTTTGTGTTTTGTGTCGCAGATAGCCCAAGTGGACGAAGACCTCCCTAAACAGTTGATCTTAGTCGAGTTTAGATCCCTCACCGTCAATGTGCTCCCCCCCAAAAAAACACAGCAGCAGGTGCACACCAACGGCTTTGGGAAGAACTTCAAACGTTTCCGCAAGGTCAGCGTGCACTTACAATTCAAAAAATGTTTACAGTGGAGCACTATTTTCATTTACTCTGATGTGCACACGGGACAGATGCGAGTGCCCGGCCCGGACGATTCGCCGCACATCATCGGTGGGCCCGACCTGCTGGTTCACAACCGCGGCAAGAACTCCGAACTGGACGAATGGCTGAAAGACGCGGAGGAGGTTCGATTCATTTGATTCCCTTCGTCATTCCACGAGCAATCCTGATCTACGTTTGTTTCAGGATGAGCAGCAGAGCCGACTGAAGGACTCTGAAGGAGATGATCTCTTTAGGTAAGCAGACGGATGAATTTTAATTTTCAAACAGACAGCGCGGTGGGCTAGCAGTTAACTCGTCAGCCTCACAATTCTGACGTGTTCCATTTCTGTACTCGATTCCCTTTCTTCCGCCGTACCTGTCGGTGGTATCGAATTAACAGCCCTCTCTTCAGCCCGCGCAGTCTCGCTTCTAATTACGGACTTATCCTAATTAACATAATTAAGGGGACTTGTGGGTTCTTTCATCACAGCGGTCTCCAAGGTAACAGGGGTGACATAAGCTGCTGTGTTTTCTTTGACGAAGCAGAAAAAGAGATTGATTTTTGTGTGTGTGTGTGTGTGTGTGTGTGTTGAGGCTGAGCTGTTTGATCACTGAGTCACAGCCAGTCAGTCATGCATAGCCGAGGGAACAGACTCCGCCGCTAAAAAAAACAGCCCCCAGTGCGTTTGGGTAGCTCGAACCCAGCAAGTGTCCAGACGCGATTTATAGGACGCCTGTTTGCTCGAAGCTGTTCAAACACTCTGGCGCTAGTTTTTTTGTTTGTTCAAAATGCTTGCCGAACACGCTGAAGGATGAGCCGTGAGGAATGTTAAAAGTCTATCCAGGGGGGAGCCATGACATCATCTGTTTGATGGCTGTTTGTTTTGTGTGTGTTTAGGTACAACCCCACCAAATTAACTAAGAAAAGATGAAGAAGCAAGTTCAGGGTCAGATCGTTTGGAAGGATAAGTCGCATTTGTATTGTTTGCATGTTTGTTAGCCACTAAAGTTGGCGTTCCTAACACTAATTCCGCTAATGGCGCCACCGGTGGCAAGTATTGTAAAAGAAATATTCCAATCACATTCTTGTTTCTTCTTTTTATTTGTCAATAATAAAAAATATGGCATACAAAACATTTCAAAGGCTGCAGTTGAAGAAGACAGCTGTAAAAGTTGAAATGACAGGAGCAGCTTTTCTTTTTGGTGCAGTTAAAAAGCCCAAAATCTGCGTAATTTGGAAAAAAAAAGTTCAGAACGTTCGTTATACTTTCGTTCTCCTGCCGCACAAACTCTTAGGCACTTACATACCTGAAGCTGTTCAGGCAAGTAATCATCCTGCCAAATTGCACACAAAGTCTAAGAGAGAGAGAGAAGGAAAAAAAAAGCATGTCCACTCAGCAGTCACAATATTAGGAACACTTTCACAATCTAAGGCTGAGGTTTGTCTACCACTCTTCTATTTGATTTGATTAGTTGGACCTCAGTTTGTGGCCACAAAAAAAGTCAGAAGTATGTAAAAAAAAAAAAAAACACTGTTGTGATTACCATAGATGAAGTATATAACGACTGTAGCTTTTTATGTATAACCCCAAACACGGCTCACATATTAAAAAGGAGCCAAAGTGAGGCGTCATAATAAATAAACCATTAGCTGCGTGTGCATGCAAATCTGTAAGCTTATCTCAACAGTGAGGTGAAAATTCAAAATGGAGCACAGTCACTGTTCACCTTTGCCTCTTTTGCACAAGTAGCGGAAGAGTAGCACATGAGAAACAACTGAGTCGTACTGTGAAAAGTGCCCTGAGATTATGTATGTGGATTTGCCGTTTTCTTTGTTCAATTTCATTCATTTTTTTTAGATAACTACTATTAGTGCTGAGTCATTAAAATGTTAGATAAAGAAACCTAACACAGTGTAAGTACATTCAGTGTAAAATGATTTGCATAAAAAGCAGTTGCACGGCGACTAAAGATAAAGTTCAGATAAGAATTCAAATGATCCAAGTCGACTAATCTACAAAAAAAAAAAAAAATTTTGGCTCAGTTACCAGGAACATTGCGATGTTAGCGTCTCTCGTTACTTTCTGAGAAGAAATTGGGACCCTAACCTTTTTTGTCTTTCAGTCTTCTACTTCTTGAGATCCTTTCCCCCCCGATAGCTTAACATGACAGAAAAAAAATGTGGATGGATTGAAATACATGACCAAAAAAAAAAAAACTGTTGAGGTTCCAAAAAGAATGGACATATTGAAAAAAAATGTTGGCACATGGTAGCTTAGATTCCTGGAAATTCAAACTGTCCCATCTAGAAATTAACCGATGTACAGATGTTGTCTTTTGGTTCTAAAATTGTCCTGGATGAAGAAACGGCGCAGTCATGATTCTCTTTTTACACCAAGCATCTGTTTTCCTTGATGTTATTCCCTCCATTGCCGATGAGCTTCCCTTTTTTCTTCAGTCTTTTAAGAAGGCAGGCGGCGATGCCTAAAGCGCCACCTTTTAAAAATCGAACAAAGTTGTCTCCCACCAACGGGCCCATGGCAAACAACCCGGGCTCCTTGGTACACTCATAAGTATACGGGTGGATGTCGATGGGGTTCTGCTTACACGAAATGGGTTTTGTTGGATCCTGACCCAGATACTGGCCTTGGTCTTTCAAGAAAAACAAATTGGGATTGGTTCCAATCAGTACCAAAGCCATTGAGATCTTAAAAGCCTTCAGGGCATTGTCCCCCTGCAGCAAGCACTTCATATCCGACTGTAAGGACACCACGCAGTGTCCCGGGAAACTCGTGTAGTCGGGAAAGAGGTCGGCGCCGGCGTTACTGGCCAACTGCGGCTTGGAGCACATTTTGGCGCAAACTGAAGAAGCCATACTCGTTGTTTGAGCCCTGCTTGAGAGATCCACGTTTGTGTAGGTCTGTGAGCACATCATGTTGTAGACCTTGTGGTACTCCGGGTACAAGGTCTTTGGCAACTGTTTGAAAATAAGATCAGAGTCATCCACGTTCTTTCGGAAGATATGCAGGACTCTGACGTTGTTGCTACAAGCGCATAGAACCGCGTCGGCGGCACTTAAACCGGCGCCGACTATTAGTATGGGATCTGAGTTTCTGTCCAGTTTTTGCAAGCTGATAGCCAAGCCCAGGTCAGAAACGTTGTGGAACACAAACGGGAGGTCTTCTCCCTCTACGTTTAATCGAACCGGTGAATCGGATGCGCCGGTGGCCAGGACTACGTTCTCGGCGAACAACGAGAAAGGAACGTGAGTGTTGTTCTGGACTTGTTGGTATCCCCTCACTTCCCAGAGAGATCCTAGACCTCCATCGCTGACACTTTCTACTCCATTTCCCTCAAAGCTCTCATCTCCGCAATCATCCACTCTTTGGTCTACCAGACGACTGTGTCCATTTTCCAGATTCTCCATCTTGTGGCCCCGGCAGAGTCTTTGGACTGACGTGACGTAGGTGTTGTCGACAAAATTCTTTTGGAGGCCTTTTAGCTTCACGTAGTTGCGGTAATAGGAAGATATCTCCTCAGGCGTAGCCCTGTCATTGGTCACGTCCCTTGAAAGAAGAAATTGCAATAAGCAAAGGTGACAGAAAACACAGCTAATGATCAGTACCTTCGTTTTCCACCGATCAAGTCCCTGTAGTTGACTCCAGGAAGCTCCATCCAGATCCCAAGACTGATGGTCAGCATGGAGCCTTCCATTGCCTGAGGAGGAACGGAGGTGGCAAATCAAAAGTTTCCAGACAAGAAAATCATGCCAGAACCTACATGCCATGCTCCACCAGGCGTGGCTTTCCCTAAGACCAGATGTGGGATGTGTTGCTGTTTCTCTCTCCTCCACTGAAGCACCGGAGGATACTCGTAGCCAAAGTCGGCATTTGGGTGCAATAGCGTGTCAAATAAAACTGCCACGGTGTTCCTCGACCGTCCCTCAAGACCTTCGCTCAAATATTCCAGATCCTGGAGACAAAAAGGAGCTGAGTTTGTAATTCAATTGACTTGTATGGCAAATTCTGCTAACTACAGTTTAACCTGTTCAGTGATGGCAAGGTGTTTGGTCTCCTGTAGTTTTCTGTAGAGTATCGGATTTGGGTGGACCGTTGTCGGGTCTAGGTAGGGCTTGTTGCCACTCAACAGGTAAGACAGACTGATACCTGATGGTCCATTACCTGAACAGAAAAAAAGATTTTAATGAGTGAAACAATCTTAATTACTCAAACGACGACATCTGCTAAATGTGAGGTGAGGTTTATGTTACCTATGATGATGACGGGAACAATTATTGGGGGCTCTTGTGGGTGAGTGGTTTCTTCCAGAAGAGGCATGGTTGGAGCCAGAGCTGGCACTAAGAAGGAACGCAAAAGTTCTAGACATTTACGTAACTGTCCATCTGATATTCTACTAAAACGCAGACCCTTATTTGTGCTTGGTGATCAGGTTTAAACCGGCTAGCTGTCATTGTTCCTGCACGGCAATATTGTCGTCGTAGATCGGACCCCCCCCGTCACAAGATAAAATGCCAACCATTTCCCTTCCTGCCAGAGTGCCCACACCCCCTGGCCCAACCTATCAAACAGCGCCTGGGGGCCAGGCTTCCATCTCTTAAACCCCAGTGGCGCTTTCCAAACAAAAGCCAGTTCTAATCAGATTTATATAGGCTTGGGCACTGTTATGAAACATTACTATTGTGTGTAGTGGTTAGACGACAGTGCCATTGTGTGCCCACCGGGTGGCAAATCCCGTCTGATCACTCCTCCCCAGTGGGCTTTAATCTCACTGGGTTTGTTTATGCCTTTACCACCCTTTAAAACAACAGCAGAAGTATAAGAATGTAGTTCTGGCACAATGACAGATCCAACCATCATAGGTCCTTCCACTCAGAGACACTTCTGCTATAACATGCATCATGGAAAGTGCACCTTTTGTGTCTTCTAAGACCAAGCATAGGCATTTTTGATGCTATCGTTACAAACCATAGCATTGCAATAATTACCCCCTAATGGATTGCACTCTAGTGTACGCATGGAATAGAATATATCTTCTAAAATAAAAATCTTTTCACACTTAAGTGGAACATGATGTTCTTAGACGATTCACTTGTATAATGTTGAACTCCACCAACAGTGTTCACTTCTAGAAATTGCAAAAAGAAATCATCCCAGGCTTTATCTATGCGTACATATTAAAAGATAAATAATGCTTGCATCACATGCTGACTTTTTTTTTTTTTTTCCATCATCAACCTCCAACAGTACGTCAAGTGCCATGCATTATTTCATCTTTGAGGTCAAACGCCTAAACAAGGGACGTTCAAGTCTCATTCAAGGACGGCGCGTTTCTTACCGCTCTTGAGATGGTCTCCTCCACGCTGTTCCGTAATCACGACCGCCTCCGGCGTGTGCCTTTATAAATCCAGGGATGCTGGTGGGAGGATCTATAAGCACACGCCACGATCCACGCACTTAATTCTAGCTGATCATTTGAGAACGGACCTGTTTCTTCGGCCTCTCTTTGGTAGATTGTGTCCGTGTGAGATGATTTGAAAAAAAAAAAAAAAAAAAGTGTGTCGTCACATGCGCATCTCCTTCTGCGCCGGCAAGTGTAGGCGCGTTCACGCATCGCTTTCTGGGCATCCGCGTGCACGCGCTCGCTCTGCACACTCCACGTGGAAGCGTGCGCAGAAAGCCGGCGCGCACCCGTCAATACGTCACAGGGCAAAACAACACGTCTGATGTGTGATTTTGGCCAGCATATATTTGTCATAAAAGCATTAAGAAATTGCTTTATTAAATCTGGCATCCCACAGCATGGGGTCTGTCTGGCTTGCCAGGCTAAAATATGACCCCAAATCATATTATTTAAATGAGGCCATCGTAAATTACTCGTGATGGTCGAGACGATTAATTTTTTTCATACTGTACATTGTGAATTTAATTTTTGCAGTTAACATTGTCTCCATTGTCATGTTCAGATAGCTCGGTTGTGTGTATGATTCCCAATTCATAGGATTTGTTCTTTTGAATATCTGAGCAGCCAATGAAGTGTGGTTGAGTTTGAAATTTGCAAATTTAAGTAATATTAATAAACACATTTGTTTATAGTGTTCTCGCAATTACGAGGTTTATTTGAGGACGTGAACGCAACAGCACAGCCGGACCTCGACATGACATGGTCACGTGTTCAGTGGTGTGGCTACGTTTAAACATATAACCAAGCAAATGGACTTTAAAGCTTTTAATCAGTGTGTGATTTTGTATTTAAAGTGTGTGTGCTTCTCGCAACCCCCCCCCCCCTCACTCGCGCATTAGTGTGAAAGTTTTGCATTAAATTCCCGAACGTAGCATAGCTTGCTAGCAGGCTAAACAGTCACGTGATCATCTCGTCACATGGGTCCCCCTTTGCTGCCCTTCTAGCGCACGCCGATTAGCCGTTAGCATATTAATAGCATGCGGCAAAACGCTTTTTAAAGATGGTTTACCTTTGCAGAATATGCCTCCGTAAAGTAAGTATTACTGTGTGCTCTAACGTGTCCTTGCTGGTTCGTCAATCATTGTACATGCTTGTTAATCGGTATTCAAATGGCTACGAAGCGGTCACGTCAAAACAACGCTAAGTATGTAAACAAAGTGTTATTCTTTACAGAACTGAAGTTTACCGGTGGAAGAAGACATGTGCATCTTACCACACATTTCTTGTTTTTGTCAGAATAACCCCAAAAGATCAAGAACATGACTATTCTAATGTGATGGCTCTGGGGAGCAGAAAGCCAGTCAATGTTAGAAACACAATGAAATAACATATTGCAAAATGTCCATTTCATTCAATAACAACACTGATGATCAAATATTTTTGGAAATCATTTTCAGTATGGAAACTTTGTGGACAACGTGCGATTGTTTGTCCGTGGAGGTGCTGGCGGCATGGGCTTGCCCCGTATTGGGGGCCACGGAGGAAACGGTGGAGACGTTTGGGTGGTTGCTACAAAAAGCATGACCTTAAAAAAGGTCAAGGACAAGTACCCTCAAAAACGCTTTGCAGCCTACGTAGGAGCCAACAGCAGGTTTGGAAGATGTTAGTGTGTTGACCGTGTTTATTTACCTTTTAACAATTTGGGTTGTCAACAGTGTGGGTTCCTTGAAAGGACAGAGAGGGAAGGACAAGGAGATTTTGGTTCCCGTTGGTATCACAGTCACCTCAGATGATGGCAAGATACTCGGTAGGCGTCTTCAATTTGATGTTCTCGTCAATACTGGCGGATCGTAAAACATACTTTTGATTTTATGACGATGAGATTCTTTCACCTGGCCTCAATGTGGAATCATTTTTTCCGCTCCCTCACAAAGGAGACTTGAACGTAGACAGTGATCGTGTTCTGGTGGCCAAAGGAGGATACGGCGGCTCCTTCTCCTCCGCTTTTCAGCCCAGTAAAGGCCAGTCGAGGCAGATCAGACTGGATCTCAAACTCATCGCCGACGTGGGCCTGGTGGGGTGAGTGCACAACCTCGGAGATGGTTTTAACAGTTCGTTTGTCGTTTTTTAAGAACTTTTCTTTCCATCAGTTTCCCCAATGCCGGGAAGTCGTCTCTGCTGACTGCTTTGTCGAATGCAACCCCGCAGATAGCCAACTACCCTTGTAAGTCATTAATTGACACCACACATAATTGAAGACCAACATTTATTTTTTATTTTTTTTGCAGTCACCACTTTGAAGCCCCAGATCGGACAACTATTGTACAAAGACCACAAGCAGGTGTCAAATATTCCTTGACCTTTCTCGTTCCGTCCTGTTGCTGATACGCTTGCGGTCGCTTCCACGCCGGTCTAGATCTCCGTCGCGGACCTCCCGGGTTTGATCGAAGGCGCTCACATGAACAAAGGGATGGGACACAAGTTTCTCAAGCATGTGGAGAGAACCAAGCAGCTCTTATTTGTGGTCGGTGCCAGTTTTGTGCTCATCTACAAGCATGTCACATTTTCACTTTGATCTAAAAATGTGATTTTTTTTTTTTTTTTAGGTGGACGTTTGCGGCTTCCAGCTCGCCAGTCAAACGCCGTTCCGCTCGGCTTTTGAGGCCGTGCAGCTGCTCACCAAGGTCGCACTCGTCTAGCTTGCTCGACTTCTCCGAATTGAATCTTGACCTGTTTTTTTTTCCTCATTTGCTTTTCAGGAGCTGGAGTTGTACAAGGAGGAATTTGTGAGTAAACCAGCTTTACTGGTGGTCAACAAGATGGACTTGCCCGATGCGGAGCGCAATCTAGAACAACTGAAAGAGCAACTTGCCAACCCCGAAGGTAAACAAACGCTTCTGGCTTTTCTTGAAAAAAGATCTGAGGAACTGTATGTGTGTGGTGCAGAATTCTGTCAGTCGTTGCCCGACGATATGACACCCAAGAGCCACATGGCGTTCAAGCACGTTGTCCCTATCTCGGCCGCCACCGGGTTCGGCGTGGACCGCTTGAAAGATTTCATCCGGGAGTCGCTGGTGGAAGAAGACGCGGACGCCACCGAGGCGTTCAGGAAAGAACGACTACAGCTTCTGAGGCAACACTCGCAATAAGGACTTGTTTTGTACATAGCAGGAACAAATGTGTCGATGAAAGATTTATTTTATATTAAATATTACAATACAGAATAAGTAGGACAAAAAATAGGGGGGTTGATTTTTGCATCAGTCTGTACAAGCATACAGGCAATAAATAAGACGTCACAAACAAAAGACAAGGGTTCTTACGAGTGTGAAAGGTTGTGAAGTGTTGATGCTTGGAGTCCTCCAGGAATACATTCAATGGACAGACAGTCCTGCGCGTGCGTGCGTGCGTGTCCGTCGGGTGAATTTTCGTTCAAGACGTCAAGACAAACGCAATGCCACTGAATGTAATGCGTCATCATCATCATTAAATGTTTCTGATGAAGCGCTCTGGTTGGTTGAAGGCAAATCTCATTTACGGTCGACAACAAGCACTAAGGGAGGGGCCAAAAAAAAAAAAAAAAAAGTCAATAAAAGTGTCAAAGTCATCAATACATAAATACAATAAAGCACGTCAGTACTGAGCGAGCCGCCGTGATGGCGAGAATAGAAAATATACTACAGTGGTCGCAACATGAATTCAGTAGTGTGCCCTTCATATTAACGCTAAGTCTAATGCAGACATGAATTACAAATGTGCTAAACAAAATGACACAATTAACTATACAAAGAATTAGCTTTCGCTTAATTAGCATCCGTTTGTCACTCGCGGGGGTCAAAAAAGAGCTCCATCCAGCCTGCTGTGCAATTTTCAAAATAATTGGAACCTCAAATGTCATGAAGGATATTTTTGTTTTATGACCCAAGCGGAGACAGTCAGGCCAAATTTGAGGCTGGATTATTTGATGTCTCAAAAAAAAAGAAAATCATCCTGAGTGATTCTCCTGTCATTTACTCTCTTCTTAATCGATTCAAAAATGGACGATGACAAAAAAAAAATGTCAATTTCGCTTTACAATTGTTCAACGTTTTGTTTCTTGTGCGTGGTCAACGCGTAGTTGCACTAAAACCGTCGGTTGAAATTTTTCCTCACACGTGGACAAAATATAGTTGTACATTCTGTTGTGAATGGAGACTGAAGCGAGTCGTCACACAGCGATTTAAAAAAACAAAACAAAAAAAAGTGCGGTATTTTTTTTTACATATGTACACAACATACAGCGAGGAGGCATTTTTTTGGAGCGATGATGCAATATTGTTGGTTATAATGAAAAAGGGGGAGAGAGAGAGAGAGAGAGATGTGAAACATGTGCTCCTCGCATGCGTCGTGTCCAAAAGGGTCCTTTGGAGCTGCTTCATGCATTCAGTGTTTCTAGCCACAAATGCTCCACTTGATCTGGTGATGCTGCATGGATGTGTGGACCACGAGGGGGAGGGAGAAAGGGGGGGGGGGGGGGGGGGTCTGAGCTCCAGTTTTACGCCGCTCGTGGTTCACCCGGCGTCTTGAATGATGAGATGCTCATCCACGGTTTGTTTTGCTCGATGTGTTTTATCATCTGGTGAGGACGTGTTTACCTCTGCTCTTATATTGACGTCTCCCACAGCTGTACAGAAAACAAGAGAAGATCAAATCTTCCAAAAAAAAAAAAAAAATGGTACTGTCATGAAAGAAAAATGCTGTTTCAAATCGGAGCAATAAATAGTTACTCTGGCGCTCTGCCTGTTTGCTTTCCGCTGGTCGTCGGGCAGAGGCGGCATGGGGTAAGGGTATCTCCTGCTGGATGCAATGGATCCTGTAGAGGAAGTGGGAGACTTGGCCGGGGAGAGGGTCCTACAGGGAGAAAAGAAGAAACATTAAAAACTAGAGTAGCATTGAGAAGAAATACAACAACAACAACAAAAAGCCTCTCATCAGCAGAAGCGCACACACAAATCATCAGCTCGTTTATAAGCGCAACTTTAATAGCCACTTTCCTCACATCATGCTTCTTTTTTTTTTTTTTTAAAGTCCATAACATCATTGAATGTGAGGAGTGCTGGGAAAAGAGCGCGAGCAGCCTCAGACGATTAAGCCAAGTCGCCACAATGAAACCTGAGCCTGACAACAGTTTGCAGTCATAATACAAAATAATACAATTTAAAATGTAGAAAAGGTAAGTTCAATGTTTTGAATGTCATTATATTATGTTGAACAATACCTGGAATTAAAAAAAAAAAAAAAATACCTCACCGGGTCATTTTTGACCGATTTATATAATCCAGAAAAATCCACATGATGTTTTCTAATTATCTTCATGGATGCTTCACGATCGGTTAAGAAATAACGTTTGAATATAACCAAGCAAAGACGACAGTGGATGGAGAACTTTCTCCTCTGTTGTCATGGAAACAATGTTCAGGGTGGCGACCTGCTGTGGTCGGTCACGCGGTCACACACACACACACTCACACACTTTGGCGCCACGATGATGAACATGCAAGAAGACATGAAGAAAATGGACACATTACACATAGAGACATTTTGGATCAAGAGCCAGAGGGAAATAAATAAATAAATAAATAAATAATATCGTTTATGCTTAGCAGCAATCCCTTCATGGAACTGTTTTGAATGTATTCCTTTTGAATTTGCTTGGCCAAGCCACAAATAAAAGCAAAAGGGGAGGGGGGGGGAGGGTTACTAGACAAACAGGGCACAGTCTGAGATAATACCTAAGGTACGGTCCTTGCGTGTTTTTATTCACATCTTCTACCCATTTAGTTACATCGTAATAGTCTGTTTTGTCGTGCGGGGTTAAATACCTGTGGGAGGGAGGGAGGGAGGGAGGTGGGGTTGATAGACAACAGACAAGGAGAGAAGAGGGAGGAAGGGAGTGAAAGAATGAAAGGAGGAGAGAAGTAAGTGATTTGGAAGAGGAGACGTTTTAAGAGAGCAGAGCACAGACATCCTCAACAGACAGCACCATGCTACTGGACAGTGAATGAACTTCATGGGGAGAGAAAGAGAGAGAGAGAGAGAGAGAGAGAGAGAAAGAGAAAACAAAAAACAAGTCACACACAGACACACAGACACACACCACCTGTGTCGTGCATTCACATCATGCCTTTGTTGTCGGTGGCATGCTTCTGATGCCAAACTCAGCCCGTGCACACGCTTGTCATCATTCGTAGGGATACGGTAAATAAGGAGTACAAGACCCTGTGGGTAGAAAAAGTCTACACACCCCTGTTGAAATGCTAAACCTGTATGACTCAAGTAAAAAAATAAATAATGTAAAGTTGCACTAGATTCCCAGTTATACTAGGGTGTGCATACTTCTGCAACCACATCATTTCAGTTGTTTTTATATGCACTCTCAAAATATATTAACAACCGAGCTATACAAGTTATAGGTAAAAGTTTTTTTGTTTTTGTTTTTTTAATCAGAAAAAAACATTCAAAATGAGTGTGTAGGGTTTTTATACCCACTTTTTTAAACCTTATATTTTTTTTCGAATTAATATTCATATTTGATATAGTCATAACAAGAAATTAAAGTAACCATTCAAACCAGGAGTGGGCAAACGTCTGTGTTCAAAGCAAAGGCAATATTTGATTGCAATAAAGTCATAAAACCATATTTTGTGAGATCAATTAATATAGAATTCATTGAAAAAATAAAATAAAAAAAGAATTTAAGGGGGAAAAAAACAAAAAACAAATGTTCACTTTGCAATGGGCCACACACAGTAATAGTTTGCCCACCCGTGATTAAGCCTGTCCCACCATTTTTTTTTTGGTCCTCATCTCATCATTTCCCATCACGGGGGAACTTACTCTGTGGAGTTAGAGCGAGCACGGAACTTCTTTCCTTTCAGTTTCTTGCGATGGCCGCTCATGTTTCCTGCCGATAGAAAAAAAAAAGACAAAACATCATCAAGGGAGCGAGATGACTTTCTGCGACGGCATTGGTCGGCCGCTACCTTGCCACGAGTTGCTCCTCGGTCGCCCGTTTTCACAAATATCCGAGATGTGTTTGGCGTCTGGGATTCTCTCGCTCCACGAGTGGGAAAGGCCATTAGATCTACACGACACAGTGTTTCTTTTCTTTCACCGTACTCAAACCACAAAAAATACATAGCGTGAAAAATGAACGAATGAGCGAATGATGGCGAGATGGCACACCTGAAGCCAAACAGTGAGATGTTCTGTGTAATGGATGGGATGGAAGGCGTGAAGGACAAGGCGCATATCTGAAGATGCGACAGACACGCTGACCTCTTCTTGGAGCTGCAACCCGAATTTGTGCTCACGCCGGGCGGCATGTCGCTGTAGAAAGAATCGGCGTCGTTCGGCTTTGTGACATAGTCGCCCGGCGGCATTTGTCTGCGCGTATAACGGGGACCATTTCAGCATGTCTCCAGAAAAGGATTCAAAAGTCAAATAGAGAAATAAAAAAAAAAGAACAAACCGGCAGAATCTTCGGTGAACCTCCGACTCCACGAAGCATCTCCGCTTATAACTCCTGCGAAGAGGCGGAACGTTACTCAACACTGGAGACACAACTCCTGCCGGAAATTTGTTGCATCATCTCCATCAGTGCACGTAGGTTCACCGGTCACATTATTAGGAACACCTAACGCAGTGGTTGCCAAAGCATATCATATAATTATGATTTTAAAGAGACAGTAACATATCTGGCCTAAGTGTTGACAGACAAAAAAAAAGTGTCTTATAATAAAGTGGCGCTTGTTAAAAGAAAAAAAAAAAAAAGTGTCACTCACTTGTAGCACCAGGCCGTCACAGCCAGGATGAGGGCGAGGAAGAGGATGGAGCCGACGATGGCGCTGATGATGATGTTGGTACTGCTGATGCCTGTCGCATAAAGGGATTGTGTGTTTGTCTTTTGTAGTTTGGAGAAATTCCAGGACCAACAAAAAGTGTACAACGGGCACACTTGGCAGGGAGAGTGTCAGCGGAGAAAAAAGAGGAACAAGGGTTGAACCACTTTTTTCCTTCTTTCTATTCTTAAAGGAATGGTAGGGTTCTCATTCGAGGAAGAAGAACAACAAAAAATCCTCAATTCATTTGAATTTGGGATGGAAGGAGGAAGAAGGAGGAGGAAATGACAAGCAATAAAAATCTAACCTCAAGTCACTCCGCCAAAGTCATCAGCCTGTCAACAAAGAATGTGTGCGGGGAAAAAAAGAAAAAAAAAAAAAGAAGAAAAAGCAAAACAAAGAAATGAATGGCCGATGGACTATTAACAAAAAAGCATGAAATATTCCAACAGAGCAACATCTCAATTTTTTTGAGGAAATCAAAATCAAATATGGATGGGAGGAGAAGAGTCACCAATTTGATCAATCGCCAGGAAGGGTGAGCGTTACCTGAAACGGACGCTGTGGGTCCCACCACCAGATAGCTGAGAGGCGACGTGGAGTTGCAGTCGTCTCCGGCCCAACCCAGGTAACACGCACACTTCAGCTCATTGCTGCACACCTACGCCCACAACATCATCAATAACACGGCATCATCTTTCCCATCACGTCAATATCGGCTTTGTACCCCGTGTCCCGAGCAGACGCTTTTATCGGTGGTCCCGGGGCAGATGCTGAAGTTGAACTGCTGGATGGGGAGACATTTGTGGTTGAAGCAGATGCGATCCGTCCCGCAAGCGGTACCGTCTTCAACGTAGCCCAAGTCGGTGTCTCCGTCGATCAACACGTGAGCGCCGCTGACACGCCAAAACACAAAAGGCGTCAATTTTGCCGGTTAGGTTTAGAATTCCGTGCTCGGGTGGCGGACCTGCAATCCAGAGAGGCGCTATGTCTTGCTACGGAGAAGGAAGTTAGACCTCCCTGAAGTTCTCCCAGTCGTGGAGCAGGAGAGATATTGGAGCATAGGAGGTAACCGCAGTGAACGTCCCTGGAATATGAAAGTATAAATAAGTACACAAAGCGGGAATAAGCGTCAGAGGTAGAGAAAACGTACTGTTTGTTACACTGGATCCAGGTGTCTTTGTCCCGCCCACAGTTGCCTTTCTCGGTGCCCTCGATGTTGAGCTTCTCGTAACAGAACTTATCAGCCGCAGTGGCCTCTGGATGGGAGAGCGCATTACGTGCGGTGGGTGAAAAATGATTTGTGAACCGAGACGAGGATGTCGTATGAGACTTACTCTCTCCCCAGATGTACTTGCACTGTTTGTCTTTGGTTTTGCATCTCCCGTTAAAGCAGCGCCCCTAAAGAAGAAGAAAGAAACGATATATATTTTTGGTTGATTTATGTTCTTATTTTTATTCACATAAATATTTAATACAGCATTAAAATAGACTTGGATTTTTTCCTATTGTGAGTTTTCTTATTTCATTTAGATTTTTGTTTATAAAATTCAGTTAGTATTAAATAGTTTGTAGAACAAGTTTTTATTCTATTTTTATATTTTTTTATTTAATTTGTTTATTTTTTTATTGTTATTTTATTTTATATTTTTTTAATATGAATAATTACAAGTTTTTATTCTATTTTTATATTTTTTTATTTACTTTGTTTAATTTTTTTATTGTTATTATTTTCTTTTATAATTTCTTTCTCCATGAGTATTAGCCTTAATTCAAAACAGTCAAGATGTGTAAATTATTATTCATTAAAAAAAAAAAATATTAAAAAAATATTAATTTAATTATTTTATTGTATTATTTGTTTTCTCCATGTGTTTTAGCCTTGATTTAAAAGAGTCCAGATGTGATAAGACCGTCTCATCTCACCTGGTCTTTTTCGCACGTGTAGCCATCCATCTTATGCACGTTTGGCGGACACTGCAAAAAAACGAGACACGCCTCCATAAAGATCCGTTTGATATTTGAGCAACTTGATTTGTCAATTCTGCTCACCTGGCTGGAATTTCCCGTGCAATTTTCGGGAATGTCGCAGTCATTCACCGCGTCTCGGCACACGACCCCCAAGAATTCCATCTGTGCGAGCATGAACGACATCACGATGTCGAGTAAAAGAAAGCAAAGGTGGGCAAGTGACTCGTTTCCAACCTGGCAGTTATTGCAGCAAAGTCCGTCGCTACATTTGGAGCCTTGTGTCAGCGAGCATTTTTTACAGCAGTTCTCGCCCTCTCTTGCGCATTCCTGTTACAAAACAACAGCTTTTTTTTTATTCTTAGTACTAATTCACCCAAACATTTGCTTTTTTTTTTTTTTTTGGGTTGCCATTTTTGTGGTTCTATGTGGCTGATGAAAACTCACCACTGGGCTGCCACAGTCACATTCCTCCCCGGACTCCACAAAGCCATTACCACATTCAGGAGGGTCCAGAAGCTGAAGATTAAACAGAATTAAAAAAAAAAAATGTAAATAAATAACCAAAATAAAATAATAACTCAATAAATGTAATAAAATAAAAATGACCTCTCTGTGATTTTAATTCACATGAATCTGAGTGGCTTACTTTGAGGGGCTTGTCGAACAGACAGGTTCCTCCTCCACTGTTGAGGAAGTTGTAGTATTCCTCCACGTTGCAGTCGGAGAACCTCTTCGGCAGGTAGAAACTGTTTGGCACAACCACAGTATGTATATACAGGCCCGTAGCATAAATGTCACCCATTTGTTTGCAAAATACTGGAGCTCCTTTCTACATTGTTACACAACTAGCGTGCTGTAGTTTGTCAGAGTAATGAAGCATAATGGATGTGGAAAACTGCAACTTGGACAGTTATTGTAAGATGATTCATCTTATGCGCTTTACTCCCAAGAATGCTATCGATAAAATCCTGCAGCAACTGGGACAATCTCAAGTACGTTATTATTTGCTTTTATCGAATCTATAGCCGCTTCTCGTAATTACAAATCATTGTTGGAAATATAAAAGATTGCTACTTTTCAATCTATCTTTCTCACTTTTTCCTTCTCTCTCATACATAGAGACGGATACTCATCCACACATAGAAGATAAACCTGTGAAAACAGAATACTGAGAGGAAAGGAGTTAGGCTGTTCGGACATGCAGGCGCTGTGGAGTCAAAAGAAGATGGCGTCCATGAACATGGCGGAGCTGGCTTATTGAATACATTGAAGTGTCTGAAATACCACTGAGTTGATTTGAGAAGACAAGTGCTCTGTCACGTGACTGACATTGCAGACAGTATCAATCGACTTACACATGGACAAGAAATGGAGACGTGATGAAAAGACCAAAGTGAAATTACCGACATATAAAGTTCGGGCCACGACATTAGGTACACCTCGTTTTGATTGAATGCTTTTGGAGTCAGCATGATTCACAAACTGAATTGTTTTGTTATTAGGTATCCCTAATGAAGTGTCCACTTGATGGAGACTAGAATTATATATAGATGAGAGTTATTGTTCAATGAATTGATGGCAAATACAGTCGGTATTGAACATCAGACTGTATTTGTTTCACATCATTTGAACAAACGGAGACGTTTGCTTGTGATGGCTGACAACCATTTTGCCAAGGCTTTGGGGTCAGAAGAGCATAAGCAATGTTCTAGTCAGGTTTCTGCTCACCTGCTGTCCCATTTGGGATAAAGGAAAAGCGCAACAAGTTTTTAAGAAGGGAGTATTGACATCAACGCACAACACAGAATCACAATGACACACAATGTTACACGTTTTATTGGCGAACGAACCGCTAGACTTCAAAATGTAGTCATGGGTTGCCACCTAGTGGTGGCCTTTATAACTGCAGCAAGTCTGCGGTATGAAATGACTGCTACCGTTGCGATATTTGTTTTGTTTTTTGGGGACTTTTAGTTCATGTCTTCGAGAAAATTTTTACCTACCCAACATCATCCATGATGCAGCCTGACCAACGATCGTCACACTTGCACTCTCCTGAAGAAGACATCAAAAAATCATTTATTCATTTATTTATTATCATTTCAGATCAGATCATTTATATAAAAAAAAAAGTTCCATATCTTGAATTAGAGAAAAATCGGTGAAGAAATTGTGGTTGCACGACAAAATATATCAAACGGGTTTTAAAGAATCAATTTAAATAGGACAAGGTACCATTAAGGATTCTCTTCTTATCCGAGAAGATGCCAATGTTCTGCCCCAGGGACTGAGCCAGCGTTATGGCCATCTCATCTGTTTTTCCATACTGATAAAGGGAGACAACAAAAATATTGGATTACAATCTGAACATCATAAATCCAGCGGTCACGATTAGGATGCTGAGAGAAATAAACATGCCATCAGATGCACTTAGCTTACCTCATTGACGCCTCCCCCTTTGGTGAGGGAGCAAACTCCTCCCATGTAAGAAGCTCCGCCCCAGCTGCTGTGAAAACGGTTCCCTCTGATAATAGACAAATTGAATTAACGACAAGTCTCTAAAAAGTAAGCACTGTAAACAAACAAAAAAAAAACACGATGAAATATACAACGATGAAGATAGCGCCACTCACGAGAAGAGGTGGACAGAGTCGCATCGTTCCTTGATGAAATCCTTGCGGTACTTCATAAATTCCCTCAGGGTCACCATGGGGTCGTCGTCAATGTTGAATTTGTTATCGGTGGACCACGTTTCCATGGCGATGAGCACAATGCGCGTATTGAGTTGCTCCTTGAAAATCTGGACAAATCAAAGATGATATTGAAATGCTTTCAGTGAGGTTAGCAAATTTTTTCTCCGGGAGGACCCTACAAACAAAAAAGGAAGATATCCAGACATGAAAATAATTCATCTTATTCCTAATCCTAATATTCATGCCAGATAGAAATGAAAATTTAGATCAGCAGTGAGGATTTATTATTTTTTTTCTCCCCAGTTAGGGGTCGTTTCAGTTTCCTAGTCGTCCGAGGGGCAAAATCTGATGACGCATGATTAAGTCTGTTTCGTAACAGTTGAGCTGAGGTTTCCTTTGTTTCGAAGAACTGCATTGCAGCCCAGCTCAAATGCATCGCGATGGCTGTCTGCACTTTTATGACTTGACACAGCTGCCATCGGAGCCGTGGAAAGAAATTCAACGCTCACATGGAAATCAATGGCAACTTTATATGATCTTTTTCAAGGGCGAGACAAAAAAGCTCGACCTTTCCCGAGCCGAACTTCGAGAGGCGATCGGCTTTCGGACGGTCGCGTTTCCATAGCGAAGTACGGAAATGAATGATCCAGAAGTAACATTCATGCTAGCGGAGTATTCATGGAAGGCTGGTTAATGGTTGTTTGAGTTAGAAATCAGCGTGGTCAGCGCCGATAGCAGGAAGTGCTTGTGGTGAGCTTTGCCTGAGAAGATCAATAAAGTTCTTACCATGTCAGCCATATTGACCACTGACTTAGCATAGTTATTGGTGTGGCCCACGGAGAGGCGATGCTTCTTGTACTGGAAAGGGACAACCAGAAGAAACACATGAATGAAAAACATCATCTTGTGCAACTTCATTTGAAAATATATCAATCTAAATGTAGTTTGCTATTTTTTTTAATTATCATTAGACTTGATTTTAATATTTCAGATTAATTGATTGCAATGAGAAAGTGCAATGAGATTGTTTTTTTTTATTTTATATATATCGCTATTATTTCCAAAAATTATATACATAAAATGAAGTCAAGTCAGAAACCAAGCAAACATGTACATATTCCAATACTTACCATTAAATGGTCATTGATCACCATCAACTCAATGTATTTGATCTCATCTTCCACACTCCGTGACATGTGTGATGCCTGAAAATATTATTGTTAACAAAATATCATGTGAAGCTTGGCGACAACAAATCAGGTCACAAGTGATGAAACGTTGCTTTGCTTCTATAGATAAAGTTTGCCCCCCCCGCCCCAAAAAAAAACAACAGATGAGGGGAGTTTTTAGGGTATCTAAGAAATGATGATGACGCACAACGTAAATATTTCATGGGGAGGAAGTGGAGGAATGTGAAGAGCTGCTGAGTGGGAGGAAACTCTTCTCCTTTTAGTTTTGTGAACAAAAACACATAAGTCGGGATATCACTGGCTAACAAGCTAAATTTCTTTATACCTGTCTCTTTTTTCTCCTGTGGACAAGTCGTGAACCAGGAAATGGTGGAGTGGGGAAGGGCGGCTCAGGAAGGTTACCTAAAGGAGGTCATTGATACCAATGGTCATATTTAAAATCAATGACTCATTTATTATCCGCATCCAATCTTACCGTTGAGGAGGTCGTGAAGGCCATCGGGTCCTCCATTTTTGTATATCAAGTGGACATCACTCTGAAGACAAAAGAAAAAAAGCAGATCTTAAATTCAAATCTCAAAACTATGAGGCACTAGGATATTTATTTTCAGTGAAATCACTTAACCTTTGCCCAAATGAAAGAAAATAATTTTATAATAACAAGTATGAAGAGGAATAGCCTGGAAATAGCACAGTTAATGAGAACCATAAACCTGTTTCAAGCCAAGGTGAATATATATTGGCTTTTTTTTTTAAGTACTCTTTTTACAGGACTCTAATGGCCTTGAATCAATTTTACAACTTGAAATTGAGTCAATTAGATGTCTCTTTATCCCAAGTCTGTGCCTATTGTCCCCGAATAAACTGTTTTTATTTAGTTCCTTTTATATTGAATTTTTTACAAGGAGGCTTTCTACAAGAAACGATGTAAAATTAACAACAGTAACATAAGTCAAATTCCCACCTCATTGAAATGTCAATTACAACATTTCAGGATATAAAACACTCAATAATAAAACTAAATTCCTTTCTTTTTGCGTGCAGCGTGATGACGTAATATTAGTCATCCGCCTGCGAGACAACAGTTGGGGAAACTCCACCGAACAACTTCCTGTTTACGCCTCTTATGCTAATGCTAGCTAATATATTTCAATCGGACACTGATCTGCATTGCTGTAAAAAAAAAAATGACCCGATGTGACATACAGCAACCTTCGACGTAAACACCACCTGGCTCTTGGAAAACAAGGTACGAACGGAGTAGTTCCGACGCGCCTGAAAGTCGATCGCGACCGTGGTTAGCATCAAAGATGTTCAAAGAGTTGAAGACTCAACAGGTTGCAGCGGTGCTAACTTGTT
Organism: Syngnathus leptorhynchus; assembly: GCF_054491065.1. Taxonomy (NCBI): domain Eukaryota; kingdom Metazoa; phylum Chordata; class Actinopteri; order Syngnathiformes; family Syngnathidae; genus Syngnathus; species Syngnathus leptorhynchus. The sequence goes on from NC_141202.1 coordinate 2,960,104, forward strand.
AGCAAACAGCTAGACTCAAGAGTCGCGTTCGAGATAAAAAAAAAAAAAAAAATGTTTTAAAATAAGATCACTTTAATGTGTCATACCTTAAAGGGTTTATTTATTTATTTGAAATTAAATGCAGTTTAAACAACTTGAAGTAACCACTGTATGTAGCTCTCATAGCGTCTGGTACTCGCTGTAAAAGTCAAATGACAGAGCTCGATTTAAGGGAAATCGATTGTGTTTTGTTCAGTGGGTCCTGGTGCACTTTCCCAGCAGCCTCCGCCCGCAGAAGCCCTGTCACTGTTTGCTAATGAAATGAGAGCATTGTCTCGGGAGCTGTTGATATTAGGTCAACTACACTGCAGTGAATAGAAATACAAGAAGGTGGGCCACAAAGATAGGTCAGCCTCTTCATTACTGTTATTTTCCCATAAGGTGAAGCAATGAGTTAATTGGATAAATTAATCAAAGTTTATTTCTGTGGCGTTTTTCTTTTTGAAAGCTTTGCCCCATTGACGTGCACTAACAATGTGGCTGGAAATAGAATGAACGATAAAAAATACAACTGGAGCATATTTCTTCAACAGGCCCTTTTTCCTTGGCTGCCAAAAAAAAATCCAAGCACAATGTCGTGCCGGAACATCCACGCCACCAACGCCTTCGCCTTCATCATCGCTTTTGTGTCAGTGGCCGGCTTGGCCGTGGCGGCGTTGGTCCCTCAGTGGCGCGTGACCCGACTGGTCACTTTCAATCGCAACGCCAAGAACATCAGCGTATACGACGGGCTGTGGACAAAGTGCGTCAAGCAGGACGGATATTCGGGATGTTACTACTATGACGCAGAGGTACGTTTGCTGGAGTTGCCACTTTGTAAATCCGGCAGCCCAAATGCTAAATAGGCCTCTCTTCTTTGCAGTGGTACTCCAAAGTGGACCAACTGGACCTGAGGCTGCTTCAGTTCTGCGTGCCGGCGGCTCTGGCTTTCGGTTCCGTGGCCCTGCTGCTGTGCATGGCCGGGATGTGTAAAACCTGCTGTTGCTCCGACAAGCCCGAACCGGACATCAAAAGCATCCGCTTCTTGGTAAACAGCGCCGGCTGTCACCTGGTGGCGGGCGCGTTTCTCTTCCTGGGCGGCGCCGTCGCCATCCCGCCCTCCATTTGGTTCCTGTTCGGCACCAAGGAGCTCAACAGGAGATACGCCAACATTTTCACGGACGGCTTTGCTCCATACGTGTCCATCGGCTGCTCCGGGGGGTTGATCCTGGCCGCTTTGCTCATGTTCATGTGGTACTGCATGTGTAAGAAGCTGCCCTCCCCCTTCTGGTTGCCCCTTTCTTCTATGCCCTCCTCGGCGTCCACCCAGCTGCTCACGGCCAATGGATTAGCGCCGTCTCCCATTTACGCTCCCCAGACCTTGCCGCCTCAGGTGATCGACACGCAGCGTTACGTTCCCGCGCAGGGTTACATTCAAAGCGTGGCTGCCCCCGCGCCGGCGCAGGTGTACGTATCTCAGATTTCGGCTCCTGATGGTTACGGGTCAGAGGTGGGAGCGACCCAGGCCTACAGCTACGCGCCTTCTCAGAGCTACGCGCCTTCTCAGAGCTACGCGCCGTCACAGAGCTACGCGGCGTCACAGAGCTACGCGCCGTCACAGAGTTACGCAGCTAGCTACGCCGGCCGCCGCTACTCTACCCGCTCGCGGATGTCCGCCATCGAGATCGACATTCCCGTCGTGACACAGTAAAAAAAAAAAAAAAATCAAATCAATGTTATTCCTCTTTGAGAGGTTCCCCTTAAATTAATATGATTACTTTCTTAAGAGGCTGATTCAATTGCTGATGAAAGAAGTGAAGGATTATATGAAGGAAAATGAAAGTCGCAGAGGAGATGGGGAATTTTTTCAAGTTTTAGACTTTGCTATTTGAAAATTGCGTTCTATCGCATCACAGTGTCAATTTGAATTCGATTAATCGTTCAGCCCTGTTGTACTAAAATACATTTCCACCTCGTGACCACAAATGATGAGTGTGCGCCTACAAAGTAATACTCAACTGGAAAGCAACTGCCAATGATTTAGCGAAATACGAAACAAAAGGATTTACATTAATTGTGGCAGCACTACAAACCATCCTTCCTTTTTTTTTTTTTTAAATAATGTTACTTAAACATTTTCACACTGTATGCCAACTGCTGTTACATTGAATGTGGAAGACTTAAATTGCTTGTTATCACTACTAAAATACTTAGCATCGAATAATTTGTAACATGTGACGTTGAAGAAAAAAAAAACCTGCACTAATTGTGAGTACTAACGTGTATCTACTGTGCCAATGTTCCTTTTTGTGTTTTATGTCTCTGTGTCAACACTAATCTGAATTTAATTGTATGGAAGTAGAAGCTTGATGAAGTTCGAAACATTCCGAAACATGTTTTTATATATTGTTATAGTGACTTAATGAGCAAAGTTTTTGACATTTTATTTTGTTACACACCGAAGTTAACGAGTTGTTTTTTTTATACTTTTTTTTTCCCTATTAAACAAACTGTTATTTCAATTATGTTGTGTCTCTTACCTTCATTCCATGCAGTCTTAATTTGTAGAATTCTAAATTAGGAGAGGTTGTATGAACTACTAGTGGCCACAATATTAGGCACACCTATATGATTCAAAAGAGCTGAAAGTAACTTATTATACTGGGAGAACAGAAGTGCTTCATTTTGAAAGCTATTTCTAATTTGGTTACCTTGAGGGGACAAAATGCTCAATTCAATTTACATCACTACAAATTCCAATAATGAATAGCCGTGTCAATTTAAAAAAAAAAAAAAGTGCGTTCGGCTATCTTGAATGGATTTCATTGAACTGCTCGGCATCCCTAATGAATTGTCCGATGGGTGTACATGACTGTCAATCAAACATTGTTTTTCCCATCTTGAGCTGACAATAATGAAAGCGCTAATGTTGGGCCGCTCTATGATCTGATAAGAATCAATCTGTCTCGAGGGAAGGCAACATCGGCGATGAAGCTCTTACTTAAAATGCAGCTTTTCGCTCCTCTCATCTTTGAAGTGAGAATGTTAAATGAAGCAGCCTGCAGCACAACTATGCTTCTTTCATATCGGCTTTTTTTATTTATTTTTTTTAATTTTCAGCGGCCGATGATATTTAAAAGATTTAAAGTGCAACAAATGCCGGCTGACCACTTGTCTTCTTTGTCTTAGTCGACGAGAAGCACGTACGCAGCGTGTGGGCAATGGTTGGGGATTAAATCTCAAAACACAGATGGCTTTTCATATGTTGTTGGGCTAGAAAGAAGCGGGGGCGGGGCTTAGGTTGCCATGGGAGACGGCATCTTGCTGAAGATGCAGACGGCTGGCTGGCCGACTGGCTGGCTGGCCGGTGACTACAATGCAACCAAGTGTAAACATGCTACTTGTGAGTGCCCGAATGAGCAAAACCACAGGAGACCTCCCCCTCAATATTATCATCCAATCAGCTAAAAAATAAACCCACTTGGCACGTCAAGCAAGCACAACCTGCCCTCCCCCCCAAAAAATCCACCATGGTAACAGAACGTGAAAAAATTTCCATCCCCCCACATCCAGCCTGCTCGGGTCACATGATGTGCTTTGTCACCTCACAATTTACAAAAGCCAAATGTAGTGTTTCAACATGGCAAGTAATAATGGATAGAAAAAAAAAAGAATCCAATTGTAACAAAACTACAGTGACTGGAATCTTGAATGGAATTAATGGAAAAGCAAGCAAAATGTCTTTTTAACAAGAAAAAAAAGGCCTTTATAAGATTGCGTGTCATAAAGACAGGAAGCAATAACAAAATTGTTTTAAATTATAACTTAACATTCATTTGCCACATTTTTTGCTTTAACTAATTCAATGGACATTGTGCGGGTCTTCTTGGTATGCGCGCTGTGACCACTAGGGGGCAGTATACATAGTCAAGGACAAGGTGCATTTCAAACCCAGGGTAACTCAATGTGCATCCTAAAACATTTAAAGGCAATATCCATCCGTCCATTATCCATACCGCTTCATTTAAAGACAAAATACAGCTTTTAAAGGCAACACATTTTACCCTAAAAAGCTGAAACCTGAAGAAACCAAAATGAAAAACTCAAATTCAAGAGCATCTAGCATTGTCATCATTTTGCCTATGTCAGCTGACCAGCTGCAATGTTGTGCTGAAATGTTCTCCGAGGCACAGTTGAGCAAGCAGAGTTGTGGAAAAACCGACGCGCATATGGTATTTTATGCTTGTGCGTGCCAACGCTCTCTTCCCTCACACTATGCAACCCATGGGAACACCTGACAATATGCACCTGCTGCTTAAGTGCTGGCTAATGTACTTTCATGGTGCGCAAGCATGTCAACGTTAGACGTCGGCAATTTTAATTCTCTATATAAATGGACGCCGGCAGATTTCTGGAGACGTTTCTGCCAAGGCGGCAGACGAAATGGGGGGGGGGGGGGAGAACCAGGCAGATGGATTTGCAATATGGCCGACACGCCTCCTCCTGCTGTGATTTCTACTTTGACTTTAAAGCACGTCACAGCCGTCGAGTTAACGGCGCATCACCGACTCGATGATACTGACGGAAAGCGACGCGAACGACGTGAACGGAAAAGAAGGCTAGGAAGATTTCAGAGCAGGGGGGGGGGTGTTGAAACTAAAACAGGGCTCTAGAGAATATTCACGCAGTTCTAAAAACAAATCAAACCTCAGAGGAACTGGTAGTCTCATTTACTAATTGACTATTTGAGTCACAGAGGTGTCACCCCCTCCAGAACGAGAATGGTACCTCCCATCTCCATAAAAAACAGATGGACAATCGACGACATCATTTTTGAACATCACATTCACCTCCGCTTGTCCGCCGTTATCGTCCGACCTTGAACGTTTTGTGGCATGGCCATTAAATCTGTCATACGGGCTAAGTAAGGAAAAGCCAAAGTTCTTGAGCTCTTTTTTTTATATCTCGTCTCCTTTTTTGCTTATGAACAGCAGAACGACTTACTACATCTCCCGGATATTTTAATTAGAGCAGACACACACGGAGAATGTGAGTCTCGGGGCGTCTGGATGCAATCTCAAATCCGTCCTCTCCTTTCGACCATAATGCCTTTAATCGTTATTATCTAATTAGCGGAAGGCTCCTTTGTAACTGAGAGCATTGCTTTGTCCAGAGTTTGCTGGAAGATTGGCAAAGCCTCACATATGTAAGTGACTTTTGTCTCACGATCCTCTCAAGACAATATCCGAGCCCAGTTTCAAATCTCCTAATCCCGTTCAATCCCTCCGACCCGGGACGAATTATTCAATCAATACGTGTTGCGAAGAGATGTCGACACTTACGTGATTACCGCCGCTAGCTCCTCCGGGTTCAATCAGATACGTGTGATTGCCGTCAAAAAACATCCCGCTGAAAAAGAGCGAAGGAATAAAAAGCAGTTTGTTATTATATCGTTGGAAATCCAGATTCGATTACTTCAAATGAAAAATCATTGACGTAAGGTCATTAAAAGGAGCACTCTTTTTAAAAAGTCCTAAATGAATTTCTCAACTGTGCTGAAGGTCTTTGCCGTAAAGCCCAGGAGCACACAAAGTGACCGCGCCATGTCCGTTAATTAACTTTATCTCGAGCTTTTAGGAGATTGCCTGTGTCAAAAGCCGCAAAGTCGGGAAGGTTGAACCCGTGCGCGTAATCTGACTATTGCCTTTTAATCCTCAAAGTGTTGAAACGAGAACTAAAAGCGATCTAGTACGTATTTAGCATTTAGCAACCTAAATCCACATTATTCAATTAAATATGGATTTATAATATATTTAAGACATTTCTAAATGGTGGATGTAAATCTCAAACGTTTTAAGGCTCTTTAAAGGACATTTGAGACAATTTCAAAACAATGTCGTGGAGCGTGACACGGCAAAGTTTGAGGAAACACAACACTTGACTCACTGCCAAAAAAAATGCCTGGCAGTGATTGGCAGTTGTGGGACAGGCGAATAAAATATAGTCGGAACTCCGGTTCACACTGGAGCTTGAGAAACAACATTAAAAACAACCCAACTGACCTTGCAGGTCAAATTGGATGTTTGAAAATGTTCAATCCAATTTTTTCTCAAGGCTAATTTTGTGCACATTTTGCCATTGTAGCTAATTCATTGCACACGCCGGATGAATACGACATATGATAGTTATGCGATGTGTATTGGTATGCTGGAAACAAACTTGAACGATTTTCATCTGAGATGACTGCTGAAGTTGAAGAGCATTATCTGTCTGTAAGCAGTTGAGATCTATTATTGCGACGCGGGCTTAAGTTTCGCTCGTGTGTGTGTGTGTGTGTGTGTGTGTGTGCAGGATGTATATTATGGTAAATACCTGAGATGGTTTATGGGAAGTACTCTGAGATGTCTGACACACAAATAAATGGCGTAGCAATTCGATTGGAATGGGCAGAAATAATTAAAAAAGACAAATCGAATGAAATCCAATATATGTTATTAAATAGCTAAGCTTAATTGGGTTCGCTCCGAATTTGCGGGCGTTGATGAGTTAGCGAACGGTCGGAAATGTACTCAAAATGTCCTCAATGTCACAAAAACAAAAAACCGAGATGCAAATGATTGAATTAAATCAGAACATGTTAATTTTTCTGTTTGGCGATGAGTTATTCAATCTGCAATTGTCCAGACGTGATGACCAAACATGAATTAAAATGCAATATGAAATTCCCTCACACTTGTAATGAGTCACACCGCAAACGTGAACATTTTTGCGTTGGAAATTTATACACACATCCAGGTTTCGAGTGTTTATTGAGACCAGCCCAAAATATATCGACTAATATTGTTGTTAAATGTTTCTCAATCTAATTTTCCCTTTTTTCCCACCAGTAGCTACTAAACAGAGATGATTTGTACGACCTACCTAATTTCAAATGTTAAAAGAAAGCCGAAGCCGTCTCGATTGAATCAGCATTGATGTCATCGCTAGATGGGAATATGAGTTTGCTGAACTTACTGTAGGCCGTGACAAGTGGAGAGGGCGGCGAAGGAGTGAGGAATGTCTCGGACTTTCCCCTGGTAGTAGCAGTGCTCTCCTCCCTGTGAACACAAACACGGGATTACACATTTGCTTCGGACGTGAAATATATTTCATAGCAACGATGCCTAATCGTAATCAAGTCGTCGAATTGGTTATCAATTTTTACACAACAGTCAGTTTCAATTATTATTCTATTTTAATCACCATAATTAGATTTAATTTTTATTTACATATATTTATATTTATAATTTACATTGAATAATAATAATATAGCATTATTATAAAATATATTATTATTATTATTATTATTATTATTATTATTAATCACAATCAAGTCATCGAATTGGTTATCAATTTTTACACAACAGTCAGTTTAAATTATTCTTATATTTTAATCACTGTAATTAGATGACATTTTTATTTGCATATATTTATATTTACAATTTACATTTAATCATAATAATATATCATTATGATAAAATATATTATTATTATTGATAATTACTACTACTTGTCTCTGTCTCATCACCCCTCCCAACTTGAACGCATCTTCTCCGTCTTTACGTACAACCTTCTCTGGCTTCCCTGCAAGTAAACACGTTCATTTTGCAGAAGAAGAAAGTCTACATGGTCTAAGTGCTGGACGGGAACGTCTCTTCCTGCTTGCTTCAGCTATTAGTAAGGCAGGAAGCCGAAGTGACTCCCCTAGGAAACTCAGCTTTTATCAGGATCAATTACCGCCATGATGCAGCGCATAGCGACGCAGCGCACCGTAATACGCCGTTAAAAGCATGCTGGACATGCTAGGACCTTCCAACACCACATTCCTAAATAGTGAGTGCCATAGGGAAGCGGCAGTCCTTCAGTGATTCTAGCATATATATATATATATATATATATATATATATATATTTTTTTTTTTACTGATCTAGACATTTATAGACAATTTATAGTAGTACAAGTCAGCACATATAAAATGTTGTGTAGTGACTTCCTGGAGACACGGTGATAACAAAATGTCAAATGTGACCGATTCATTTATTTTGACGCGTAGCTGCAGGGTAAACGCGGAGACTAATTAAATATAATCGATTATGGCCTCGTTCCATTGAGGTGGGGGCAAGGGCTAATAATGTACACGCTGGCACTATCCAGACAGAAATTGAGCTATACTTCAGGAAGGCTGTCGCTATCGCCAATCATCCATTCTGGCTAGAAGCGTCGTCATCAATGTCTGATTGAAATGGTATCGGTGTTGTAGTATCGCAGCATTTTTCAAAACATATATTTACAATATTGCCGGATATCAGTGCAGCCGTACTTATGTAAGTAAAATTTTATGTTTAAGTGCATATTTTGTGATATAACAACAACACGAATCTCAGTTGGAATAGTGTAGAAGAAGAAAAAAAAAAGAATGATTTGCAGAATCTTACAGCAGTGACGACCGTCTTCCCTTTCACTGACAAATGCTTCTCTACGTATTCTGAAGACAGCAGATCGCTGGAAGAGAAAAGACACACGTCACATAATGTCAGAAAATGTGCGATTATCATTCGAGTCCCACTCTCTGGTGAATTTTATGGAACAATCGTATTCTGTCTGAGCATTTCAAAGCATAGGATCGGCTAATTATGACCACTGAGGAGACATGAGGCTATTTCCAGACCGCAAACACAATTAAACAAACGTGTGTGTGTTTCTGCAAGTGTGTGCGTGTTTAACATTGTATTGAAGGACGAATAAAGGTTGCGGGGAGAAAAAAAAAAAGCCACACTGGCAGAAGAGGAAGGGAAGAGGAAATAAATTGAGAGGGTAAGCAAGACAAAGACTGTGAAATGTGTGTGTGTGTGTGTTAGCTTATGTGTGTGTAGGCTTGTGCGCATGTGTGTATGCTTTCTCAACAGCAAGTATCCCAGAGGAAATACACACACACACACACACTTCTAGCTCCACCTGAGACAAAGCCGTATAGCGTTAATGAGCATTATGCAACTTTAGCAACTTGCTCCATTCGTGTGCGGCATAACACTTAAATGTCGCTCCACCATGTTTGCTTGTGCTCCACTAATTGACCCGAGTCTACAGAACTCTCCTGAGTTTATATTCAATTAGCATTTCCTTAATGTATTCTGGCCTCAAAGCATTCAGTGATTTATAGACCAGTAGCGGAATTTTAAAATCAATTCTACGGCTGTCTCAAGATGTTAGCTGACGTGAAGTTTAGTTTGACCTCATAGGCATTTTTTTTTTTTTTCACCCAGAAAAAAAAAAAAACTGATTGAACTCCAAATTGTACCACTTAAGGGATATTCGACAAAGACATCAATATACCCAAAAGTATCAGAGCCAAGGTGTATGAGTAGTTTTCTGCCTTACAACAACGCGTAGAGGAAATAAGACTCCTCCATAAGACTAATGGTCACGACGGGTAATAAAAGCACAGGAGAGGCGGGAGATAAAATGGAAAGATGGAGGAATGGCCATCACGGGGGGAATAAAGAGGCGGCGAATGTTAACGAGAGAGGGGGTGTCAATACACACCTCGGGGCTCGAACCGATAACCCATCACGCATCGCTTCGGGAAAAACAACACGCCATAACGATGATGCACATTAAAGTCACAATTGGACGACAGGAAAAAAAAATTCACGTGTGACCCCGACTGTGATGAAGACATGATCTGCAGGTCAAAGGCGAGCTGTTAGCCTTTGTTCCGACGGGATGTGTGTTTAAGATTCACAGCTTGTGATCTTTATCCTCCACGCTGAGCCTGCCCGGGGGGGGGGGGGGGAGCGACATTGCAACCGCAGACTGATGGAGGAGGCCCGATAACACATTGCAGATTTCATTCTTGGAGGATTTAAATAATTTACGAGACAAAGAAACAAAAACTCAAGCCCTTGTTCACACTCGGCGGCCTCACCCCCCCAAAACAGACATGACTCTCTTCGTGTTAGTATGCTGCTGAACAATGAAAGAAGTTATTTTATTCATTTGATATTTTTTATTAATCAACTGATTAATTGGTCATTAGAATTTTATTCTGCCAAATATCGGAATTGGAATCGGAATTATTTAAAAAAAAAAAAAGGTTTTATTCTGTTTTTATGTTGGATGGCCAATATTAAATTAGTTGATCCCTTATTGAATGAGTAAAATTACTGAAACTTACAAATGACTCCAACTTTTGTTGTTGAAACAATCAATTACCATTCCTGTTCTTCAATCTTCATGTGTATAAACTAAGAATTTTCATTCCAATCTCTGTAGCACCACAGCCAAGACTAAAAGAGCTATCAAAAGATGTCAGGGACCAGCCCAAAGCTGGAATTGGGTTACAAATCATCAGCAAAAGGTTTGCTGAGAAGGTAACAGCTTTTTGCCGCAGAGTGGATGACAGAAAAAAATAGACATAAAACTCCTCTCAATCTGGAGCTTCATAAAAATTCTTTTTTTTATTATTTTCCATTTGTAAAACCAAGTACGAGGTCGGCTGGAGTGTCAAACATCCAGTTGGTAACCCACACATTCATCGACATCCTCATTTGAGGTTTCCGGGGCTAATAATGATAAAAATAAACACACACAATATCTCCCCTGCTACCGCGGAATTATATTTCACAGTCGGCCGGCAAAACACGTGCATTGCACCACGTTTTAACTTTTGGCCGCATCGCTTGGTGCGAGGCAGATTTCACAAATGAATAATAAATGGCTGCCTCAAATAGACGCCTCCGTTTTCCCTATCAGGGGGAGAAAAAAAAAAAAAAGCAGCTTGTAAGTGGTAATTATTCAAGTCATTATCTATTTTAATCACACATGAACAGAGTTCAGCCTATTTGAATCCAGTTGCTAACCAAAACAGCAGCGGCGAAACCCTAACTTTGCATTACCTTTTCACTTGAAAAAAAAAACACTTTCAAGATTGTTTCATAATATCTATTCAACACTCGACTTATCCCACACTTCGCTCAGTCGCCGCGGAAACGTCTAGCACGTCGGCGCGCTTGTCATAGAATTTCCGACCAGACGCTCAAACCATTCATAAGCGGGCGCTTGCGTCACGGATCTCGCTTTGGCGCCCCTTGAATGTCAGCCGACCCACTCACGCTCCCGACGGGCAAAGAGCGAAAAAGAGATGTTGCACTCACAAGAGCATTTCATTAAAAGGGTCGAGGAAAAATGAGGCGATAAAAAGCAGGCGGGCGTCATCCTTCCTTTAAAACGCCACGACTCAATTTTCTAGAAGTGTATGTCATCTTTTTTTTTTTTTTCCACTTAATTACATTTGCTAAGTGCATCATTAAGAGAATGCGTACAATTAAACATCAAAATTGCACCAGTAAGCCACAATTTTTTTTATTTATCTCTATGTTAAAGTCACAAAACATAAACTGCAAGCATAAAAGTGGATGGAATAAATCACGGCGTATCACGCAAAATGGCGTTTTTTATCTTCAGTATACATAAAGGAACATCTGTTGTTGCCTAAACTGCAGACGAAATTCAAGCTGCAGTAAAAATTTCCACTGCAGCTCCATTTTCAAACACTGAGCTGATATGTCCTCAAGCTTTGGCTCTCGTCCCATTTCACGTCCCAATCAGAGAAACTTGGCCGCTCCGAAATGTGTTAGTTAATCACACGTGATTATTTGCCAATATTTAACAGGCTTAACAAATCCCACAAAAAATATTTGGGAGGCAATCACACTGCTGAGTGGGTTTTAATCAAGAGAAAAATACTCAAATTTGGCTTGATTACGGTTCGAAGTTCTGGTTTGAAGTTCTAAGGTTCAAATTCTTTTCATATTTTGTCGCCAGGCACTCCATGGATGAAAAAGCACCCCAAAAAAAAAAAAGTTTGCCAACATTGATCTGGAGCGATTGGCACCAAAGTGGAGCTAGCAGCCTTTCATTGCGTCCACAAAGGCTGAAATCTAATCATGGGAAAACACACACACACACACACACACACACACACACACACACACACACACACACACACACACACACACACACACACACACACACACACACACACACACACACACACACACACTGCACTAGTCTTCCATGTATGGACTCAAGCACCAAAGTGGTGAACGTGCTGTGTCAGGCGGCCATAATGAGGAGTGGAGTTCTGATGGATGACAGGGTGAGGAGGGGGGTGGTGCTATGTTGGAAAGGTGGATGAGAAGAACAGAAGGGGGGGGGGGGGTCAGGGTTCTCTTTGGGGATTTCTACAGCTACACACACCTAAACAACCCCCCCCACACACACACACACACACACGCACACACCCATCTAACCTCGCAACGAGGCCCCGATAAAGGTCTCCAGGCTATAATTCATTTACTCACTAATTGCTCATCAAGAATGCGTCACTTGGACACAGCTTGGGTAAGATAATGCGCCCGCAAGCTAGCAAAAATACGCTTTTTTTTAGTAAGGCCAATTGATGATAAACATGTTCCTACTAATGACAACAATTACAGCATAATAGTGAGCGATACAGTATTTCAAATTGTTTTTTTTGGTTTGTTTCCATGCTTTTTTTTGTTCAAATATAGCTTTGCGTGGAAAGGATCAGTGGTAGCGGCCAGAAATAAGCGCTAACCGTTGCATTATGTAGTATGACAACATGCACGTGGCGTGCGTACAGTAAGCGGTGAACTCGCTCTCTGTTTTTATTTATTATGCAAAAGTGAGGAAGACAGAAAGGTGGCTAAAAAAAAAAGCATTGAGGCTAATGCTAGGCTAAGTCAATGCTATGTTATGTAAGCGAAACGGTCTGATTTATTTTCTGCTTGTCTTTGCACACAATTAAGCGGTGAGGGATGTTGTTTATGTCGGCCATTTTTTTTTTTCAGCCCTCGTCCTAATCGAGAAATAACACCTTATATCAACGTCTTAGTGTCATACCGGAAAGAAAAAAAATATTGTTCACATAAACAAAGTAGGATTTTGATTTTTTTTGGACATTTTTAGTCTAAACACAACGGCATACGTGCGAGTGTGGGTGGATGTAGGTGTTTCTTCACATGATCCGATGACATGCTAGCTTGCTAAGGTATGGATGAGGGTGCTTGCATTGGTTTCAAGGCACTCCTTTTCAAGTAGCTACCTCCCCCAAGCATATAAATATACAAACACGCCGTCCACTCGAATTTCCCCATCTGCTGCTTCTCCACCCACACAGCGAGCAGGACGAGAGGGTGCTTCAAAGACATCCACACATCCTATACTTCTCATTTTTTTCCGGGTCTGTCTATACTCTGTTACGCTTCCACTCTGCATGCCCCTCACTCAAACACTTGTGTGTTTTCTTTTCAATAAATCAGATCACGCCTTCTTTCAATCAATTACTAAGCAGGTAGCAGAGAAGTAGAGACCAGGATGGAGATACAAATGGAAGAGGAAGATCATCGTTGTATCAGTGTCACAAAAACAGGTAGAGTGCGTGATACAGATTTAAATCACAAGCAAGTGGACGAGTAAGGTCGCACGCTCGTGTAATATTTTTTAAAATTTAACTTTAATTATTAATTAAATAGTACACCAGATGCTAAATCGGATGAGATAAAATTATGCTTTTTTTTTTGTCTGTTCAATCCCATTTTTTTGTGTGCCTAATCTGATGTGAATATTCCGCCATAGTTTCAGCAAAGTTATATACATTTTGGAGCTGATCACAGAAATAATATCAGCGTCATAAAATGGAGTGGGTTGACCTTTGTAGGAAAATTTGCAAAATTGCAATTTCTTGTTCTCGGTGAGAGGATGTAAAAAAAAATAAAAAATCTCAGTCAATTTAACTCAGCAAGAAGAGCGTGTGGAATTAAATCAAAGAAAATGAGATGAATAATTTGGATTCCTTTGTTGTATCTCTAATTTCTCTCCTCTGATCATCTTTTAATATTCACCCCTTTTTTGTCTGTCTGGATATTTTCATCCATGTTTTTTTTAAATTAGAACAACACTTACTGTGCTATTCATCCACATTAGCTTTTAGCTCCAAAACACACACATTCATCAAACAGCCAAGCCATGGGATGTTTACTTAGCCTTTTTCTTTTATGGGATGGGGCACCAACACATGCGTTTGACCGGACCCCCACACTTTACATGAGTCCATCCCCCCCACCACATAAACACATGCTGACTGCACACACGTACGTGCAGACAAATGAATAATGCATTTAGCATTGCCGGTAAGCGTGCATTAGCATAAAGAGCATGACTGCGTGCAAGAAAGCTGACGCGACACGAGTAGGAATAACAACACACTGAGCGCCTGTCAGTGTCAACGCTGTACACAGGAGGGACGCCGGCCAGCTTGTTCCTGTTTTGTAACACTCGAGAGATGATGTAACAGCTAGAAGACAATCCGACCTGATGCTACTTCAAATGTGATGCAGGGATGGACCGTTTTAGTTTTGAAAGTCAAAATCAAAACGGAACAGCGACTAAAGTGAGCATTTGTGGGTTTAATTGATATTTTTTGAACAGTTACTCTGAGATGTAATTTCCACCCATGCATTTTTTTTGTGCAACTCGTTCCTGGAGGCCTGAATAGTTTGCATCCTTTCATAACAAAGGTTGCATTCGGACCACCAGACAGTATGTAACATCAAAAGTCCTAAAATACATCGACATGTGCACACTACTCTTTAATCTTATCTATTATTCAGCAGCAGCGGGTGAAGAAAGAGTTGAATGGAGGGAGGAGACGTGTGTGTTTGGTTTAGGCTGATTAACAAAAAAAAAAAAGAGGAGGAGGGGGGGGGGGCAACCCCCAATCTTTTCTGCTCGCTCTTGTCCAATGAATGTAAATGTTGCAGCCGGTCGCAAAGATGAAGGAGGCAGACAAAGACATTGATGGAGGGGGCGGCAAAGAGTCGTCCTTCCATATAGACTGATGCACTTTGTATGTGGCCTTGTGTGCATACAGAGACAAAAATAAACACCGGGGCGTGTTTTGGAGATTTGTCAGCTCTCCTGACGCCCCAATCTGGTAAACAAAAATGATGTGTTCTATTAAAAAAAAAAAAAAAAATCAGTTCATGTGTGTTCTATTAAAAAAAAAAAAAAATCAGTTCATGGTGTGTGAGCGGATGACATTCACACACTAAAAGTAGGAAAGTGTCCCTCGTGAGAGATGAAAAAGTAGGACTCCAAGTGGGACACAGTGTCAAAACTATGCCACAGATTCGATAGCATACACACAACGACCGGTTATAACAATGCAGCAGGTCACACGTTGTTCTTATTTCCTCGCCATAGTGACACCATCGGATAAATCATTCGCTAAGTGGGATTTCAAAACGTGCAGAAATGACAAGGACTTGGACTCCGGGGGTTTAGCGTATTCGTCTCTTGCAATTCACAGTCACACACGTTAAAGTGGTGCATAAGAGTGACCGGTTGGAGGCTAATTCCCTTCTACGGTCATCTGGAAATGGGATTTCACTCGTATGTCTCCTTTTAAGATGATATTAGGTGAACAGCGGATTACGTAGTAGAAGGACTCGTGTGGCGGCGTGTGTGTATTTGCGTCTGCGAGTTCATACTGCGATTCGAAACCGTGTCAAGAAGACAGACTGAATATATCACACGAGGAGCTGCAGGTATTTGTCCAAAATATACATTTTTCATCTTTTCTCAATGAAAAGAATGTGATTAAGTCATTCCAGCCTCCACAAAAAAAAAAAACATCTCCAGCGCCGATTTTAAAAGAAAAACAAATCGGCTGTGTTCACGCCCACAACGGCGCCACCCATCCATTTCTATCTTTTCGGGTGTGTGTGAAAATAGCAAAATAGAGTCCAGCCCATCCATGCACACAAATTCTCACTTGTCCTCACCCCCTGTTGTAAAATTGACGGCGACAACAAATACTTTATTACACCGGATGCTGACACCAATTAATTACTTCATTATCGGAATGTTAACGGTACTGAATGCTGGGGACCTCTGTCTAATAGAGGCCTAACAGACAGTGATAAACACACAATCTCCTCGGAGAAGCCGAACTGTATAATGCTTTGTGTGCGGAAAGGAGGATGTGAAAGAATGGAGAGTGCCGAGTCAAGAGTAAAGAGGGAGAGAGAGAGAGGAAAGTGACTCGCTCACTTTCCATCAGTGGTGATCGATATCAGCAGCGTCTGACAGCGCGGCGCTCCAGCCTTTACCGTAAATCAGCGACTATTATGACGGAGCCTCTCACTCACTCCCATAACAAACATGCACACACATGCAAGAGAAAACGACTCTCTAGTAGCTAAATAAACACCGGCCGGCATCACGTATTTGAACGCTAAAAGCAATCGCATTAACAAACGACTGAGTTTGCTGGACGAGAAAGCGAGAGAAGATTTACGGCAGCGGCTAAGTGCAAACGGCAAGAACAACTCACTGATTGAGCTCCACGTCCAAGGTGAACTTCCTGCCAAATGCTTCCACTTGAAAGCTGGCCTGGGCCACGTGGTTCACCTGAAAGAGGACGTGAGAAAGGACGGATGGCTTTGGTTATTAGCATATTCACGGATCAGAGGGCACACAATGACGTGCGTACGGCAGATCAAATGGACACGGTTCTGTGTTCCGCCGGGAACAAAATGAAGTCATGAATGTTTATTAAGACAAGGAGCAAAAATGTAGAATTATTGGCAATTATTTTTGAATATTAGTTACAGATGCTTGAGATCATGTAATTATCATGATCTGTATTGAGTGAATTATTTTTGTTTTTTTTAAATATTCACAATAATTTTGTGAGGGGAAAATGAAGCTTCAAATTTGCTTCATGAACCGGATGCATTTTTTGCCTCCTCTAGATGGCGCTGTTGGTTCTTAAAAAAAAAAAGGGTTTAAGAAGAATGGCAAGAGGAGTCAAAAAATACTGCAACTGGTTCATGAAGCAGATTTGAAGCTTCGTTTCACCATCACTACAATTAGTAGCAAATTCAATAAATATCTGAAAAATGGCTTTATTGAATCTACCCTGTATTGTCATTCTCATAAAATACATTGAAATTCAAGTCAATTTGGTCTTTTTTTTTTATTTGTTTTTGATATGACTCAAGTCTAAATTTTCAAGTGGCGCCACATCACCGGGGTAATTCAGCATCTCTGGTTTGGTCATTACTGTGATTGAAGGTGGATTTTCATTCCTCTCGAGTGTTGGACGCAGATGGTGCGCATGGCTTGATTCATTCATTCACTCACTCACTCCACGGCCCTCAGGGTCAACGAGAACCCACCAGCAGTCATTCCGCTGGTCCCTCCCCCTCCTTCCACCCTTGTGCCGCCGGCTACCTTCATTACAATGTGGATGCAGCGTGATCACAGCGGAGGGGGGGGAGGGGAGGACCTCTTTTGAGGAGGTGCCCCCTGTGCTCACCCATGGGTGACCTCAGAGTGCAACATCCCCGAGGAGCGCAGCTTCTATTGTTTGTAAGCTTGTTTGCTTCGCTCAATGCATATATAAGTGGGTCAAATATATATACTGTATATATGATCTAATCTAATCTGCAATCTGAAACGTCTGATGGGAGGAGATAGCAGTAATTGTATTCGGTATAATCCACTAACTCCGCCCTCATTGATTTGCGAGTTACAGCAGAGATGACTTTTCATATCACGCCGTCCAAAAGCGGAAACACATAGCGAGCAAATACACTCACGGGCTACTTTCATTTGCACGTTTTGTTTTCCTACCAAACAAGACTTTTTGCTACTCCTCTGCCGGCGCTGTTGATGTTTGCGTCTGAGATTTAAAAATAGTCCAGAGACTGTCTATAAATAACATCCTGCGTGTGTGACATGCTTTCAAAACCATTGGACAGGTTTGTTTTTAGATTTGTGGCGCTAAAAACAGACGATGGATAAGTGATCAAACTTTTTTCATGTGATGTCGCAGATGAGTGTCAACTCTCATGGGAATTTGTGAACATCCGTCACAAATCTATTTTCGAGACAAATCCTGTATATGGTGATGGCAGCAAATTGATTATTATGAACTCTAGCCTTACAAGCTTTTCAAGTGGGATAGTAACTTTTATACATATATTCCAAAGATGCAGATATAACTGAATGGTTTACTCAGCAGCTTTGCAATAGATCAAGTCACGCATAAAAAATTAAAAAAAGTGAAAATCTTCCAGTGGTTTGTATGACTTCCAATATAATTTTGCACTAGTTTAACAATTTTACTAATTAGTCCTCCCAATTCAGTGTGCACAGGCTGTCTGGTGCACTATTAAGCTGTCCAAAATTGTGACCCCTAGTGGACAAGACGTATCATAGCAACTTGTGGCATTTGTATGCTCATGAAAGTTGTCAAATTAAATCATTTTCTTCCGGCTGATGCTTTTATAATATGACCAACGGTCATCATTACCCTCCATTATTATCTCTGCATGTAATGAAAGGTTAATCATACATGGGAAAAATAAATATGACTTCTAATGTATTATTTACTGATATTTATCGTTTTGTTTTTCTCATCAATATCTAATTAAGAACACTCCCCCTCGTGGCAGGAATTCACGAGCATGACGTTGCCCACATTCTAATGTTGTGTTGATATTTTTCTCACGTGTTTCCCGAGGACTAGAGGGGGAATGCAGAACAATAAACAAGCGTGACTTCCATTCCCACCAGCAACACCGAAGCCCGGCGCGTACCTGCGTGGATCCAGGGCTGCCCGTGATGCGCGTGCTGAGCTCATGGTGGCCGATCATGCTGTGGTTGTGTCTGCTGTAAAGCAAACGAACAGGCACCGTGTCCTCCTTCTTCTTGGCCAGCCAGGCGCCTTCTTTACGAGGCGTCTTGACGCTCGACCAAGCGTCACCTGCACCGGCGAGGGGAAGACCACCCATTTTATTATTGTTGAAGACAAAAAAAGACACATCCACCCCCGTATGAAAATGCCCGTTGCTCTTATTTACTAATTCTGTGAAAAAAAACGGAACTGCTGCAGAATATAATGAAATAAAACGGCGCTATTTAAAAACATGATATATGCTAATAATAATAATATAATAAAGTGATAGTAATATGATGATGGATTACCTTTAAGGGAATGGGGGTTGCTCTGGTGACCGACTTGCATCAATCCACAGACGCACAAAAGGGAAATCCACCAAGGTGCGCGGATCATCATCATCATTTTCCTCGCTACGTCTCTGGGTGGGAACGACAAAACAATGCGGTAATCCACGCGTGGGTTTTTTGCTAGGGGACGATGGAGCTGCTGATGTGCTTCATGCAGTCCCTGCGATTGGAGGCCATCGAGGGTCCGCGCGAGACTGAACGCCGAGCGCGTCTGAGCGCACCGAGACACGGCGGTTCTTCAGCGGCGGCGAAGAGGGAGGGGAAGAGAGGACGGGGGAGGGAGAGAGAGAGAGAGGGGGGGGGGGGGGGTGAGAGAGGAGAGGCGGGGACGAAGGGAGGCAGGGCAGGGGACACCTCCTTAAAACGCATCAATATCCAGCGGATGGCTGCAGGAACGCCTCATGCATACACATGAGCGAGACGGGTGGGGGCGCCGGAGAGAGGCTGCGGCCTTCCGACAGACATTCGGAACCGAAGCAGCAGCAGAAGCAGCAGCAGAACCGCATCATGCGTTTCTCCAGCTCCTTTTCCTCGTGACTCATGCAGCCATATATCAGCAGCATATTGAAGGCCTTTTTCCACGTGGAGTTTTATTAAGCATCATATGTGTAGCTTCTTTCTCCACATATTTTTTTTTCTCAAGGAAAAACAATATGATGGTAATTGTAACAGTAACAATTTAAATTATTTATATTTTTTCTGATTATAGCCCAAGTTGAATGCTACATTCTAAGCTTTTGATTTTTTTTTTTTAATAACTCCCTCTGGGGTTGTATTTGTTTTTACAATGGCACTGGCCACAGGTTTGTAGGAGATACAGAAAGAAAAAAAAAAGAGCAGTATTAAATTATGAGCACTATCCATCTGTCTGTATTCTCTAGTGCTTTGTTTGTTCTCTTCTGGTTATCAGATCTGCGCTAATTCCACATCTCCTTTTATCAGTGGAGAGATAACGTTGCCAGAGAGTTTGGGAGAGTTGTCCCAAGTGTCATACATGCTCTTCATGTGTAGTGTCGAATTTCCATTTTTTAGCGCTTATAAACTCTGACCTTCCTCCTTACTGTCTCGGCTGGAGAGCAGCTCTGTGAAGAAAGATGTTCTCCATTTCCAGCGGCTTTCCCAGGTGGCCTATTGCTCCCGTCAGTGTCGTCTTGTTGATTTGTGACAGCGCTGGGGCTTCCCAAGTATGACTCACAACGTGGCTCCTGAGAGCTGCGTGTGTCTTCATGAGGTACGTGCACATCGACACTGACCTGAGGAGTTAATACGGGGCTTCGTGCCAAGTTTTCGCCGCTAGAGGGTCGAATTTCCTGTGCAGTTTTTGGAGGTGACAGAGTCATCAAATTGAGTCTGCACGGCCGTTTATGTGACACTCGTCTTAGCTTTGAGCTGAGTGAGGCAGTCAAAGAAGTGGGAACCTGAGAAGCAGACTGAAAGCCTGAAGTAGGTTGAAAAGAAATGATTTCCATCGGGCAGTCATTACGCTGCTGCTTCTCCTTAATAACATCAAGTCCCCCAAATGGTCCAGTGTCAAGTTGAACGGACGAAACGCCGGACTTGTGTCTGAAGGGAACAAAAAAAAAAGTAGGTTTAAAAGAAGGCTAAATATATTAAAACGGTTTCGTTAGCATACAGTATCCAAAAAACAATATTGAAGCAAAATTACCTTTTTATAAAAGTGTTGAAACGGTTGAAGCTGAGTTGTAGGGGAGATACCAATTGATTCAACACTTGGTAAGCTTCGCTTTTGGAGAAAGCCCGGTGACGTTCACTTTGCAGGTGCTGGATGAAATAAAGTGCCAATTGGAATCACAAGTTTTGTGGTTACAAGAAAGTTTAATGTTTGAACAGAATATGATGTCAAAAATGGGTTAGTTTCACTATTAGGATAAGTTGTAAATAAGAACAAGACTTGTCAGAATGAAAGTGAAAGTGAAAACAAAAAGCAGTAGAGCATTTCCAGTCTGATATTGGACAGTCTGGTTTGATACTGCATGGACCAACACTTGGTGAATGGCTCCTAAAAGTAAGTGGCGTGCATGCTATGAATTGACACGTGACATTTCTCCCGTCACTTTGACTGCGGGTGGGATTGTTTTGTTTTTGTGCAACTTCCTGTCTATATTCTACCTCTAGTAGAAAAAAAGGTGCTTTACAAATTAAAGCCATCCCTATTTTTTTAACAGAACGATATCAACAATTTTGCCCATGTTTAAGTTAATACTTGATTATTTTGTTATTGTCTTAATCAATAGTGGTTAACTTCTTTTTACACTTGTATAACAACAGTCACAACAGTTTTTTTTATGTTAATGGTAACATTTGGGGAGAAAAAAAAGATGTTTAAAAAAAACAGGTTGTGATTAAACTAAGAGGTTCCACTATTAATATGTATGAGACTTACGCAAATCAAGTTTTCATATTTGTCCATGCAGCACTGGCAATAGCCACTTCCTTCCTTGTTCTTGTTATTCTTTCCACCGGCAGCTTGCCCTTCCCATACTGTCGCTTTGACAGTCCTGGGAATAAATAACAATTATAATCAGCTCTATTTTTATCATTCATATTTAAATATCAAAACAGTACCTGTTGACTCGCTGTTTGTCCCCAGTGGACTTTTTACCAGCAATCAAAAAGGGACAACAAGGAGCGAGCGTCTTCAGGTTCAACTCGGGCATTTTCGTCATGGTGACGTATATCGGACGGTAATGTCTGAGGAGAAACCATTTTGAAATGGGCAATCAATTAATGAATGAAGCGGAGGCTAGATTTGATCTCCTCTCACCTGCTTGAATCTTCAACCTTGACGAAAGGTTTGCCGATCCGCCCTCCTGTGGAAAAAAAAAACGTTTGAGTGCATATTTACTGAAGTCAAATGAGTGCTAAAAGTATTAGAGTGGCTGCACGCGTCAGTCACCTTTGGATTCCTGACAAGTAAGTTCTGCGGTCGATGCGTGTTTGATCTACAATACATTGAACGCAAGAACAAGTTCAAGTTCATACGGGTATGTACAGTATTACGAACTTTTGACTTTGGAAACTTACAGTGGTTTTGGCTGCAGCAGTGATTGGACACTGGCTTGCAATGGTCTTTTTTTTCTTCTTAATATACGCCAACACTTCTGCACATGTGGCACAAATCCAATATTAAGTGTTGGTCTGGTTTCTTCAAATATTGACAGTTTAACTTATTTTAGTTCAGTTTTAGCAAGGACGTTAAAACATTTCTGTCATCATTGGAGCCAACCTGCATTAGAAAAAAGGCATTTTGAACATTCCAACAATGTAATATTTATATTTGTAACACACCATCAATGTAGAAGATTTTTACACCCCACTCCAGAGCCTGTGACAGAATCTTGTTGGTCTGCAAAATGTCCTACAAACAGAGTTTCTATTGGCAAAGTCAAGAACAAGACTCTGTAAGAATGCTATGTAGAGTCAACAAACCTGTTCTTTCACACTTTTTTCTACTAAAGACCTCCCGCGGCTTGTGACAAACTACAAAGGAGAAAAAAAAAAAACAAAAGCAGAAAATTGGAGAACCGCGGCAAAGCGAGTTGAATCGAAGAACGAGTTACTAAAAACGACATCGGCATTAAGAGCGACTGAAGCAATCCGAGCGAGCTCACCGAGTCAGCTTGACCCTGAGACCTGTTCTTGGTGTTGTCCGTTGGGAACGGAAAGTCTTGTCTGAGGCATTGCACGTATTTAATTTCCCTTCTGTTGGATACAAGGTACGTGATGTCTTTGCTGAAGAACTTGTCAACACTCTGGGATGACAACAAGGGGAAATATTCAAATGTTAGATGTCATTAATTAATCCCACTTTATTTCAAGACACATCTTATTGATGCTACAAGCAAAGTTATCTGTAATATTAAAAGTCATATGAATGAAACATCGTGAAAGGACCCACTCCTCCGAGATGTTTGATATCTCTCTCCAATGACTCTGCTTTTCTGTTGGACGGCAGGTCAAGATAGAAGACTTTCCCTGCTAAAGGCTTGAGCAGTGCCAGACGGGACTTTACTGACAACTTCATCTCACTATTTTTGCCAGGTTTTCCTAAAAAGACAACACAGTGAAAAGGTGAAGAGAGGTGAGTCTTGCAAACCCCAAAAAACCCGGATGTTTTTAAATATTGACGTAATGTGACGCCCAAATCATAATAAAAACAAAACCAATAGTAATAACATAATAATAGTAGTAGTAACAAACCTTTCCAATCAGCTCCAATTTGTTTCTGTGTGTCTTCTGCCCTCATTTTATTCTCTTTAGGAAAACAAGTTGTACATGTTCGCCCTCTTTATACCTGAGCCACCATCTTCATTTGACAGCTGCATTAAAAACTGTAATTTTAAGGAGCAGTACGACGGCTCCTACTTAACAGCAATATTTATTCATATTACAATTACCCACCATTGAAATTTGTTATTGTTTGTTTAATGTATTTCGGGAAAAAAAAAAACGTAGCGTCGACGTTTGACTGCACTTTCATTTCCCGCGTAACAATGTAATGGTAACGACGAACAAGTTGCCATGTCTGAAAACCCCGCGCCTTATACAATCACTTTCAATAAAACCAAACAACTTACGTATTGTTAACACCTCGTTATTTAATTTTATTAGTTCTTCCGGATGAATTACTACTGTATGATTAGTCTCCTATTTGCAGGAGATGTCGCTATTTAATGAGTACTGTTGCGGATTAACGTGAACAAAATCTGGCAACAACCAAAAAAGTAAATTGTTGCTAGTATCTGTCTATTCGAGTGTGCTGTTTCGACATTTAAAAACATCAAACATTTAAATATATTTGTTCATCAAAGTTAAGCTAACTGGCACCAGTTGTTATCAGTGTAGATTTGAGCGCCGTGTAAGTATATGGGCGTTGTGTAAAACGGTTTAGTTTTAATTTCACGAATGTGCGAGAGGGAAACTAATGTTATGAAACGTTTCATCACGTAATGTTATGGACTAACCGAAGCAGTGAGGTTGAACACGTGTTTTGATAATGTCTCTCTTTTGGAACTTCTTATCAACCCAAATTACCATGAAACGATGTCTGTTCTAATGCGAACAAGGATTTATTGATGTAATAAATTTTCTTGGGCAGGTAGGATCGTTTTGTTATTCCCTTCAATTAGCCATAAAAATCGCCTTTAAATTAATGTAATCTCCATGACGTGGTTGGGTTTTGGGACCACAGCGCTTTGTGAATTAAAGTATGTATATTAATGTCTGTTCAAGGAAACATGAGCGGCCAACGTCCTTCCGCTCCGGCCAATGATAACAGCATTACTCCAATCCAACAGATGGTGGCGTCCTGCTCTGGAGCATTGCTCACTTCTTTGTTGGGTGAGGACCTTTGGGTCATTTAATCCATAAACACTGCACTTTTGCTTCTATTAATTGAGTACATTGAATCCTAAATGAAATTGATTGTACAAATAGCTTAATAGGAACCAATTTTTCAGGCAAAAAAAAAAAAAAGTAACTTAATATTAATCAAGGGGTCTTTCAGAGGGTGGGCATGGACCACTTGGACCCAGCAGAACACCAGTCCATCCCAGATGTAGAACATTTGTGGATAAATATTACATTTATACTTGTCGTTCTTTATCCAGTGACACCTTTAGATGTTGTGAAGATCAGACTTCAAGCACAGAAAAGTCCTTTCCCTAAAGGTAAAGAACATTTTCCCAAACAGTTAGTTTTTTGCAACACGTCAGTCTAATGTGTTTTTCTTTCAATGCTCAGGAAAATGCTTTGTCTACTGCAACGGTCTTATGGACCACGTTTGCGTTTGTATGAATGGCTACAAGGCCTGGTATAAAGCACCGGGACATTTCAACGGCACAGCGGTAAATACAAATCTCACTAAGTGAGACATAAATGTCATGATCAGATTGTAATCTCGTTTGCTGCGGCAGGACGCATTTGTCAAGATCGTACGTAACGAAGGCATCAGGTCCTTATGGAGCGGTCTACCTCCAACTCTGTGAGCGTCGTTTTATTCTCAACATCACGTAAATCATATCCTATTGATCAGATTAATTATCGTGCTATTTTTTTTGTCTGATTCAGAGTGATGGCCGTACCAGCGACCGTCATCTACTTCACCTGTTACGACCAGTTGCGTGTGATACTGAAAGTCAAGATGGGCGAATATGAGCAGTTCGCTCCTATGTTGTCCGGGGCTGTTGCCAGAGGTTTGTAATAATAATAATAATAATAATCACAATAATAACTTTCTACAGAACCAATGCATGCCTTCTCTATATCCCACCAGTGGGCGCGGTCTCAGTGATCAGCCCCATCGAGCTTCTCCGCACCAAGAAGCAGTCAGAGAAGCTGACGTACGGGCAGCTGAGAAACTGCGTGCGGACGGCCGTGAAAGCCGAGGGATGGCTGTCGCTGTGGCGAGGCCTCGGCCCCTCGCTGCTCCGGGACGTGCCCTTCTCCGCTATATACTGGTACAACTACGAACGTGGCAAGCGGTGGCTGTGCCAGCACTACGGCACCAGCGAGCCCACTTTTGCCATGACTTTCATGTCCGGCGCCACGTCCGGCACGGTGAGTGTGATGTTCACTCATTTGTCACGCCAACTCTGTCAGGATGTTGGCAAAGGGTGGTGCCGCGTTAGCCATAGTAGTTCATTAGCTACAAGATGTTTACAGTAGCTATCTTGTTGTTTTTTTTTCCCAGATTGCATCCATCCTAACATTGCCGTTTGATGTGGTCAAAACGAGAAGGCAGGTGGAACTTGGGGAGCTACAAGCGATGAATTGTAAATTTGGCATCTTTTTTTTTTTTCTTTTGATTTGGAATCATGTCACTCATCCATTTTTTTGTGTCCATAGTATCGCACAAGGCTTCTTCCACTGTCACTATCATGAAGAAGATTGTGATGCAGCACGGCGTTAAAGGCTTGTTCGCAGGTGTGCATCACATTTGACCAACATTTTATCGTCGTCTCCTTACCCGCTTGTCTCCTGGCCAGGTTTCCTCCCTCGGGTGGTCAAAGTGGCGCCGGCATGTGCTATCATGATCAGCTCCTACGAGTTGGGGAAGGATTTTTTCCGCAAATACAACCAGGCTAAAGTACTTGGACCTCTGCACAGCAGCAACACCTGAAACGTGATGAGTCGGCACTTTCCAAGACCAATCTTTAAAAAAAAAAAAAAAAAAAAGCAGAGCTGAGCAATTCATTGAAGCATTTATGATTTCATATTCCATGATGACACAATCCCGTTTTCACACCGTGAAAAGCAAGCTAACCGGGGAAGGGACAGAGTCTGGCAACAAATATTGAAATTGTCGTATTTCTTTTAGACAGAACACTACAGCGCCTCTGCTGGTGCAGCCAAGTAGTGCACATCGTTTCGCCTCAAGACGGATTTAATCAACAATGCATTCAACACTATGAACCAAAAGATATTATTGTGCTCAGTCTGAGTTCTTAACACAAAGAGATGATACCTTTCTACATCTACTGAATAAGTGCATGAAAGATGTGATTAAAAAATGTCTTTACTGTGAAATGTGCCCAAAGCTAATTTTTTTTTTTTAACAAACGTCATTCAAAATGAATGATAGAAAGCCATACAACTTTTGTACATGTGCAAATAAATGTAACACTAAAAGCAAAACGGCCTGAAGTCACCACAACCCAAAGTGAATTACTGCATTGGTCTCCAAATAATTAAAGGGAACACATCAGATTATCAATCATAGTGGTCATGACCTGAGAACAAAAAACAGCATTGAAAACAAAGGCACAAAAATTAATAATATATGAAAAAAGTGCACATATGATCCTCCAGAAACAACAACAATGAAGAGTCCAACTCCTTTTTTTTTTTTCTATGTTGGCACATGAAATAAGTCTTCCGATACAAGTTGAAAGTTCTATAAAGTCCGAGAGCATTTCACCTGAGTGAGCTCCTTCCATCAGCATGCTAAAACATGTCGGTGCAAGCACACGAAAAATGTACACCTCTACGAAAAGCAACGTAATAGCACGCTGAGAAAAATGGCTGGTTGAATAAGTGGCGTGGGCTTTATGTGGGGGTAAAGCCCGGGCTGTTAACTTCGGCGGCGGGACTGGCCAGACACTCGTT
The DNA here is from genome assembly GCF_054491065.1 of Syngnathus leptorhynchus. Classification (NCBI taxonomy): domain Eukaryota; kingdom Metazoa; phylum Chordata; class Actinopteri; order Syngnathiformes; family Syngnathidae; genus Syngnathus; species Syngnathus leptorhynchus. Next base: position 2,987,407 of record NC_141202.1, read on the forward strand.
GGACCTTAGACTGGCCAGTGACCTGAAACTGTTGACGGAGGTGAGAGAGCCGCACAGTCCTCGGAGGGATGGCGTCTGCTCTTTTCCTGCGTGGCAAAACACACGTAAAAAAAAACAAAAACATCAATACTAAATGCATATTATTGAATATGATTCCGAAAGGCCTGAGGCAGATTACATTGACATAGCAACAGAAAAATGCTTAAACCTGATTGGACAAAAATTAAAAAAAAATCCCGGTACTCTGTACTTCTGGTAGCGTTGTGTACCTTGGCGAGGCCATTGTGGTTTGGCATCCAGCGTCAGCGTGTGCGACGGTTCGAGGGACATCTGTGATAGGCTCATGTCCGTCGGCAGATTGCGGAGACTCTTGCTGCACGACAAACAAACGACAAACTCAGTCGTGGCGCTCTGATAACGTAGTCCTACAAAATCCATTTGACATACTCCTCCCACTGTCCGGGGCTTTTCCTGTACAGCAGCGTGTCCAAGGCAACGGCGTTGGCGTCCAAAGCGTCGGGAGAAGGCCACTGATTGGTCAGGTGGGTTGTCAGCTCCTGTCGTGAGCGTAAGTCATTGTTCTTCAACACTGTCCTGAACACGTGAGACACAAATCATTTGTGTTCTCGTCACTTGGAATTTGAAGTCAGTGTGTGCAAAAGAATAAAACTCACAGTTGATCCTGCAATTCCAAAATGATAAACTCCAGCTGCTCCTTCTCCAGCGTGTGCGACAGGTGTATGTCCACCAAGCTCCGCTCAAGAGCTTTGTGGTGTGACGACGCCTCGGCGAGCTGCGCCTCGCGCAGACGCACCAGCTCCTCCAGGTAAGCCTGGCGTAAAAATGAGAATTAGGATTTACTAGAGGATTTTCATTTAGACAAAAGTAGTGCTTTGCCGCCAATTATTTTTTTTTCCATTTTGAGGGGGAAAATATACCGCATACATTTTATCTGTGCTCACCTTCTGCTCCAGCGCCATACGATACTTCTGCTCAAAGCGTTTGCACTTGCTGACCAAGTTGCTCTGCTCGGTGAAGATGGAAGCGGCCGTGGCCATCTTGTCCGGGGTGCTGTGTTCGCTACCGCTACTGCCAAGGGTTCGCATCTCCTCCTCGTCGCTGCTGATGCTGTCGCCGCTGCAACGAGGGGGGAAATAACCCGCCGCTAGGTTAGCACGCGTGTTGACGACACAATCTCCCGACGTACCTTTGCGTGAACTTCAAGTAAGGCGTGTAGTCGATGATGGAGGGGCCTGTGTCTAGACCTTCACCTTTCAGACAGAAGCTAGGGAGGTGATACGGGATGGAATTGATTAGGGTTGAGCTAAAGAAACAAAGCGGAAAAGTGTCAGTACCTGAAATCGATGGTGTTGAGACCAATTAGCGTGTCGGCCAGAAGCCCCGCCTCCTCTCCCAGCATGATCGCCCCGTCCTCATAAAACCTCCTGCAGTCAGGCACATTAGCTAACATCAATTCGGCTCATTTGTCACAATATAAACTGAGTTGAAGTTTCACACTCAAACCTGATAGTTCGAAGGTCCCTCAGAGCGGATGAGATGTATTCAGACAGTCTCTTCTCCATCAGAGCTACTCGGATCCAAGCCCGGCCCTAAAAAGCAATGATCATTCTAGTTAACTGTTTCTGAACATTAGCTTAGCTAATTATTATGATTAATTTATATCAATAATATAATATTAATCATATAATTGTTACTATTATTATCATTAATAATAATATTAATATTAGCTAAACAAAGCTAACTTTTGATCAGCATTATTTCCAAAGACCATTAAAAAAATATATCTATTAACTATACAAATGTGACTGGCACAAAAGTGGTCAAGTTGTTATGTTGAGTTTTTATTATTTCATCAACAGGTAGACCTGCCAATATAATTAATACATTTGATTGAGAATTATTTTAAATTAGGGTGTCTTACGGCAAGGCCAGCACACGGTGGCCTGAGACAGCCCAAAAGGTTTAAAGTGAGTGAGAGCAAGCGGTGATAGCGTTGCAGCTATTGTTTGTTTTATCGAGTGGAACAGGGTCACCGTCCTTAGCCGAGAATTTCTGGCTGATATTTCCAGGTGGATAATGCCAAGTAAGCTCAAAATGGAGTCTCACCTTAGCTTTGGATGAGCGCACGTTCTCCATATTCTCAATGCTTTGAATGCAATTGTGAGGGACTTTACTGCTAGCGGCTTTGACAAAATCCCAGAAACTCCGAGAACTCTCGTAGCCAAACCACGTTGTTTGACCTGAGATGAAGAAGACACACGTGTGTTAACCGTGTTGTCGTGTGAGCGTTCATGCCGTTTCTACCTTTTAGTCTATGATTGAGAATATGCTCCAAGATAGACACAAAGTTGACCAACTCTCCAGAGGTGTCGTCCATGCTTTCGAAACACGAGCGGTCCAAGAGAGTCTTTACTGAAAACCTGAAGTGAATGGAGAACATTGAGAAGACAAATCACGCAAAACTTTCTTGCGAATGAGATTTAGCCATCAGGGTCTTCTCGAAAGTCTGATGATGACAAGTCCAAAAGAAAATAAGATGAAATCAGCTTTGCTACTCTTGTCTAATCAGATTGGACCTAATGAGGCAGGAAGAGATTTAATGGACCCGTCTGCATTGAGCGTGTGCGTGTAAAAGTTATTTGTCTACCTTTTCCATCAACCAAATGAACTGACTCTCTTTCTCTCGCGTTGCCTAGCAGCAGTGTTTGCAGGGCACACATCCACAAATGTCATCTCATTTCTTACCAAGACAACCATCTAGGTAAGTAAAAATTTAAAAGGACACGACTGACTGGTCATTAGTCAGTCTCCATTTCAGACAATCATTCACATCTCTAGATAAATTAGTTTTCAGTCAAGCTAAAGGAGTTGTGCTAACACTACACCGCAAGTTGATGAGTGCATAGAAAACCAATCGTGACGTCATCATAGGTGTCATAGGTGTCAAGCTATGGAGATGTTTTGATTGCAGCTTGATGGTGGTGATGATGATGATGGCTACCTACCGGCACACAGTTAGCAGGTTCCTTCTCTCCACCGCCCCGCTTCTGCCCGCTGCCCATTTGCGGCTGACGTGTAGCCCCGAGCCGAGGGACGCCATCTCCGGCACCAGGCCAGCCTGGATGCAGCACGCCGCGGTCAGGTACTCTCCCGAGGAGAATCGATGGGATTGCCTACGTCATTATGCATGTAGGGAAGTAGAATCAAGTTACACTTCAGAGGGAACGACGCCATTTCCGGTTAGGACTTTCAATATCAACGCTCACTGTCCCCGTCCCCTTGATGATATTTTTATTACGTTCGACTGCAATTGGCAACGGCAATCTAATTTCTTATGAGATATGGGTTATTTTGGTAGCTATTTTTCTCACTTGGAAAAAAGAAGCCTGGGTCATTAAAACTCCATCTCCGCCGTACTCTCGGAAAATTCGAGGTGCGTTCAATGACCATTTATAAAGTAAGAAGGATGCAGAAAAATCGTCATTGAATGCAGCAAACAGCAATGACTCATACTTGAGAATATTGCGTAAGGTACTGGAAACATTTTATAATTTATTTGATACATCAAAATTAGAACAGCTGCATGTCAACGCGAGTTGCAGGGACTGCTGCTCTGAGAAACGAGGCAGGTGTTTTGTCTGCAGGTACGGGGTGGCTTCTCACATTATGACGTCACACAGTGAGGACCCAGTGTTGTTTTCTTGTTCAGGACTCTAGGGGTGTTTTTGGTGAGCAATTCGCATTTTAACACGGCTCAAAAAGGTTTATTTTGTTTGCTATGCCTTCATTATATGATAAATTATTCATCTTCTACTCTTATCATCAAGCTACACTGTCCTGGAGCCTATGGTTATATAATATGTGATATTTTTAACTTGATTTAACAATACTTTATGCTGTATCAAATTTCAAATATATTTATACACACTTGTAAATATAGTGGTGTAGATATACCACACGAATGAGTTTGGCATTTATCAGTTACACCCTGGCCTGCAGCTGACTGAATAATAAAAGAACTTTTTATCATAATGCTGAGTAAACAACAATTGACATGAAAGCCACAATGTTGATTTTTTTTTTTTTTTTTTTAAATAGGGAAGAAAAATCACATGACCAATGTGGTTATTTCTGTGCACGCTCGGTATAGGAAAAGGGGGCGTGGAAGGGAAGAGGGAGGAAAAGGAGGCGTGGAAGGGGTGGACATCAAAACGTGTGTGCGATCACCATCTTTGTGAAACATTAGATCACTTCACAAGGGTGTGGGGGAAGGACAACAGTGCAGGAGTATCCGTTTGTGATCACCAAGCCTGTCAAACATCGGCGGCCCGTGTGGAAGGATAACAGTGAGTTGTGATGTTTACACTTTTGACTGAATCACAGTTCTATTTCCAGAATGAATAAACAGATTATACACTTCTTCTGACAGGAACCAGACATGGCTGAAACAGATAAGCTGGAGAGGAACGTGAAAGATATCTACTTAAGGTAATAGTTTGTGACTAGTTGGAGATGATTTGCTACATTTCACACATTTCACATGTGATCTAGGGATCACAAAGATGAAACCGACAAAGGTAAAACGAAGAAAGAAAAAAAAGAAAAGTTACCCATGGTTGGTGCCATGGAACTGGTAAGTTATCTCTCCAACTATTGTGTTTATACAGCTTCTCATGTGTCTTGTCATTTTGTATCCAATGTGATTTGCGGACAGTTTCGGTTTGCAGATACCAAAGACGTGGCGCTGTTGTTTTTTGGGACCCTGATGTCGATGGTCCACGGGGTTGTCTTGCCTCTCATGTTGGTTGTGTTTGGAGATATGACGGACAGCCTTATATCCGACGCTACAATTAATTACTTGAACAACAGCAACCCCAGTGAGTTGAAAGAAACAAGTCAAAGTCATCCAAACTGGAATAACAAAACTTGGTTTCATGTTTTCAGATATGACTTTTCCAAACAGCACCTTACAGGAAGACATGACCGGGTAAGAGCAAGATGATTCCACATTTCTGAAAAAGTTTTCTGATCTGTCCATCTCAATTCCAGCTTTGCCATCTACTACTCCATCCTAGGGGCCATTGTACTGGTGGCCGCCTACATGCAGGTTGCGTTCTTTACCTTGTCGGCTGGACGACAAACCAAACGCATCCGCAAGTTTTTTTTCCACAGTATCATGCGACAGGACATCGGCTGGTTTGATGTCAACGAGACGGGAGAACTCAACACTCGTCTTACAGAGTTAGTCACACTTCCTTCGAAATTAGCTACACTAGCACAATAAAAAAAAATGACAGCTAGTATTTTTCTATGTCAACCAAAACTGGCTGTTGACATGGTGCTGCTGTTTTGGTTAGCCAGAAGTGTCAAGACGAATGGTACTACAAATTGTAAGGAATATTTCTATTTTTTTTTAAAGTGAAGACACTTTGTAATTTTAGTAATGACACAAAGTCGATGCAAAATTTACTTCGTGGGCCACATAAAATGATGTGGCGGTCCATATCTGGCCCCCGGGGCCTTGAGTTTGACACCTATACGCTACTCTGAAGCTCTCAACATTGCTATCTGCCCGAACAGCGATGTCTATAAGATCCAAGAGGGTATCGGAGACAAGGTGGCCATGTTGATCCAATCCTGTTCCACCTTCATCACATCTGTCGTCATCGGTTTAAGCAAAGGATGGAAGCTGACTCTCGTCATACTGGCCGTCAGCCCTTTGTTAGGCATCATGGCTGCAATTTTCAGTAAGGTAAGTTTGCCTTTTTTTTTATTTTTTATCCAGCATTGATCTTGAAGGCAGCAAGTTACTTCTTGCTAAGCTCACACTTGTCTCTAGGTGCTAGCATCATTCACGTCTAGAGAACAAAGTGCCTATGCCAAAGCGGGCGCTGTGGCAGAAGAAGTGCTTTCTTCCATCAGGACTGTTTTTGCCTTCAGTGGTCAACGCAGAGAGATTGAGCGGTTTGTCAATTATAAATTGCTAGAGATTCATAAAAATGGTGGCAGTTTTGTCTATAACCCAAAAATATTTGTCTGACAGGTATCATAAAAATTTGGAGGATGCCAAGAACGTGGGAATCAAAAAGGCAATAAGTTCAAACATTGCTATGGGCGTCACTTTTTTATTGATCTACCTATCTTACGCTTTGGCCTTCTGGTACGGAAGCACTCTCATTTTGAGTGGAGAGTACACCATCGGGGTTGTTCTTACAGTGAGTGAAATATTCCGAAGACCCACAAAAAAAAAAAAATTCTGATGCTAACTATTTGTATTTATGTAAGGTTTTATTTGCTGTACTCATCGGAGCGTTCGCCTTGGGGCAGACGTCACCTAATGTTCAGTCCTTTTCCAGCGCCCGAGGAGCGGCGCATAAAGTTTACAGCATTATTGACAATGTAAGGAAATCCACTGCTTCTTCCTTCCTTTCCTTATCAGGTTCTATAAGTGTATTCTGGCATTCCAGGTTGAAACTTTAATGAGAGCTTGGAATTAGAAATTTGCTCCATCCTTAGTCTTGCCAGTTATAAATTAACTCGGCGGGTCACAGGTATGTTTTCTTTAATCCATGCTTCGAAAAATCAAAACAACTCCAGATAACAATGATCTTGTTTATGTGGACGTACCTCGAGCAAAAAAGGGCTAGCCGTATAAATAAATATGAGCTTTGTTCAAAACCGGCTATCCAAACCTTCTGGTCTTCCTCGCATTGTCTTTTCACATTCCTGACTAAACCCGACGCTAAATGAAACAATGTTCTCTACAGGTACCAAATATCGACAGCTTTTCAGAAAGCGGCTTCAAGCCTGACTCCATCAAAGGAAATATAACGTTCAAGAATATCCACTTTAACTACCCTTCGAGGCCTGAAGTCAAAGTAAGCTTTTCATTGACACGGTTGAACTTCATACAATGGACAACAACATTCCTCGTCATCGCTTGTAGGTCTTGAACAACATGTCCTTGAGTGTGACGAGCGGACAGACCATGGCCTTAGTTGGAAGCAGCGGTTGTGGGAAGAGCACCACCATCCAGCTCTTACAAAGATTCTACGATCCTCAAGAGGGATCCGTACGTACACAAGTCCAAACTCTCAAAACAAACCATTTTGAAAATCCACTTTCCCGCTTTGTAGGTATTTATCGACGGCCATGACATCCGTTCCCTCAATATCCGCTACTTGCGAAAGATGATTGGCGTGGTGAGCCAAGAGCCCGTCCTTTTCGCCACCACCATAGCCGAGAACATCCGATACGGCCGAAGCGACGTGACGGAGCAGGAGATTGAGCGAGCCGCCAAGGAGGCCAACGCTTACGATTTCATCATGAACCTTCCCGATGTAGGAGAGTACTCTCACGGGAAAAATACGACAGGCCGCTGATGAGATTGTTTTGCTGAGCAGAAGTTTGACACGCTGGTTGGAGACCGAGGGACTCAGATGAGTGGAGGACAGAAGCAGAGGATCGCAATTGCCCGGGCGCTAGTCCGTAATCCCAAAATCCTTCTGCTGGACGAAGCCACGTCTGCTCTTGATGCAGAAAGTGAGACGATTGTACAGGCTGCTCTTGACAAGGTAAAAAAAATCACACGCTGGGTTTGTACTACTTTGCAACAACGGAATAAAATGTTTTATAATTGACGTCTATTTCCGTCAATGGTAGAGAACGAAACGGAAATGATTTCAAAATGAAGCGATGTGCTTTTCTTTCATTTGTGTAGGTTCGACTGGGTCGTACCACCTTAATTGTGGCCCATCGACTTTCGACGATCAGAAACGCCGACGTCATCGCCGGCTTCCAAAACGGAACCGTTGTCGAGCTGGGGACTCACAGTCAACTGATGGAAAAACATGGCGTCTACCAAACGCTCGTCACTATGCAGGTTACGCTAGCACACGAAATAAAAATAAAAAATATCGTGTCAACCCAAAATGTTCAGTCTTGTGATTTCCTCTCATTTCTATCTTGTAGACATTTCAGAAAGCTAAAGACGAGGAGGATGAAGAAGACGTTGAAAACAAAAGTATTCCTAACTCCCCGTTAATGAGGAGGAGGAGATCTACAAAAACGTCCTCCTTTGCTGGTTCAGAAGGGAAAAAAGAAGAGAAAGAAAATTTGGTGGACGGCAAAGATACAACACAGGAAGTAAGTCGTATATTTGTATCTTCTTTGCGAAGAATAATGGGGAGGCCTGATGCCGATTTTTTTTTTCTTCTCATTTACCGCAGGATGAAAATGTTCCGCCGGTGTCGTTTCTCAAAGTGATGCGTTTCAACCTCCCGGAGTGGCCTTACATTTTAGTCGGAACCATCTGCGCTTCAATTAATGGCGCAATGCAACCACTGTTTGCTCTTATCTTCTCCAAAATCATTACTGTAGGATTTTTTTTTTTTTCTTTTCAAGTTTTTGGGAAGTTTTGATGGAATTTAATTTGTTGTTTTTCCAACTTTCAGGTGTTTGCTGAGCCCGATTTAAATGTTGTTCTGCAGAAATCGGAATTCTTCTCCCTTATGTTTGCTGTTATTGGTGGAATTTCTTTTTTCACCATGTTTTTACAGGTAAGAGACTAAAATGTTATTCCAGTAAAAATAAAAAAATTAAAATTCGATTCATGTCTTTGTTTTACTTTTCCAGGGTTTCTGTTTTGGTAAATCTGGAGAGCTTCTGACTATGAAACTGAGACTAGCAGCTTTCAAAGCCATGATGAGGCAGGTAAGTAGAAAAATTCAAGTTCGGACAATGTTATCTTTAAAGTTCTCATCTAACGAATAAGTAAATATGGTTTTGTGTTCAAAGCAGATCAGTTTACTATGTAATGAATAACATGTTGACATTGAGACAGATGAATACTTGTTCAAACAAAAAAAAAATTCCCATCTGCATTTCAAAGATGTTAAATGGAACCAATTTTATTTATTTATTTTTTTAAATAGGACCTCGGCTGGTTTGATAACCACAAAAATAGTGTCGGTGCCCTCACAACAAGGCTTGCCACCGATGCTGCTCAAGTTCAAGGGGTAAGACATTGTCTCACTCTAGCATGGCAGCCCATCTTTGTTTCCATATTTATCATCACCTTTCCTCTTTTGCTCAGGCTACGGGACTACGTCTTGCCACCCTGGTTCAGAATCTAGCCAATATGGGCACGGCTCTGATTCTTTCCTTTGTGTACGGCTGGGAGCTGACCCTGCTCATATTGTCGGTGGTTCCCGTCATGGCGGTGGCCGGAACCGTCCAAATGCAGTTGCTAGCCGGGCAAGCTGCTCAGGACAAGAAGGAGCTGGAGAAAGCCGGAAAGGTGGGTGGACTTCAACAATGTATTCGAATGGGAGTGGAATCTTCAAACGTCAAACTTATTTTTGATTTATTTTTGTCATAGTTTCCTTCGTAGGCCCATTATGATTCTCAACCCAGATAAATATATGAACGTCTCATATATAGGTGATAAATAACTCGTTTTGAAATAAGAGACGAGTAAGAACTATTTGAAATTTTATAAAGATGAATGGTAATAAAAATTGCTAGTAAGATTTCTAATTTTTAAAGACCATTTGCAATTTTAGTATTGACACAATTTGTTTTCGCAGGCCAAATATAATTAGACCATGGGCCAAATTTGGCCCGAGAGCCACAGTTTGATTTCTAATGGTGTGGCTGAATGACTCGGGTGGGCTTAGAGCCTTTTCCTCTAACCTTTGAACAATTTCGATGCAGTCAAATGTCAATTTCAGATGACACAAAACACTCCAAAATATGTATACATATAATTGATAACGTTATGTCATAGTCAAACCGTTTTCTGTCTCTTCAGATTGCGACAGAGGCCATCGAGAATATTCGGACCGTGGCATCTCTGACCAGAGAACCCAAGTTTGAGTCTCTGTATCACGAAAACCTCATCGTTCCTTACAAGTACGAGAGATCTCGATTCTCCCCCAAACGTTTGATTTGTAATCGTCAGATCTCGTTAACGTTTGTCTCTTTGCAGTAACTCCCAGAAAAAAGCCCACGTGTACGGTTTTACCTTTGCATTTTCCCAAGCTATGATCTATTTCGCTTACGCGGGATGTTTCCGTTTTGGCGCTTGGCTCATCGACCAAAAACGAATGGATGTTGAGGGAGTATTCCTGTGAGTAACGTTTTTTTTTTTCCTTTGGGTTGTAGTCCAACATTCGTGTCTATTGTACTTTGACAGATGATAAAGAAGAAACGCAATCTAGTGGATAATTATGAACGGTCAATATATTTAAATCTTTTATGACCTCACGTGGATGGTTAGAAAGGTGGAAGTTCAATGTATGTGTAGGGCAAGTGTTGCAAAATATTTGCTTTAAGGTCACACACAACACAGGTGCACGTGAGGGGGCGGGGCTTCTCCTTTCATATGACAACTTTGACACAAAGTTCTTTTTGTCTCGCCAAGAGTTATATCAGCAGTCCTGTACGGCGCCATGGCTGTCGGAGAAGCCAATTCCTTCACTCCGAACTACGCAAAGGCCAAAATGTCCGCTGCGCACCTCATGATGCTTTTAAACACGGAACCTGCTATTGATAATCTCTCTGAAGAGGGAGAGTCGCTGGTATAAAACCTGACATGCAAACAATAAATTATCATTGTTTTTGTTATGATTAGAAATATTATTATTATTTTCATTCTCCTTCCTTGAATTTCCAGGACCAATTTGATGGCAGTGTGCGCTTTGAGGACGTTAAGTTTAACTACCCCTCACGCCCGGATGTCCCCATCCTCCGAGGGCTAAATCTGAAGGTGAGCAAGGGAGAGACACTGGCCTTGGTGGGAAGCAGCGGCTGTGGAAAAAGCACCACCATCCAGCTCTTGGAGAGATTCTATGACACCACGCAAGGCAAAGTGGTGAGAAGACACATGCACACCATTGCCTCTTCACCTACTCTCACTGAGTTAATGGTTAGCGTTTTTATAGCTGCTGACTCATGAATTATAAACTTTACAATGCAGACTGACTCACCCAAATATGGTCAGTCTCGCTTGAATGTTATTGCCGTTTGAACCAAAGAGTTGACGTGAGAGTTTTTATTTATCAGATCACAAACATTTCCCCAATAAAATCTCAAAGTACTTCAGGCTTACCTGGGTCTCGGGTGTCTTGCTGGATTTTTTTTTTTCTCTTCCAGGTGATTGATTCCAAGAATGTAAAAGATCTGAACATCCACTGGCTGAGATCTCAGGTGGGCATCGTGTCCCAGGAGCCCGTGCTGTTCGATTGCAGCTTGGCCGAAAACATCGCCTACGGAGACAACAGTCGTACGGTTACGATGGAGGAGATTAAGGCAGCTGCGGAGAAAGCCAACATTCACAGCTTTATAGAAAAATTGCCAAAAGTAAAAAAGTTATTTTGAAAACATCCTAGGTAATGATCTGGTCACATTCCGCTGACTTAGATTTTGTTTACCCGAGCAGAAGTATGACACTCAGGCGGGCGATAAGGGGACCCAGCTGTCAGGAGGTCAGAAACAGCGAATAGCCATCGCCCGAGCCATTCTCCGGAACCCCAAACTCTTGCTTCTGGACGAGGCTACGTCTGCGCTTGACACCGAGAGTGAGAAGGTGCGTCTTTTTGGTTCTCATCTACAATTATGACGGGTATCCCAATTGACTTCTCTCAATTTGTGCTCGGTCAAGGTGGTGCAAGAGGCGTTGGACAAAGCCAGCCAGGGTCGGACGTGTATCGTCGTCGCCCACCGTCTGTCCACCATCCAAAACGCGGACCGCATCGCTGTCTTTCAGGGAGGGGTGGTGGTCGAACAAGGGACGCATCAGCAGCTGCTGGCCAAAAAGGGAGTTTACCATATGTTGGTCACCACTCAGATGGGCCATGGGAGGGAATGACCATTTGATTGTGGACAGGATTACACAAGTGGCCTACATGTTCCCCTGCACGTTAGTCCTAATATATAAATATGAAATTTTATTTGGTAGCTTTAAATCAATCAAACTTTGCACTTCTGAACGGTGAGGTGGATGTGATCCACCGTGCCACCCTCCTATCTTTTTAAATTTTTAAAATATTGTACTGCCAATCATATTGGTATTTTATTTGTTTGTGTTGTGAGCGCCAAGTACTTGAGATAACTAATACACTGCATTACATCTGTCACTGGACATGTACTACTGAAAAACTAAAGTTGAACAATCAACATCCATTCTTAGATTGTAATCTTTAAAGCCATTTTTCCTCATTGTCTTTACGCCTGTTGTCATGTTGTATTGTGTTGTATTTTCTACTTGAGTATTTTTCTGTATGGCACTTTGTTCCAGTTCCGTTTTTAAAATGCTTTATAAAGTTGATCTGAACTGAGATTAACCACATTTGCATTCTTTGACATGGTTAGGAGTAGATAGTACAGATATTTGTCTTTTGGAAAAATAAATATTTAAGAAAAAGTAGGGCTAAATGAATGCGTTATTATTATTGTTATTATTATGTCATAATAAGTGTAGTACCGCCCCCTAAAAGCAATAGAACCCAGTCCAGTAACTGGGCGTATCATAGCGGATGGCGGCTGGATCGGCGGATCAAGTATTGGCATAGCTGAGGCGTCAAGGTATGAAAAAATGACTTTTTTGATCGTTAAAAAACGTTTATTTGCGGTGATTATTTGCCGAAACAGTGAAATAGTACAACAGGATCCGACGTGTTGCATGGGTCAACTGCCAAAGGTGAACTTCGCTCGCGAATTCATTTAGATGACGTTTAATATATGTTTAAAATCATCAAGAAGTCAAAACGCGGCTTTTTTTTTTCCTAGGCTACCTGAGCGGGTTCTTTCTTTTTTTTTCTACTAAAATGATTGTAAACTTTGTGCAGTAGTTTGTTTTGATACTGGGTAGGCGGAGTGCCAAGCAGGAAGGCATGGCAGCAAAAGCTTTTGTGTTTTTCCAGGAAGTATTTCTTCTCTATTTACTCGGTTGCTAGTTTAAGCATATTTACTGTTTACCACAGTAATAGTAAAAAACTTGTATATCGCGTGAGCGGTTTAAACCACAAACATGCAATTTTTTTGTGTACAAATGGATGGCAGATCTGAATCAGTCTGGAGTCTTACGCATGCGCAGAAAGAAGAGCTATACATCATGTCTTACACTGCCATCTACTGGCCAATTGGAGAATTACAAGTTTTATAATTGACATAAGGACTTCTCATGATTTATTTCTTCATCAATAATTATAAATAACATAATTTTCAATGATGACCCACATATAAATTATATACATATAAATAAATAAATAAATAAATAAATAAATACATATTTTTGGCCTACAGTGGTCTTTAAATCCATACTCAAGGATTCATTTTCAGAAATTATTATTGATTTTTAACTGATTGAAAAATCTTTTGAACTAGACGACCCTCCGTCAGCCTCTGACAGACCCCAGACATGAATGAAACAGACAAGCTGCGAAAGGACATCCCTGATCACAAAACAGATATTCATCTAAGGTATTATTTTGGAACTATTTAACAAACCTGTTCAATTTATTTTAAAGCAGTGAATTGTAAATCTCAACAAAATATTTTTTTAAATATGTCTATTTGTGTCCAAGTCAGCACAGTAAAGCACGATGCCAAAGAAAAAAAGAAAATGAGGGGAAAATTCACACAGTTGGCCCCATTGAACTGGTATGTTGTCAATCTCTGCCCTCCCTTTTTTTTTTTTTTTTGTAATACTACTAATAATGTCAATTCCCGTTTGGTTACACGAGCACAGTTCAGATTTGCAGATGGCGTCGACGTTCTACTGATCATATTTGGGACGGTGATGTCGGTGGCCCATGGATTGGTGTTCCCCCTCATGTGTGTTGTATTTGGGCACATGGCTGACAGATTTATACACTTTTCAGCAATGTCGAAAAACAATACCCGCTACCTCGGTGAGTTCCCAGCGACAGTAACAAATAATAACACGACAAAATAATGATCGTTTCTAATTTCAGTTTCCACCAACAACACCTTACAGGAAGACATGGCCGGGTAAGACCAATCATTCAATTTACACTCAAAATGGAACCCATATGACCATTTGATTTTTTCTTTCCAGCTTTTCTGTGTACTTCATGATCACAGGACTGTTGGTGTTGGTGGCCGCCTACATGCAGGTTGCCTTTTTTACTTTGGCGGCTGTACGACAGGTCAAACGTATCCGCAAGTGTTTTTTCCACAGTATCATGCGACAAGACATCGGTTGGTTCGACGTCAACGAGACGGCGTCGCTCAACACTCGTCTTGTCGAGTGAGTCGTGTCGATTATTTTGCATGCTCACATTAGCATTAGCCATTTCAAAGTTGTCACGACATTACGATCATCCATTTGTCCGTTACAGTGACATCTATAAGATCCAAGAAGGTATCGGAGACAAAATAGGAATGTTGATCCAGTCCCTTTCCACTTTCATTGCTTCTCTGGTCGTTGGTTTAAGCATAGGATGGAAACTCGCTATGGTCATCCTAGCCGTTTGCCCTTTACTGGGCTTGGCAGCTGCCATTTTCAGCAAGGTAAAGGAAAACCCTAACTCTCAATATAAACATCTTGATCAATTGATATATCTCCCCTTAGGTGGTGACATCATTCACCGCTAAAGAACAGGCTGCTTATGCTAAAGCGGGCGCGGTGGCCGAGGAGGTTCTCTCCGCCATCCGAACTGTTTTTGCCTTCAGTGGTCAGCAGAGAGAGATCCAAAGGTTTGCAGCGAGATGTGGCGGCACATCTGGCGCACGTCATTAACGATAATTCTTTGCTCGTCAGGTATCGTCGAAATTTAGAGGAAGCTAAGAAGATGGGAATAAAGAAGGCAATAAGTTCCAATACGGCCATGGGTTTCACTTTTATGATGATCTTCCTGTCTTATGCGCTGGCTTTCTGGTACGGGAGTACGCTTGTGAGGAATAAGGAGTACACCACTGGAACCATACTCACAGTGAGCGCACGTTGAAGAAAAAAAAAAAAAAGGGACACATATAATATCATTTAAATGATGATATTTCTCCATTCAGGTTTTATTTGCTTTGATTCTTGGAGCAATTGCTTTGGGGCAGACCTCACCAAACATCCAGTCTTTCTCCAGCGCCCGAGGAGCCGCCCACCATGTTTACAGCATCATCGACAATGTAAGTAGATCATCAATGTTTTGCTTCTTAGCCCTTGTGTATGGCAGGTTCTAGAAAATTCTATCCTACCCGACAGAAACCAAATATCGATAGCTACTCGGAGAGCGGCTTCAAGCCTGATTCGATCCGAGGAAATATAGAGTTCAAGAACATCCACTTTAACTATCCCGCAAGGCCAGAAGTCAAAGTAAGATCATCCTATCATCTGGAGATAAACCGTATTACATCATTTCCATAATTGACACGTTATGATTTGCAGGTATTGACCGATATGTCCTTGAGTGTGACGAGCGGACAGACCATGGCCTTAGTTGGAAGCAGCGGTTGTGGGAAGAGCACCACCATCCAGCTCTTACAAAGATTCTACGATCCTCAAGAGGGATCTGTACGTACACAAGTCCAAACTCAACTCAACTCAAAACAAACAATTTGAAAATCCAGTTTTTCTCTTTGTAGGTATTTATCGACGGCCATGACATCCGTTCCCTCAATATCCGCTACTTACGGGAGATGATTGGCGTGGTGAGCCAAGAGCCCGTCCTTTTCGCCACCACCATAGCCGAGAACATCCGATACGGCCGAAGCGACGTGACGGAGCAGGAGATTGAGCGAGCCGCCAAGGAGGCCAACGCTTACGATTTCATCATGAACCTTCCCGATGTAGGAGCGCACTCTCACGGGAAAAAAATACGACAGGCCGCTGATGAGATTGTTTTGCTGAGCAGAAGTTTGACACGCTGGTCGGAGACCGAGGGATTCAGATGAGTGGAGGACAGAAGCAGAGGATCGCAATTGCCCGGGCGCTAGTCCGTAACCCCAAAATCCTTCTGCTGGACGAAGCCACGTCTGCTCTTGATGTTGAAAGTGAGACGATCGTACAGGCCGCTCTCGACAAGGTACAATCATTTGGAATGTAAAATGGAGAATTATTTTGACAGTCTTAGATTGATATTATGTTTTGCGTAGGCCAGGCTGGGTCGCACCACCGTAATTGTGGCCCATCGCCTCTCGACGATCAGAAACGCTGACATCATCGCCGGTTTCCAAAATGGAGCCATTATAGAATTGGGGACTCATAGCCAATTGATGGAAAAACATGGCGTCTACCAAACGCTCGTCACTATGCAGGTAAAACAGACACAAAAAAAAAAAAAAAATCACTTGGACACGACATTCATCTAATATCCGAATAATTTGTAGACCTTCCAGAAAGCCAAAGTGGATGAGAAACTGAATAATGAGCAGAATGAAAAGAATCCAATCACCAAAACAATCACTGAATCTTCCCCGAAAAGCAAAAAAGCGCCAAAAGGGTTTTCTTCTTCTGGTTTGGAGGGAATGAAAGAAGAGAAAGAAACTTTGCTGGATGGCAAAAATGAGAGCGAGGAGGTGAGATTGGTTTTTGTAAAGAATTAAAGCAAAACATGATTCAGGAATTTTTTTTTTTTTGTAGGATGGAAATGTTCCCTCGGTGTCGTTATTCCAAATTCTTCGTTTCAACCTTCCGGAGTGGCCTTACATTTTGATGGGGCTCATCTTTGCTGCCATTAATGGATTATTACATCCCCTGTTTGCCGTCATCCTCTCAAAGTTCATTGCTGTAGGTTTCAATTGGTGGCAAATGACTCATTGAGTGCCATTGACGGATATAGACGTCAAAGTAACTCGATTAGCAGTGAGTGAGTTTAATCTGATCATCAGATTTCTCTTTCAAATGATCAGGTGATGGCTGAGGAAGACCAAGAGATCATACGAGAAAAAACGGAATTTCTTTGCCTTATGTTTGCAACCATTGGAATTGTCATTTTTTTCACCATGTTTCTTCAGGTATGTACAAGCACATAGACGAGTTAATTCTAGAAAAGTTTCTTTTTTTTTTTTTTAATCTGTCACTTATTACAGGGTTACTGTTTTGGAAAATCTGGAGAGATCCTAACGTTGAAATTGAGACTTGCAGCTTTTA
This sequence comes from Syngnathus leptorhynchus, assembly GCF_054491065.1. Lineage (NCBI taxonomy): Eukaryota > Metazoa > Chordata > Actinopteri > Syngnathiformes > Syngnathidae > Syngnathus > Syngnathus leptorhynchus. The sequence continues at coordinate 3,004,538 of NC_141202.1, forward strand.
AGGCTTTGATGAGGCAGGTAAGTTAAAAACAAAATAGTGGAATCTTTTTGGTATGTAGATTACTCATTATTATCATTATTATTATTATTATTATTATTATTATATTACTGTATTATTATATTAATATATTAATATTATATTACTGTAGTATTAGTATTATTATTATATAATAATAATTATTATTTTTTTCTGTCAAGAAAAAAATTCTTTTGGTTTAATGTGACTTGGAATGACATTTTAGGACCTCGGCTGGTTTGACGACCACAAAAACAGTGTTGGAACGCTCACAACCAGGCTGGCCTCAGATGCTGCTCAAGTACAAGGGGTGATTTTTCATTTCCATTCTCTCGCCACTTCACACAAAGTTGTGTTTCTACAAAACATTTGACCTTTACTCAGGTTACGGGATTACGCCTGGCCACACTGGTGCAGAATATTGCCAATTTAGGCACCGGTGTTATTCTCGCCTTTGTGTACGGTTGGGAGCTGACCTTGCTCGTATTGGTGTTGGTGCCAATCTTGGCAGTGGCCGGAACGGTGGAGATGGAGCTGCTCGCCGGTCAAGCTGCTAAAGATAAGAAGGAGCTAGAAAAAGCCGGACAGGTGCGTACTCGGCGTGTGATTTTTATAGTTTTGCTCTCTTTTTATGGATCATTTTTTCAGATTGTTACAGAAGCCATCGAAAATATCCGGACAGTCGCATCTCTGACCAGGGAACCCAAGTTTGAGTCTTTGTTTGACACTAACTTGCAAGTTCCATTTAGGTATGTGAGTGCTTCCATCACCTGGTCATAAATGGTTGAAAAAAAAAATATATTTATAAATTATACTTAAAAAAAATATATCTATAGTATATAAAATATATATTTCAATATATAAAATATTTTTCCAAAAATATGATATTTATTTTTCTACGATTCTGTGTGTGTGTCTGTAGAAATGCCCAGAAAAAAGCGCACGTTCAGGGTTTTGCTTTCTCTTTCTCGCAAGCCATGATCTACTTTACTTATGCCATATGTTTCTGGTTTGGAGCTTGGCTCGTTCAACAAGGACGAATGGATGTCGAGGGAGTATTTCTGTCAGTAATATTTCCTCTTCAAAAATATTTTCGGCAAAATAACCTGTACAAGTGATTTAATATGCTTTTGTTTTTTGCAGAGTGATTATGGCAATTCTGTACGGTTCTATGGCTGTGGGAGAAGCCAATTCCTTCACTCCAAATTACGCAAATGCCAAACTGTCAGCTGCTCACATCATGATGCTTCTGAATAGAAAGCCTGCTATTGATAATCTATCACAAGAGGGACAGTCGTTGGTAAGCGGCAGGAAACTCACCCAACAATGTGCCTCGGAGCTGTTTTTTTTTTTTAAGTTCTGTCTCCTCCCTTTACACTCTAGGAGCCATTTGATGGTAACGTGTACTTTGAGGGTGTTTGGTTTCACTACCCGTCACGCCCCAACGTACCTGTCCTCCGAGGGCTGAATCTGAAGGTGAGCAAGGGAGAGACTCTGGCTTTGGTGGGAAGCAGCGGCTGTGGGAAAAGTACCACCATCCAACTCCTGGAGAGGTTCTATGACACCAAGCAAGGCAACGTGGTGAGAAGACTATTGCATCTTTCTTCATTGAGATATGATTTCTTTTTTTTTTTTGACCTACCTTGGAATTTGACGCAAACAACTTTCCTTTTCCTGACATCTGACTTCAGTGATGTCACGAGTTATTATTTGTCATTTTCCAGATGTTTGATTCCAAGAGTGTGAAAGATCTGAACATCCACTGGCTGAGATCTCAGGTGGGCATCGTGTCCCAGGAGCCCGTGCTGTTCGATTGCAGCTTGGCCGAAAACATCGCCTACGGAGACAACAGTCGTACGGTTACGATGGAAGAGATTAAGGCAGCTGCGGAGAAAGCCAACATTCACAGCTTTATAGAAAAATTGCCAAAAGTAAAAAAGTGATTTTGAAAACATCCTAGGTAATGATTTGGTCACATTCCGCTGACTTTGATTTTTTTTCTCGAGCAGAAGTATGACACTCAGGCAGGCGATAAGGGGACCCAGCTGTCAGGAGGTCAGAAACAGCGAATAGCCATCGCCCGAGCCATTCTCCGGAACCCCAAACTCTTGCTTCTGGACGAGGCCACGTCTGCGCTTGACACCGAGAGTGAGAAGGTGCGTCTTTTTGGTTCTCATCTACAATTATGACGGGTATCCCAATTGACTTCTCTCAATTTGTGCTCGGTCAAGGTGGTACAAGAGGCGTTGGACAAAGCCAGCCAGGGTCGGACGTGTATCGTCGTCGCCCACCGTCTGTCCACCATCCAAAACGCGGATCGCATCGCTGTCTTTCAGGGAGGGGTGGTGGTCGAACAAGGGACGCATCAGCAGCTGCTGGCCAAAAAGGGAGTTTACCACATGTTGGTCACCACTCAGATGGGACATGGGAGGGAATGAGTTGACTGAGTTGCTCTTTTTTGAATTTGTAGTTTTTTTATAGGTCTTAAATTTCAATTGGTAATGGCTGTTTGAATGTGCGCCACTGTTTGCGTGTCTACTAAATGATCCACAGATGCAAGTAGGAAAAACTGAGTTCATGTTTTCTCATTACATAAATTACCATGTCCCCTCTTATATCACGTGAAAAAGTTTCAAATTTAGTCTAGTTTTAGTTGATGACTACTTCCAAAAGGTTGTAGCCTGGTTTTAGTTCTTTAACAAATGCAAATTGAGTATTTCAAGTTAAATACATTTTGGACAAAATACTACAATGTTAACCATTTTAATATCTTATCACTATTTTATTCTGACCAAGACCAGGAATTGTACACATAAAAGTAACACAAGCTAATAAATTGATGCTAACACAACAAGGCTAACATTTACCTGAAGCTATCTGTCATAAATTAAAATAACTGGCATAAATAAACAGAACACTCAAAAATAGTTAGCATAATAGACAACTAAAATATGATCAATTTTGACTGACGTATGTGACTGAAGTGAAGCAAGCGTAGCGCATTTGACTGGTGCCTGTCAGATTCCAGGTCAAAATTGCATAATGCAATCTACGAAGAAATAGTTTTTTTTTTTTTTTTTTTTCTTTTTGTGTCCTTGACAGTCCTGACATATCTGGTCAGACCAGCCACGCTGTTGCCGAGAGATCTACCTCACATTGCTCTTAATTTTGTTGCTCATCTGGAATGTTGCATTTTGCATTGCAGTATTTGTAATACATTGTAATTACCTCTGCCAAGTAATGGCAATGTATCATAATTATAAAGCTTTGAATAAAGTATTGATGCAGAAATGTATTTCACTCTGAGATGTTTTGGAACTACAATAACACAACAGGCACATTGAATTAAATCATGAAATCATCTATTCAGAACAGTTTGATCAATTACACTCATGTAGTGATCATTTATCTGACTGTAGCAGTAAAATGATGCAATGTTACAAAAATGAATTTGTGCAAATAAAAGGCATAGTCCGTAATAAGCAGCTTACCTCCGATAAATGCCCAATGACTCTGTGCAATTCGCTAAGTGAAGGTATTGATCATCCTGGTTAATGTTTGAGGACTTTTATGGCCCTTTAGTGTTTCAAATATGACTTCAAAACTAAAACAGTACAGAGTAATCCTCAACAAAGACTTGCATTTAAAAATAAGAGAATCATCCTTTGCAGCAAACGTTTTACTAGTCACCAGAAGAAGAGCAAATGAGTGGCACCTTACAGAATGCTCTTTCTCTACTTATAGCTGAGATGTGGTGGCGAGGTGGAACATGTCATGCATGGAGTTGGAGAAGTTGTTGAATAACGTGGTGGCGTCTGTCTGACGGCAAGATTTCCACGCCGAGACGGAGATCACGATCCTGAAAAGGTCACGGGAAGTAATTAGGACTCTGCACAGAGATAGCACTTCAGAGAAGATACCTGTCATCGTTGATTCGATAGAAGAAACCGTAGCCGTGATGAACCATAGGAGCGACCACACCCAGGATTGAAGTGTAGCCCACCAGACTGGAGGACAGCACAAAGTTCCCGCCACCTCCACTGCAAGTACAAAAAAAAAAAAAAACCCTTATTGTCTCAAATGTTTTCAATTAAAAACTACTTAACTTGACCTCTTTGAGTAGAGGGGATCTGTGTAGAGGGCAGGAGTGGGAAGTCCCGCCTCCTTGGCGATGAGATATAGTCCAAGGAGATGTCTGTCAAAACCTGACGACAACATAACGATCAGTCGAGAGAACACATTCCGGTGAATGTGTTTGACACCGACCTTTGCCCTCTTGACCTTCTGCCATTAACGTATTGTGTTTGTTGAAAGCTTGCAGCATGGCTTTCCTCTTGTCGTGAATCTGATGACATCGTACGGATTGAGCAGATCACGTAAAGCGGTGGCAGAAATTCCGTGTTTGTCACCTCGCACGCGGGGTCCGTCATGGCTCGACACCAGCTGAGCGCCTCGCTGGTGCAAGGCCGCATGGTCTCCGTCCTGCCGTGGTAGAACCTGCGAGTTGTTGCCGTTTCATAGCAACTTCCTGCCCTGAGGGAAATTTGGGATATATTAAGCCCAAGTTTTACGCTCGAGGGTCACATTTGAATTGATAAAAAAATATATATTTGGATCGAAAAAGTACTTTTTGTGCAGGCGGTAGTAGCTCAGTTGCAAGGCCAGCTGAACGAAGGTATCGGGGTGTAGATTCTTCTTCTTGATTGCTGATTTTCCAAAACCAGTGAAGGCGTGACACACAAGTTGGAGATCTTTCGCCTGGAAAACATGAGAGGTGAGACAAAACATCATTTACTGATTTGACTTGTAATTATGAATCTACTATATTCAACACTGACTCACCTTCTGGACATATTGCCCTTTGGCGTGGCTAATGTCGTTCAGAATTTTTGGATCCACGGTAAAAACCAGCTCATCGGGTAAAGGCATGGGTCGAACTCTGTCTGAGCCCTGAAGGCGGTCACACGTTTAAAAAAACAAAACAACTGTTGTCATAACTAATAAAAGCTATTTTTGTGTATTTGTAAGTCCTACCTTCCATTTGCCTTCTGTAGCTTTAAGCTGCTGGTCAACATACCAACACATGGACACCATAACCATTGCATCATACGGTGCATGCTGCCAAAGAAGCAAAAACTCTTTACGCTGTTTTCTTATTGGCTTCTTAAAATATATCATACTCACATCACAATTAGATCCAAAAGTACCGTCGGCGAACACCAGGGAGTTATAAGATTTGTCCCCCCAACGAATAGTGGGATCTCCTGTAAGTGCTTCCAATGCAATCTGCATTCAGAATCATTTTTTTTTGAAACGCTAAAATCAAACAAGAGTAATTAATGGGCATAAGGGATCTGTTACATTTGTGTAATTCTCTGCAGAAGAGTACGGCATGGCGTCGTCGAGGGATATTAAGAAGAGGCTGCTCTGGATGGTCTCCAGGATGCTTTCATTGTGAGGATCAATACTAATGAGATGCTCCCTGGCCTGGAGGAACAATTTGGTAACATCTTAAATTCACATTCAGTGATGACAAAATAACAGTCTATCCTAAAGTATATGTAAAAATCAGGATGTGCAATTCCACTCCCAAGCTGTAGATGGCAGTAAGACATTATTATGGATCTACTTTTATCGGGGGTTTTATTTATTTTTTTATATGTGACCCCTGAGTGTCCGCCTCCAAACCTTTGCCCATCGAGTCCTTTCATCGGAGGTCAGGGCAGCAACACCATCGCCATCTGGCCGTCCCGCGCAGCACTCTTTCACATAGCTCAGCTGCCTACCCGAATGAATCCAAACAATTGGAATTTTGCTTCTCTGAATGATCTTAACTCTTTCTGAGAAAAGTTATTACCTGAAGAGTTCTGGTGGTGTGAGCATTTCACCATTAAAAAGTGCATCAAAAGTGAAAATCCGTCCACGACACATCACAACCAGGTGGGACGGGCAGTGGCCCTCTCGCTCTGTGACACAAACAACAACGGTTGACGTCCTCTTTAACAAAATTTTTTTTGGGGGGGGACACACCATACCTGTTCTAAAATAGTTATGGATGGTGTCCTTCTGAACTCCAGGTACTTTGCAAGTACAGAAGAGCATTCTGAATTGGTCCATATCCAACACCATTTTACCAGCTTTATGAGGGGGCATCTTCTCCCTAAAGTCCCACACACCGCCGACATTTAGGATCATTTCAGAAACAAACTTTTTTTGGCATGTGTATCCTACTTGTAAATGAGATCCCAATATTGTAGCGTGTGCCAGATGTTAACACTGGCCCTCTCGAGTTGAGTTCCTTCAGCGGGGGGCCAGCAGTGCTCTAAATAGGGAGCAGGACCAGCAAAGTTCACGTGAAGCTGTGATGGGATACGCACTTCCAGGTATGCGGCGTCTAACCACCACTCTTCCAGCTAGGGGAATTCAAATAAATTCCAAGTTCAGCATTCAACGATGACGCATCATCTATGAAAATGCAACCAACCCAATTTCTCCTGGTCTCGGCTCTCTGGAGGAGTTTCTGATGCAGCTCCTTGCCAATCCCTTCCTGAAACGTCCGTACGATATCCACCGTAGCTTTAAACTCCTGGTCGGATGCAAATGGACGCACTGATGGCAGACAAATTCAGGGCGGGTTGTTCAAAACAGCGCGTGCAGATTTAATTTGAAGCTGGTACATGATAACAAAAGCAAGGTTCCAATTTTGGGGACCCTGTTTAAAACAAATGAACAAGTACCTGCATCCAAGTACTTGGAGAGACTGCCCTCTAGTGGAGGGACAGGTAGAGCAGGCAAACTGTTTTGGTACTGGAAGGTCCTCTCATGCTCCTGCTCTGGTAACTGATTAGCCATTTTTTTTATTATTCTTCAATCTGCAAAAGGTACACATGGGCAAACACTTTGGATCATTGAATCACAAAGTAAGAAGACAGGAAGAAACAAAGATGGATAGAAGAATAGAACTATTGAACATAGGAATTGACAAATGATGGATAGACAGATGGGTCATGAATAATTTATCGAGCACTTAAATATGAAGTCCATGTTTATATTGTATAGTCAACTTCAAAAAGACACATCGACAAGAAAAGTGCATTTGCATTATTATATACAAAGTGCAAGAGTTGAACTAGTCAAACTAGCAGACTGTTTGACTTCTAAAACTTGTTTCCATGATTTGCATATGTATCGCCCACGGTTCTTCGTATGCAAAATGTAAAAGTCAACTCACCTCCGGGATCCTCGAAAAATAAAACTACTTGCGTCGTGAGTTTGGGTTTGTAATGAGTATTCCCGCTAATCACCTTTAACCAAGTGCCCCACGAGCAGCCCGGAAGTGGATTGTGCGCATGCGCAACTCAGTGGCACTTGACCTACATTCCACAAAGCACCGAGTTGCCTGAGTGCAGCCAGGCGATATGGGGTCAATGCTGTGCATTCCAGATTTATTCATTTCATACAAAATAATCCTTTAATAGTCATATTTGGAACGAAAAAAAAGAAGACACATTCTATTTTTTTTATTATTACTATTATTGCCTTTTTTTTTTAGCTTTACGGAGTGTTATTTAATATATATCATCTGAATACAATCACAAGATAATACGTTAGCAGATGCTTAAATAATTTAGGCTATTTCTGATTCAAAAAATGTATTATATATCATATGTAGAATTTTAATTCCACCAAAACAAAAAACATGTTGAGCAGTAACTAACATATACTATACTAGTATTACAAATTCAACAAAAAATGACCAACAAATACAATGCGTATGACAGTGCATAAGTTTTATTTTGAAGTGTGAACACTTATAATCATCAATGATATTTCAGTCTTTCTGTTCTAATTATTAAAAATCGGATTAACCATTGAGATACTGGACGTTAGCAGGTTAACATTCACACATAAGCAAACAGAGTAGTAATTTGTATCCTACACATTCACATCAAAGAATTTTGACTCAACTCGACTTTGAAGTCATTAAAAAAAAGAACCGTTTAAAAATGTGCATTATTGTTATGAGTTATACTTCATGATAGGAGTCTTGTTTAGTCCTTTAGTACAACATGCCAGCATTTCCCTTCTATTAACCTAGTTTGCCGATGAGTTCTTTCACAAGTGCGACGTAGGCAGACATGGCGGCATCCTTGGTCGTTCCTGACAGAACAAGGGAATATAAACGATAGGTTAAAAAAAAAACAAAGTTGTGATATTTCATCACGAAATATTTTGATTTACCTTTCCTGGTGTTCCATGCATCCCACTTGGCTTTCCCTTTCAAGTCCAACATCCCTGGCCTATCTGGAAAATGTGAAATTGCAACGTGTTGTTAAAAAAATAATAATAATAATAAAAATGCAGGGCCGTAGCTAGAAATCTTTCAGTGGGGTTGCCATACTTCGTTTTATTTCACAAAACCTTAACGATGGAATGGTATGATAAATTACAGATGTCACTTGTCATACCTGTGTTGATGTCTCCGACAGTTGACTGTTTATACAGTCCGTAGAGGTCAAGCAACTCCTGGTCCGACGGCTTCGTCTTCAAGTTCTTCACATCTTCCGCCGCCTTCTCAAACTCTGCCTGCAGGTGATAAGATAAAGACACCCCCATTGATTATTAACCACTAACAACTCTTGGTAAAGTAATGAGCACATGTAGTACCGTACGTGAACTTAGTAACCTATTAGAACAGCACAAGGGGCTAAACAATAGGCTTTTTATGGAAGACTGGTGCTTTTGTTCCTACAACTCCACAAAAAGGAACTAGGCTGGACAGACAATTAGAAACATATGAAGTGGTGTTCGCCAAACTTTTGCAAGTTCAAATCGAAATGGGTCAATAAGAACCCAGTTAAGCCCCGAGCCAAAGTTTGGGAACCCCTAATATCTTCACATATTATTAAGCGTTGTTTCTCCAACCTTGCACCATATTGGTCAGAACGGACGGGGTAAAAAATATTTACAGTAGAATCGAGGTTCCATCCAGTAGTATGCTCTTAAAACATGAAGGAAAGCGAGCACGTCAGTGAAGATAGACAACGTGTGGAGCATGTGATCAAAATCGACATGGGTGATGAAAGCGATTATCAAAGGTCAAGAAGAAGCATTAAGATATTACCACAGAAGTCATTTTTGATGAAGGTTTTGCAGGGGGGCTCCGATGTGGTTGGTTTAAATTCGCAGTTCGAGGCCTGTTGTTCTTATTTTAAGTGCGCTTTGGTCGTCTGATGGGTGCAGCCGCAAAAACAACGGTTCGATTGCAGAATGTCGATGAGACGAGGGGGGAAGAGGGGGCGGGACTAGACGTGTGCGCATGCGTAAGTAATACAACGGTTCACGCACATATCACGTCTCGGGCTAAAGTCCCTAGAAACACGCAACATTGTGGGGTAGTACAAAAGAGATGTTTTGTGTGTGTTTTAAAATTAATTCAGGGAAAAAGTGTAATAAAACGGCAAATATAATGGGCATTCTCTGTGTTTCCAAATTGACTGACAAATGTATGTATTTTTTCGAAATAAAATTGGCCCACATAGACAGACAATAGTTTTGGAAGCATGTCATAAAATGTTCGTTTGTGATTTATTTTATTTAAAAACATTTTGCTCATACCGTTTACTGTACTGTCTCTTTAACAAACGTAAGCACTGTTCAATATTTTCTTTTAAATAAAGCTTTGTCCTTTTTTAAAAAACAAGATGGCTGCGCTCTGTTGTTAGCGCATGTGTTTTGAAAGAAAGATTTTGCAATTCACAACCATTTGAATTAGAATTATAAAGAGGAATTGTACACTTTTGTGCGGCGAGATTCAGGTAAAATACTGATAAAGTTTTTGATTGTTGGGTTTTTGGTTTTTTGTTATCGTAACATTTGGATGTTCTTGTGCAGGATGGGTAAAAGTAGGTATTTTGGTGTGTATATTTTTCGAAAACTATTTAATTCCTGGCATTTTTATCATTTCTACCATTCCAATTTGAACTTTACTTCTTTCCTCCATACCATTTTTCTTTCCTTTTCTTCAAACAAAATTTCTTCATTTGTACTGCTCAGTACTGATTTTAATTTCAGGAAACGTGACTAATTCTTTCTCTTCATTTTTTGTTTCATTCCAGTGACATAAATGGAGACTCCAAAGAAAAGTGGCGGCAAAAAGGCTAGCAAAAAAACCATCCGGGTCAAAACGGTGTTCACAACTCCGTTTCCGCTGAACTGGAGCTACCTTCCACAAAATCACATGCATTTTATTCTCAATACCTTGAAAAACAAACTTATTTCCATGGGGCTTGAGAAGAAGGAAGTGAAGGTGTTTCGGCCGTGGAGGAAAAGAAAAAGAGGTCCGGATACCTCATCTACAGATATAGACACAAATAAAAAGGTGGCGGATTCACCCAAAGGTGGCTGGACAAATGTGACCGTAAGGCGACAACTTGCCCTGGGCATCAACGAGGTCACCAAAGCTTTGGAGAGGAACCAACTCAAGCTGGTTCTAGTGTGTAAGTCTGTCAAACCCAAGCACATGACCAGCCACCTGATAGCACTGAGTGCCAGCAGACAGGTCCCCGCCTGCCAGGTTCCGCGGTTGAGCGAGAGCGTGGCCGAGCCACTGGGCCTCAAGAGCGTCCTCGCGTTGGGCTTCAGAAAGCGCGATGGCAGCAACAAAGCAGAGGCGTTCGCTGACGCGGTGAAAGCCATCATACCCAAGGTGCCCTCGCTGAATGTTCCTTGGCTACAACGTAGACCGCCTGGTATCAAATTGCAGGACAATATTGACGCAACAAAAACAAAAGGTGAACAGAAGGCGGGCCAGAAAAGGAAATTGGAGCCGGAGAGTCAAGGCTGTACGCTGGAACCTTTACAAGTGAAAAAAATAGTCGCCAATCCAGCCAAGAGCAAAAGAAAGCGGAAAAAGAAGCAAGCCAAGTGAAATTCAATTCATCACATCTGAGTATAACAATTGAGATGATATCCCAGAAAATAAGCAGCGGCAACATGGTCAAAGTAATAACACAGCTTTTCCCTAAAAAAAAAAGCAAAACATGGAAAAAGTCTAAGCCTTGTTAATTTTGTCATGTGAATTTATTCAAATATTCATGCTGGTATAGGCGGTGTTTGTTGAAACAGATGAATTGCATGATGTCATGTAGTCTACAATGATGCTGGTACAAGTTCTGTCAGCCTTTTTCACAGCTCATAATGGATTTGAATAAAAGTATTGTTCTTCACTTTGATAAAGCTGTGTTTGTGTACCCGGTAATGTCAAACTCCTTAGTGGGGGGGGGGGAGGGGGGAGGCAAAATATTTCAAATAAGGCAGGTTTCAAAGGGCCGGAGTTGTCAAAGGGCAAATCACTGCAGCAACATGCGCAACATTCATACTTTTGATGGGGGGGGGGACATAACCAGCGTCTGTCTGTCTGTGGAAAACGTTTAGCCGTATGTAACTCAGTCAAGGTTTTAATTCGGCAAAAAGAACATCTCAACATTGAGAGTGGAACAACAGAAGGAAGCTCACTTTAACAGAAACAGCAAGAGCAAGCAACTCATATCAGTTCTCCCATTGACCTACGGGAAGGAAAACTGTCACAAGGCCAATCATAAAATGGAGCTTTTCCCCCATGCAATTTCCCGGATGACAACTACAAAAAAAAAAAAAAATACAGTAGATTTGTCTCAAGACATGGTATGAGTAGAAAGCTAATAAAATATACAAGGGTGAAGACATCCAAAACATGAGAAACGTCCCACAAAATATCAAATATATGTCGAATCATTATCCCGACACAACACAAATAATTCTCTCTGGAAGGAATCATCATCGGATAGGGAAGTTGATTAACAATACTTTTTTTTTTTTTTTTTACACATGAAATGACAAAAGGAAAACAAGAAATGCTTTCAAGCAGCTTATTCTGTGATGGAACAACTAAATGCTCTTTTCTTCATAAGACTCAACAGGAAGACGAGAATTTGCTGTTTTGTTGACGATTTTTTTGTCTCTACGCCTTCTGTCACTCAAGACCTTTTCGTTTTTTGTGGATTTAATCGCCGACATGCTGATCGGGGTTGAAATGAAGTATCATCGGTTTGAATCCGGCAGAATTTTTGTTTCTCTCTCCGAGGGAGATACTCGGCACATTTAACTCCTTTGTAAATTTGACCAGTCAATACCCCAAACTTTTTTGTGAGTCATGCGTGTTATGTTATGAAGCATTTCTTCATTTCTCATTCGGAATGTTCTCGTGAGCCTCGGCTATTTAAACACTGGCGGCTTTGTAACGTGGTAGCGGCTCACTTTGACGATTCCAAGTACCGAAGCAGGTTTTTCAAACAGTTGAGCACCTTTTCAAAACTGAAACATTGTGCTTCATTGATGTAATACATTCTCCATTACAAAAAAAATAAAAATAAAATACCTTAAACTGAACGCATGGCATCATGCTGTACAGGAAACTCGATACTTCATTGTTGGAAAAAAACAAAAAAGTCAATGCACCAGTTGGCTTTATGACAGTGTGTATGTACCACGGGCAAAATAAAGTACCCAGCAGAGGAATGATATAAACTGCAGGAACAGCCCTCTATTGGTGAGATGCAATATACTGAGGGACAACGTCCCCCCCCCGAAAAAAAAACCCTAAAAGACAATATTTGCTTATTAGTTGTCACATGAGGGCATGCCGGTGATCTCCGTGCATGCCGCACTGGTTTGTTTCAAATGTGAGCGTACGTCTCAGGCATAACATGACGTTCACATTCAGAATGTTGAGAATTCTGTTTTTTTTTTTTTCTTTCTTTCTTTTCCCACCGCTGAATGAGCTGAGAAAATGCGCCGAGGAGGGGAAAAAAAGAAAAATCTTCCCAGAATAAAGTGATCTGGCTCAGAGGTGAATGAAATTGCCAGACCTCATGTCCTTGTTTGTGTGAGTAGCTGCCGTGAAGGCACGGACGAGGCTACTGAAGGACCAGGCCCACCTGAAACAGAATTGAATTTTTTTTTTTGCTGAGATTCAATTTTGGGTTGAAAAAGAAATCAAATCCTGCTTACTGACCTTATCAGAGTCCATAGAGGGACATTTCCAGTTGTAGAGGTAATACTGCAGATTTCCATCTCCTATACCAAACTTGAGCTTTTCCAGAAAAACTTTATTCTCCATTAGATCCAAGGCGTTGAACACGTCGAAGCCTTTCTGTTCCGGGGGGAGAAAAATAAAAAATTATAAAACCTTGTGATCATTTTCATATGCTTATTGGAGCGCAGTGACCATTAGCCGACCACCAAACATGAATGCTTTACCAGTTTGGCGAGGATCAGAGCGTCATTCATTAAGTCCAGCAGCGGCGTTTGCGTGTGAACATTGTAAAAGGAGTATGCGGCCTTCAAGCTCCGATGTAGGGGGTGATGCATCACCGTGGAGGGTAGAGTGTAGAAACTAGCAAAGTCGGTCAAGACGCCACCGGCACCCTGCGGGACACCACAGCGCCTTTTCAAGATGGTGGACAAAGTCATCCATAACCATCTTAAGGTGCATATACAATATCTTGCTCGAGCGTTGAATTATGAAGTGCGCTCAAACAGCTTTATCGTAAAGCTGTCTGAGCATTTACTCGATATCCTTCCAGATTAAGTCCGTGTACAAGCGCGCCCTTTGTCCTCACGAGCGTAGTAGCCAGCGTACATGTTACTAAAAATGCTGAATAAATAATTAGCACGTGGAGCTAAAGTTGGATATTGTTACAGCGGGTATAAAAACTATCTTCAAATTCCAGGATTTGGTGAAATAAATATAAGATGGCGTTGAATCATTTCACAAAACGTTTTTTTTGGGGGGAGTAATAATGTGGTTGCATAAGTGTGCACACCCTCTTCAAAACAGGGGTGTGTAGACTTTTGTCACCCATCGTAAATTCTCTTTTCCACAGGGGCGATACCTCGACGACGTATGTGTCGATGATGTTTTCCTGCGGGAGGAGCCAGTGAGCCACCTCCTCGTCGCTCATGGACGGCGCCAGCTGGAAGCGTCTGAGGTACTTCTGCAGCAGGTCGGTCACCTGTCGGATGTCGCGCCGCTCCATCGGCCGCAGTCCCGCTGTCTTGGTGTTCTGCGGCGGGTCGGAGACAATGAGCGATTAGCCGAAGGGGATACGCCTTGAAATAAGAGAAGCTTCCATTACATCTGGTAGTCTGTAGAGTTTCATGGTTCTTTGCAGGGTCATGTTTCTGCTCAGGTGGGAGAACTTGACTTCCACCAGTTTTCTGGGGTTCAAAGAACGATGCCAATACCTGCACGACACACCGACACAACAAATGAAAATCGATTTTCGGCCTCGTCCGAGGCTGTGAAAAGCTCACCTGCACGTGGAAACCGGTTTAGGCAGCACGACGCCTGCCGTGTACACCGCCTGAAAAATTCCTTCCAGGTTGACCCGCCGCGTGATCTCTCTGATGAGCACCGGCGCCACACGCTTTGAACGTAGCTTCTTATGGACACACAGGAAGTTGATTTCCACCATCCTCTTCAACCTAGAGATGCACGTTTGAGCATCGGAGGATTTCCGAGATTACCGCTGGTGGCTACGTGCGATGAAAACTCACGTGTCATAAATGCGGATGTCTGCCGGGATGGCGCTGATGAAGCCCACTAGCTTCTTATTGGAGGAGACTCGGACTCCGCAATGCCACTGAGGTAACCAACCGGGTGGACGTAAAGCCCTGTGGAGGGAGAACAGAAGAACGCAATTCCACGCTTATTAAAGATGCCATTTTTCAAATTCCAACCCACGGACTTACCATTTGAGGAATTTGGGCGAATAATCGAATCTGAACATGTTTTCATCATCCTCCACGTAGTTCTCATTTAACAACGTGTAGAGCTCCTTCAGCTGAAAAGCAAAAGCACCACCTTCATGATGTCACGGCCTGCTAACGAGGCCACTTTTGTACTTGAGACATCAGCTCTACTCACAACATCTGCATTGCTGAGATCCAGAGTGTCCCACATGAAACCTTGAGGTAAGGAATACGGCTCCTGACGGATATTTTCTTTGTCGCCCTCGATGGGGCCGTGACTCGTCACCACCTCATCTGCACGCGCAGCACAAATCGTGTTAAATCTGTGACACAGCTCGCTCGGTATTGCCAAATTTCATAATCCAGTTTGAATGATAGCTTCTGCTGCAATACACCAATATATTTGTCTTGTCGTCATGGAAACCACATTACTTGGGAGCTCACCCACGCTGCTGCTACTTGTAATTGCTGGATTAGTTTTTTGGCATAGAGCAGCAGCGTCAAGGTAAAACCAGGAGAGGGCGCTAAGAGGAAAAAGATGATGCAGCTTGACTTTCAAGCTCACTTAGTTATTTTGTGCTCAAAAAGACATGATGATAAAACGTTTTTTGACATATATGTTGGTTGAACGCCCAATTGTTACCTCCTACTCCATTTTCCAGTTGTCAATGTAGTGAGATCATTGTGAACTTACTTAACTTGGGCACCGGCTGTGTGTCCCAGAACTGGTACTTGTGCTTGGCTGCCTCATCAATGCTCTTAGCTGGGCCTTGACAGGACAGCAGCTCCATAGCTCTTTGGATGTCCTGCAGCTTCTGGATGGGCAAGCCAGGATTCTGGAGAGTGACAATAAATTGGGAGTTTAAATCAAATTAGCGGTTGGAAACATGTCTGAGATGTGGCGTGATATCAACACACGTCAAGAAAAAGTATTTGGACCAACATCAAAACAATCATTCATTCTTTTCTGAGAGAATCGTGGTGGTCAGAGAAGAAGAATGTGAGGAGGAGGACCATGACAGATTCAGGTTGAGTGTAGTTGGAGATGAAAAACATGTAGATATTAAAAAGTCATTTCATCACATGCCCTATTTAAGATACTCCTGCTTATGCGTTTGAACTTTGGAGAACGTAAAGACATTTAAGATGGTCTCGATCCTGCATGGATGGAGTACTCACCCTGATCTCCTGTGAGTCAGAAGCAGAGTCCGACTTGGCTCCTCCAGAGCTTGGCTTTTCTTTCTTCCTCTTCTGCTTCTTCTTTTTTCTCTTAGCCCCTAATTCCCCACCGGGACTCCTGCAGACATGCGGATAAAATCCACATTTTAAGGAAAACAGACTTAAAATAGTAACACAAAGTGAGGTTGGCAAAGAGTCAGCAGGCTAACGTTAGCTGCCATAGCAACGAATGACAGCTGCGCTAGCTCGCTAACGGTTTGCCTGGACATCCTTCCACTCAAGTCAAGATAACATTTTGGCTCGTGAATAATAAAGTATTTGAAATGAGCGGCGTCGTGACTGTATTAAAGCACAAGCTTTAGCGACGTTGCTTATTTAAAAGGTAAAGAGTGGTTGTGTTTGTATCGGCTAACTGCGTTAGCCACCGAGCATATCCAAACATACACACGCGTATAAACTGTGTGATGTACGACAGGGCCGTCCGCACCCTTGCGCGTTCTCGTTCTCCTCCTCGTTATCACCGTCTATCCCACAAGTATCTTGGTCGTCTAGCTCCAAGCTCTGCTGGCTAGCGGCGGACTCGCTGTCCTCCGCCATCATTAAGACGTTTAAAAAAAAAAAGAAAAAAATGTGGTGGGGAAAAAACTACCGGAGCGCTGTCTTGCTAGAGACCCCGGCTAGTGGCTACTCACCGGAAAAACAAAAGAAAATCGACGAGTGGGGAAACAGCGCCACCTTGATGTCAAACGGCAGTAGTACAAAAAACAAAAATCCTGTGACGTCCTTTGCTTCATGCGGGCAGGTCGCAATATTAGGTACCCTTGGCTTATTCTAATGGATTATTCTAAAATGTATTATTATATGACAATAGTAAAAAAAGAACAGGCGTCATTTTAAACATTTCAAGAGGTATCAGTTGTTTGTGTGTGCAGAATTATAAATGCTTGCTTCTTCAACTGCGCACCTAATCAAATTAAATACCCTGACGGCAATTTTAAAAATGTTAATATCAAGAAAGACTACGATTCCTTATCATCCCACTATTACTGTCCTTGAATGAATATCCAAAGACTTACAAATAGCTGGCTCATAAAATCCCAGACACAAATTGTTCCAGTCTGGTTGTTTATTCAGAATAACTTCAAATATATAATGCAAACGATCAATGTACACACACACGAATGGTACTGCCACTGTTCAAACGCTTAAGGTTGCCCCCCAAACACAAACTTACATGATTTCAACCTGTGAGAGGAAAGAAACAAAACAAAAATATGATTGTTATGACTATATAAATCCAGAGTGGATTTTGATTATTTCCCGGCACTCTTATATAGATACAGTGGGCCATATAAAAAAAAAAAAAAAAAACATGCATCACTCTGAAAAGCACATTTTGAGACCAATGTCCACACTCTAAATGCTCAACCTGTTACTTTGACCTCCACTCACTTTTCTGATTCATTCCCTGCTGCGCCGCAAACCATCTCGGTGCTTTCTCGATGTGCTTTGCGGAATATTGTGAGCTGTGCGCAGTTGTAGTGAAAACATTTACTGCATACTTTTGGTCACAAGCGGGAACGAGAACGACGGCTGAGGTAGAGAAGAAAAAGGCAAAAGAAGGTGAGAAACAAACACGGTGATCATTTCTGGAAATGTGCATTTTAAGAAAAAAGGCACTTGGAAAAATTGGGAACGAAAGGGGGGGAGGTGGGGGGGGGAATACTGCAAACGATAACGGTTTGGTTTCAGTTCAAATAAAGATACATCAACTAAAAACCACAGAATAAGGCAGACGAAGAAGAAAAGCCCTTAACGTATTCGAAGAGGAAGTAGCCTCATCGGGTTAAAATACTTCACATTGGCAACCAAAAAAAAAAAAAAGCATCTCAAGCAGGCGCATAAAAGTGATGCATAGCCGGTCGGTCAGTGATTCAACTCGTACAAAAAGCCTTCATAGTATTAGACAGTATGGTTTACTGGAGGCATAACTCGTCCAAGTGGGTGCTGTGTCACATTGTCTGATTACACGACAGTGCTTTGACCGTCAGTGGTCCGAGGCCAATATGGCTTAAGGAAAACGGTTCCTTCGTTTGTGATAATCATCTATTTGGCTGTACTACAGCTCTTTTAAAAAAAAAAGGCATATATTTGTTTTGAATTAAAAAAAAAACAAAAAAAACTCCAGAGTCCTTGTGTACATTGCGCCTCCTAGTGGCGTCGTTACACAGATGAGGCCAGGTATGTCATGGAGGATGACAGTGGTCGTTTCATATGAAAGGACATAAAAGTTTATAAAAGTTCAGCGTTGATGGATCCCAGTGCTGAAGTCCACCGCTCACAAAAAAAAGTGACCAGCTTTTTGGGTGAAAGTTACTTTGACCTCTTCTCAACTTAATGTGTATTCATCATTCATAAAGAAGAAGGTCAGAGGAAAGTCATAATCCACTTTAGATTAATCCTGACGTTTCACCAATAATCCCAAACTTTTTGTGAGTAGTCGATATATGTCAGTGCTATAGAAACGTTCAACGGGCACGTCCAGAATTTACTTCATATTGAAAGACAGCAGGGGGCGCTCTTCCCTCTTCTGCCAGGGGCTCTTCTTTTCTTCTTCTCCGTCTTCAGGTGGTGCATCGTGCTTGGGGGAGGCAGACAGCCGCGTGCGGTCGTTCCTGGGAGCCACTACGTCGGGCGGCGTCAGGGGAGGAGGAGAATCGGGTGAGGAGGAGGAAACCGATGGCGCTTCTGTGTGGATTTGTACGCTCTCTGCTTCTTCCTTGACCGAGTGGACGGACCCCAGGTTGCTCTCCTGGGAGATGTAATTGAGGGTGTCCTTGCTGCCGGCCCCGTCCAGGTCGTCCACATAAACCAGTTGAGTGAAGGCCGTGGTTGGCGTTGTGCTTTTGGACCCCTCTTTCTCCACCTGTTGGTCCTCCTGCCCCACATCCCGTCCCCTGCGACCCGCTCTGGGCTCGTTTAGGTCCACGCCGGAGTCCAAGCTGGCGTCGGTGCCGCTGCCGTGCCTCCGCCCGCCGCCTTGCGGGCCTGGCGCGCTCGTGGAGTTGCCGTGGCAACCGGCCCGCTGGAGGTCGATGTAGGAGTGTCGGATGTGCGCGTTGGAGCGGCCGTCCAGCGAGACGAACCAGGCTCGCGGGTGTGGCAGAGGCTTGCCTCCTCTGAGCTCCATCAAAGTCTTTTCCGCCAAGAGGGTGTCTTCGCTGTTGATTTCCACCAGACCCGTTTCCCCGAGCGCTCCTTCACCTTGCTCGTCAGGACGCGGGACGCAATCTTTGGGGCTTTGTCCCGACGATTGCGAGGCGTTGAGCTCGGCCTGGATGGTCTCCAGGTCACTCTGCTCGTCTGCCTGCAGGAGGAGGGCCTGACCCGACAGGGGGTGCTCCCCGGGCAGGCGCATGTAGTGAGCGGGGATGACCAGGGTGGGCCGTACCCTAGGGTAGCTTTCTCCACCGCTCAGCAGGTCCACGGATGCGCAGCACAGGAGCTGGCCGGGCCGGACGAGCGAAGGGGGACGCTCTAAATTGTCGACAGAGCGGGAGAGGAGGTAATCGGGGGCCCTGCAGTCACTTCCCTCCCCTCTGGAAGGGGAGCGAGGGGGCGAAGAAGGGGAGATGACAATGCCGCTCAGCTGATGTTCTGACAACTGTCCGTGCTTGGATGGGGATAGCCCGTCGGACATGTGGTTGCCGGACGAGCACACCGAGACGTACGACTGGCGGTAGCCTCGCTCGGCCCCGCACGACATGGCCGACTTCAGCTGCATGGTCTCCGCGGACTGACGGTAGTCTCTGCTGCGGGGCGTCAGGTTGCCGAGGGAAGAGCCGTGCTGGCTGTTGCCCAACGAAGAGCGGCTGTGTTTGTTGTGCTGCATCAAGCCGTGCGGGCGGCGGTCGTCCCCGCGCTCGTAAGAGGACGCCTTCAGCATCGGCGTGGTCATGTCGGGCTCCGTCGCCGTGGAAACGAGCTCCAGTTGCACCTGAGCGGAAAAAGATGGGAACACTAGCTTATGCATGAGAAAGACAAGAAATCATTTTTGGTACACGATGATGTCCGAATAGCAACCTCGTTGCTGATGAGGTTGAGGTGGGACATGGAGGTGGCTTGGTCCCTCTTGCTGCTGTCCAGACCGGAGGACATGGTGAGCTTACGGTGAGAGCTACGAGGCTTCAAACAACGACGTCTGCTCAACAGAGACAAGCAAAACGGCAACTGGTTCATGATGTGTATTTGTTTGATCGACTTGTTATAGTGAGGAACATCTGAATAAAAATGGATATTATGGATAATGGCGCTCCCTGACAAACAACATTGTTGAGCAACAACCACATTGGATTTTTATTTTTTTTTTAAAGTGCAGAAGTTCAGATGACGCACCTGCAGTAGTACAGGAGGACGCAGAGCAAACACAGCAGAATGAGTGCCATGCCTCCAAGAATGGCCAGCAGAAACATCGTGTGGTACATGCTGATGTCTTTCATACCCAGCAGACCTGTTGGAAGGATATCAACAAATCCAAAATAAATTGTTCAAGGTCAAAACAGTTTCGCCTTGTCATTTGAGTTGAAGTGAATCTTACCTGACTGAGGAGGCAACATGGCGGCCACCCAGTACCCCAATTGAGGAGCAATGTAGGTGAGAACGAGCTGGTGGTCCACCCTCTGAACGTGGCCCCAACTGCTCTTTATCCAGGAACCTGCACAAACACGCATGAACACATCTTAGAAAGCATTTTATCATCAATTCCTGGAATCATCTTTAAGACCAAAAAGATTCATTGACACGTTTCAAGTACCAATACTCAAATGTGAGAGTAGAGTAGATGCAAGAAAACGCTCACTCATGACTGTGGCACTATTTGTCCACAAGAGGGCAGTACTGCACTAAAACTCAGTGGCTTTGTCACGCTCACTCAAGCATATAAACCTGAGTTCCTACGTTAGAAAAAAAAAACAACAACAAAAAACAAACAAAAAAAACCACTTCGATTAATTTGCTGTTTAAATTTTACAAAATTAAGGTATTACCATTTTAATAAACACTGTTGGTGATTTTGCCAATCAGGCATTTTGGAGACCTTTGGGTTCTTAAGAGAATTGAGTCATTCACTTGTTAAAAAAGTGATGACTTCAACCCTGCTGCAACTATTTTTTCAAAAATATTTACAGCCCCAACCCCCATGTATTTTTTCCCCCACTGTAACCGTAATTCTCAGGATATTGTACCAAGCCACTTGAAAGACAGGATGAACCTGATGTGGAAAAAAAGGGGCAACAATGAGCTGCAATCTTGGCAGTGCCACAACCAAAACGTACAAAACACCGATTGACTGACTGACTGGCTGGCTGGCTGCCGGGGAGGAGAGGAAACATTCACATGCAACTTCCCGTGAATGTCAAGGACAACACGATGGAGGTTGACCCTTATTCTTTTGTTTACTGGCATATTAGCAACCTCAAGCACGCACTGATCTCTGAGGCGAGAGGAAACCAAAGAGGATAAACAAATATATGGAAAAAAAAAAAAAACCCCACCACCAACAGGAAACAACAGGGTACAAATGGAAGTAGAGATAATAACAAGAAGAAAAGGGAGATACTGTGTGACTCAGCACCTCCAGCAGAAGCAGCAATCACTGCATCATGTGACCAGCCCTGCCCGCACTCACCCTGGTTCTGTCTGAATCGTTTCCACAAGGGGGGGGGTGGCTTCCCTGCGTGTCTCACTTGGTTAATATCAAAAATTCATGCGGCCATGTTTGCTTTCAACACATGGTCAGCTAAGTGCACGCTTGCCTGATCTATTAATACACACGGGCTCGTCTGCAGCACAAGACAAACAGGTTTTCCGAGTGATAGCGCGCTCCGACCGTCTCAAACGTTTGCGGCGACTTTGTGTCCTCATGACGAGCATCGCCACGAACGGGCAATGCGTAGTTGCTGGGCGAAATTCAATCAGGTGTCGAGTGACTCTTGTTTTGTTATTTATTTGCTGCGGTTGCCGGGGGAACGAGGGATGTAGCCCGCCCGCAGAGGGGTCTTGGGATGGCTTCTGTTGTGGAAATACTGCAAGCATGTGCGTAGGCTACAAACGTGCATGTGTTCTTTGACATTCCAACAAAAGACTCTTTTGAAGCGCTGGATCTTTGAAACGAAAAAAAAAGCCACGGGATGCCCAGAGATGATAGCAAAAACAATATATCGCATAGAGGTGCTTTGAGATGTGATTCACCCAGCAAAAATTTGCAACGCAGATGAGCAAAATTTGAATCCTGTTTGCTGACCAAAACAGCAGCAGAAAAGCTCGCAAAGAGACTCAGCTAAATTAAAGTGCAGTTGTACTTTTTTCGCACGTTTGCCTACACCAGATTAAACGACACAATTTGATTTTACGAGAGTTCCGTGCACCCACGCTTAAGTTCTGGGTAAGCCACGTGAGTTGTTCGCCCAGTCCGCTTGAGTTATTGCTGTTTCGCTGAATTTCTCCGAAAAAAAAAGCCCCTTTTGTTTTCAATGACGTTCCACTTGACATAAATTGTACAAATAAAGGCCTACCCCTCCCCATCTGCAGTTGAGTAAATAAATGTCCCAGCCGGGCCTACTTGCCGAGTAGCACTATGCATCCGCCGCTCTATCAGCAGCATCGTTTGGGTCTGCATGAATTTGCCTTGCGCAATCAGACAAACTGTGCTCGACTTTTCTCATCTCAAAATATTCCCCTTTTTCCTGCTTTCAGAAAGGATGAGGGTATTTATTTCGAAAAAAAATAATAATCCATACTGGACATCCGAGCTCCTGCTTGGACCAGCAGAACGCTGCCCGGCGCGGGTGTGTGTTTTTGTTAGTACGTACCCAAACGTGGGTCAAATCTCCAAGCTGGGACGTGATCATTTTCCTTTAGGCCGCTGTCTGCGGGCAGTGGGACGGACACCGTGATTGGCTCATCCACCTGCAGCTCCAGTCCGTCGCTGGCCAATAGGTGGACGGAGACGGCAGCCACGGGAGTCAGCTTCAGCGGCTTCTCTGAGGCGAGGAAGAGGTGGGGGGGGGGGGGTTAGTAACATCAAGCAGCGTGGATAATGCAGAGATGTCAGGAGGGGTAAGACAGACAGGAAAGAAAACAAGGGAAGGGCAGGAAAGGAGGCGACGAATGAAAAGAAAAATGGGAGTGTCACAAAGGGAGTCGGGGAGGCTCTTTTGAGCTTATTCAAGCCGAAGGAGCAAGAAGCAAGCATTTGTCTTTTTTTCTTTTTTTCTTAAGGAAAGCCATTTGCCTCAATTCAATCTTTGCAACATGATCGACTAAGAATTGACTCTTTTCATCTCATTTAGTAGACTACGAGCGGATGACATGAATAAAAAAAAAAATATATATATATGATTCATATTTGTATCAGTCACTCCCAAAGACACATTTAAAATGTATTTTCAGACTCCGCACATTCAATCTCAGTCACTTACTTAGTTTTTTGACTGCTAATTGAAAATGGAAAGAATGTAAATGGCTTATGATAAAAGGAAGCATGCACACAGGGGTTTTATTGTCTTTCTGGAACGTCATATAGACGAGAGAGAGAGCGGGAGAGGGGCCTGCCTTTCTGACGAGATACTATCTCGCCGCTCTTCTATCCTCCCTCGCTCAACTCCCTCTCGGCAGTCCGTCAGCCTTCTCTGTTTGTCGTAGCTACCTGTGCCGTTGTCGGTGGAAACTTGCAGGTACGGAAAGTGCTGGATGTGCGAGGGCGAGTCGGCCACAGTGAGAAGCGCGGTCAGGTTGGCGTAGGATGTGTTGACCGGAAGCGTCAAAGCTCGGCGCTGGAAATGAACACTGGCCTGGCGTCTCAAACCTTGGAGGGGGGGGGGGGGCAGAAATACAGATGTCATGCACGAAGCTAGATTAAACTCAGATTATTGTTATTATTTTTTAAACCAGGCCCTTGATATTACGCAATCGCAATGAATGATCCCGTCGCCATGTCTGGCATCTATTTAGTAAATATCAATAAGGTTCCGCAAATAGAAGAAATAGTACACTGCCGTCTGGCTTGGCAAAGTGATATCATTGTGGTCCGACTCGACATTCCTGAGCCGTGAGCGCACGCATCCAGCTGCAGATGAGTGCTAGCGGATTGAAATGAATATAATCATCATAACCTCAACAATAAAGCAATCTGTGACCTGATCTAGTATTTAAAACAATCCCGTTTCTCTTTCTCAACTAGTTTTTTTTGCCTCCCACTTTTCCCTCACCTCATGTTCCTCCTTCTGTCGGACACTTTCCCCATCCCCCCCTTTTCTCAAAGTGCTCCACCCATATCCCCACTTTCCAGCACAGATTGGATCATCTTCCCCTTTTACCCCGCCTTCCATTTCATTCTTTTGTCCCCCCCCCAACCCTCCCTCGTGCCACACGCCGAGGTTTATCTCTCCCTGGGGCTCGCCTCGTCGAGACAAACAGTTCGAAGTGTGTCAGACGGGACGGTTTACACGTGAACGCCGCCTGTATATTTATCGTGCGTCTGTGAAGCGCGCGTTTTAAACGACTCCCCCTTGACAGTGCCCGAAATACAAAACGGACGACTAACAAAAGACAACTAATTTAATCTTGTCTGATTGAAAAAGCCCCTTCTAATAAGATCACACACATGTTCAAAGGGGCCAGCCGATAACGACATTATTTGAATTTATGTCTCCCAGATGCTACTTTAATTACACTCAACAAGACGTCAGGTTACTCCGAAAAACTATTTAAAAAAAAAAAAAAAAAAAAAGTCACTTGCCTTGGAAATCCGACACGATCTCCACCACATCGTCATAGACTGTGAGAGTAGCGGCTCTCTCTGGTAGAAGATTCAAGCTAATGGAAGAAAAAACTGCAAGACACAAAACAAGTGGACACAATGCATTAACCGTGTAAACTCAATTAAGCGGTGGAAACAATCCGGCTCTTTACCTGACTATGTAACTCACTGATGACTATCAGACATAACAAGTCGTTCAAGTCATCTTTATACATTTTTAATAAAGTCGGCTTCCTGTCAGCAACGAGCCTGACCCGGCCCCGACAGACTTCTTTCTCTACTCTCCCTTCCTTCCTTTCACTCCTCCATTGTTCCGAACTGGTAAGCGTGATAATCCAATTGGCTGGCGTTCCCGTTGGCTTATACCCCCCCCCCCCCCCCCACACACACACACACACACACCCCTCGTTCCTATCATAAAGCACTGTAACTCACACACACGATGGCACGGCGGCCCCTTTGGGAGATGAGCGTGTGTTTGTGAAAGGGAGGTTTAAGCAGGGACCCCCCCTTCGCTAGCTTTTTGGCAGGGGGCGTAATAAATTAGTAATGGAGCGGGGTTAGCTCACACACCTGGCACCAACCGTTTCACACATTCACAAAGAGGCGAGCGATGGACTGATAAATTACCAGGTAGTCGGGAAGGCGTCCACGGCACCGAGTTTGGCACGTATCCGTTTTTGATTGCGGTGATGACCAGAGGGGTCCCCAGACGGTATGGGAAGCGCAGGAAGGCGTTGCCGTCTGCCAGTGAGGTTTCCGTGGTTACCAAAGTGCGGTTGGCAAAGAGCTGAATGGATGCTCCTGCCAAAGGCTGGTGAGTGCTGGCGTCGCTCAGGTGGACCTTCAGAGTCACCTCTGTGAAGAAAAGAGAGAAGACGATTAAGATGATGGCTCCTCTTCGGAGGTTCGCTTTGTTGTCCTGCCCTTTGGCTTCAGTCTGCAGAGAACGCATTCCACATCTCAACCTGGTGACAACTTCCTGGAGTCCTACCAATGCAACTTCCCCTCATAAACAATGGACCGCTTCCCTTCATCAAACATGGACCACCAACCTGAAAAACACCGGACTGCAAGATCTTTCCACTCCTTGAACCTAATCATGCACCCCCTTCCCCCAAACTAAAACACATCTGAACTTTGTCTGTTCCTTGGGAGCTCACCTTCAGCAATATACCCACAAACCCTGGATGAATGCCCCTCCCCCGCTCCAAGATCCCACGCTCGACTAGCAACTACAATGTTTGTGGGAGTTCAACTCCAGTGCACGCTGGGCTTGAAAACAGAGCTGCTCCAAATCATATATTTGTTCAACTCAAGTGAGGTTCTTCAACACTGCAAGTTTGGAGTAAACTTTGTGTCCACTTATTGACCTCGCACTACATGCTTGACTTTTATTCCATTCATGTGAGCAATGCAGAGGCAAAGAAGAAAGCACAAAGAGAGCGGGGCTGCAAACTCCAAACGCCATCTCAACTCAGTGCGTGTCACGACCTCACTTCCTGTTCCACTCCCAGGGATCTGTTGTTAGGGGTACCAGCTGCACTCACTTTAAAAAACACTCCCCTGAGAGAGCTTGGAATGACAGGCAAGAACTCACAAATGCAACAGACCCCTCCCAGCTCTCATTCAATAAATCAGCAGCGGGGGTGACATCATTGTTAAACAAGCTAAGCATCTCTTCTGCACTCTGTCATGGGAAGCCAGAAGAACCAGAAAGCAAAACACCTTTCCCACTTCATATGACTGTAGACTTGAGCGCCATAGGGAGAATAGTGGCATAGAAAGACTGTCCAGTTGTGTCATGCCTCGTCCACACTTTTAGGCTCAAAAACACAGCTGGCAAATGAACTGCCAGTTGTAATCGGTTTTCACTTTAAGCCGGACTTTAATTCCCAAGATACAATTGATGAAGTCGCTGCCTTTTGTACTCAACAACAAAGCATACAATTTGGGTTGGCTGCACTATTACAACCAATACAGTACTGTAAAGGTTATTAATTGTTCGATGAGGAAATTGTACATGCAATAACCTGTTTTGCAAAATGGCCACATATTGAGTCAACTTTTAAGTGTCCATTTAGTGAATGTGAAGATTTGATAGCAAATATGACTTTCTATTGATCACGGAATAAACAGCAGGTCACCTCCCTGCTCTGGACAATATGGTTGGATGCCTGGAAATATGTTAGAACAACAGACCCAAATAAATCTGGTTAAAGGTGGCGCTCAATGAAAAAAGTGATAACCACAATGATGGAATTGAAGCAGAAACTGTGAACAAGTTTCTCCCAGCCTCCAGCTAGCACGGCTAACATGCAGCTAGCTAAGTTTGGGTCCCATCAGCATCCCGCCAGGCTAGCGGTACCATTAGCCTACGAGCAATTCGCTTTCTTAAGACGGGTCAAAGTGGACCGAGATGTTCGGTGTGAGTCTTTACCATCCTCCGTCGTTTTGCTGGAGCCTTCTGAAACGAGCAGTCCGATAACGAAGAGTACAAGCACGGTGGTCCAACTCCCTTTTCCTTCCACACCCCGCATCATTGCAGATGGGAGTATCAACGGCTAAAAAAAAACAAAAAGGGGGGGAAAAAAAGAAGCAAAGTATCTGCCAAACCTTTATGGCTTTAATAAACTCAACAAACGCCCTCATCGGAATTTGCCCCGATTAGTCCGTGAAGGCGGCGGCTCTCCATGTTTAGCAGCATCAGCAGTCCCAAATTTAAAGTCGTTTCTTGTCTCCCGTGGCGTATCCACAGCCCCTCTTTTTCCTTGCTTTCTTTTTCATCGACCAGCCAGAGTCAGGGAGGGAGGCAGCCCTGAGCTTCACAGCCACATGCCCAAAAAACAGCACCAACAGGCGGCTTCATGCACTCGAAACCTCGAAATTATTTACGGAATTATGTCTCCCTCTGCTGGTAGATTGCAGTATTGCAAGGTGAATTCAATATATTGTTGTAAATGGCAATGGTCATTTTGAAGTGTATTTATTCCATTATAATTATGATTACATGGTAGATCCGACTCAAACGTTTAGTGTTTTGATATGATAATTAATGATCATAAATCATTAATTATCACCCCTGCTGATCACCATGCTGCCTGTAAGTTTTATTTGAGGGAAAATAAATCACAAAACAGCGCATGCGCATCTAGGGAAACAAAATGAGCCGCTTTGGTTTCTATTTCATTTTTATCGTTTTGTTAATTAAAAGCCCGAGTTTACTCCTCTTCTTGTGTTTCGCCGTTTTTGTTTACGTCCATTACAGAACACGTTAGCGTGACACAGCTGATTCAAGTACGGTATGTTGTTGCAGCTGTCATTCCCCAAAAAAACAATCCCAAAACGAGCCGTGCTTCTTCTGCAACCGGCACCGGCAGCGGCAGCTGTGCGTTCATTGGCGTCAGTCAAGTGCGGATTGATGGACAGCGCCGTTCCGGTTAGGGAGATCGTCAAAACAACGTTGACAACACGGGCGGCGCTTACGTTAACGCGGTGCGCATACGCACGACGCGTCCGATAAGACTACTATATAATGGACGCAACTTAAGCGCAAATGTATGCGGTGTGGACGGCCCACAGACGTTCGGAAGTCAGCATCACAAGTAAGACCTTAACAATTATGACTCTGTACTGTTGATGAATAATCATAAAAATTCAAAAGTTGCCTACTTTTTGTGGAAGCGGCAAAATGATAAATTCATTTTTTTTTTTTTAGAGGAGGAAAAATGTCATTTTGTAAGGTTGTTTAGGGTGGCTGAAATACAGATATTCATTTCTGGTGGAACATAATAAATGATTACTACAATTATTATTATTATTGCCATGTACAACAATAAACATGTTCTTTTTCTGTGGTTGTACTCAACAGATCATGGGTCTCTCACTGTCAACATGGTTCCATAACAGGACGAAGAAGCATTTATCGTCCTTCTCTCCTGTTTTCTCTTCTCTGGCCATCCCGACGTCGTCTCGCCTCAAGATCATTCTAAACTCCTCCCCAGTTCCTCCGGGAGACAGTCGCTCACGCTGGAGCTCGCGCCAATGCTCTCCTCACTTCCTGCTGTCAGCCGACAGGGAAGAAGCGACGCGTTTACCCGTGGAGTTGAGCAGCGACGGGGTGAGGGCAGATACGGGGGTCAAAGAGGGGCTTCACGTGTGGGAGGTGATGTGGAATGCCAACCACAGAGGAAGCCATGCAGTTTTAGGCATCTCCAGGCAGAGCTGCCCTCTGCAGGCTTCGGGCTATAATGTTCTGGTAGGGGCAGACTCCCAGTCGTGGGGCTGGGAACTCCAAAGCAATCAGCTCTGGCATGACAGACTAAGTCGTGGAGCGTACCCACAAAAGAAGAGAATGTGTCGCACTCAAACCATTCCGCCGTGGTCTTCCCAACTTAGCCCATCAGGCCTGGAGGTGCCAGATACACCTTTTCCCATTCCTGAACGCATCCTCATGGTCTTGGATGCAGACGCAGGGACTCTTGGATTTGTCGTTGATGGTCACTTCCTCGGTGTTGCGTTCAATGACCTCCCCTGTGGTGTGGCGCTATTCCCAGCCGTGAGCAGCGTGAGAGGAGGAGCCTGCATAAGACTCCGATATCTGAACGGAGGGTCTCGTGAGTGTTTTCTTGGCGGGTCAGGAAAGAGATAGAGATGACTAAAATGACTTTTTCTTCTTCTCAGGCAACCCCCCGGTCTTGATGGCTTTGTGTGGACTCGTCATTCAACATCATTTGGGCCGAGAGAAGGAAATTCAAGTGGACAAGCTTCCTCTTCCACCTGTTCTGCAGCGCTACGTCCTTCCTAGTCACTAGTTGACCGTATTCACGTAGACGCTAAAACCCCCATCCCAGACAACCTTGAAATAAGTGAAATCTGTGATATAGAAATGTCACTTACATTTTTTAAAGTTGGCCTAAACTTGTTTGATCTGTTGAGTACAGTTCAGTTGTGTTTAACATAAGTACATTTGCATATCATCATAACAAATGTTTATTTTCAAACATTTATTTTGGTGTAATTTACAATAACATTGATGTGTCAATACATTTTAATTGAATTGTTATTCGACTACGGTTTTTATTTAGCAATATTTCATGTTTACATAATGTTACTGTTGTTTACAATAGCAATAAATGGAATGAATGTTTTTGTACTGAGCTGAGATTTTAATTGTTCCTGTTGTGTCCAATGTTAAAATTATTTTTGTGTATACAAAATAAATAACCCATAAAACAACGTTGCTCTTGTCTGTTTCTGCATGTACTTGTCCATTTCAGAAAAAACATTAATTACAGTATTTTCCACTGAATTTTTCTAAAAGTAAAAGTACTCTTGGGTAAAATTTTAGCTACTTTATTAATGAAATATAGTCTATTCTATAAACAGGTGAACACAACCATTTGCCTTCATAATAATAATTTTGATATTGCAATTAAGAATAAAAATCTGGAAGAAAAAAAAGAAAAGAAATCTACTTACATTGATGTGGATAACAACTTTGGGATGTGTTAACCGGGCCGTACCTGCGACACACACAATTGAATGTTAGCTCCTAGCTTAGCTACACAGCCAAAGAATAAGTACTTTTTTTTTCTTTTTCCACTATATTACTAACATTTTATCTGAACGTTATCGATGTTAAATTAATTTTACACAAGTGTATTTTTGTCCTAAATTATTTTTCAAAGCGTGAAGTTCGCTTTTTGGCGGCTTTCTTTCGTAGCTAACATAATTAACCTGCTAGCCAAAACTTTCGTAATATTATCACATTTCTCCAATCTTCACAATATCCAAACCTGTAATGGAAGCCATGGAAGAAACAGCAGGAGGAAGCACCTTGCTTTCAGCGGAGGAAGACCAAGATTCTGAGGTTTATTACCCTGAGATTAAACTATAGTTAAACTTAACCGCGCACTTTAATGGCGTGTGTTCGTTCTAGATTTTATTGAGCGTTTTGGCGCAACAGAACCAAGTGGGCCTCTGCTTCTATGACAGCAAAGACTCATCAATCCACTATATGGTTGATACTCCAGATAACCACGAGTTAAATCTGCTGACCAGAGGTACATTTAACCCTCATTTAGAAGTTGTTGACCATTTAAATAGCCCTAAATAAATTTCTTGTACATTATAAATGGCTAAGCCAGCGCTGGGTCAAATAAGTTAATTTGATGTTTAGCTAGCTTGATTAAGTAGTGTTTAAAACTGCCATTTTGTTTCTAACATCATTCTTCAACCATTTAGTCATTCAGGAGATTTATCCTCAAGTGATTATCACCAGTGCAAAGCAAGAGCGTTGCATGACCCGCTTCCTGATTCAACTTGGTGAGTCCATGGGAACAAAATGTTTTGGCAAGGACAGAGAGACTTTGCCAGAGGGCTTGTTATGTTGTCATGGTGTACCAGGCCAGCAGTATCTGTGGTCAAGGCAACGATAGCGGCCTGCAAGAGTGATAAAAAATCAAATATGCTGTTGAACAACTTGTAAAGCGTTGGAATTTATGTTTGTCTAATTCTTTTCAGATTCAAATCCAGACTACAAACCAGAGGTGGTTATTTATCCATATCTTGACTTTGGTAAGTAATACAACAACAAAAAGCTGTGAAAAACTCAATTGTGGCCATTAAATAGAAATAACATGGTCACAAAATACTCATTTGTGGGGTTAACAAAAAAATATAAAGCTCAGCCTCACTAGAAACTCCAACACACTATTGACAGTCCAAGAATGATAGAAAGATTATTTTTCTGCACATATTATACCTACTTAATGGTTACAAACTAGTATTTGACGCACATATTTTATTTTTTCAGGTCTGGAACTCGGCAAGACAAGGCTGCTTTCAGCCCACCTGCCTTTCCTCCCCGCCTCCATTTCAGAATCAGAGAAGATGGCCTATCTCGCCTCTTGTATCTCCTTCGACTCCCCCCTCATGGTGAGCCAGCTGTTAATTCTTCATACCAACTCGTTAAGTGCCACTTTTTATCAAATCGATGTATTGGCGTGTGTCTATGTGCCGATTGGACGTAGCTGAGGGCACTTGGCGCTCTTCTAAAATGCATGGACAGGAGGAGAGTGGGAGTTGAGCTGGAAGACAGCAGTGTTGCCGTTCCCATCCTGCATTTCAGTGCCTACACGCTGTAAGGCACGCCTAAATCAACGCACGCGCAGAACATCATTTTTTTTTTTCACGATTATTGGTTGTTGTTTTTTTATATCCCCTCCCAACATAGTAAAGGTGTGTTGTACATTGACAGGGAAGCATACAGGTAAGTGGGCCAACGCTAAAATTAGCTAACAGTTGGACGATTTGTTCAATGATCAATACGCATTCAAATTTTTCATATATATAATGTATAAAATGCCTTCTTTGTTGACATCATTTTTTCAGTGTTCTTCAGATCTTCAAATCAGAGCTTCACCCATCTGTGTATAAGCTTCATTCGGGTGAAAAAGAAGGATTCAGCCTTTATGGTACAATGTGAAAGAGCCAGATCCTTTTCTGACCAAGGATATTATAGAACACTTTTTAATTGCAGGATTATTAAACTGCTGCAGTTGCAGGTTTGGATCCAAACTGCTACGGTGAGAATTTGCTAGGTTAACTTTAAAATATATTTTATGGAAGTGTTTAAGATTACAATGTCCCCCCCCCCATCCCAGTCAGTGGTTCTTGCGGCCAACGATTGACCTCGCCGTGTTGAACCGACGACAGGAAGTGATCCGCTTCTTCACGTCGCCTCGGAATTCAGACTACCTGGACACTTTGCGAACGTCATTACGTAACATTAGAAACATCCCGGTAGTTTTTTTTATGCCCTTGTTGCTACGTCTGCGATTGTTCATCTTGTCATAAAAAGCTTGTTATGTTGTAGACTCTTCTGCGTAAGATGTCTCTCTCACACACCAAAGTGACAGATTGGCAGAGTCTTTACAAGGTAAAATCATTTCGTACAATCATAAGCGAGTATTTTCTGGATCTGTTTGTGTGATTTGTATTTTTTTTTTTTAGACGGTGCACAATGCAGTTTATATCAGAGACACAGTACGACACCTTCCTCAATCCATTCAACTGTTTCGGGACATCAGCCAACGCTTCTCTGACGACCTCCAATACATCGCTTCACTCATCAGCCGCGTGGTAGCAGATGAGATGTTCTCTTTATTGAAGTTACACGTCACAAGCCAAATATTTCCTGTCGCTGGCACACAGGTAGACTTTGAAAACAGTGCAGTTGAGAACCGCTTTACCGTCAAACCAAACATAGATCCGGCCATCGATGAAAGTGAGTATTAAATGTAATTATTTTCAACATGCAAGGATTTAATAAGAGTGGCTAAGAATTATTTATCAACTCCATACAGTTTTTCTCTTTCAGAGAAAAGACGAATGGCGGGCTTGTCCACCTTCCTGTCGGATGTTGCGAGAAGAGAGCTGGCGCACCTGGATCCCAGATTCACCTCCTGCTGCGTCGTCTACATCCCTTTGGTCTTCTTCTTTATTTTCTCATTTACAATATTTTCCACAAAATATTTATATATATTTTTTTATGTGACTCATTCATACCTCTTCCTCCAGATCGGGTTCCTGCTCTCTGTTCCGCGGCCACCTAATATGGTGACGAAACAAGATTTTGAGATCGAGGGCCTTGAGTTCATGGTGGGTTTATTAATATGATGTATCATCCAACGCTATAGAAGAAAAGATTGTTGAAGAAATGAGAGAATTGCTCTTTGGGATGATATTGAGAAGAAAAAAAAATGCCACCCGAACGTCTTAACGCTGACTCATCACTTATGATGTTGGAATTGCTCCAAGGATGTTCCCAGATACAATTGTAATTTATTGGATGTCAAATCTTAAATACTAAAAGGGGGCAAATCTTTTCGAAGAAAAAAAAATCAATGTTTTTATGTGTGCGCTAGTTTCTATCAGAAGATCACTTGAACTACCGCAACCAGAGGACCAAAGAGCTGGATGACCTCCTGGGAGATTTGCACTGTGACATCAGAGGTTGGTTACTCTAAAAAAAAAAAAAGAACCAGAACAGTAATGAATAAAATACTCTTCTCAACATAAACCGCCTCTTTCCCCTAGACATGGAAACAGCTGTCATGAATCAACTACAAAACGCCATTTTGGAGAGGAGCGACTCTCTATATAAGGTTGTCATGCAATATGTTTACACATCTTCATTCCTGATTATTCACGTTATGAAGGTTCTGGATCTGGCTGCTGAGCTGGACTGTCTAATGTCGCTAAGTAAAGTCTCCCAAGAGTACGGCTACACCTCACCTAAGCTAATCAGCGGGAAAACAATAAAGATCGATCAGGGCAGGTTGGTACTTATCACACACGAATCCAATGAAATGATGTATTGTGGAAACAAAATGGCTGCTGTTTTACTCATCAGACACCCGTTGTTGGAGGTGTGTTCTCCCGTATTTGTGGCTAATTCCTTTGAGAGCTTTGAGTCACAAGGCAGGATCAAAATCATCACAGGGCCCAACTCATCTGGAAAGAGCATCTACCTCAAGCAGGTAAAAAAAAAAAAAACATTTTCAAGGATCTTGAGCTTAAGCTAAGATAAGATAGAACAAAACCTAGTTTCTCAAATCATATCGACCCTATCACCATTTTATCTGTACATTCAAACAGTGCTCGTGTTGTAAAGTCCTCTCGACTCAACATGGGGATGTTATGTTTAGACTACGTCATTTGTTGATAACCCATTGTCTTCACTAGGTCGGTCTGATCGTCTTCATGGCTCACGTCGGCTCTGACGTGCCAGCCAAGGGTGCGGAGATAGGCTTGGTGGATGGAATATTCACCTGCATGCCGGGCCGAGAGTCCGTTTCGGTGGGTCTCAGTACCTTCATGATTGACCTCAACCAGGTTGGTATCAATTAATTCTCACTGTGGAAATAAATGAAAATTCATTGCGCCCACTCTCTGTCAAAATATTTCCCCAGCCCACCAATGCGACTACAGATGAACACTTTTTTTTTTATTTTCCAGATGTCCCAGACACTTCGCAGTAGCACGGGCAACTCATTAGTGCTCATTGATGAATTTGGAAAAGGGACAAACACCGTAAGGAATATATTTGCCTTCTTGCATCGAGATATATTCTCACTAAAACGAGCCAGCATGTATTATTCAACGCAGAGCAACACCGTTTCGCATAATTTAATAAAATCCAATCCATAATTTGGATTTTTCAAAAAAAATAACGCTCAGTTTTGATCAATGCTGTCAAGTCATAATGAGTTATAATATATAATGAGCCAATTCATGGCATCTTCCCAGTTCCCACACTGCAACCTATTTATTTCGAAAATCCCCCACCAGCTTGACATTTGTTGTTCCCATCGCACAGGCTGAACTGTTTGAATCTGCATTAAGATGCGCAGGAGACAGTTTTTGTATAAAAGAGTGTGTTCTGCCGCCGAGGCAACGCAAATGGGAGCTTTAACGCTTTATTACCGCCATGTACTAAAACTGCAGCCGTCTCGAAGGCAACATTTATACCTGAAGACTTTTTTATTGGCCATTCTGGCTATGCATAATACTGTTTTTAAAGGTGGATTGTTTTGACTGTGCATTCCAAAGCTTTGCATGATGATTTGAACTATTTGCTCTTACAGGTGGACGGCTTGTCCTTACTGGCCGCAACCATCTCTCACTGGTTGAACAAAGCTCCGGTTGACGTTCCTCACATCCTGCTGGCTACTAATTTTCACAGTTTGCTGCAACTGGGCCTCTTACCCACCTCCAACCTGCTGTCTCTTCTGGTACCGACAGATGCTCTCCACTCTATTATTGAAACAGAAGCCCGGAGCCAACATGATGTTTATGTTTCAGACGCTTGAGACGGCAGTGGATGGAGATGAACTGGTGTTTCTGTACCAATTGAAGAAAGGCATCTGCCAATCCAGTTACGCTGCCAATGTCGCCAGATTGGCTGGCTTGCCTGCCGATGTTGTACAGAGAGGACTGGAAGTGTCGGAACTCTACAGGACAGGAAAAGCCATCAAACGTATTGACAAATCAGACGAGGAGGCCAATAGGTTTGTCCGATTCTTTTCTTTAGCCAGAAGCATCGTGGAGTGGACCTTCGGGTGTCTTGTTTGACAGATACGCGACCGTGGTGGAGAAATTTATGAGCCTGGACCTGGATGATGACAATCTGGATTTGCAACGCTTCTTGAAAGAGGAAGTTCTGCCCTCTGCTGGACAGAGTCTGAACAGCTGAAGTGTCCTGCTGCGTCACTTTCATTCGTTTCCAATTCGGATGTTTTTTTGTAGGAACTGTTCACATTGTTTGACAACATAGTGGTTGGAAACTAAATGAAGTTTTTGTTTCTTTATTTCTGGAACAGGTCATGCAAAAATTTGTGACTCGGGTGAGTTGTCGTTTTCACCGTGTGGGGAAGAGTCTATTGGCAGTACATACAAGATTCAATAAACGTTGGCTTCTCAGTGTGTTGAAACTCTCGTGACGTTCCAGGATATCAAAAACGCTACAGCGACCCACAAAAACGTGTCCGCTGTCGATTTCAACGCAGCATTACAGAAAGGAGTGTCGCAACAATATTTAGTCATGGAGAAGACGGTGTTGTTAGAGAAGAGCTCCACGGTGCTCTCCACGTTGCACTCTTCTGCTTTAACACAGCCCAGCATCTTTACATCCAGGACATCAACTGAGGAGGAAACGCATTTGAAACATGACATTTAATAATACTTGGTATTGTTTTGTTTTTTGTTTGTTTCAGATAAGCAGTTCTGCTCAGTCGTACATCTTCAGCCATGCCGAAGTTCTCCCAGTACTATACGTAAACGGCTTTCCGCACAAGACAACCTACGCAACGTACCTGCCTTCCCGCGGCCCGTGAAGCATCGTTCCCCGAGGCTGCAGTTGGTTTCCGTGGTGTAACATGCGTCCCAGAAGCCCAGATCGCAACGGAAACACTGCAGCAGTTCCTCCTCTTCCTCCAACATCTGCTCCAGTTCCTCCTTTTCCTCACCTGAGCCCACACACAGGTAGTCTTTTCTAATGAATATTAATGATCACAACAAAACATTTCACTCTATTCCAGATGCTAATTCAGGTTTTCCATCACAGTGACAGAACAGTTTCTATGGAATAAATCTACACTTTTAAATATCATCGAAGAGGGCACAAATCAATACCGTTGGGTCAGTAATTCTACGTTTGAGCGTAAAGCCTGAGAGTCCATTCAATGACTGCTTGAGCTTGTGAGATGAGTTGCCATTAAGTCCTCATCCGTCTTCATCTCATTAGCTGGAGAAAGCGCTTTACCCCGTCGTCTCAGGAGAAACAATAACACACTAATTGTTTATAACCTTGAAATATCACAATCTTAACAGATCTGATAGATATCTGGACTGATTAATATATTTGAAAACCAATATTTGACATTTTTTCCTCGTGCCTGCTCTAGATTTGCACCTAAAATTATATTAAAATGAATTTAAAATGACTTTCTGTATGTCACCTCAAATGAAAGTTGTCTTGCATTCTGATAGGATTAAACACAACTGTTATTTTACGAAGGCTAATATAACCAGCAGGCTGCTCCCGCCATATTTGTGTGACTTGAGGCCTGTTGATGACTAATTTCCAGATGTTGTCTTACCTTGAGCATACGAGAACATCACAATTGCCAAAACAAAAAACATTAGTCCTCTCATTGTCAGCCGGGGATACTTTTCCTGTTCTTTCCACTGTGACGGCTGCAAAGTGGAGCGGAGAGTTTTAAATTGGATTAGTAGTCAGCGAGTCCTCTGCTTTCTCATCAGCGCTAATCAGTTGCTGGATACCTGGAAAAAAAAACAACCATGTCCTACTCCCCAACCATCACATTAAAGACGTGTTTTTCTTAATGATCATCATCGCCATTTGGTTTATTAGCATTTCCAACATGTGCGACGCAGTAGAAATGACACATTTTAAGCTTGGTGAGGATGAGGAGGAGGAGGATGACACCAAAGCTTGTCCCTCATTATACCAAACTCACTCGGTTGTAGGCGAAATTAAATGAACATTTTCAGCCTGGTTGCTTCTCACCATAACACCTTTTTTTTTTTTTTTTTCACGGCTTGTGTCTGTTTCAGAGCAGCAAAACTGCATGTGTCCTGAGTCAGCGCTAAGGTAAGAGGCTTACGTTCCTAGCGTCCGTCTGCTTAATACACACAACAGGGTTTGATTCACAATGCGGCATAAAAAACGACATTGCTCGGATTGCATAACTGGTGAACCATTTTCAAGTTAGTATTGCAGCAAGCAACCAATGCTAAAAAGTCCAGTCAGTCCATTTTATTTTTACTGCCTTTAAATTTGATGTGAAGCTATTAAACGGAGATGTAAGAGAGTCTGTTGGGAAACATTTGCTGTGGTGGGTGTGAAGTTTGCGCTAGTAAGAATTCCAGACAAAAAGAAATAGTGGAGTGAAAATAGAAAGTATTTTTCAGAGCAGCATTTACATAATTTTTGTAGGCGGGGCATAAAATATTTACAATGCCCGTCCAATGAGATCCAGTCCATGACAAATTTTCTTAACAGCATCATGAAAAAGGGAATTTTTGAATGTCCCGTGGTGTCACACATCTCTCGCTGAGAATCGCTTGAGTTGTGTGAACGCCTGGCAGCTTGTTGCAAGATGCGCTCGTACTTTAGCCAACTTCACGCTGCCGCAGAATGATGGCATCTCAGCACATCCTGCCCACACACACACAAAAAAAAAAAAAAAAGCCTCCGCTGCGCGCTAGCGGGTTGGAGGCATGCAAATGACTTGTACACTTCAACAGCAGGAAGAAAAAAAAAAAAACATTCCGTGAGCCTAAAGCGACTATTAAACTCCATGCGGCGGCGTAAAGCGCTTCACCTGCTGGATTTTTTTTTTTAAAGAAAGCATAGCGGGAAAAGGTCAGGATAGCGGGAGGGCCACGCTTTTTCCCGCTTCTGCTGCGTCAGGGAAAACTCAATAGCCTCATCGGAATTCCAACCCACCCCCCCCCTCTTTTTAAATGCCATCCTTCTTTTCCATCCAAGCGATAATTGAAATTCTTTAACACCCCGCGCTTGACCATACTAAAGGGAAAAAGAAATGGACATTGTGAATATAAAGAATCCAGAGCCCCGGCTGGTATTTATAGCCAAGCTGTAGGTGTGGAGTGAGAGGAGTGGAGCCTTGACGTAGTATCTCGTTTTGGACCAAGAAACCGTTTCCTCAGATAAAGACCATGGATTATAGTACGCCTGAGATAAAATGGAGACTGATTTGGCACCTAATCTGCTTGATCCTCTTAAACTGAACCCTGTTCGAGAAAAGCCCAAGTAAATGGTGAAGTGTGTATCTTACATATCGGGGAAAAAAAGTTGTAAGATGGTCGGGAAGGAAGAACAAAACGTTTTGGGTTGGTAAATAAATGGCCAGTAGTGAGTGTTTAGCTTCTTTTGTACTGATTCTGAAAAAATGATAATAAAAACGATACTTAAATGGAATAGGAGTGAAAAACTGAATTCTGCAGTTTCCCGCCTTTGGAAGTATTTTAGGAACTTAGCCTTGAAAACAAAAAAACACTGCCTTTGGAAAAATGAGCTTTTGATCTCAACTATATTTATATCTACATTTATTGGTGATATAGCATTTGTCACAACTTGTTCTGAATGGAAAGTCGAGCAAAGATAAATAGTTCCAGGTTCACTGCATGAATGGAAAATGAAATAAATAAAACTGCATGGTCCGATTTTCCCATTCCCGATATCTCAAAGATATATTTTTGTAAATAGTAGATGACACACTTATAGAGGTCACCAGACATTTCAGTTTTTTTTTTAAACCTTCAACTAAAAAGCTCAACCCGCCGACCCCTTAAGTTCCATGTGGAATTTGTCCGACTTGCCAAAGAAATTGGAATGCCCAAACATTTACAAGATAAACATGTGTTCGCGGAAGATAGCGTTCCTCACACTCCCGTGAAGATGATCAAGGCTCGGGAAGTGCAGGGCAGGTCCGTGTGTTAATCTTGCTGGACTTGTCTGGGAAAACGGAGGGGTGAGGACCGGAATGTCCGAGCGAAGACGAGTGAGGACTTGGCTCCTGGTGGTGCAGAACTTGAGCCACAAGTGTCGACTTGCCCTCCCTCTCAGCTTCATCTTCTGCATCTAGATGACGTTGCAGTGATTTATTAATGTCCTCAATGTTCTTGCAAGACAAAGCAGGAGGTGCAGGATAGAGGCTCTTATCCTGTTCCTCATCTCTGATCTCCCACTCTTTCTGACCACTAAAGATGGCTTGTTCTTGCCAGTCTTCCCAGTCTCCTTTTCTGTCCTCGAGGTCCTTGCGCTTCTTCAGCATGTGGATCTCTCGATCTCGATTTTCGTAGAGCAAGCTAGCGGCGCAGATGAAGATGAACAAGCCCACGCCCATGACCATAGGCCCGGCCAGTTTCATCTTATCCTTGGGGGTGGACCTGACGGCGCCAAATTGCCTCGGCGGCGACGACACGTAACCCGCCATGGCCACGCACATCCCCAGTGCCATCACCAACACCCCCACTATTAACCACGCGCCCGGGGCCGAGCGTAGGCGAAGTCGGGTCTGGCTGGAGTTGAATTTTCTCCGGTGACATGGCAGGACGCATTCCACTGTCGACGACCGAGAAGAAGGACTGCTGGCAGCTGTCATCCTCTTGATCCAAACTGCAAAACAAAAGTGTGTAGCTTTAGGAAGGAAGTGTGGGGGGGGGGGGGGAGGACACAACAGGAAATAGCTCTTTTAATAGGACATGTGCTGACTTAATGAGACGCCTGTCCTCTGTGGAGCAGCAGCAGGAACCTTTACCTCAGAGGAGAACATTAAAAGTAGAAATGATGACGACATGAGCGCATCAAGTGAAAATTGCAACAAGTTGTCGGAGATTCGCTTCTG
Source organism: Syngnathus leptorhynchus (assembly GCF_054491065.1). Lineage (NCBI taxonomy): Eukaryota > Metazoa > Chordata > Actinopteri > Syngnathiformes > Syngnathidae > Syngnathus > Syngnathus leptorhynchus. Next base: position 3,045,305 of record NC_141202.1, read on the forward strand.
CAAGATTACATGTCGATAAACAATTCAAATGTTCCTGGTCTTGGGAAGTGCGCAATTTTTCACTGGACATGATTTGACCCCTTTCAGTGACACTCACTTTACCGCAGACATTGCCAAGTCATCATTAAGCTCCAAGCAGCAGAAGTGGTGCTTCAAGGGCACGAAAAAAGTGTGAGCGTGATGTAGCCATCAATGTGATCATCTTAGCTGTGTTGCTGGCTGCATTGGCGGTGTTTTAAAAAAAAATAATTGGACAAATTGTCTACTTGCCTTGTTTTGCTCCTCGGTGCAAATCATGGTTCCTCACTCAACAAGCATCAGTTGTCTCCTGCGTTTCTCCACTTCCAACATCCTCTTTTGTTCTCAAATGGAGACTTCTTTCCGCTCCTTGCGTCTTGCCGCGCTCCACGGCACTGTTGAAATGAAGCTTTTTTTTTTTTTTTTTCCCAAATTCTAGGAAGTAACTGTGTTCTTACAAAAGTGGTGCAAAGCCGCACTGCCTCCTCTCGCTCTGTGTGCTTATGAGCGTGTGTGTGTGTGTGCATGTGTGTGTGTGTGTGTGTGTGTGTGTGGAGGAGGGGTCGTGGGAATCAGGGGCAGTCCCACGGTGACTCGTGTTATTCTTGGTGCTTGACATGTTCACAGTGATTTAAAAATATGGACTTTAACTCCAAAAAAGGATCTTAGCATAACAAATCTCGTGTGTGCGCATAGTTTAAAAATATGTATACACAAACAAATCTCGATGCGTATTGGATCTGACATCAATTATTTGCCCACCCTTAATTGACCTAGAGGACAATATTTGCGTTACTTAATTGAATTATGATTTCAAATTTATAGACAAATTTACTTTTACTTCAATTTGTTTCATCTAGTTTACTGAAGGTAAAACAAATCGGTTGAACTAGTATAGATATTTCATATATATCATATATTTTATTTCCTAATGTTCACAAATTTAAGGGTGTATTAAGGAGTGGGAAAATTAAAAGGTCTATTTGACGAAAGAGGGTTCAAGTTATGATGACCTGGCACGTTGAAGCATGCGTCATAACCTAGCAGACAAGTGCTGAAGATCCACTGCCAACATTGCAGTTATGGTACTTAGGAAAATGTTGGCAATGGATCCACTTTGCTGATAACAGTGCTTTGTTCTTTTTTTTTTTTTTTAACTACCAGGAGGGCAGGCCTTTATTGTTTTGTGTATTCTATATCGATAAAACCCAGTTGGGTATAAGAAAATGTAAATTTCCTAAATATTGATTGAAAATGACCATTTATTCGACTTAATTGCAATGAATGCCATTCCTTTAATGGGAACGTTGCCCCTTCCAACATGGCCGCTACGCTACGTTTCGTGTCTGCCGGAAATACAACAAAGACACGCGCCAAAGAATACGCGCTTGCGCGGTTATGTTTCAAACAAAACAGCGCCATTTTTGTTGTTGTAGTAATGTCAAGCATAACGTTAACTTATTCTTCACTCCTTGAGAAAGAAGAAAAAAAGCCCGTTGTTTGGATGGTGTGACGACAAAACCTTTACGCGGATTTCTAAACAGTCGTTCTAACTGGTAGATCGCTAGCGAGCTAGCTAAACCACAACTGGGGTACAAGAAATGGAAGACGCCCGTCAGTATAAGGTGAGTTAACTTACAATCGTGTTTTACTCAGTGAAAAAGGGCCACTAACTTTAATTAGTACTAGTTAAATGTGGTAGTAACTTACCTGTCTGTCAGCAGAGTGGAGCAAGGAAGAAGCTCTGCTATCAGAACAGCATGCAAAAGTAAGTTATTTTGTCAATAAAATGTGCATTTATTTTTAATCCTTTGAAAATATCGAGCTAAATATGTTCCTAATATTTCTAGTGCGCCGAAAGAAAAATGGAGAGGCAGATTGTCAATAGGAGATATTGACAGGATCTTTGATGACGTGGGTACGTTTTCGCCTTGTTGTTATTTCTGTTTGATGACTTGGGTACATTTTCTTTTGTTTTCCACGTTTGTTTTACGTCGTGTGCCATAATGGTTCTCTTTTAATGTGATCAATTTAGTTTACAACCGAACCATAAGATTCAAACTTGTAATGTGTCGATCTCTAAATTAAAGTCACTACAATCTGGTTATTTCTGATTGCATTTGATGTTTCATGTGTTTTTGTCTGCTCGAGTGACACAATAATCACATTATAAATTACATCTTTTCTTCATTTGTATCAATATTATCAACATTTGGTTTGATGCATTGATATTCATGTTCTGCACAGACTCTCCAATTCATGTACTCCCCTTAACTGTCCAACTCTCGGAGTCGGATAGTGAGGAAAACGATGTGGCCAGACGTGCTACGCCACAAGCTGTAAAGGCGAAACCTGCAATGGTACATAGAAGTCATAACACACATTTGGAGCTGGAATCTTAATAGGTTTGAGTCTTGCTACAGCAAAATAAATGCTGTTTGCTAGCTACTAGAGGTTAAAAATAATTCCGATTCGATTTTTGTGACAAACAAAAAAATATATCGTAAGTCAGGTCTTCACTCAACTAAAAATGTTTCCTTTTGTATCTTTAGTCTCCCAAAGAATTATTCCATCCTGCAACACGCTCGCCAAGTCCTGAACTAAACATCGGTAAGCGACGTGCACGTGAAGCTCACTAGGCTTTGTTTCAACATGGAACTTGCTCTCAGACCTTTTTTTTTTTTTTTTTTCCCCCCAAAGGACATGTGAAGACTTCCAGCCCACTAGAGGAGAACGCGGGGCTGAATTCAGCACAGGCAGAGACGAATGACAAAGGCGAAATGCTGTCGCCAATCCTCGGTGACTGTGACGGAAACGATTCTGCTACGATTACGCTGGCCTCTGACAAGTAAGAAGTGATTGATAAAAGAGTTTTTGTTTGGCTATTTCTTCACGCTGCTTGTCCACTTGTATGTTTTTGCTATGAGGTTGGGGAAACATGGTGAAATGTGAATTTAATTGACTATCCATCTCTTTCCAGCCATAAAGAAAGTCCCACTGTCAGTGACAAGAATTCCCAGAAGCAAGCATCAAGGTTGGTAGTTTGCCTTTTGGGTTGAATTAACCAGATTATAAATGAATAAAAAAAAAATGGTTAAAAAAAAACCCCAGATGAGTCTTCTTGTGCGGTCATCACGTCTATTTTTTGAATTTTATTAGCAAGTCAGCTCAGGAGGAGCCGAGTACGTCCACTGCTGAGGAGGATCATGAGGACGACGTTCACAGGAAGTCCACAGAGGAGAGCGTGCAGCTCCCCGTCAAAAAAAACATCTGGGCGTTCCTGCAGAAGGTTCGAGAATCCAGTCAGCTCAAAAACAAATTGTGAGTGAATTGAACCTTTCCCGATGAATCACATATGACATTGGATGGTATTTAAGGAAATAGTGACTTTGTAATGGCATAAATCCCAAACAATAAGATCCCCCATGCTTTCAGAAGAACCCCAACGCCGGTTAAAGCGCCCACACCCCCTTCCGAGGTTGAGGAGGATTTCCTGATTTTGGAGGACGACGAGCCTATTCTCTTTTCCATTCCCACCAAACGGACCCTTAAGCAGCAGCCGCAGAAAGAGTCCAGAAGTGACAAAAACGTGTTGACGGACAGCTGCCGGGACACGGAGCATTCAAGCAAGAATTTACTCAAAGAGCAGACAGCCCGCAAAAAAACTCCACAGAGAGAAAAAAAGAAGGAGCCAAACAATCGCAATACGTCGAACCAAAAAAATCCACGCAAGACGGCCGACGAGCAACCCCAAGCGGCGGCCGGCGGCTCGACAGATGACCAGAGCGTCCGGCCTTCATCCGAGGTGAAGACGTCTTCTAAAGCCAGACGAAAAAATCCAGAGAGCAGTGGGACGGCTGCGAAGGTCAAGCGGACTAAGGAACGACGTCAGGAGCCCAGCAGTGAACAGCGTCAAGCTGTTGAATTGGCAGGTAAGATTTTTAGCGATCATACAACAAGTTGGCTCGGGCAGAAAACATATATGTACTTTTATTTTGATTTAATATCCACTTTTCTGAATCATTAAAAACTGAAAGGAATCTAACCGCTTGTATTTATTTATTCATGAAAACAAAACAATGGTAATATAATACAATACATAGTAATTAAACGTTATCATATGTTCACCATTAGACATTGCTTTTTAATAAGTCGACGAGTGCGGGTTTTTTTTGTCCCTCAGATTTCGACTCGGGAAAGCCGAACCCCGCTGAGGATTCGCCGGCCACACCACTCGAACAAAACCATCAGTCCGATCCGAGCGAGAGTTCCCCCGAGTGGCATCAGGTGCTTGGCAAAAGGAGAAGAAACCCGCCCGGAAAGTGGTGGGTGAGCTCACCTCAAAACGAGGAGCAGCCCGAGGTGAGAAATGAGACTCCCCACGTCAAAAAGCCAAAAGGCAACCGGGGAGAACCGCCCAAGGCTGCGTCGGCGTCATCCTCCAAGGCCAAGGATGTCCTCAAAAGTACAACCAAGAAGAATGTGAAAAGCACCAAGAAGAGGGAATTGAAGAAGAAGAAAGCCCTGCTGAAACCATCTGCTACTGAGCTAACTCACGATATAGCAGAACAACCAGATCATCGGGAGCAAGAGGAATCCACGGATCAGGACCCTCCTCGGCTTTTCAGTCCTCCGGAATCCAATCGGCGAGACCACAGCCGCAACTCGGGTACGATACAAACACCCAAAGCCTTTTTCCGTCCGTCCAACCAAATTGTTTGTGTTTTGCAGAGCATCAAATACTCCAGCAAGTGTACCAGCGCGGCGGTAAGAAAACCTCCATCCCGCCCATCCAGTGGAGTTCAACCGCATTTCTCGAGCAGCCGTCGTTCAAACGGCCAAGAAGACCGCCCAGCGAGTGGTGGAAGGCCACGGTCACGCCCGAGGAGGCGGAGCCAGATCGGGCTCTTCATCCGAGTCAGGAGAGGCTCGACAAGAAAACAAAAGCCAGACGAAGCAGACCACCGTCAAAATTGCACGAGCGCGCCGACCGGGCGCTGCCCGGTCCGAGCACTGAGGACGAAGAGCAGACGAGGAGAGCGAATCTCATCGTGGACGTCTCCAGCCGGACCTCAGCCGTCAATAGAAGCGCCGCTCAGAGTCGCAAAGTCGACGCTCCCGACTGTGCGAGTCCCAGCAACGGGAGAACTTTTACTTTGGAACAAAATCGGGGGAGCCTACAGGATGACGACGCAAGTCCGTCACAGGTCATGTAAGGAAAGCACTGAGCCAGATGATCATTCTTGGTATGTTCGCCTCCTTTGCTCATGATTTTTTATCTTTTGGGGGGCCGGCGGCCAGATTACATAGCGGACCGGTGTCCATGATTGAACTGGACGGGCACGATGATGCAGGTAAATTTGATCCACCTTCCAATTCAATTGGATACTTTTATATCTGTTGTTAGTGATTTTTGGTTTATTTAATCAACACTAGTTCTGGTGTTAGTTAAGCGGCGACTGGTCTTCATTCCAGAACTCCCGTCGACCAGACTTCTCCACGCCGAGCTGTCCGTCGCAGACCTGTGTGCCCCTCCCCTTATGCCGTGCACCCTCCGGGCCAGGGACAAGCACGACTTGACCGAGTGGCTCCAACATCTGTTCTCCACCACCCTGATACGAGAGGTTAACAGGAGTAAGATCAGTATAGTTTTTTTTTTTTTTCTAAATTGGTATGTCTACTGTTATGTATTTACTGACCGACTAACAAATAGTGGTCAACGCAATAGCCTTTTATTTTTTACCAAGCACAAGAATTGTTCTTTGCAGACTTGTCAGTCTCCCCTGACCAGTTTGACTGGTACTGCCACAAAACTGGAACCATGGGCATCGTGGAGGACGTGCATCTTTCAAACTCCTCGCATGGGAAGATGCTGCTGAGCTCCTTCATGAAGAAACCTTTGTGGGTAGACCACAGCGCTACCATGGTCAGATTCCCCCCCTCGTCCAAATATTGTGGAAAAACAATGAATAAATGTGTTTTTTCTTTCCCCCCCCCCCCCCAAAAGGTATTTTTTCTACTCACGAGCTGCGTCAAGTTGAACATCGACTGCGTCGAAACTTTTGTGCACGCAGGCAATTCTTTCACGGTACCGTGTGGTAAGTCACTTTAGTTGCATTTGTTTTTATTCTGGGTTGGTTGCCAACAATTTTTAGGGTTTGAGTTTCGAACTAGGGTTGGAAACAAGCACTCTGATTTAAAGATGGATTTTTAATCGCATTCAATCTCATCACGTAAAGATTTTGCATTAAGCTCAGTTTTTAGGATTCATTTGGTGGTCTTTTTTTGCTTTGCCCATATAGGCCACGCCTACAGCATCCAAAACTTGACGGCGCAACCCGCATTCCTCTGCTTTAACAGGATCCTCACAGAGACCCCAGATTGAAGTGTCGGTCAGTCACAAGAACATGAACTTTTTTTTTTTTTTTTTAACAATTTGAGATACATTTTTTCAATGTGGATCTTTTGTCTTTGTAGACTTGCGGAATAAATATGTATACTGTTCATCAGTGCTATTCAATTAGTTCCTAGTGTTTGATACTGTGAATATAAAACTTGTGTAGCCTACCCCACATTGCTGATGTTGTTTTGAAGCGGAACTAGGAAAAAAAAAAAAAAAAAATCAAATCCCCAGCTGTTCAACTGCGGCGTATACCAAATCATCAGCTTTCAGAGTTTGCATTAAAACTGAAATAATTTTAAAATAAAAGGGCATCTTAAAAACAATGATTTAAAAAAAAAAAATACTGTCACTGTGACCTTGGCTCGGCAGCTTTCTATCCCTAAATATTATATTGTGTATGTTTAGTGTCGGCGTGTGTTAAAATTAAAAGTCAAGGAGTGTGCATCTCATTTATTTCATACCCAAACTTGCGCAAGCACTCACACACTCCTTAGAGCCAAGACGGCATACCATTAACCCTTAAATTAGAATACATAAATAAAAAGCTGTTTGCATATAAACACGCACCGATGTAACACATTCCAAACTGGTGACTGACAGTTTGTTGCCTCGTCCACGTTTCTTTTTTTTTTTGTGACATTTTTCTTCGCCTTCAATCTTTGCATAACCAAGCAGGAGCAAATCCTTGTGTAGCTGCATTCTATTTATAATGGCAAAAGATTTTTTTTTTTTTTAAAACATTCATGTGCCATGAAAACGATAAGAATTATAAACCAGGAATTTTCTTAATCACCAGTTGGACCAGTGAGGGGAAGGCCTACAGCCCGCCGTGCACGTCTAACAAATACAACCTGAAATTTTCCATATATATGTACAGTAATAAAAACCTTTGTCCGCCTGCATGGTATTTAACTTTCAAACAGCCCTCTGAGGACTTCATAGAAAAAAAAAAAAAAAGAATAATGAAGTGGCCCATGGTGGGAGGAAAAAAATGTTTCCCCACCCATCACAAAAAAAAAGAAAACTAGTCACTGTTACTGTTCTCAGCTTTCACTTGCTCTCTAATGCAGAGCGAGAGAGAGAATTAAAAAAAAAAAACAAGCAACTAAAGTGCTTGGTTAACCAGCTTTGAAAGCTCTGCCATTTTTTTTGGGGAACAATTCACAAACTATGTCAGGAACATTTTTCAAGGTGTCTGTTAATAGACGTGTCAGTAAACAATACAATGAAAGAACTCTCCCTTGTTGTTAAGTCAATTGAGAAGAGAGCAACTTATTATCGCGGATGGCTTTTCTGTAAACGTTTCTGTTGGGGAGTCCTTCTAGTTACTCTTCGTCGGCGCTCTTAAACATGAGGATGGCGTTATAAATCTTCAGGGCGGGGCCCAACTTGATGGATAAGATCTTGACGATGTCCGTTTGGGTGAGTAGCAGAAAGGCCTCGCCGTCTATTTGCTAGAGGAAAACGACAAAATGAAATACATTTCACCAGGAAACATTGAAAATGTTGCCTTTACCTCTGTTTTAAATGTTGCAGCATGTTCTTTACACCCTGGGAGTCCTTTCACAAAACTGGACACCTGGTTGAAGAACATCCAATAAGGTAAGCAAGCCCATTCCACACTGCATTGACACACAAAAAAAAAAAAAAACCTGACCTCCTCCGTACTCCATCCCGCCACTCTCTTAGCGGTGAGGCCCAGAACCTCAGGCAGCAGTTGACAGTGTTTATCCCAGCATAGCGCCACCCGGTGGGTGGGAGCGGTAGACACGCCGGGGGAGAACACTGACTCGTGAAGGGCTTGCTGGAGGGAAATGGAATCTGGGGATGCTGTGCCGAGGGAGTGCCAGAGACATTTTAGTGAGCCCCGTCGTGCAAGTTGTCTGCATACTTAAAGGACACGAACCTTTACCGTCACCAGACTCTTCTTTCACGTAGTGCATTTTGAGATACTTGGGAACCGAAGCGATCCTGAAAGCAACGATAATAGATCTTAGAATTTCATTCTTGATGGGTTTTTGTGTGACTTATTTCTTTTTTTTAACCTTTTGAGTCTGGTTCCATTCTGGTTTTGCTCACTGGCACCTCCCAGTGGCTCTGGCTGGCTACTGCGGACTGAAATCTCAGCCTCCACCTCGAGTGGTTTCCTAGCAACAGAGACAACTTGAGTGTCAGGTACAGGCTTCATTGTCAGAGAGGAGCACGATCGGGACGGACCTGGCGTGGGAGTTGTCGACTGCCTCGGGCTGTTCCGGCGCGGAGGCGGTCTGCGTGGGAGTAGTCGGGTTGGGTTCGGGGCGGCGCCCGCGGGGGAGGGCGCCGCTGAGCACGAGGGGTCGCTCGCCGCTGAGACGGTCCGGGAGCAGGCTCTCTTTGTTTAGATTCATCTCCGAGTAGGGACAGCTCACCTGACTGCACATGGCCAGACTTAAGCTGAGTCAAATGAATGAAGCCATTCCCAAAAAAAAAGATCTCAAATGAAGAAAAATCAAACAAGACTAACGTGTAATGTGTTCCATAACGTGGTCCTCTGATGTGGCCCACTCCGTTGCATCCTGGGGTGGGACATCCCTGTCCTGGAGGACTCACATCGTTAGTACCTGGGAAAGACAATTGCAGAGAAAAAAAAAAAAAAGTTTCCATTTGCATTTTGTTGGATACTGACAGGAAGAGTAAGATAAGTTTCTCACTGTTAGGGTGCTGCAAAGAGTGTCCAGTCTTATGACACCAGCCTACAGGATGCAGGTCGGGGCAGTCGGTCTCCACCCAGAAGTCGTAATCTGGATTCCAGCCATCGAAATGGATCTAAAAGATGGTGAACGGTGCTTGAGTGTGATTTTGAGAGTTGCCGTGCATTTTTTTCTACCTTAAGCCGGTGGTCTTCCGTGTCTGCGATGGTGGCCACACGAATCAGCATGGGGTTCCTCCTGTCTACGGCTTCCAACTTCATCCCCACCTGGAAGCCGTGTGAAGGTCTCTGCAAAAAAAAAAAAAAATTGTTAAAACACTGTTCGCTCTAAACTTTTTTTTTCTTTCTATACTGAAAACACCCTACCGGTTTGAAAGCCCGAGCAGGAGCAGCCTGTGTGCCCGTCTCTTCTAGATATTTCTCCCAGGAGAAACTCTTAGGTTGCTTATATTCTGGTGAAAGCAAATTAAAAAAAAATAAAATAAAAACCATTGTCCTGGAGTTTTGTTAACAACAATTTTTTTTACAGTGACTGCAGCATGCGTTCCTACCATTTGTAACTTGCGATGGGTTAAAGAAAAACTAATATCGAGCTACACAAAATTAGATACACTTGATCAATCCAACTATCTGTATCAAAAATTCTCTTGCCTTTTATAATACGTTTACAGCTAAATATAGCCATGCCTCTTATTATTATTATAATGCAGTGCACTGAAAATGATATTTGTGTCAAGGCAGAATTTTTGATACCTTCTTGTGTTGGATCGTATTCCAAATGTGAGTCCAAAATAATTCAAGTGAGTGAGTGTTTATTTGCTAAATGGGTATATTTTAGAAGCAAAAGACAAAAGACGCATTAGTTTCCCGTTCAAAATGTTTTTGTTTTTTTTTACACCAAGGCCCTTCCTTAAAAAATGATACAAAATATTGTGCTTCTTCAAAACTCTTCATCGAGGTCAGGAATAGGAATATCATTTTAAAAAATGCAACAAAAAAACAAAAACACGTCGATTCCAACCAAATGATACCCATTTAAGAAATAGCAATGAAAAAGTGGCTTAATTGGGATTTTGTTTTTTTTTGGCCCTTCAGAGTCAAATCAACATGTTAAAAGCAAGGCAAGCAGGCAATGATGAATTAGTTTGGCCTTACAGAACAGCAAAAGTAGTTGATACTGACCCACGTGTGTCTTGCTCTGTGTCTTACCAGCTGGAGTGGTCAGAGTGAGCTCGGTCTCCTCGCAGTAGCCTACCGGATGGATGTACGGACTGCTTGCGTCGCACCTACGCCAAAAAAAAAAAAAAAAAAAAGGTCAGTCGCCGAATCAAATGTAGAACCGCCGCAAAATATCAAATGATTTCATCTCACCAATAATCGTACGCGTCGTCCCAGTTGTCAAAATGAATGAGAAGTCTGTTGTCCACCACGGCTGCGATGGTTGCCACGCAGATCAGCGACGGGTTCTTCCGGTCCACCGCCTCCAGTTTCATGCCGGCTCGAAATCCGGAGGGAGTCACCGACTTGAAAGGGCGGATAGGGGTCGGAATGACAGCCATTTGGCTCGGGATGCTGACCGGGCGCCACTCACGGTGTTGAGGCTCTTGAAGAGGTGCTTGGGGGCCAGTTGACCTCTGCAGTTTTTCACGTACATGCTCCAGTTGAACTCTCCGTCCTTACAACCTAATAGTCAAATAGATGTTGATTTCCCTCCCTCTCAAAAAAAAAAAAAAAGCCTTGCGTCTAAGTGACTACCTTTGGGCAACAATAATTTGTGTCCATTTTTCTCACACCAGCCTGCCGGTTTCAAATCCCACGAATCTGCGTTGGCCCAGAAGTCGTAGCACTCCGGGTAGCCGTCAAAGTGAAGCCTCACTCGATAGCCTTGGATCTGTCGATACGGTTTCGGTTCACGCTCGTATCGTTTTTTGTAGGAAACGTCGGACTAAACAAACGTCTGCCTTACCTCTGCCACGGTGAGCACGCAGAAGAGAGACGGGTGACACGGATCCAGACCCTCCAGCTTCATCCCCACCTTAAAGCTGTTCCGGCTTTGAGGAACCGACTGATACTGCGGGATGAACGCGCACGATTGGTCGAGAGCTTTAAAGGTAGGTGAAGATTATTATATATATTTTTTTTTACCTCTTTGAACAATTTGACAGGAGCAGCGATGGCACGTTCCTCCTCCAGGTAGGCCGGCCAGCTCCATGCTCGTTTCTTGTTGGGTGGGGCCGTGGCTGTGGGGGCGGGCGGAGCGATGACGCAAATCGAAATGAACGGCGCTGGCAGTAGATAACCACATTGTCTCCTAATTGGCTCATTTGAGAGCTCAAGTGCTGTTAATTAAAACTCGGGTAATGGACCATGATGGTTTGTAAATTGAAGCGTAAATAAGCAATGTTAGCGTTGATTCTAGGGAGAATTTTTTTTTTTTAAGAATTTATAGACACGCCCTTATCACGGCAGCACACAAAACGTACCAAGTTTGGCTATTTTGGCTCCTCTCCTGCCTTTGGTAGTTTTGGCTTTCTCCTGGAAGAATAGAAAATTGGTGACCACGTTGTCACACATGGTGGTTGCAACTCTAAACTCTGAAAAGCGGACGTTTCTTACCTCTGGTTCCTCTTGGTTGTCTTCCTCCTCATCACCAGAATCCATATAGATTTTTCTCTTTTTACGCACGCGTTTACCTAAGGTCTCGCTTTCAGCAACTTGGCACTCCCGGGGCTCTCCAGGAGATGACCTGGACAGGAAAGTCATAAAAAAAAAAAAAAAAGCTCATCAGAAACAAATGCAGTTCACAAAGAGGTAAAAAAAATAAAAATACATGTGGGCATTGGAGTTGTACCTTCCACTGGTTGGCTGGGCACAGTTTGGGCTGCAGAACTTTCCCTGGAGGAGAGAATCTCGGGCAACTTGACCGCCGCAGGTTCGGCATTGAGTAAGCTCCCCGTTTGGGCCGACTTCCACACTTGGACCGACTTCCACTTTGGGACTTTCAAGAGTGGGGGTCTCCTCCAAAGACAAGACAACAGGTCCAGCGGCTGTCGAAAAAAAAATAAAAATAAAAATGGGTGGGAACGGGCAGGGCAAATACAAAGAACCACTCGAAATTATATTACCTTTCCCTTGAGTGGATACCGGCTGAATATTATTAGCTGGTGCCGGTGCCGGTGCTGTTTTTGTCTGTGATTGACCCTCAGGTGGAGGTGTGGGACTGTGAGATGGCACCGGGTCCTCCTTTTTAGGCGCCGGCTGCTGCCCTTTCATTTCTACGTCTGTCACAATCTCCAGTGTGCCAAACTCTGTCATGCGGAACTAAAGAACACAAGGAACACAAATTCGATTCAGGCTGACCTGAAGAAAACAACCAACCACTTCTGCTCAGAGCAAATCCAAGACACCAAAACCCCCCCGAAGTTCAACTCATTTTCTATACCTTGATGTCGCTTCCTGGCAACGTTGCAATGCCATCCTTCCAATCCAGAGCGCCCATCATGTCAAATTCAGCACCTTGTGAAGGACCGTCACTGGGTGGAGTGTCAGCCATTCCAGACCCCCCTACAAATCCCTGCAACTAAAGACATAAATACAGCAACAACGGAAAAAAAAAAAAAAAAATCTCAATATGCATCATCATATTTTCTTTGACTCTGACTATTGTCCCTTTTAATCTACTTAATCAGTGACCGCGTTGACTTGGCATGCAAACGTGCACTTGTAAACAGCAATTCGCAACATCACCGCTTGATGGCGACTGTGTGTTGGCTCGCATGATCCACCATGCACTTGGATTCCACACAAAACATTCACTAATAAGACTCTTATTGCTGGCCAACTAGCAAGGAATTGCGTCGACAAAGCGGCCCAATAGAGCAAAGCAACATCCCGTTTAATGGTAAAAACAAAAAAACAGCTCCCGACTTGGAGTTAAGCACATAAATTCATATTTTCCTCGTTTTAACAGTATCTCTTAAAGACGTCTCTTTGCTTTAACCTAAACAAATGACGGCTCGGTTTATTTAGCACTTTCTAAAAGAACGCAGCTTTCCACGCCGATTGGTTCAACTTGTTATCGTTTTAATCCGATTTCTATTGCGATATAACGTTTTAGTCCTGACGCAGGGTCAACGCTGGGAATAAGATGATGTTTTTGTGCGGTTTAAGGGCCTCAACCTGAAGAAAAGTAACTAACGTAGGTGGGACAATACGTGCGTGTTAAGTTTGACTTAGTACACGGCTGCTTATGTTTTTTTTTTATTCTTGCCATAAATAAAAGTGGAGGCAAGAGCGCCCCGTGATTAGCATTCGTCTTGGTACAAAATGGCGGAGCAGTGGGGGGGTGGGAAGAGGCCAACCAACACGTTCTAAACTATGTAAATTACTCAAGTTACGCCTCGAAACAACACACATGAGCCGTGCAGGCGCGTCGAACAAGGGCCGACGCTCGCCCGGTAATTTCCCGGCGGCTTGTTTTCCGTCGCCTCGATTATTTTCTGCACTTTGTTGTCACGGAATGTCAGCCCCAGCTCGGCTAGCTTAGCGCCGACACAAAGCTAACTGTCAGCTAGCTTCGCTCTGACTAGCATTAGCATCGGGATAGGATGCAGCCAGCTAAGGGCAAGCCGTAATAAATAAGTTTCCCGGTTAATAACAATGGCAAAAAGACGTTACCAATATACCTCACATCAGCATTTAGACTGATAATAACAATGCGCAACTGACACTACATTCAGCATTGTTCCACGATTAAATTCTTCAATAGAAACTTGAAAAACGATTTATTCTCACCGTTTCACAAACCGGAGTAGGGAAAATAACGCAAACTGACGCCTGCGTGCAGAAACGACATAGGATTTCATTCAAACAAAGCGCCCTTAACTTACAATTAAATTGCCCTTGGTAAAGAATTGTGTTTTTAAACAAAAATGTGGAACTCACCTCGTTTCTCTTTTAACTCTTATTTCGAGCTGAGGAGGCTGCGCATGCGCGGAAGATGCGCTACCGACAAGTTTGTGTTCGAAGGAAGGAAAGAAAAAAAAAGTTCACTTTACGATCAGTGGTCAATACAACACACGCGCACATGCACACGCTTTGACTGGTGTGCGCTTTTCACACAAGCCCACTGGGGAGTCACTTTCACGGGCGTCGTCACATACGTGCAACCGGTCGACCTGAGCGAGCTTATTTGCGGTTGCATGTTCGCATTGTCTGCCGTTAAAAAAACAACTAACTGCAATTCCGTCACATTCTACTCCATTTCATCTTTAGATTCTACTTATTGCACGACAGTGCAATGGAATCTGACCTTGTCAACGCTATATTCCTCGGATTTGATGTGTTATTTAGTAACGCGTGCACAGCACATGTGCAGTTACGTGGTAACATGTGTAGAAAGCGCATGGTAACGCGTGCTTTCCCCCCCGTTACAAAAAATGGAAAAAGTCGAACAAAACAACAACGGCACATAGCGTCTCATTCTTACGCAACGCGTCGGGCTCGTAACGTAACCCGAGTACAGTTACTAGCTCTCATCGTGGGTTCGAGTACGTGTCTCAAAACGAGCGAATGAACCCGCACAGATGATTTATTTGAGCTTGTTTAGTTGTATTTGAAAGTATCCTCGTTTAACCTGCACGATCGTCCATAATGGCTGCAGAACGCTACGACGCGCTCTCCGCTCGTAGAATCACGGCGATTTGTTGGCATGCATTAAAAAACACGTCGTGTGTTTATTTTGTGCATTCTGTGATTGAAACGTGTGATTTTTAATCGAACAAAGGGGCCGTGCTGATTTTTTTTTTCTGGGGTGAGGTGAGTTCATTTTAGTGCAGTGAAAGAGAAGCGGGCGGCTCACGCTCAGTCGTGTCATTGTTTGGCCTCTAGGTGGCGGTAGAGGACCGTAGAAGAGAGCGGATGACGGGAGGATCAGGGTGGATGAGGTGGGGGGGGGGCGGTGTATTTGGACTGCAATCCCCGCAGTCATCCTCACCTCACGGCTCAAGCATTATCGTGCTGACGCGAAGACACCATGAAATGGCATTCAAAAGCAAAGCGGTCGACTCGAAGGTAAAACAGCCAAACACAACCTCGAAATGTTGACATGTCAGCTTTACAATGGCAGTGCCAGTGACGTCATATTGGGATGTAAATAGCATTTTGCAGGTTAGGGTTTGACAGAGAAGCAATAACACTCAATCTACACTTAAGAAGATCAAATGCACAATAATGCTTTCTTCTCATTGACTGCCATTGTTAGAGGGCATTATACTGAGAGCTGTGCCTAATATTTTGGAGACCCCGTTTAGCTACATGAGAGAAAATGTTACAAAAACCCAAGGTGCCTATTTTGCAAATATCCAGTGGCACTTTACCAAACAAAACTGTCACCAAAAAAAAGAATATATGAATACATATTTAATGTAATGAGATGTTTTTTTCCCCCTATTAATTAGCATTAACATCTCTGTTTCCAACCATCAGACCGTATTCCTCAATCTGCTGCTCTGCCTGCTCATCTTCTACTCTTTGTTTTACATGATCTGCAGTATTTGTTTCGGTGCCTTCAGGTGAGAAACCCTGACTTCCACTAAAGAGGTGTTGGATAAATAATAGTAAACTCAAAAACACTTACTCTCATGTGCGTCTTTGGATATTATTTGGAACTCAACTTAACATAGGTTGGATAACTTCGATGGACGGATCCCTTTCGACTTCAAGACCAAGCCGGAGGATTCTGTCTCGAAATACTTGGGTGAGCTCACGGAAGGCAGTTAGCCAGGATGTTACCCAACAAACCAGATTGTCTACCCTGACTGACTGTTTTTCTTCTTTGCGTGCCAGTCAACCTGTTGTCATTGGAGCTCACTTACTTCAGCAGTGGCTTGCTGTTTGCCGCTGTGGTGAAGAGGAGAGTGTGGGACTACGCTCTAACGGTCACTTGTCTGCATATCTTCATCACCAGCCTTGGTAAATTGGGTGAGGTTAGGTTGTGAAGCTTATGATATCATTCTTATAACCTAAATTTCATTTTTTAGTGATGCTAGAGTTTCCCCTGGCATGGCAATGGTGGTTGGCCTTAGGTGAGATTAACTAGCAAGCCGGTACAATTCTTAATGTACAAATGTGCATTTTTATTATTATTTTTAATTCTCTTTGTTTGTTCTTGCACAGGTAGCGGCTTGTTTCTGATGATCTGCAATGGTCAGCTGATTGCTTACTTTGCATGCCAGGATGAAAAAAGCTATGTTACGTTCACCGTCTATTAAATGTCCGAAAGGTACGTTTTTGTTCATTGATGTTTCCTCATTGACTTGTGTAAAAAGTATTTGGACATTCTCAAGAAACTTTATTTATTTTGCCGTTATACATCACTCAATTCAACGACCGTAACGTTCCCCGTTTCGGAATTACGGAAATTAAATCGAGTGAGCCACGACACTGTCAGTGACATAGAAAAAAACTAAATACTTTGTACAACTGTTGCTCCATCCACTTGATAAAAGTAACTCATGTAGTGTTCATGTAGGAGAATCCTACAAAGGCTTCACTCGTCCCGCCATCTTGGCATCTGTCGTTCATGGAACCGGGCACGGGCTGTAACGTGAACTCGGGGTCGATGTAGCTGATGTCGCAAGGACTCGTCTGCGAAGGCAGTGGACGGACATTCAAGATCATAATAGTAAATTCAGTATATGAAAAAAAAATCTCATTGTAAAATTACCACATTGGGGATGAAGGGAGGTGTGATTTTCTTGGCCAGTAAGTCATCCCAGTTGATGGAAGCAAAAAATGGATGTTCTTGCAGCTCCACCTGATATACGAGAAATTAATTTCACTCCGATTGTTTATATATTTAAAAATCTCAAGATGTCTCTTACTATGTCACGGCTTTCCCCCAAGCGTCTGGACACCTTCCTCTCCAGTAAACCCTTTAATAGCGAGCAGGCCGCCTCAGATGTTCCACTACGCAGGCAAAGAGGTGCGTTGAGTATCTTGTCAAACATCACTGTTTTGCTATTGCTGTAAAATGGAGGCTGAAAAAAAACGTATCGTATGAGAAAAGATGCTGAATTGGAAAATATTATTTCGTTTACATTGCTAAAAAAAACTCACAAGTCCGTATAGCATCTCGAAAAGCACACTGCCGAGTCCCCACCAGTCCACTGCGGGAGTGTACGTTTGACCCTGGAGCACTTCTGGGGCGAGGTACTCCGGAGTCCCGCAGAACGTACGCATGAGCCCACCCACGGCCACACCTTCTTTACAGAGTCCAAAGTCGGTCAGCTTCACGTGTCCCTCGCTATCCAGCAAAATGTTCTCCGGTTTCAGGTCCCTGTAAAAAATGTAAAAATAACTGCTTCACCTAAGACCATGTTAAAAAAAAAAAAAAAAAGTAATGGCCAGTAAATTACACTCACTGAGATTTATGATTAAAATGTTGCCTTTTAATGCTTAATTCTGATTGACAGCTTGAGAGCTATTCAGGTTATAAATTATTACTACAGGTGGAACGAGTGGTTAGTTTAGCTGCCTCGTATTTCTGAGGGTTTCCAGTTTGCAAATGCTTTTCCCCATTCGCCAGTTACTAAGGTTACCTGTAGACAATGTCTAAGGCGTGAAGGTAGCCCAACGCCATTGCCATTTCTGCAGCGTAAAAAGCAGCCCTGCTTTCAGGAAATGGACCCTCTCGTTGGAGGTGATAGAAAAGCTGAAAGCGGAAAGTTTTGGGTCACATTTGACGCTTTCACATTTTTTTTTATCCCCCACATAAGAAATACATACTAAATATTCATCAGCATTTATTGTAGATTTTTTTTTAGGTTTGTTTTCCAAACCCCTTGACATATCCTTGCCCCCTGCCCCCCCTCCCCATGGAAAAAAAAAAATTCTAGCTCCGCCAGTGGTTGCAGCTATTTACCTCGCCTCCATTAACATAGTCCACAACAAAGTAGAGCATGTTTGGTGTTTGGAAGGAGTAATGGAGTCCAACTAAAAATGGATGTTGAAGTCCTTTAAGTAGAACGCTCCTCTCCACCATCACATGCTTCTGCTACAAATAGAGTATTGACAGTGTGAGATAAACAGAGGAAGATAGAAGATAGATTTGTATGTCTTGTAGGAAAGTAGTTTACCTCTTTCCTCATAACAACAGTCTGTTTGTGTAACACTTTCACAGCAAAGTAGCCTCCATCTTTTCTGTGTCTGGCCAGCAGCACCTAATTCAAAGCATTGAGTGATGAACAACACCTACAACATGCAACAACAAAAAAATAAAGCCTACCTTTCCAAAACTCCCTTTGCCGATAACTTTGAGGTAATCAAAGTCAGATGGTTTCATCCTGGAAGACAGATAATAAATACACATTTTATGAATAAATAAAAATAAAGCCACATTTTTGGACCCCTTGTTTATGAATATATCCTCTGCTCAATTATTCTAATGACACAAAATTGATAGAATGGCCGAATCATGGACTCCTTATCAGAGGATAGAGATTGGAATTTCTTCTTTTTTTTTTTTTTTTTAAATCTTGTGGGTGTGTCTTACATGGTATAGCGTGTGACCCAAATTTTACATTTGATCTAGTCTTGACCTTCAGTATACTCACTTGTAGGGTTGAGACTTTAGCGAGCACTGATGAGACAGAAAATACACAAAAGGTTAAGAAGTCATCATTAGTTTCATTTCCCTGTCAATATTTGTGTCATCCCATTCTCACCGCGTTGCCTCTGTCTTTTGTCTTCTGCCTGATTTTGCTCCACAAGTGAGGGACTTTCCTGGTGTCCTGACTTTTAAATGAGAGGTCAATGAAATAACAAGTGTCATCATGTTTTTCAATGTGTATTTTAATGGCAACTTACTGCTGGCAAAGTGGTTGATCAGGGGAAAGTTTGTGTATTACATCCTTGAAGAGAGTTTTTCTCACCTTGTGCAGAGCTGAAAGTGGAAAGTTAGTTATGTAACAATTTATCACTTTGCTGCCCACTGCCCTCTGCCATACTTAATGAATGAGAGTATTTTCAACATTAGGCTCTATTAATGAGAGTTCTAGTTTACTTTTATAATAACGAAAAGTGGCATTTAAATTCAAATTCTTTTTTTTTTTTTCAGCCAAATGGGACATATGCGCCCAATGAGTAATTTAAAATTGTCCAATCACTATGTCTTATCTTAGGCAGCATTTAATAAAGACTAAGTCATTGTAATAATCATCTTTGCATGACGTACCGATCATTCATGACCTCGAAATGACGTCACTCTTGCTAATTAAAAGTACAGTAACCGCCTTACCTGAGAAAAATGACACAAGCCTCCTCATTTTGGCGTAGGTCATCACCCGGTCGTGAGTCAAAGTCATTCAGACGAAATAATAAAATGACTTAGTAGAGGACGGGCGTTTAAAGCGAAATAACCACAGCTCGTCTCAAACTACTCTGAGATCCTTTCACAGACCTCGACTCAAATGAACGGCAGTGGTGCGTTCAGTGACAATCGGGATTTTTGCACTTCATCATAAAAGGCCACAGTTTGAGTGAGGTACGTGAACGCACATATTTTGATTGACATATGCCGTATGATATGCAACCTAAATGATTTGTTTGTTGCTGTAACACCTGGAAATAGCTAGAAAATACATAGAAGCTGTAATAGTGTCCAATTTGTATTTAAACCTTAATACTGTTCTCATTGGTTTAGCTTAAACTATTGTTTCTGTTTTTCAATAATACCTCTTTTATAAAGTGTACAGTACAAATACTTGTGTCGAAATACTCTTGCGTTGGGTCTGCCAGCTACCCCGTGTTGTTTTTATTGAAATTCAAGAAAGTAGAATAGTATCTCCTTTGCAGACTAAATATAGTTAATAGGTCATGACCTAGTGTAACGGTATTTGACAAGTCAGTATCAGTCTCATGTAGCCGTTGCATGCCAAAGGATCCACTGGACCTGTCTGCATTATTACTAGGCCACTTTGTGATTTATGACTAAAACCACTTTAGCATTTGTACTTGTTTACTACATTTGGTTCAAGCACACCACACATTTTCCCTCACAATCATCATCTGAAATATTTCAGTTTTATTGGCTGAATTACATAACTAGACTTTTATGACTTTGTGATCACATGATGAATGAAAATAGCAATAGGTGCTATTTTGAGTTCCCACTGCGAGTGATGAAATTCTTTTGATGAATAAAGTCTGATTTGATCAGTAAAAAGTGTGCTGTAAAAGTTTTTTTTCCCTATGATGATTATGTGGTATGTGTTCACTCATGACGAAAATAATCATCGTGGAATTGCTCAGTCACAAAGACTCTGCGTTGGTCACCATGACAACAGGCCAAAGTTTAGATTGTCCTGATGTCAGATGTCATGCCTGAGAAGGAAAAGGTTTTGGCTCGTCAAGTTTAATGGGAGAAGCAATTCATGAATACTATGGAGAAAATTATCCAATAAACATGCATGTTTGGGCAATTTGGGTGAGAAATGGAGTATTCGTGGAAAAGACAGCAACATGCAAACATGTGACAAACGCAGTATTTTGTTTGGCCTCTAGGTGACGATAACAAACAAGAAGAAATTCATGATGCTCGATTCCACAAAAAAAGTACTCCACCAGTATTCATTTTACGGGAGGAGCGTACATTTTGAAATATCAATTTATAAAACCCCAAAAATTTCTAAAACCATATCAATTTACAATCACATCATCACATTTGACTAGTTTAGAACTTAAAAGTCAGTGACCATTGTTTAACTATTGTACTATATTGATTTGGGTGGAGAATATGCGTGCAATATCGGAATGTTATTAAAAGTAAGAAGATTTATTAAAATAAGACGATTATCGACTTTGACACAGATTTGAGCATTAATTCTGAAGCATACATATTATGATTATGATTATGATGATGATGATGATGATGATGATGATGATGATGATTATTATTATTATTATTATTATTATTATTATTATTATTATTATTATTATTATTATTATTATTATTATTAAAAGAACCAGAAAGTGTGTCTAAACCTTTGACTGGCACTTGAACTGCTTTCCCGTTGTTTACGTGCGCGTTCCCGGCAGCGTGACTTCCAACTCGGGAGGGAGCGCGCAGGACGAAGGGGCGGAGCGGGGGTTGCGCGCAATCAGGGCAGAGAGTGATGAGAAGTGTCCCGGATATTTACCTTCCTCTACCTGGATCCTCGGACGCGGCGGCCCGTCCCGAGGTGGCCCCGGTGGTCATTCTCATGTGCACGATTCGTCTCTGAAGCGGGACGACGGAGGTATACGCGACTTTTTCTCTTCTTTTTCATCCTCCCTAGAAAAGTTTGATGTCGGCCGAGTTGCTCCGGGCTTGAGGGAAAGTTTACTAGCAACGCGTTTCTTCGTGTTTAGGGTGTGTAGCTCCACTCACGCACGCGCACGCGCCGTGGCTGTCAACAGGTTCCGTGTTCGGCTCAAAGTACGGAGAGGACATTGCTGTTTATGTTGACAACTCCATTCCACCGGTTATTACTTTTCAGAAAATGCTTTACTTGCTTTATGTATCCGTCTTAACTCACTTTGTTTACTTTTTTTGTACTACTCCACATTGGCTTTGGGTGTCGCATTGACTAGCATGCTCATCCAGTGTTTTTTTTTTTTTTTTACACAAGGAAAAACTGTCAAGGCACACAAACAAACAAAAATGTCATCAAAAGTGGACGCACAGGTTGATTATGTCATCTTAGGCAAGAGCTTTTCAGTTTTCTGCTTGTCACCATGTGGCACTCTGTCACAGATAGCTAAATAAATATACATTATTTTTATAGGAAGAAATGCTACGTAATTGAATCCAAATAGATCAAGTCATGTTCAACCAAATGGAATCATTTCCCTCGGCACACCTGATGCTCTCTGTCTCGCTGAGCCACGATACACTTTTTGTTAATCTTTGTCCAATAAATCTGTCCAAGTCACCATATCACATATCGATGCTAACCGCTAAAAGAAGCCAACATGTACATGCTGATTGACCCTGCTATAAAGTCTTTACTTGTAAGTAAGCCCGTGAGAGGCTTAATGTGGAAAAACAAGCCATCAAGTAGAGCTCAGCTTGGTTTTAATACATTCCAAGTGTGTCGCTGTGTTCAAACATTAACCCAGAACACTGCGGACCCTTGTTTTTTTTTTTTCTTCTCGGTAGCGCAATCCATTAATCGTTTACCTGGAAGCCAAGACAGGATTGGACACACTCAAATGCATGCAGGGACATTCCTCCAGCTTCCTTAGGAGTGTGAATGTCTGTTTGACTACTGTACGTGTATATGTTTTTGTGTTCAGCCAACAAAATGGGCGTGTTGGAGCGCTGAAAAAAAAAATGTTTAACATTCTTATCATTCAGCTGCTTTTGCGAGAGGCAGCACGACGAATCCAGGGCAGGCCCGGGCCGAACATAAGCGAGGAGAGGGGAACATTTGACATTCCTCCTTTAGGAACCTGCTTATCTTTTCTGAAAGACATGGTCAAATAGAACCAGAGTAAATATTTCCTGTTTGTTTTTTCAAAACGTACAGGAGCCGGCCGCATTTAATTCTCTCGCCGGGCTGCACGAGGCCCACGAGCCACAGTTTGACCACCACCCCCGCACTGTACGCTCGCAGCACTCCTTTGCATTCACGCTGCATTAGTCACCGCTCCATCCAGTACTCAACGTGCAGTGTCATCATCGTGAGGGCGGTGCTGTCAGACAACAGTGTGGAAACATGTGGCTCACGTTTGTTATGGTGTCTCTTCTCAGGTCCCCCCCCGCTTCGCTGAGACCAGCCAAGGGTGGTTACCGTGGTGACAGACATGCCAAAACCAGACCTGGTCTGCTTAGTTCAGCTGCTGGACGGCACCATCGAGACCTTCCAAATAAATGTACGACACAGACACGCAGTTTCCTGTATGTGAATATCATATGTTGCCGCTATCTGTCACCGCGCTCTGTTAATGATCGCCGATTGATTCGCATCTCCTATTCAACGGTGACCTTGGTGTCAAGGACAAGTTCACCTCCTGCAGTTGTCGCACTCGGGTTTTTTTTTTTTTTTTTTTGCGTGCTCAGCACATCTTGGCAAATGAAGCATGCGGGCCATATCGATGCAAATGTGCATATATGCTGCAAGGCAAATCGCCTTTTGATGCAGAGGCTGTGTTGCGTCTTTGTCTGAATATTAAATATGCAGTAAAACACCCCCTCCCTATCTCCATCTCATAATACATTGGAGTGTAAAAGTTTTTCCTCCTTTTTCCTTCCAAACACTCCAATGCAGCAGCTTCATAATCTGCTCAAAATTAGTAACGTCTTGTTGGGGACTGCAGCCATTTTTTTTTCTCCCTCAGCCGTGTAGTGCACAAGCTCTTTAGTGAATTGTACACCACTCGGCATAAACTAGTAAATAATAGAATAAATATAAAATGAAAAAAAAAAATGGAATAAATAAATTTGAAGTGTCAAAAATTAATCGAGTAATCAACAATGAATCGATAAAATCAGCTTTTACTTCAGCTTTTACTTTGGAAAACGACCCAATTGACTACAATTGTTGGACTCATGTCACTCCAAGCGTTGGCCGCGCCTCACTCGATACGTTGCGTCTGTGTTTCAGAAGCATGATGAAGGTGTGGTTCTGCTGGACCGAGTGTGCGACCACCTGGGCCTGCAGGAGAGGCAGCTCTTCAATCTGCAGATCAGAGAGTCCAATACAACCGTCACCTCCATCACCGCCAACACACACTCGCCTGTGAGCGCGCACACACTTTTTTTTTTTTTTTTCCCCCCAAGCCAGAGACTGTAACACATTCCACTTGCTCATTGTTTTAACCACAGGGTGTGCTTGCATATTTTTTTTTCTATCCCCTGTAAGCAATTATGTTTAATGAATTTCCTTTTCTTAGAGATGGTTGGAGCCTGAGAAACCTTTGAAGAAGCAGATAAAAGGTTTTTGCCTATTTCGAAACATTTTGACATTTCCAGAGAAGTAGTGTGATGATTGAGGTGACTCATAATTTAAGACCACACTGACACAGCGCCATTTTTTCGCAGGTCTGGCATCTCCCTTTTATCTAAACTTCCGAGTGCACTTCTTCATTTCCGATCCCAACTCCCTGCAACATGAACAGACGAGGTGCGCCAATATTTTTGCCCTAGTTTATTTTCTTTTGTATTTTGGAACAGTTTCCAAACAAGTGCAATGTTTTGATTTCTAGTAGGTTTGAGTCACTACAATTCTGCTTTTGTTAAAGAAAGTTTTATACTTTATCTGTAAGATACTATCTTATATATTTCTATTATTATATTATGTCTTTTTTATATTATATTTTTATTATATTAGTTTATATAATATTACTGTTTTATATTTATTATGATATAAGTTTTATATGATATAAACATATTTGTTGTGTTTGTAGCAGTAGTTTACAACTCCAAAAAAGGATTTTCCAATGACACAGTTTTTTTCATTTGTCTTCTGCAGGAACCTTTACTTCCTCCAGATCAGGAGTGACATTAAAGAAGGCAGGTTAGTGCGCACAACAAGCCCAAACACAACTGACAAAATCCAGCTCGTTTGTGTACACTTTTTTATAGCTGCTCCATTGTCGATTGCAGATTGCAGTGCCCGTTGAGTTCAGCCGTGGTGTTGGCGTCTTACGCCGTGCAATGTAAGTCTCCAAGAGCAACCTGGGATGAATGACCTCATAACTGCGGGGGGAATACTCCCATCGTTGAATGTGCTCGCTAGTTTCCTACAAATGCGGCTAAAGTATTGGGACGCGAGAATAGTATTTATGGCATGTTATATAAGTTTTGTTTTTGTTAGCTGAGCTGGGCGATCACTGTCCATCCCAGAAAAGCGGTTACTTGTCAAAGTACCACTTCATCCCCGAGCAAGATGAAAACTTTATATCCAAAGTGGAGGAGCTGCATCCAAAACACAAGTAATACGGATTCACGGCATCTATTCCCGCTTTTCCGTCGGTTGGTTGACTCGACCGCACGTCTTTGCGTGCGTTCGTCTAGGGGTCTGAAGAAAAGCGAGGCAGAGTTGTGTTTCCTCAATACGGCGCGGACGTTGGAGCTTTATGGAGTGGAGCTGCACGCCGCTCTGGTAACATTCAAAACTGCTATTTCATGCTCCACTTTGCTTTCACGGCTGACATTTCCCGAACTTTCAGGACACCAACAATGCTCCGCTCATGGTGGGCTTGGCATCGAGCGGTGTTGCAATATTCTGTAATATGATTTGCTCCAGTTTCTTCCCCTGGTGAGTGACAACTGCGCAAAATGGAGTTACCCTCACAAATGTTCGGAAAACAACATTGTTCCATTACAGGGGGAATATTATCAAGATTTCCTTTAAGAGGAAGCGATTCTTTATACACCTCAAACGTAAACATGTAGGTGGAATATTTCCTGTTCCAAAAATAAAAGCACCATTCAAAGGGAGATCTCACTTATTAATATTAATGCTGATCGTGCAGGGCGAGACCCAGGACTGTGAAGTGACGCTAGTTCTAGCGTGCCCCAAGACCTGCAAGAACCTGTGGCGCTCCTGCGTGGATCATCATTCCTTCTTCAGCTGCAATCGCACCGCCAGGAGCCCCAAACATAACAACAGCCCAGTTCATTCCTACAGGAAGTTTATAACACACCACCTGGGCTTGGCAAATACTAAAAATGAAAGGTAGTTTTGTTTTTTTGTTTTTTTTGGAGGGGGGGTGGGCATAAATGATGGAATATATTTTTTGGGACAACTTTGTTGTGACTTGTAGTGGTCCAGTTTGTCAACGTGTGGTGGGCGGAATGGTGTGGAACCCGGTTCTGAGGAGATCCATTTCATCGGAATATTTGGAGACAAAGAGTCTACCGTCGAGATCGCCCCCCAGCACGCCCAACTGGTATGACCGAGTCTAAAATGCTTCATGGGATCGTTCAATCGTCCTCGTCATCTTTTTCGGGTTTTTGTGTCCGCGACAGGCGGAGCCCTCGCGTTCGCCACGGCATCCGCAAAGTCCGTCCGTCATCCATGGAGCTGAGCGGTGAGCTGAAAGACGTACCCGAGGGTGAAGACGTCTTCTACACGTACAGGACGTCGGTCAGCAGCAGCAAGGACAGCGAAGGGGACGCTTCGCTGCATCCGTGTGTATTATTATTTTTTTCTCATTATTCTTACAGGCAGTTTTTTTTTTTTTTTTTGCTGAACTCACTCAACGAACTTTGCATCCTCTAAATTTGTAAATACTTTGATCGCTTCAAAATTAACTGCGGCGCCTGGGCCTTGCTTGAGCTGGTTGATTGCCTACCTCCAAAAATGAGGAGGTGGATCATTATTTTACATCAGCTCAGCTTTTATATATCTATTTTTTTTTATTCCCACATCTACGTATACATCCAGAAATGGCTCAAATTCATCGTGAGTGCTCAGTATGTACCATTTGGCCTCGTCCCGACGCCATTTCGCAAGGTGTCGCTGGGTGCGTCATCCTCTCAAACAACAACCCGCCTCCATTTTTTTTTTCCCCCTCGGGGGGAAAACAAAACAAAACAGGTGGTGCCTTTTTTAGGTGGAGGAAACGGCCTCAACTATAGAAACGTTTCCACTTAGATGCACACATCCGAAAATCTAATGTCACATGAGAAGCGTGTATGAACCCGGTAAAATCCATTTTTATTATTGATCATGTTGCTAATTGTAAAAAAATATATATTACATTGTAATCCTCTTTAAACGAGATTCAAGGGAATAAGATTATTAATTTCCTCACTCCTATTACAATCCATAACCAAAGGTTGGATGAGATCTTGTTGCATGCTGATGACAATATAGCAGAAGAGGATGGAGTCAGCAGCTCCCTCTACAATAACAAGGTACTTTATGAATAATAGTCTGGGCCACGCCCTTACGCAATTTATCTATCGTGAATGACGAGCGTCTGTTTCCTCAGCAGGCCCTCAGCGACGGCGACCTGCTGCTGATTCGAATCGCTCCCGATCAGGAGGGCAAGTTTGGCTTTAACGTTAAAGTAAGTGTGAATGTCGTCGTCCCCCTTTTTGTGGTTCTTGTTGAGTTTTTCCCCCCTCACGCCATTCTTGTTATTTAATTTCCTCTTAAGGGTGGGGTGGATCAGAAGATGCCTCTCGCCATATCGCACGTGAAACCCGACTCTCCGGTAGGAACCAAATAATGCGGGCACATGTATTATCTCTCTGGCCAGCAGGAAGTGAAACTCTTAAAAAGACTCGAGCAGAGTTATGCTATTAATTTACAGTTTTAGTGGAATGGAAATATTTGCCCATTTGTCTCCAGGCCGGTCGATGTGAGCCCAAACTGCTGGAAGGAGACCAGTTGGTGCTGATCAACGGTCGAGACATTTCCGAACACACTCACGACCAGGTGGTCATGTTCATACGGGCCAGCAGAGAGTCGCATTCCCGAGAGCTGGCCTTGCTCGTCAAACGCAAAGGTCTACTCGCAGACGTTATGAAAACCCGCCGAGGCGGAGTTTAACACCGTCGTCGTATTCCAGGTCCAGGCCGAGCCGCGGCGCTACTCCTCCTGCCCCCCGCCCTCACCCTCACCGGTCAGTCCCAAACAGACGGGTCCCAGTCTCCCGGCCAGTCGGAACGGGTCACGACGCTGGACGAGTCCATGCGACAGGTCGAGAAAGGAATTCAATCGGGAACTTTGTGCTTCCACTTTGAGGTATTTGAGTTCAACA
This sequence comes from Syngnathus leptorhynchus, assembly GCF_054491065.1. Lineage (NCBI taxonomy): Eukaryota > Metazoa > Chordata > Actinopteri > Syngnathiformes > Syngnathidae > Syngnathus > Syngnathus leptorhynchus. The sequence goes on from NC_141202.1 coordinate 3,073,171, forward strand.
GATGCGAGTCTTTACCTTGTTTGTATGTGTTGACTTGTTTACATTCTGATCCTTCTCAGAATTTATACAGAAGGAAGCCCGGCTTGTCGCAGAGCTGCGCTCGGCTTCCCAAGAACATGGACAAGAATCGCTATCGGGATATTTTACCCTGTGAGTGCTTCCCTTCCTAAGATTTTATTTGGTGAGCTGTACTTACGTGCCTACTTTGCTTGCAGATGACGCCACCAGAGTCACCCTTCAGGGCCAGGAGGACTACATCAACGCCAGCCACGTCACGGTGCGCACACAGTAATGGATTCCCAGCCGATGGATTTACGTCTCTCCAATGGACGAATGTAAATCTGCGTGCTCGGTTCTTTGTTTCTTAGGTGGCACCTCCGGTCTCTGGGGAGTGTTTACGTTACGTCGCAGCTCAGGGTCCGCTGCCGCAGACCTGCTCTCATTTTTGGCAGACCGTTTGGGAGCAGCAGTCACACACCATTATCATGCTTACTACTCTGACAGAGCGAGGAAGGGTATGCAAATGACTCCACTCACTCTACACGGAGAAAAAAAACCAAACAAAAAAAAAACACATTTGCTCAGGAACAGGCACGGAAATTCAAACGTGTTTGTATGAGATGTGTGATGATTACATTATGAAAAGTGAATGTGCCTAAATAAAACATTCGTGTCACTTGCACTCAGATACAGCAACATATCATAATAATAACATTAATGATATTAATAATAATAATAATAATAACGAATGAAAAAAAATCACTTTTTGTAATGGAAAAAACGTTGCTTTTTTTGACGTCTTCAGGCCACTGTACTTGGCACTTAATATTTAAATCGGCATTAACGTGCAGAATGTCTGATTATCGTGATACAGAATAATTGTCGCATTGATTCACGCTGAAATCACATTTATTTTATTACCCCCGCTATAACCCCAGCCAGTTTATTTGTTTCTGCCTGTGCATTCGCACGGAAATAATATAAATGTCAGCGGCGTTGGGGAAATAATGACTGAATCCTGAAAAGCTAGGAGGCTCATAGTTCTCAACGGCGGCTGAAACAGCAACACTAAAACTCGGCAAAACAGAATAATTCAAGGGAAAGCAAAAGCACAATTTTTCAAGGTCTCCAATAAATAAAAGTGCACTTCCTCGCATCTGGCCTGTTGCTTGGTAACCCGAAGCGCTCATTAATTGATCATTTTTCTGATCTTCGTCAAGTGCCTTGACATTTCGCCTCGTTAATACATAGCTCGCACATATTGACAATCACTTCATATCCTGCTCCCGATGAATTCCTTCCTGGCCTGCAAAACTACACCACTTTCATTTGACAAGCAAGGAAATGATATCCTGACTGATGACTCAAGTCCATCCAAGTGCTTTACTGCCTGCTGTGATGCATTTACAGACCAAGTGCCACCAGTACTGGCCGCATCCGCCGGATGTGAAGGATTATGGACACATGCGGGTGAAGTGTCACTCCGAGGAGTGTAACCTGGCCTACGTGACACGGCGATTCACCCTCACACACACTCAGGTACACTTTTTTTTTTTTTGTTTCCCTTCATCAATATTTATTTCCAAGCCAGCGGTGTTTACGGGAGTTGTCTACACCTCAAAACATCTCCAATTTAAAATGTTGCCATGGTTACAGGTTGGCTGAATCTTGAACTCCGATTAAATTTGGGTTGAATTTACTGCACGCACGCTTTGAATGTATACCCAGCGGCCAATCAGAAACGAGGAGGCGCTTCTGTACTGGCTTTTCATGATATGAATCTGAAACAGTCCTAATCTCACCGCATGATAATGATATTCATGTAATCCCCCAAGGGAGATGAACAGGCAGTGAGTCAAATAAATGAAAAACATCGAAAGGTCATGTTTTAAAAGAAGGGGGGGGAGGGGTGTTCACTTGAATGGCAGGCGACGGTAAATCCGACGCGCTGGCCCTTTAACACCGACTTCCATTGTCGCATGAGCAAACGATGACCGCTATCATGGCAATAGTTTGTTGCGACATGTGCCGCCGCTGTGCCATATGTCCTATCTCGGCGGGAAGTTATCGGCGGCCCAGCTAATTTCCGTGTGGGGCGGACCTTGTGTGTACACAGGTAACAAAATGGAGGCCTGTGTACGGCCAGGTGGCTTTACAGTTCTATCATCAGATTGTATTTTCCACATTAACGTCCCGAGTGAACGTAATAAAGCTCAAGGAGGTATGAACGTGCTAACACGCATGCACAAATACTCCTGCGCTGGCCCATCTGTTACCCTGGCGGTCCTCGTTAATCCCCGCATGAAGTCACAGGCCGTACGCCCGTTTAAAAAAAACAAAAAAAACACTCAACTCAGCTCTTTTGAGCTCCTCTCCACCTGTTTATCCGATTTTTAATCTGTCGTCACCCTGCACTTTGTGATGTCACCTCGTGCGTCGATGGAAATCTTTCTTTGTTGTCTACATCGTATGAGATGTTTTGAGTTGAATTTCTGCACAGCTTGAAGTCCCTCTAATGATCTCTTTTTTTTTGTGCGTCTACTCAGAAAGGTGAAGAGCGCACGGTCACACACCTGCAGTACGTGGCGTGGCCCGACCACGGCGTACCCGACGACCCTTCCGACTTCCTGCTGTTCGTCAGCTCGGTCAGGGAGAGGAGACGAGCCCAAGAACCTCTGGTGGTGCACTGCAGGTAACTCGAGGCCTAATTGAACACACGCCGCTCCGAACCCCGTTCGCTCCAATCCCGTGCTTCTCTTCCAGTGCCGGGATTGGACGGACAGGTGTTCTCATCACCATGGAGACGGCTCTGACGCTGTTGGATCGGGGGCTGCCGGTGTTCCCGCTGGACATTGTCAAAACACTGAGAGATCAACGAGCCATGATGATTCAGACCACGGTACACTGGAGAAAACATGAAGAGCGTTTGTTCAAATGTGCCATAGGAAATATTTAATTTTGATCAAATTTATTAAAATATATACCTATTTTTTTATAAAATATTATTTTATAGAATTTATTCAAATATAAATGAATTTCTTTTGTTTTAATAAAATATATATATTTTTTTATTATTTAAATTTGTATTATTTGTAATGTGTTTCTGTCTCTAACTTATTTTGTTCCGTCCCAGTGTCAGTTCCAGTTTGTGTGCGAGGCCATTTTGCGAGTCTACAAGGAGAAGCAAGGGGGATCGACATCGCCGTAGTCCAAATCACAAACGGCACCGGAGGAAACCGAGCCTCGTAACTTCCACTCGAGCGACTCCCACCGAGGGGGGTGACCGACAAGCACGGCAAGAGATTAACCTCTGTTGTGCCTGCCGGGTCGCTACACGGTCTGGATGAGAATTCTGCAGCGTCCAAGCGCAGCTGGATGCCAGCTATGTAGCCAAGATCAAATAGGACACTTTGAATCTTACACTCGTCTGCCTTACGTTTCTGCCCGGAGCGTCGACTAAGCTTGGATGGGATACACAAAAACGAATGAAAGCCGCTAAGCTCAGGAATCAAGTTGGTGTCGTCTGCAAGACGACTCACGGAAGGATGAAGAAGAAAGAAAGCAGAGGGATTGTTAGAATGTGGATTTTGCGCGTGTGCCTTTTAGTAGAGGGGCGGAATACGACAGAAGATGCTGTTATGGGGGTACTGTGATGTTGCTGCCACTTTTCACTTAAATTATTCTCACAATGAAATAAACACTGATTTGTATGCCCTTCGTCTGCTTTATTAGCCTCTTCACTGTATGAACCTTACTTGGAAAACAAAACAATATATATGATCCTGTAAAAGTTCCTCAAATTAGTATTGTAATGAAAATGAATGACTTTTTTGCATTGCTAGCGATGTGAACCTCTTTCTACTACTTTCTAGCAGGATGATGATGCTACACGCGTTTCAGACTGTTTAGTTGACCTTCAGACGAATGACTCAAAAGTTGGCATGCGATCAGCCGCCGATATCAGCATAACAAATCGAGCACCATCGGTCTGGTATGACAACGTCTTGGCATCTTATCAGAAAAACGATGTAATACTGCTTCCGAGACTGCTGTGACTGACATTTACCTTATTAATGCTCATATTGGATTCTCATGTAGTTTATTTAATTTTCATGAAGAGCACATCGGCAGTGCTTTGATGAAGCTCCTCAACATTGGCACTGAGATGCTACAAGATGATGCCAAAGCATAAATTGAAAGAAATTCTAAATGGAGGATTCTTTCAACAAATAAGAGGGTAGGTCCTTGAGTGCCTTGAAAGGCGCCTTACAAATATTATTATTATTAGGTCAATTCATGAATGCTCAACCAATAAATGTGTCATTGTTTTTTTTTTTTTTTAAATATACCAATATGAATGTCTGAAGACTATCATCACATGTTATAGGTGAATAATCAGTCATCGGTTAATTAATAGGGAGCATAAAACTGCTTTTTAGGGGATTTCTTGACACAATCGACCTTTTCCGGCAGATGTCCACTAGATGTCGCTGTTCTGCTTGCGTCGCGCACACGAACACACACACACACACACACACGTAGATACGAACGCAAGCACACGGGTCGCCGAAGTTTCAACTGTTTTTACGCATGCGCAGGTGAAGCTGTTTGTCCAGTTTCGCTGGTTTGACTTTCACCAGTGAGCTCAGAGCCGAGTTTGCGCTTCTCATGTGGTGCTTTTGAAGCTCGTCGATCCGCGGGGGGTGCTCCCATACCGGCCCAGATGCGCGAGACTTTCCTCCCCCCTCCCCGGAGCGTGTGACTAAGGGTTCCCACTGCGGAGTAAGATTTTTTTTTTTTCCCGCCCCCCAGTGTGTCAGTGGGCAAAGGAGACGGCAGGTGCACCCGGGGAAAGGACAGGGCAAAGCGGGGAGGAAGTGGCCGAGGTGGAGGGCGGCCCTCGCGGGGAGGAAATCAACTGGTTGGCTTCTTCCATTAGCATGCGTGTCGAGTCCCCCACGTCCTGCCTGAGCCCGCCGAGTCTCCTCCTGCGCCTGCCGACCGAGTGACTCCTCGGCCCGGTGGAGGACGCGGACTCCCCCCCCCCCCCCCTTTACCACGACCTACTTCCGTCGTGGGACTCCGTTCTGTCACGGAAGGAAGAATGATGGGCTTTTTGCGTCGGACGTTCAGCCGCCGTTCGAGAAGCCGCTTCCAGGCGAGAGATGGGGACGAGCGGGACGGTACGACCGGAGGAGGGAACCCCTTGCTCATGGCCCACCAGCAGCAGGTCGTTCACGCGCCTGCCGTGGTCACCGGGGGTGCGGCTGTCCACATACCGGCTGCTGGGAACGCCAAGACCGCCATCACCTGCCGGGTTCTGCTCCTGGACGGCTCGGATGTCAGCGTGGATTTGTCCGTGAGTAGCGTTGGTCCCACTGATAAGAATTTTTTGCTGTGTTTCCAATCTAGGTGGTAACTTTTAAATTACTTTTTTTTTGTCATAGACAAATGGCTAGATAAACAGAAGACTAATGGCATGATGCATTTGTACCTAATTGATTGGCAAATGATTTCCTCCAAATAATTCATCTTTGTTCATCTATCTATGCCACCGATGTATAATGACTGAACAATTTAATACTGCTACGATGGTCGAGTTACGTCATGTCAAACACGAGAAAAAAAACAAAACAATGATCGATGAATTTCATTAAAACTCAATTCGATTAGATGTCATTTGTTTCCCAAAATGTCACCCCCCCCCCCCCTGTCTTGTTTACATCATGCTGACCATGACTTTGATCATTTTTGGCCTAATCTTAAATCTCCCTTTACCTGTCAATAACGAAAGTAAGAAAATATTTTGCCACTGTTGTGTTGACATATGACTCAGTCACCAAACAAGTTTGAAAGGGCCATTGGCTTCATCCAGTACTTGACCCACTTGTAGATTGCACCAAACTACGACCCCAGATTGTGACCTTCAAGAACCGAACATTATGTCATACTTATTGTCATTGCGGCCGTGATGTGGTTAGTTATGGTTAGTTTCAATGGAGCCTGGTTGATACCGCTTTGACCTGTAACGTATTGCGCAATCTGTTTTCCAAAGTAACTGCAAATGTTTTATTGTGATTCAAGACAAAGATTTTAAAAAAAAACAGTTTTGAATATTGGGAAATTCACCCAACCAACCGGACAAACGCCACGTCACTTCGGATCTTCCCTTTTTATGTGGGGTCTTAATCTTTTTTATTTTTTTTACTCGCCCTCTTGCTCATCGCCACTTTCTCTCCTCTTCCTCCATCCATCCATCCTTCTCCACCCTTCCTCTATTCCCCGACTCCCTGATCTTATTTGGTGTCACACACACGTACAAGTGTGTGTGGGTGAGCTAGTGTGTGGGTATGCCGTGCGTAAGTGCCTTTTGCTAAAATGCTTTCATTTTGAAGGTTGTGTGTGCGTCACCTCCCGCCGCGTATGCGTGTCTGCGTGTGTGTGTGTGTGTGTGTGTGTGTGTGTGTGTGTGTGTGTGTGTGTGTGTGTGTGTGTGTGTGTCCAGCTGGGACTCGCAACAACAACATGTAGGTTCCAACAAATAATGCAAAGTGACACATGGCTCATCAGAGCGCCGACCGGCTTAGTCACAAATGCTTTGCAACAAGTTTGTTCATGTCCTCAAGCTTCCCTGGAGGCTGCGCGCAGGTGAGCCCAGCCAAAAAAAAAAAAAATACCTCATTAGACATTTGGGATTTCGACACGCCAGGCAAATTTTGGCCTACTATTGCCGCTTCAATAAGATCCATTTTGTAATTCAAATGAACCCTGTGCAGAATGAGCAAGGGTGTTTCTGCTTTAACTCCTTCACTACCATTGACGACCATACACGTCAAACATCTATTGGTTCCCCCCCCCCCTCCCTCCCTCCCTCCCTCTCCTTTCATGTCCCCAATTCTTTAATAGCTCCGATTTCCTCACACACTCACCAGGAAGTTTGGATTGGTTATCAGGATTCCAAAGTACAAGGCTGTCATCTTTTTACACACGCACACACCTCTCGGTTTAAGTAGAGGAGGTTCACTACTGGTTGGTTTAGGAGGCCATGAGGTCCACCCTAACCCTAAATCACATTAAAAAAAAATTGAAGATCAGGTTACTCAAAACTCACAAAGCCCCACAACATTTTTTTGTTCTTCTGTTGTAGAGCAAAAGCAAAGGCCAGGACCTTTTTGACCAAATCATGTATCACATAGATCTGGTGGAGGCGGATTACTTTGGACTGCAGTACATGGACAGCGACCAAGTCTCGGTGAGTCCTCCACACGCACGTCAATAACCTTGTTTTTTTTTTGCTCGACGCTTATTCTCGCTCGCTGCTTCTTTCAGCACTGGCTGGATATGTCCAAACAAATCAAGAAACAGATCAGAGGTGAGTTCATGACTCAGTTATCAAATGTGGACGAGGTGATTAGTATTAGGAGCCGTACCCTTTGTTTGCTCTCCACAGAAAATTCAATTCAAGAGCTTCTGTAATTGACACAAATAGTGGCCGAGGGGGGTTTATTTACTCACTCGAAGAGAGCAACGGTAGGCAGCAACAAGCTGAACCGTGATTGGTTGTTAGCCTGTGCAGGATTTCCTAATGCCATTCAGTGTGTGTGTGTGTGCTTGAAAAAAAATGGTGATCAATTGTTATTTCTTTTTAGATGGTTCGCCATTCCGACTCTTCTTCCGAGTGAAATTTTACTCCTCAGAGCCAAATAACCTGCGTGAGGAATTCACAAGGTAAGAAAAAAAAAATCTTCTTTGGCCTGAGCCTGATGATGATGATGAGTAGGAGGTCCAGAAGGGATGCGAGGCTAATTACTTTGTTGCCATGGGGCAGATTGGGATTTAAAAAAGAAAAAAATCCAAATAGCCTTACTGGAGCAAAGTGTGTGTACTGTGATAGATCAGGGAACAGTGGTCATAATGTATTTTCTGTTATGTTTTTAATATTTTTTTTTTTACATGTGCCGCAGGTATCTGTTTGTGCTGCAGCTTCGACAGGACATTTTGTCTGGCAAGTAAGTCTGTTATCAATGCTAACATGTTTGTTTTTATGTATGCAGACACCAAAATTAGCTTTGCTTTTTAATTAGCTCAGATAATTAGCTTAGCCTGAAAACCTCTTGAACTATACATTTTATTCATCTTCTTTTATGTCACAGAAACAACAATGTCTACCAAACAATACTTGACACAATATTTTGTGTAAACAAAGATACTAATATGCTGAGTCAGCCTAATCTTGTGACGCTGCTACAATCGCTATTTTCTTACAAGTAAACACGGGAGACCTTTGACCTCTTTTTTTTTTTTTTTTGTGTGTTAGTGATTCTTTTGCGTTCAATACGCTTTCCCACAGTGGCGCAGACCGCCCTAGGCGTTGACAGTTTTCTAATTTTTCTTATTTAGTAATATTTATTTACGAGGCTTTTTGGGACTTGTGGATCGGCACAGTCTTCTTAGACACACACACACACACACACGGACGGGTGTGTTGGCCATCTCAATGTTCCGGCTCTATCTGGGCCATAGATCCCCCGAGTGCAGCTCTATTCTAACACTCAAGATCAGGATCTGAAGAGGTGATTATTTTGGGAAAAGGGTTGCTTCTCGTTTTTATACACACACACACACACACACACACATTGTATTTGACTCGGCGAGTGTGTGTCAAGCAGTCCCACTGAAAGCAACTCATCACCCCCCCCCTTTTTTTTTTTTCCCCTTCTCCTCTCTTCAGATTGAAATGTCCATACGATGTCTCAGTAGAGCTGGCCGCCTATTGTTTGCAAAGTGAGTAAACGTCACCTCCAAGATGATTTTCTTTCTTTTCATTTCGTTGAGCCAATATTTGGAACGAAATGGAATATGTCATTTTTCATGTTGTTTGCTTTAATAACTTTTCACAAGACATTACTCTGAAAATGATTTTCATTCCCAAAACAATGTTTGTGGTACATGCTTGAAATAAAAACACACATCAGATGCAATTTTGTTCCTTTTTCCGTCTTTCCAGGCGAGCTGGGGGACTGCGATCCCTTGGATCACTCCCCCGAGCTGGTCTCGGAGTTCCGCTTCACTCCTAAACAAAGCGAGGCCATGGAGGCGGACATCTTCAGCAGGTGGCTGGATCTCAGGTGAGAATTTGCCGCCGTCTCCTCGACCTCCTCCGCTCATCCAGTCAGTTAGCCGACCGGCCTGCCGACCCCTCGTCGGTCTGTGTGAAGGATTAAGAGGGGATTAATCCTCGGAGGGTCTTGATTGATTCCGGGGGCTGTATTTAACCCAGCGGCGGTCTGATGGCTCCCATCTCGGATTAGATTACATATGCTGTGCTTTCACTGAACCCGCCGCCGGGCCACGCAAGGACAAACGCAATGCAGAACACCAATCATCGGCGCATTTGAATTTAGAAATGTTTTCTTCTTTTTAGGGGGAAGAGTCCAACTCAAGCCGAGATCTCCTTCCTCAATAAATGCAAGTGGCTGGAGCTCTACGGCGTGGATATGCACTTTGTTAAGGTGTGTTTTGTTTTGAATTTATTGATGAATTCTTGAGTGCTGAATGTCTTTGCGGCGTCATCAGGGGAGAGATGGTTGTGACTACGCGCTGGGGCTCACTCCTACTGGCATCTTGGTGTTTGAGGGATCCAATAAAATCGGGCTCTTCTTTTGGTAAGACGTTTTGAAGTATCTCCATGTGTGTGTGCGTTGAAAGAGCTAAGTAAAATGTCAAGCGAGACATTTGAAGAAGCGGCAAAGACTGCGGAGGCCACGTTTTTAAGTCGCATTTTGGCAAAGTTGATCGTCACGTGGGTGTTGAATGAAGCTGTACGTACATGTTTCAAACTCGTTTCACCGCAAAGGAAAAAAAAAAAATCACACCGCGGACCACAGATAGCGAAGAATCTCGCACCTGCCGATTTGCGGCTGGAAAGTAAACAAACAACTCAACAGAGCGTGGCCGGAGCGCTCGCGCGCTAACACAATGGCTGCACCGATTTACATTGTGTTTTTTTTTAACACAACAGAGAACACAATAATGCAGCACATTTTATTTTTCTGCTTTTGTTGATGCTCTACTTTTACAAGATGTCCCAAAAATGACTTAACTACAGGCAAATGTTGAAAAATAAAATATATTATCAAAGATTTCATTGAGTAATTAACTGTGATTCAATGCTCATGTTTTTTAAATAATATTTATTTTATTTATTTTAATATATTTATTTTATTTTTTATTTATTTTAAATGTATATAATTTAATTAATAATAAATAATTTTAATTCATGAATGAATGCTTAATGTTCAAGATTGGATATATTTCTGCATTTCCTAATAGTATAAATTTGGTTTTAACTAAAATATGCTATTCAGGCCCAAAATCACACGTCTGGACTTCAAAAAGAGTCGACTCACTCTGGTGGTGGTGGAAGATGACGATCAGGTTTGCGTACAACACGTGCAAAGATGAGCTCAATGTTGGCTGGACTCCAATAAATATATATTTTTTAATTCCACTATGAAGGGCCGAGAGCAGGAGCACACGTTTGTGTTCCAGCTGGACAGCGCCAAGAGTTGCAAGCACGTGTGGAAGTGCGCGGTGGAGAGCCACGCCTTCTTCCGTTTACGCCAACCGACCACGGGCAAGCCGGGCCGGAGCGACTTCACCCGACTGGGCTCACGCTTCCGATTCAGGTAGCGCTGTTTCCAAATGAAAATTCCCCCTTGAGAATATATTGAGTATAAAAAATGTAATTCTATATAAAAAACATCTCATAAAGAGAGAATAATAAAAGTAAGCCAGCAGTAAGAAACAAAACAAATAATGTTGCCGTTGTCTATGGTTACTTCGTATCTATGGTTACGTAGAGGTGTTCCTATGGCGACCAAGATATGCCCTTCGTATTGTTTTTTTTCTCTCCACTTTTTATTAAAGCAAATACTCTCACTTGATGGACACTTCCTGTTTTTTTTTGTTTTTTTTTTTAGTCAGCAGGCAACAACATCTTTCCTGAAGGAGATTCATAAAATCATTTCAATGAAGTCATTGGGAATGTTTTTAATGAAGCTATATTCTAAGCTACACTTTGATTCCATTCCCAATGTGTCGCTGCAATAACAAGCAAAATATGATCAATTTTTGTTCTCAGCGGTAAAACGGAGTACCAGGCGACTCACGGAAGCCGCCTGAGGAGAGCCAGCACCTTCGAGAGGCGGCCGAGCAAACGATACCCCTCCCGCACGCAGTCGCTGGGCAAAGGTGAGTCTTATCTGCACACGCAATTATGTACACTATATGGAACCCGACGGATTAGAAGAACCTGCTACACGCCTGCTTTTCACACGCCTCTATGAGTCACATTTTTTTCCCCCCTTAATTCCCAATTTATGAAAAACACATATTTTTTTTTAGAATGTTTCGGTACATAGCCATCAATTATATTTCACTCATCTCTGCCTACCTCGGTTCTAATTATATTTAGTTTAGTAAATGTACGGTCGAGCTAATGATACTGTGGATATAACAAAATGTCCGTCTGTATAATCATAATCCCTGATAATAGTTTGGAACAAAGAAGAGGAACTAATCAGTGGCTTTGTTTGAACAAGCCCCTTCCTTCCTATTATCACCTCTCACGCTGGCTGATCATTTACCTTGATAGCTTCAAGAAACTCCCTGGCATTCCCAAAAAGCTTTCCACATACGTTCTCCATTCCATTGACACATCCATGAGAAAACACAGTGACGCACTTGTTCCTTGCTAACAATATATGTGTGTGTGTGCATCATCCTTATAGTCTCGGCCATTTCTCCAGCCAAGCCGCCACGCATCAGGTAACACCGAAAAGCCCACATACATGTTATTTTATGGACATATATTTCATAAACATTCAGGCCATTATGGCCAGATGCAATTTGTAATTCTTTTATTTACATGAAGAAATGGTTCAAACATCTTAGCGGGCATAAATGGCCATCATCTTCTATGGGCTCCTCGTAAATAAGCATTAAAAGCTTGTTGGTACGATAACAAGTGATAACCTTGAATGTCTTGAAAGTTGTATTTTTGTTTCAAGACAAAACATGATTTTTGTTTAGCCTGAACAAACACGGATGACAATACGAACTGTCCGGTTCTGTATCGAGTCGGCTTAGTGAGCTGACCGGGATCTTTTGGAAACATATAAAATTAGTCGGGATTGTGAATCGCATTGGTTTTTAACTCCACGTGAAATTAAAGTATTAAAGTTAATCTACCGTCGCTGATTGTTGTCATTCTTTCTCTGCCTTCATGCCAGCCCTGATCCCAGCCTACATGCAGTGAGTGACCTCAGATGACCTACTTACACACACACACACACACACACACACGCATTCATAGCATGCAAAAGTCTGGCTTGGTCTGTGCGCAACAACATTTAATTTTCCTCGTCCCTTCAATCCCTTCCAGTACCAACACAACATCCCGATGGCGGGTCATGAGGCGTGGCGTCCGTCCCACCCCGCTTACACACCCTCCGTTTACCTGCAGCCCGCCGGACACACGGCGCCGCACAGGTAGGTCAGGCGTGGCGACCTCCGTCAAACAAGAGGCTTCCGTCAAGAGGGTGGAACGACTTTTTAATATTCCTCATATAATTGCTAATTAATACATTCAACAAAAATGTATATACAAATATTTAAAGTTTTTTTAAAAATATTAATTAATATTTATTATTTCAGAAAATTTAATGAGATTAATACAAAAATTAGTCAAATGTCTATATCAAATAAAAAGTTTCTGTTTTCATCTCATTTCATGTCACGCATCTCATACGTGTGTGTTCAGGCCTTCCCCGTCGACCAGTCCCGTGTCCAGTCACCCCGTCGTCCCAGAACGAACCAGCAGCTTGCATTACGCACCCATCATCAGTGTGGTTCACAAGGACAAGGTCATGACTGCACTTTGACCTCTATTTGACTTTAGACTTGCATAGACTGCCCTTTCACCCCCCCCCCCCCCCCCAAAAAAAAAGCGAGAACCCCCTCATCATCATCATCTTCCATTATTCATCACATCTCCACACCTCTTGAATGTAACATGAGTCATGATATTAGCTTAGTTTTCTTGTGAATGGTTCACTTATGTCCAATCATATCTTTCGTTGCTACGGTCTTAAGAAAGAGACCCGCTTTGTGGTGTCTTAGATTTTATATAGCAGGCGTGGGAAACATATGGCTCGTGGGCCGTCGGTGGCCCAGGAGAGCATTTGCTTCGGCCCGGCCCAAAAAACATCAGAGTCCCCAAAAAGTTTTATTCTTTAAAAAAAAAAAAAAAGCATATTTAACATTGTGATACTGACATGTTTGAACATCAGCACCTCAAGAGAGGAAATTGAAAGCAACAGTTTTTAATTCATGGTACGGATAGCATATTTGGAGAATTATTGCCCTAGGCAAATTAAATTTAAAAAAAAAACGTTTTACATTTTCAGTTTTCAATTTTTGTTGGCTTGCAGGGAGCAATTATGTGACGAAGCACTTAAATGATTTTATTTCCCAAAGGATCCAAACATGGATGCTGCTTTAGGGATGCTACTGCTTGATGCTTTACACTTCACCGTGACGTCATGAATGATTCTCAAAAACTTGTTTACATACTGTACTTCAGTCTAATGAGTGGAGCAATATTTTGGAATCAATCAATGAATTCATAAATTGGTTTTTGCCATATTGCTAATAAAATAGAGAAATGTGAATGATTTTGATTTTCATCTTCTGTATATTTGTAAATGTAAAGGAAAAAGCTACAATGGGAAAAAAATTAAGATTTTACTGGAATAAATAGGAATGAAATTTCATGTTATGGAGTGAGAATTTTATGATGTGGAATTAGGTTGTATGGGGAAATTGTTTTTTTATAGGCAGAAGTGATTGCTTTTGATGTGCCGTGTCATCTTCAGCTTCCCTCTGAGCGGTCTCGCCTCCGACCATCAGCTCAGCGTGGAAGAGAACGAGACGTCGTATTCGGGAAAGGTCTATCGCCGTCACCGGCGCCACACGCACAGCCAGGACACGCTCTGCCACACACACAACAAAAGCAGTGAGTAAAATCAACAATCGAGTTACCCATCCAATCGGGGGATAGAAAAAGTTTACACACCCCTTTGGTTGAAATCATTTCAATGATCCACCTACTATGTTTTTCTTTCTGATTTTTAATTTTATTTTTTTAAAGAGTGTCGAGCTTCACCCTGTTACAGAGACGAGTTGGACATGTCTCCGTCCTTCTGCAAGCCGGTGGAGTCAGACAGCGAATGTCCTGCCTGGCCCTCACTCTGCATCAACATGGACAACAAGGTCAGACACATTTCCGCACGTTGACTTTTCTTTCTCTACTGACAAGATGTTTCCGGTCTGACTTCACTCCCCATCCCCCCCCCTCCTCCTTCTCATCTGCAGGCAGAAGAGAAGCAGCTCTCTGAAAAATCTCTCCACCCCTCGACCGCCTCCTCCCCGGCTCTGCTTCGAGACCACCTCAAGTGTAACATTCTGAAGGCCCAGATGGAAGCGGCTTTCAGGGTTGGTAGCATCTACATGATCTCCGGCTTATTTGCATATTTGCATCCCTTTTTTTTTTGTGTGTGTGCCTCCGCCACCAAATAGAAGGACAGTTCAGTGAGTCCAAGAGGAATGAACTCTCATGTGCCTCTCAAGGACAGGCAAGTTCTATTCATCCTTTTCCCTCTCGCTCTTTCTTTCCCTATGCTTGTTCCCACTTAGAAAAAAAAAAAAAAAAAAGAAGTTTTATTATGGGCGTACATACTTTTGAATGAGCCTACTTTTTTCTGATTGGTTAGATACTTTATATGACGTTACAATAAATGAAGAATTCTGTGTAGAATTGATTTTGGAACAAATCTATCTTTTTATTTGATTTGATTATTTTCAACAAATAGGAGGAACTTCAAACTCTCTTGTCGACAGGTATCAGAACTCCTCTCAAGATTCGTCTGCGTCCAGTTTACCTGCAGACAAAATGTCCCCGAGACCGGATGGCCGTTTTCCATCCGATAGTCTTCATCCTAATTCGGGCTCGTGCACCAACCGCAGAAAACGTCTGGTCAGACAGTTCAGCTTGTGAGTTCCCATCACACACACATATATCATTCAAGTACTCTCTCAATCCTTTTTTTTTTTCCTTGCTCCTCAGTAACCATGAAGATGAAGACAACCTCCCAGAAGCTCTTGCAGCCATCTCCTTTGAAAGCACAGCCAAGTCGGCCTCCACGACTTCGCTGGACAAACAGGTCCAGCCCTCCATTTACCCTCAGGTAACACACCTCAGTTGACTTCAGTTGAACGTTTGAGAATTATCTTTGTGCGTATGCGTTCCAGGTGGACTATGTGCCAACACTGGAAGTGGCTAGTCCATGCTGTGTGTCCCCTTTACCTTCTCCCCACCGCTCTCCTTCGTGCTACTGTAGTCCCCTCCCTCACTTGGTCCCTTACCTTGCAGCCCATCACGACAGGTAACACTTTGATTCTGTCATTTCCTTTGTGGACACTTTGTATTGGACCCGCAGATGTGTGGAAAGCCTTTTGAGGGTTTCGTAAATCGTCTTGTTGTCGTTTGTCCTCCCTCACTCGTTGTGCAATGTTGGAACAAGCATGGCACGCTGTGTATGGTTTTCTCACAACCATTTATTCTTTATTCCTGAAAAGAAAAGAAAAAAATTATGTGGACTGCGTTTTACAGGAGTTATGAAACGCTTCATTTATGTCTGTATGATACTGCCCTCTAGTGGCCAAGTAACAGATACACCAGAAGGGAACTCAGTGAACTCATACTGCCCTCTAGTGGCCAAGTAACACACACACACACCAGAAGGAAACCCAGTGACGCCTTAACTGTTGAATTCTTTCGCTTCTTTTTTGTGTTCTTACAATAAACACAATACGT
Organism: Syngnathus leptorhynchus; assembly: GCF_054491065.1. Classification (NCBI taxonomy): domain Eukaryota; kingdom Metazoa; phylum Chordata; class Actinopteri; order Syngnathiformes; family Syngnathidae; genus Syngnathus; species Syngnathus leptorhynchus. Next base: position 3,089,108 of record NC_141202.1, read on the forward strand.
GTGTGTGTAGTGGAGAAGAAGTGAAGCTGGACCGAGAGAAGATCCTCAGAGCCCTCTTGATGACTGAGCTCTGAAAGCGTGTCGTTTGACGCCCTGATGTGGAAGCCGAAGACCCAAAAGCGTCGGGTGCAACTCCACATTTGTGCATTTTAGTTTCTTTCATTTTTTTTTTTGCATTATGAATCCATAATGGAAAAAATATCACTATTTATTGTATATTGACGGTAGAGTCTAATGCTAGTTTAAAAAAAAAAAAAACATTAGACCAAGATATCAAATTCTTTCAAAACTCTTCCCACCATGAATGTAAACGCTTTGAGAGAGGAAGTAAAAATAACTGGTAAAACCTGGTTGCACAAGTGTACACACCCTCCTATAATTGGATTTAGAATGAACACGTGGCGTTCGAATTCAACTTATCCGGGAGTCGGCACACACCTACTAGCCTCCAACTTTTTATGTCATATAAAACTGGTATTCGAACAGGGGTGTGTCGACTTTTTATAGCCACTGTATTTGCACAGAGGTCGTTATGTTATATTTGCTGAAAAATTGTTTGTACTTGCCCAACTGACACTCGAGACTGTATATAAATGTAAAAGAGGATTGAAGCAACAGATGCTGCCTGCATGAAGGTGACAAAGTGTTGAGACTTTTGTTGAGTATTTTTCAATAACTTGAATGTAATTTTGAACGTATGCATCCAGATCAAGATTTGTCTACTCCATGGACAAAAGTATTGGGACACCTGGCTATATCTTGTTCCTCTTTGTCCCAATGACTTCTTTTAAATGAATCCAAGCATGCCTTTTTTCGAATGAACCTCACTTTCTGAACTGGAGTACAGTCAAGAAAATAACCGACAACAAACTTTCCAAACTTGTTCCAGCTTTTTAATCGTTTTAGGATTTGACAGTACTTTCCAATATGTTTGTTGGTGGATCATTTAAATCACGAGGAATCGAAGAACAAGCCTTTTTGTGCAGATTGTGTTGCATGCTCTTTTAAGCAACAGTGTAAACTTGTTCCTTTACGTGTTTTTTTTCTCTCAGAGACAAATGACCACAAAAGTATTGCATTATTTGTTGTTTTGTTGATTAGGAAATTGAAGGAATAAATTGTTATTAACTTGGGAGTGTTTTATAATCGTTTTTTGTCCACTAGGGGGAGACATTTGCCCCACTGGCAGGTATATACTGTACTAAACGATAAATACAGATACAGTATATTTCGTGGCAACATAGAGCATCGGTGTCCAAACTATGGCGCGCGGGCCAATTTATAAATAGAATGAAATATGGCCCGCAACTCTTGCCCGAGTGTATTGCACTTTCTAATTTTAACACCAGAGAGAGCTACTGTTCTACTACTACTGTTGAACAAGGCATTTACTCCACCAAAAAAAAAAAAGAAGAAATGTACCCCGAGATACGAAGGAAACATGGCAGAACCAAACAAGCGAAAGTTACAAAGTGAGTATCACTGCTCCCATAAAATGCAAATGTGCAATGCCTTGCTCAATTTAGTTGAATAAGATATATTCCGCAATAAGCTTGTGTTAAAAAGCATTTGGAAGAAAAAAAATATTACAAAATAAATATATTTGGAACCAATTGAATATTATCATACATATTGTCATATAGCATACATGTGCAGTCATTCACGTCACAGCTCATCAGGGTGCACCAAACAAAAGACACGTCATCATCTTTTTTAAAAAGAGAGTAGGAGTCTGTGTTTTGTGTCACATGGGAATGTGGATCAGCCTCGCCCTGCATGCTTGCATCTTTGTGTGTGTGTGTGTGTGTGTGTGTGTGTGTGTGTGTGTGTGTGTGTGTGTGTGTGTGTGTGTGTGTGTGTGTGTGTGTGTGTGTGTGTCCTACCCGCCCTGCAAGGGAATGCTGCCCTTATTAAAAAAAAAAAAAAAATCAACTGATTTAGCAGCCCCCCCTCCCACACACACCTGTATGTCAGGTATATCAAGCATTGACTCACACCCTAATTGCTGTTTTGTGATGAATAGATGCGGTTTACTAAAGAATGGTGTTTCCTTATGTACTTTGCATTACGAGCCAACAGCCATCCATGAGGACACCTGTTGAAAAAAAAAATTGATCTTGAAAGATCCAATATGTCAATCAATTTCTTTTGGTTATCGATGGCAGTGGAGATAAGTGGAAGAGTCAGCATGAGAGTTTCAAGCAGGCAGAGTGGGGTGCACGCTAATATTCGATTACAACAATAGTAAATCTGCCCGGAGGGGTTGTGACATGCTTTTTTGTCTGCTTTCCTTCTTTCTTCCCCTATTCTTCCTCTCTGTCGGAAAAAAGAGACACCACTAGAATATGTGTCATCACCGTGGACCATGTGAGGGAGTTCCCACTCTGGCCTCGGGGGCCTCTTGTGTTGTCATCCTTTCTTAAACACAAAACAAGGCAAATGGTGCAAATGTCATAATACGTTTATTTTTCAGCAGGACCTTCCAGTCCTGCTACATACACAAAACAAATAAGTTCACAATGTAAATGGATTGGATGGGCATCTAAGGTTTGTTGTTTATTTAGCAGCCTTTGGTTGGAGAAATGTCTCATAAGATTTTGCTCCGTAAAATGAGATCGTGACGAGAGTCCATTATTCGCTAAGGTTACAAACAACTGGAGCTCTGCTTTAATCTCCAACAAAAGGCACAAGAACATTGGCAACAAATGTAAATATATATGTAGGCACATGAGTCATTGAGAACAAGAATGGGTTAGCTCCCTTTTTTGGTCATTTTTCAAGATAAGTGCAGAAATGAATGGCGAAAATGCATATTTTGCAGAAATGGAGTTAGCCCAATCTAGTTCTCAGCATGAATGAAGCTTCGGAGCAACTCGCAGTGTAACATAACATAAGCCGGCATTCAAAACATATTTTTGTGCCGTTAGAATAAGTATTGATTAGCAGTGCATCGGTATCGGCCCCTTGTGTAAACATCGGAAGGTTTGATTGTTAACTGTTCTTCATGCACTCACTTAAACGTCCAAATCCAATACAATGTGTAGTGGAGGTGGAGTAAAACGTATCAAGTGGATCAGAAACAGATGAGCTATCAAAACATGGGCTGGAAGGAGTGGGAGGGCCAGATTGAAAATTGAAAAAAAAATAATCATCATTTTCAGTGTGGCCCAAATGCTGCTTTGTCAAAACATAACACGTCGTTCATTCGAGACACACACGCGCACACACACACACACATTGTCTCTCTTCACAGAGAACGTTGAAACATTGAGCTCTCTTGCTACAAAGGCTTTTTTTTTTTACTACTTTGGCTAGCAAATATATAATAGTGATTATTCAAATAATGTAACACAAAAAAAAAAAAAATCTACAAAGCTTTTGTAAAAGATACACATTGTGCAATAAAAGATGATTTTTTTTTATTATTTTTTGGGGGCCAAAGCCATACGTAGTATAAAATATAATAGTGGCTGTTTTTGGAAGATATAAATAAAACTACTTGAAAAAAAAAAAAAACTAATACGTGGTTGCGGCTTAGAGCAGCTGGCTCAGGTCCAGATAGTGTCCGGAAGGTTTGCTCATCAAAGTTGGGAGGGACACCACGGGAGGCTCGCCGTTACCCGCTTGACCCATCAGGCTGCTGTTTAGGACGGAGACCGGCTCCACGGCAGTCTGGAGCCACACACATGAGAAATGTCATAAATTCATGATTTTATATATATATATATGTGACTATATCAATGTTAAGCTTTATTTCGAAATGACAAATGGCTCCCCTTTCACTCACGACTTTTTAAATATCGCGTCTTGAGTTGCACAAACGTGAGTGACGGGATGAATCGACACCGGTAGGATCATTCTACAAAAGGCCACGCAAAGCCCGAAAATAAATACACCAGCTTTTAGTGTATTAAGCACATTTCTGCTTATCTGCATTCGACGCTGACAAAAACTCCACGGCTACAAGTCGAAGCAAGCAGACGGAGACAGGATAAACGAGTTTGCCAGCCTCCGGGCCAACGCGGCCTGTCTGACAACACACGCCCTTCCACACAAGGAGATTCCTATTTGTGAAGCTTTTTATTTACCTGATAGCCCTGCACTGCGTTAATCAGGTCTTTGCTGTTGTAGGTCAGACCCGGCATGCGCATCAACCCCCCGGGGGAGGAGAGGACGGAGGGGGAGGGGAAGAAACCCACAGTAGGAGAGCCAGGTGGGCTGTGGGAGGAAAAAAAAAAAAAAGGTTGTTATCTGTACATTTGAAAGTGTGTGTTTATTAGCTAAACAGCGGTAGCGCAAAACCTCACTTGTCGCCCAAGTCGAGCGGGTTCCGATACCATAAAGTTGAGTTATTAGTTACCTTTGCCCGAGGTCACACCCGAAAAAAACAGACGGCACTCCTTGCCTTTGACAAGGTGGAGCGAGGCCTTAAATAATTAATGTTGCTTTTCGGGGGAAAATATAAATATATCTTTATGTAACTGCGGTAAGTACCAAAGGCGTCCATAACTGGGACGATTTGGGATTTGTAGAAAAGTAAAAATCGGTTTTATTTGGATTAACCTTACCTGGGATAGTAGGCCGCGTAGTTCATGTATAGCTGCGCCGTGGACGGGTAGTAGGCATGCCCCGGGAGGAGGGGGCGAGGACCTAGCAACACCTGACCGAGCGGCGGGTAGAGCGCGGCGGCGGCCTCGCTGGTTAGGATGGGCGGATTGGGGGTGAAGGAGTAGGACGGCGGAGATAAACCTGGAGCAGGGACGACAGAGACAAAAGGCGGCTTGAAGCCCGCTGACACAAAAGACGTGATTGTGCCGTGGAGGAGATGCGCTCATGCACGCTTGCAAACAATGATCACATTCACTTCACTGGACACAATGTTGTTGTCAATATGAAGAGCTTTTTTTTTCTTAATTGGTGGAAAGGTGAAGTGGGTGATCGTGGTTTGCAATCATCAGCCTCCTTGGAATTGTGCTCTACTTTCCCCAAATCAAGCAAACATTTCTAACCACACTAATTAAATGAGAAATAAAAAGAAAGAAAACTTGTATTGATTTGAATCCTTTCCCGAAATTGGTATTTAGCCCCCCAGGTATTATATTTGTCTATATAGAACAGGAACTCACGATTTGGGATTTTATTGCGAGTCATAAAAGTTAAGACTTGTCCCAACATGACCTCAATTCTGTCTCCAGTTTGCGATGTGTTTGTGATCATTAACTTATCATAATAAATGGGAGTGAAAGGCTTTTTAAAAGTCATCTCATTTCCATCGCCTGTCGTGTTAAGCTCCGCCCTCCTTTTTTTCGTGACTTAATGAGGCGAGCGCGATAGGTGTGCCACCTTTCTCCGCAAACCAAGACTAACTGGTAAGACGGGGGATTTAAAATGCAAGCCGCATTTGACCCCTCCTAAATTTTTTTTTCATGCAACCCTCATTAAGCATTGCTAGGAACAAAAAGTGAAAGTGGAACGGAACAAACATGCGTCTGGTGTGAATTTTGATTCGGGTCCAAATTGAAAGAGTAACATTTGGGCATGCACTATTAATCACACTAAATCATCAAGAGGCACAACACACACACAAACACACAGTTGTGAATCTCCTGGTCGGACCAGTATGTCCAGTCCAGAGGTCTAGATTGGCAAAAAAACCCAGCAACCCTGCCCATCCCCAAACGGCAGGAGCCCACCTACCCCCGCAAGGCCCGAAGCACCCCCAGCTCCCAGCAGCACTTACGTCTGGACTTACATGGCGGCGGGCTGAGCCCCGTCCCACTCCTGTTCCGGTTGTGTGTGTGTGTGTGCGTGTGCGAGAGCGAGCCTCCCATCAGCACCAGGCCCATTTCCTCGGCGCTGCAGGGGAACACCTCCACGTAGCGGCTGTTGGGGCCGTGCTGGGAGCACATCACGTGTTTGTGGAGTTGCTGCGAGGCCGAAAGCGCTCGCTCCGCCGACGTCATCTGGATAAAGCAGTCGCCGGATGGGCGACCCTGAAAATTTAAAAATTCCAATTAGAATCCGGAACTCCAACCCCTCCCCCCTCTCTCTTTAACCCAATGATCTATATTTAGCTTCTTTTCCTGTTTCAGAAATGTTCAACGAGCTCGCCCGTACCTGCTGATTGAGGACCATGTGAACGCCATGCGGTCGGATATCGTTGGTGAAATCGCCCAAGAAGGTGAGGATATCTTCGATGCTGGCCGAGTAGGGTAAACCCCGAAGTCTCAGGCAGTCCCTCACGATGATGGGAGAAGGTAGGAGAGACATTGCGGGCAACACTGATAGCAAAGGGGCGGGGGCTACGGAGATCAGCGGCGCCGACGAATAGCGGTTCAGCACCTAGAGCACAAAACGGGATTTTTGACTGCCGGGAAAAAAAAAAAAAACGACTTATCTGGAAGTCAATAAAAACTCAAGACTGAATGAACAAGAGGACAAAGGAGAACTTACTACAGTTACTGTGTAAAAGTAAACAAACCCAGCCTACTTTAGTGCTTTTAGCAAATAATTAAGGAGGGGGGGAGGGCATCACACTCCTATATCCAGGATCTGCTCATTTCAAAGTACCTGCTGGACTTCTGCTGCAGTACTCTTGAATAACTCAATATATCTCCTCCCAAGGATCTCCTTGTGTTTCCTGAGCGCACACTGGGCATGTTCATCGCAGGCGAACAGCACAAAAGCGTCGCCGGTGGGTCGGCCGTCCGGGTAGCGCACGAATAGAATGCCGTCCCTCCCTCCGCTGACGGGACACGTGTCTTTGAGTCCGTCTTCTGGCGAGAAGAAAGCCAGCACCTGTTCGTGCGTGGCCGTGAAGGGAAGGCCTCGCATCCTCACGATGATTTGGTCCTCGCGGGATAAGAAGATGGCCACTTCGTTGGAGGTACCTGGCACGGAGACGCAAGTTGGATGATTGTCCAATCGGTCATCTCCGTTGACCGATATGTGAGGTCCGTTGATTGTTAGTCTCACCTCCTGCTATCTTCAGGAAGTCTTCTCCAGTTGCTTTGTAAACCTGCAATGAAAAGACGGTCCGTTATAAAATGATATGACGAGAGGTAGGTGAAGTTTTTTTTTTTTTTTTTAAATGACCTCAATGTATCTGTTGCCCATATGATGTTTGTGTCTTTGCAGCGCCAGGTCTCGATGTTCTTCGCTGACGAAACGAACGAGGGCTTCGCCGTTCCTCCTCCCCTGAGCGTTGAGGCACAGCGCGGCCCCGCCTCTGCGCGACACCACGCAAGATCCCGTCAGACACGTTTTGGGCTTTTCTTCAATTCACGGTGACGCACTCACTTGGCAATATTGAGTCCGCTGAAGAAACGGGCAATGTCTTGGTCGGAGGATTGCCATGGTAACCCTCTGGCTCGGATTATTGTGCTGTCACTCACTTTCTCCATTTTACTGCTGCAAACAAACGCTCAAGGTTAAGTGCTTGAGCTTCAAAAGGAAGTCTATCAAAATGAAGAATAGAAAATGACTTACCACGTACCCGTCTCAAACTTCTCATTAACTCTTTCCGGGTTTGAGAATGTATGAACTGCGATTAAAAAAGTCACGGTGATAAAAAAAAAAAAAAGGAAATCATAAAACCAATATCTGAAGTTTTTTTTTCTTTCATTGTGTGCTACTCACGTAGTGGCTCAGAAAGCAGACTAAGGACTATTTGGGCCATCATCCGGACTTGCTGCACGGCTACTTCAGGAGGCAACGGGAGCGATGGATCCAGCATTCCCAGCGTAGCAGGTGATTCCATAGGTATGCTTAAAGCTGAACATGATGTCAGTTAAGAAAAATAATCTCGTGAGAAACGGCGAGAGGAGGCAGAAGTTTTTTTCCTCTTCCTGCGTGTGTGTGTGCGCCTGCTAGTTAAATACACTTTTAACGAGGTGTTCCACAAGGTCATTTACATTTCAGAATTTAAATTCCCGACTCAAACTCACATTGGCTCGTCGGTAGCCATAAGCAATGGCCAAAGAACAACAAATTAGAAAAGGATACACTCCACCATGGTGTAGACGTCCAAAGTGCTGAGGTCAGAGGGGAAGTGCGTTTTGAATTCTTTACAGAGGTCAAAGAAGGAGTAGAAACAATCTGGGACCAGGATGTTCTGGATGGGGAAAGACATCAGCCTTGTTATAACTTGTTTATAAAAATATTAGTACGCTTCACATTTCATATTACAGACTGGTACTTTTAGTAATAAAAACTCTGCGTTTTTTTTTTTCTCCCATTGAGTATCGGAGTGAAAAAATTAGCAATGGTGTCAGTAGCGATTAGTTGAGTTGGATGACATAAACTGTCGGCACCTCAACCGGCTTCTGTTTTTTTTGTTTTTTTTTTAATTTGTGGGAAAAAGTGGTGTTAAAATGCGGTATGCGCATGGGTGTGTTGCTGTCGTCAAGTCATCTTAAGTACGTCTGCGCTGAGCAACTTCAAGCAGGAAAACCGCAACGCAACGATTTGCGGCTTCGTGTGTGTCTGTGCTGGGGGAAAAAAAAAACTTTCCTGCCCAAAGGAGTGAGCGACTGAGCATCCGCCCTGGCTGTGGGGCGTTCACCTACCCAGCCCGCTCACCTTGCTGGCGGCCTCGGGGTGAATGACTTGACGGATGTGGTGCTGCCCGTCGGTACACAAACACACTGACGTGCCCGCACCTGCGCTGTTCACCTCGTTCGTCAGCTGAAGATGAAACTGCGGAGCGTTTTGAAAAAAGAAATGAATTCTAGCGTGGAAAACGACTAATGGCGTCCGCCGTAGTAAATATTACCGTATTTAAAGCCGTCTCCAGGCTCTTGGCTGTTAATATACAATCTGCACCGGATATTTTTTCTTCATCCACGTGCTCCTCCACCACATCCCCTTCCTTATCTTCATCCGTCAATTCGGACACTTCAGGCTTAATCAGCAGCTCGTTCACCTTGCCCAACTTGACAAAAACATGAAAACCACGTTGATGGTGAAACAAAGCAATGCAAAGTTTCATACGGTTGCAAAATGATCACATTTTAGATTGAATGAAATGACTCTCGTATCGGACTGCAAATTGGCTTTCCCTCGTCTCACAATAGTAAAGATCGAATGATGTCATTGAAACAATACTTATAAACTTTTCACATATATTCAGAAAGGAAATTCAGACTCGATAATAGTTGCGTCGACGTCACTAAATACTCAAGCATGCCGGTCACGGGTAATCCGTAAAGACTGAATTGTTAAATATACTATTACGACACTGTTATTACATAAGAGTAAGACAAATGTATTTCAACTGAAAATATTCATTATTGGACATCTCATGAGCAAGTCTTCCATCTAATACGAATTAAAAATGGAAGCCATTAGAATCCAGTTGAATTTTATTTCCAAGCATATAGCGCAGAAATATGATAGAGGCTTTGAATGTTTACCTTTTTGTTGTTGACATCCACCTGCTGCCATATCAGCCTCGCTAACTCCTTCTCGTCTGAGCCAAGCAGCTCCCCGCTGGCGCCAGATGTGGCGGCGCACAGCACCACCAAATAATCTACCTGCGCCGTCATTCGAGGACCGTCGAAAGTCAATCAATACTAAAGCGAGCTCCACTATTAGTTCAAATGGGAACAAACACCTTTGACACTTGGGTGCAAAAAAACGTGACCTCCGTGTATCCTCCCGACTTCGTCGGCGTGGTTGATTTGTTTATTTGGATTATTTCATGTGAAGCCCTTCCGAAGCCACCATCGCGAAGCAATGGCCGAACTTCGTTTTTGTAGTCAAGCGACTACCTGTGTCGATCACGTGACGTTTTTACCTGCCGCCTCCCTCCCTACTACAGTGACGTGGCAGACGACGACACAAAATGTTTTCCTTTTTAATATCGGCTAGGTTATTCACAAAATAACATGAATATTATTAATAGAAACTAGGTCATGATACTAATATGAGTTTTACTTTGTCCAAAACAATGTAATCGTAATTAAATAGACATTTATTAACGTTTTAAATTAGTCACTGTATCTTAGTATTTTTTTGTATTATATGTAAAGAAATGGGCTTGGTATTTTTATTTTGTTATTCATAATCAATTCAATTTTATTTAGTTAGTCTATCATTGAAAAAATAAAAGTTCAAGAACATTTTTAAAGTTAAGATTTAATAATAAAACAATAGTTCATCGTCATTCAAAATCATCCGTCCATGCATCCATTTTCATATATAATTATTTAAATTATAATTAATCTGCCTAGTGTTTAATATTTTCGGCTTTTGTTGAATGTAGTAATAAATTAATAATGTACACTACTGTTGGACCTATTTGTACAATAATGCTGATTTCAACATTACTAAATTTGAATGGATGGAATTTACGCTGGCATTTAATATAAAAAATAACGTTCTTTTTTTTTAAATATGCTACATTATTTTCCATTTTTAGTTTATATCAAGATACAGGTGGCAGTTGTGCCCCGGAAGTAGTGAATGAAGGCGGAAGTTGACCCCGCAGCCAGTGGTAACCGAAAGCAATGGCGGGGGATTCTTCAACTGAGCTTCTTTTTCTAGATACGTTTAAACACCAAAGCGCCGAGGTAATGAATTCTAAACCATTCCAATTTAGACGAAAAAATATCTGTATTTTATACCTGTATTGTTTCTTTTCTGGTGTTCTTGCATAGCCAGGCGTAAACTCTGAGGCTAGCATGCTAATGTTAGCATCTTATCCATGGTAAACATGACGATAATTAACTCATTGAATCAAATTTATACACGTAATTATTCTGTTTTTAATGTATTTTATGCACGGTCTCTGTATGTTTTTTTTTGCAAATAGATGGAAAGTGCTCCCTTGGCTGTGCTTCCTTATCTTAGCGGTTCGCGCTGGCCTGTTTGTTGTGCATGTACTAGTTTACATTTACCACCACGTTTCTCTGTCCATTCATACGCAGTTTACCAATGTGGATGTGGTGCGCTTCCCTTGTGTGGTGCTGATCACAGAAGTCCGTGTCATTCCTCCCGGAATTAAAGCACATAGCAACTTACCTGACAGCAGAGCATGCGGGTAAGCAGTGTCATAACAAATTATCATCAACACATCCGAGCTAATTCTTGATTTACAAACTTCTCGCTTCTGTTTCCTCTCTTTACATATTAGGTCTGTTTATATCTTAACTATTTTTACCAGAGATCTTGTCAAGAACAGTAGACGGACAAATGTTTTTGAGAGAGATTGGACATTTGTTTATCTTGGTGTCCCAGTGTATCTTGGCGGCGGGTCGCTTGTTTTGAGGACACATGAAAGATAGTATTCTTTTTAACAACTGTGTATTTTGCTTTCCAGAGAGACATCCCCTCATGCATTCCAGCTTGAGCTGTTCTTTAATAATGTCCCCAAACCCAACAGCCCAACCTTCAACAGACTTGGCAGGTGAGGAAATTATTAGCCCCCATAAACCACCCTCATCTTGTTTTGTTTATGTACCCTTGAGACACTCTCCTCTTTCAAGTTTGTAGCTCCTGGCTTGATCTCCAAAGTGCTTTAAGATACACGTGTCTGTCTGACCTGTAAAACCAGTCACAGTAGCATCCAAACCCAGTTCTCAGAGGCCAGTGGTTTGCGTGCGTGTACCCACCCATATTCAAGCTTCTTTGTTCTTGTTTTGGCTAACTGGTCTCACCAGAAACTCAACCCCACCCTTGCTGTAGTTAAGAAAGACGTAACAGTCATCAGTGGTCCCAGGATGCACACTAAATGTCTATTTTTAATCTCATAATACTCATAAACAAAGGATTGTGAATGGAGTAGCACCAGAGTTTGAATGAGTCTCGATTTGAGTTTTTTTAACGTGAAACTATGACACGTATCAGTTTTGTTTATTATTCATTTCACTTATGTTTAACCACTTAAATGGGGGGGGGGGTGTTGGGTACTGAAAACTGTTGTAATAAACATCCTATCATGTTGGTGTTCTACACAAGTTGTTACTATTAACACGTTCTTGTTTTTTTATGAAAGTTACTTTAGCAAATTATTGGATTAACACTGTCTTGCTTTCTGTCCTCAGTCTGGAATATGACGAGAACAAGTCAATTGTCTTCAGGCCCAGTGGAAAGGTGAGCCCTAATTGAATGATTTTTAAAATATCTAGGCCAGGATTAATAGTGTCTTCTTAAAAAAAAAAAAGTCTAATCAAAGCTGTTAAACATATCATTTGTACATGTATGAAGATCAACACAGATGGCCTGGTGCTGCGTGGCTGGTACACCACCCTGACCTTGGCTGTGTACGGGACAGCGGAGCGTCCGCATGGACACGAGCAAGGCTCATCGCCGCCGCCACCTCCCCCGCCGCCTACACAGCCGTGCGGGCCCAAAAGACTTGTCAAGCAAGGTGGCCAACATTCATAAGAAAATCCAAGAAGCATCATTTAGTAGATTAGCCCTTACAATATTTTACTACACAGAGTGGGAAAAAGATGACCAATACAACGGCAGCCCACCCAGACCAGGACCCCGAGGGCCTCGCACTCCACCTGGGCCGCCACCCCCTGATGATGACGACGAGGAGCAGGTCCAAGTTCCGGGACCGAGCAGTGAGTAGCGTGACTTCCTTCTTGTTGGTACAGTCAGTGTTCCCCTGGATTGTTTTGGTTCATTGTTGGCAGATTTTTTTTTTTTTCAAGCAAATTAATTTTGACGGGTTTTTACAGTATACTTCTTGAAAATTAAATATTTGTTTCACTAAACGTCTTTTCGACTGCAATGTCAACAGTGGGCCTAGTCAAAGACGAGCCGCGCGAGGACTACCTGGAGGCCGTGTCGCCCGAACGGTCGCTGGCCGCCGACGAAGCGTACTCCGACGCTGAGCAAGACGAGGGCGAGGACGAAGAGGAGGGGCAGGAGGAGGAAGAGGACATGCAGACGGAGGGGAGCGTTCCGGAGGACGAGGAAGAAGACGACGATGAGGGTGAGGAGATGGAGGAAGGTAGCTGATTCAGTTATGCAGCCCACTGCATAAAGATATATCTGCTTTGTGTTTCGTCTAGGCGATGACGGCTACGAACAGATTTCCAGCGATGAGGATGACCTCGACAACGGCACCTTTAAGCTGCCCTCCTTTGACATGGACTACACACCCGAGGACCTTGCATCCGTTCCGCCAGTCCAGTTCGATCCCTATGAACGAGAACTCCGACCACTGGTCTACTTCACCCCTCCGTACAAGTCACTCTTCGACACCCAGCTGGAGAAGCCCAGGGTGGAGGAGCCCAAGGACGCTAGCATCCCTGAGGAAGCAGCAGGCGGCGAGGACACCGATGCTTTTTCACAGCTGAAAGAACTGTTAGGAAGCATCGGCGAAGACCGAGATGTCCGCTGGGTTACCGCCCTGGAAGAAGCGTCAGGACTTCTCGCCAAGGGCTTGGGGTGCCTGGTTAAACAGGGCGAGTGCGTGGCCAAGGAAGAGCTTGTCAATCTTTTAGCCCAGTGGGGCATCCAAGGATTAAGTATGGAGATTGCCCTCACGCAACCAATTGCTCTGAACCTCAGGCAACTGAAAGCCGGGGCTAAGCTAGCGTCGTACCTAGCCGAGTGTCCGCAGGGCCTGAAGGCGCTGCTACGCGACGGGGCTATGGACGTGCTGTTGGACCTTCTCCATAAGGACCATGTCTCCTCTACATTGAAATTGAGTCTTCTCAGGGCACTCGATGCCCTGATTAGTTCTCCGGTCGGGGTCGAGGCTTTCCTCGACCCCGGCGAGTCCGAGAAGAGTGGCTATCAGGTTTGTGAAAGTTTTCTCATTCTAATGAAACATTCAAACATTGGGTAAAGCTACAAATCTTATCCTCCGCAGAGTTTAGTGCAGCTGTTCTTGCAGGATGAAACGGTGAGGGTCATAACTGCTGGCAATGCCATTCTTCAAAAAAGCCACATGTATGAGGTGCTGCTTGACCTCCGGCGTACAGCGGCGGCTTGGAGTGAGCCGCAGCAGGTACACGCTAACACTCACACGCATGTAGATCATTTAATTCAATTGGTTGAACAACATGAATATATTCAAAATAATTGAATCCGTGTCAGTGAATTGAGTTCATTCACCGTGATTATTTTTATGAATTGATGACGCAAGTCTCATTGACAAAAAAAATAATAATTTCAGGAGGAGATGGAGGAGGCTGACACCCCCATGGAGGAGGAGCCAGCCCTGAGTTCGTCCGCTGTGAGTGAAGCGGAGCTCGATCGTTTGGTGGGCGCTTTGGAGGAGTTGTATCAGCTGCTGGAAACCGCCCCTCACTGCATGGTGCAGCCACCAGGGAAAGCGTTTCCAACTTCCGTGAGAATAACTGGACCTCAAGAGAGAGATGATCCATATCCAACACTCTACAGGTATACATTTATGCGCACTGGGTTCCAAAGTGTCTTTTCAAATTCAGTCCTGCCCTCCAAGGTTAACTTTAATCGTCATCTCCAGATACTTGCACGCGTGCCATTTCCTGGAGAGCACATCGGTGGTGCTTTCTGCGGCCGCGGCGTCTGGACACTTGGGCATCACCCAAGCCGTGAAAGAGCTCCTTCGCTTCCTGTCGCTCACCCAGTCGGGTCTGCTATTCCTTCTCGCCCAACCCGCTCCCACCAACTTACTCCTGCGCCTCCTCGCATCCGTGGCCGAGAACGACGGGGAGGAGGCGGCCTTTACGGCAGGAGAAGGCGTTCTCACCGGGCCCGTTTTTGGCGAAGAAGGCTTCGGCGTGTGGCTCATGCAGGCCCTGCATGCTCTCCAGGGGGTCTCGGAGCTCATGAGCCACGTGACCTCAGGAGCAGACGGGGGAGTGGGCTTGGATGAAGGCGACAATCCGGAAGTCCTCGCCATGCTTCATTCACTCTATCTGATGACGTTCACGGTGACTGGCCGCAGTGCTGTGGCGCACGTTTTGAGTTTGGACAACAACTTGTCCTGTCTGGTCATACTATTGCAGCACTACAGCAAAGAAGTACAAGGGTGAGAACTTCTTCTCTTTGTTCCGCATCACTCAACCTTCATTTTTTTTTTTTAATCTGTTTCTGAATTATTATTTTTTTTATTTATTGAAGTGAGGCCAAGACTCGCAAAGCAGTGACGTATAACTATGCGTGCATGCTCGTCTTACTGGTGGCGCAAAGCTCAAATGAACTTCGCATGATGGAACAGTTTGCCGCTCCACTCCTCACCATCGCCAAGACCGATGAGGCCAATGCCAAACTACAGGGTGAATATGACAAATGTGAAATTCGCCTTGGCATCTCCACTATTATTATTATGCTGATTTTTTTATTGATTTATTTTTTTTTGTTCTTCAGAACTCAGCAAATGGCTGGAGCCTTTGGAAAAAGTGCGCTTTGAGATTGGCAGCATCTCGCCGCTTCTAGAATACGTCAAACAGGTATAGAATTCCTCTTTCAAATTCAAAGCAGCACTAGAATCTTTCAAAACAGTTCAGTTTTATAACCTACTAGACTAAACACGCAACTGGGCACATATTGAAATAAATCATCTCATCTAATAACAAACCCAAGAGTCATCTGTTGTACTTGTATGATCCCATTGGTATGCCAGAGACTGCTGACATGTCTGGACTGCTCAAGCGCGTACCTGTGCCAGTAGCTCCAAAGTGATAGCGGCCTTTATCATTTTTATATGTACTGTGTCATGTTTTCAGAATGTGGAAAATGTCTTGACTCCCGAGGGAACTGGATTGGTCACTGCTCTCAGGGTCATCTGCCACATTGCCTGCCCCCTCCCTCTTGTTGGAGGTAAATCATCTAAATAGTTTGTGAAAGTATTTAATCTCCTCCAATTGTGGGGTTTCACAAACATGAACAGATTCAGTGAATTGTTTCTTAAAAAAAAAAAAAAAAGCAGCCCCATATGAATTTCTCACCTGGTCCACCATGTTTTTTCCACCAGGTCAGCAAAGAGACCTGAAGTGGAGCCTTGCCTGCGTTCAGCTCTTCTCCGGCGAGGGTCTGGATACGTGCGTGCGCGTCCTGCAGAAGCTGTGCGGAACGCTGCTCCAGCCGTGGCGCTTGCACGGAAACATGGGCCCCACGCCGCAACGCTGCATGATCCTCCACGTTTGCACCAGCACGCTGCGGTTGTTGCGGACCATGCTGACGGAGCTGCTCCGCGGCGGCGCCTTCCAGTTCAGGGACACCCGCGTAGCCAACGTGTTGGTCATGCTCCACATGATCGTTTGTTCCATCCCCGCATCGGGACGACTGGACGGGGAGGAAACCAGAGTGCAGGCTCTTATCGTTGATGTGCTCCTCACTTTTACGCAAGGTGTCAACGAAGAGGTTTGTGAGAGGAAAAAAAATAAATGTCGACGCTTTTAAAAGGCGCCATGTGACTCACCTGTGTTTCTCAAAGGTGACCCATACAGAGGAGACTCTGGCCAGCAACACATGGTCATTGATGCTAAAAGAAGTTTTAGTATCATTGCTGAAGGCTCCCGAAGGGCTCTTCTCGGGTCTCACGCTGTTGTCCGAGCTCCTGCCGCTGCCCCTCCCGATGCAAAGCACTCAGGTACGTCAACCCGCCACAATCTGCTCTGCGTCTCCCTTCTTCATTTTCACACGCTTATCTCGGTCGCTCAGGTGTTGTCGGTCCAAGACGTCGCCGTGGCCCTAAACACCAGGAAGCTGTGGAGTATGCACATACGGGCTCAGTGGAAAGTGTTCTCGGAGGCTTTGCGGTGTGTTTGCGCCACCAGCTGCCCTCCTCTTTTGGCCATGCTCAGGAGAGTGTGTCTTCAGCTGGCTGACCTATCTTCTCCCACCGCCACACTCATCATGAAGACCTTACTGGAGTTGCTGTCGGAGGAGTTACAGCCGTGAGTGAAGGACATCGACGTGGTCTATGAGTCTGCGAAGTGACAGCAAAATATTCCTTTTTGCAGGGCGGAAGGGAAAACGCCGTGCTGGGCCCAAGTCTTGCGTCTGCTGTCTTTGACGGACACGCTGGCTTCGCAGAGAGCTTGTAAATGCGCCACGCTTCACCTGCTCGCCGGCTCGGTGTCCGGAGACGAACAAATGGCAGATCTCTTCCCCTTGCTCCTGCCTCTCCTGGTGCCTCCCACCAACCACTCGTTACAGCAACAGCAATGCAGCGAACTCATGGGAACGATGTTACAGTCACTGTGTGACCAGGTAAGCAAAGTCGACAGAGCCTTAATCGAGTTTCGTAGCGAACCCACAAGAATGTCAATCTCAAACGTAATGCCATTTTTTTTCTCTAGGATATTTCTCTGGTGATGTCTCATGTGGGTGAAGGCTGCGTGTCAGAAGTGGAACAGCTGGCTAATGCGCTCCCGGGGCGAGAGATGCTCTCATCCATTTGCAACTCCTTGATGGAGGTTTTGGAAAATAGGGAGACCAGCGCACCGCTTCTTCTCACCTGTATCAGGACTCTAACATTCCTGACAGAGCACGACTATGGACTCTACCATCTCAAATTGTAAATAACTGCGCCGTACAATGTCTCCTTCAACCTCTAATGCAGTTTCTCTAAAACTTTCTCAAACATGGTGCTATTTCTCAGAGCTCTGAAGAAACATAGTCCAGGTGTCTTCTCACTTCTGAAGAGATTAATCGTGCCCTTCAATAAACACTCGGCAGACCTGCTCTCGGCTTTGTTGGACTTCCTCCGACAGATCGTCAACACGGAACCAGTGGTGAATTTTGACAACTTTTTATATACATTTTCCCACCAAAATGTTTGACATATTCATCTTTTGGGGAATATTTGCATCCTAAAATTTCACCCAAAAAGAAATTTCCAGACGCAAATGAATTATTTTGAGTCCGTGTATTATTCTAGTGTCACGAGGAGGGTCAGGCACCCGTTGAGGAGTCATCCTTTGTTCCGTCTCCACGGCTGCTGACTGGATCTGAGATGAAGGCTCTCCTGCAGTGGGAAAAATCTGACTCGCATCCTCTTCAGATTTTGGAGAAACAAATCAAGGTACATATAATGCACTTCTACAAAACAGATGTCCATTTGTATTTGAGCTTGTGTGCGTTTGTGCGTTTCCTTGCAGAAACTTTGTAAGGAGGACGATTCACTGGAGACCCTGTTGGAGAGCGTGACCGTCCTGAGGCAAACGCTGGAGGCTTCCGTAGATGAACCTCCTGCAGTTGATATCGAGCCAACTCTGCCAGCGCCCGAGACTCTTGCCATTCAGTTTAATCATAGGTAAAGAAATGGAACAATGTGCTTATTCCACTTAATCTAACCCTGACCTAACTTAATTTATCCTTCCTTTTTTTTTTCTCAAAAAAAAAAAACTATAGGACTGTTTTTATTCTTTCTGAAGCGCTCGATGAGCAACTCAAGGCTCTTTGGTTTTCTCCTTTCCAAACTGATGATATAGAGACTGAACTAGACATGGTGGGGACTCAATCATTTTTCAAAAATGTATTTATTTACATATTTGTGCCTTGGCTCAAACATGTTGGTGTGTATGCTTGTCATAGGTGAAGGTGGATCTGGTGGGTTTGGCTCAGGAATGTTGTCCAGAACTGGACCTGAAAGCAGAGCTGGAACGCTCCTTCTTGTCCGAACCCTCCTCGCCAGGTCACGCCAAGGCTCAAAAAGGCTTCCGACTGGGAAGGCACAAACACGAGACATTTATTACATCCAGGTAGCGTATAGAATAATTTCTGGCCCGGTTCCTGACTTAAATACCATTAACCGAATGATTGTGTCTTCAGCGGTAAGTCGGACTACGTGGAACCCGCAAAGAGAGCTCACATCATGGCGGCTCCGCGCGGCCGAGGAGGTCGAGGAGGCCTGGGACAGAACTTCTGCCGACCGCACGACATCTTCCGCCAGCGCAAACAGAATACTTCCCGTCCTCCCAGCATGCACGTGGATGACTTTGTGGCAGCTGAGTTTAAAGACATTACCACCCCAATTGGACTTTTACCTCCCAAGCGACCTCTGAAAAGTTCCCCCAAGCTGCCCACCAGAGGACTATTCACTGGCAACAGAGGCAGAGCCACCTTCCATAATCAGACTCGCTTTTTCACTCCACCACAACCTAAAAGTGTACTACTCGCCGGTAAGCACAAGCAAATGCAAATTTGTTTACGTGCCTCTGAAATATTATATCTCTGTTGTAGTATCCAAATTTGTCCAACAGAGGGCGATAAAAGCCTCTTGGGTCCACAGGTAACTACCCTCGCAGGGAGGGAGGCCGAGGTTCTTCGTGGAGCGCGCAAGTGCCCGCAGTTACTCACAGAGGAACTTACAGTGAGCCACGCGGAGGGCAAAGCAACTTCACGCGAGGACCTCTGCCCTCACGACAACTTCCCGCAAGTAAGAAATGGCACGCAGACACAACTGTACGCTGTGTGAATTTCTCAACGTATTTTTTTTTTTTTTCTCTCTCTCCTCTTTGCAGATGCGTATCGCCTGGCTCCACGTGATCGGGCTCCACGCGGCCGAGGTGGCACCGGGCTTTCGTGGCTAAGCGGCGGAGGAGGCGGAGGCGGTAACGTCGGTGGTGGTGGTGGAGGTGGTGGTGGAGGAGGGAGGGGCTCCCAGGTGAGCAAGTTTAGCGGCGGCGGCGGAGGGAGCGGAGGTGGCAGGGGCCGACACGTGCGCTCCTTCACCAGGTAAATTCACCTGGGCATTGACTGATAGCCCGCCACGGCTCCAAACGGACCAATCAACTTGTTTTAATGCTATCTCCATGGAATGGTGTCTGTGGAGATCTTTGTGTTGTTTGTTATTGAGTTGTAACCAGAGAATAAAGTTCATAGGAATTGAATTTCTGTTTCGATGTTCATGTGTTGTCAAGTCGTGCACACTAACTGAAACTGCAATGAATTCATCACGATGCAAAAAAAAATGGTTTAATTAATTTTTTTAAGAAAATGATTTGTTTAAAGATTGTTTACTTTGTCTTTGATTATGCTTTCAAATTCATTTGACCATCACCAATGTAATCTTTACAATCCTTAGTTGGCTAATCTTCGGACCAGTCTGCTCAGATAACGGTGACCTCACGACTCTTCTTCTTGATGCAGTCCAGCGTCAGACTCCTGGTTCCGCTTTTACGCGCACCGTCACCCAGTTGAGGTGAAGAAGGACAACCGGGTCCATTTAAAGCCTGAGACGAGTGAAGCGAAAGACTGGATAGGTTTAAGGAAGCTTTCCTCCGATGGTGCCTCAATGGCTCATAGGTAGGTTCCCATCGGGGTGTCTGCTGCTCTTCCTGACGCTGCTCTTGGCCCAGCTGGTCAGCCGACTGCTGATTCCTGGAAGGGTGCAGGTCTCGGAGGAGCTCCAGCAGTTCTCTTTTCTCCAACTCCACCTCTGCCAGCTCTTGTCGCCTTAGACGTTCTGCTCCGAGCAGAGCACGCACATCGCAGATTACGCGGGACAACTGACCCTAAACAGGAGAGACGGGTAAGGCTTTTATTCGTAAAATTTCTTTACATTTTCTAAATTTGTTGATTCCGATTTATTTATTTATTTACCTTCACCTCCTCGACTTCGTTTTTCAGCTGCGACTCCTTCTGCACCATGTGTCTCCTCTGCGAGTCCAACCGAGACTCCATCTCTCGTCTCACCTCCTCCACCTTGCACACCATCTCAACCCTTTGTGGTGCACATTTAGATCAATTATGACAAGTGACTGACGGGTGGAGCGCTGGTCCACTCACGGTTCCATACCGCAGCATTTCAACTTCGGAGCGAAGTTCCGCCACACAGTTGTGCTGCGATTGCTCGGTGGAGAGGAGAGTGTGGCCGCAGCCGTTTGGACATTCTCGGCTGCAGAAGTTGCATTCTGAAAGGTGAGCCTCCAAACTTCGTCTCTCCACTTGTGCGGGACACCCTGCAATGCACAGAAAGAGTTGATTTTCAAATTTGGATCTGGCTGACTAAAATACAATTCAGTTGTTTGTTAAGCGAAGCTTGTGAAGCTGTGCTGTTCTATAATTTTTTTTTATTTTTTTTTGGGTAGGCTAATTATCGATTATAATTTTGTCATTCACAGTGTACAAATTTGTAGTTGTGAATTTCTGCACCTATAGTGTAAAAAAAAAAAAAAGAAGTAAAGCACCACCATCACTGGCAACCAAAAGTAGCTCACTGCAGCATGAAACAATTCCACTCTGCATGCACGCGATCTCGTCCGCCATACCTACCACAACGAGAACAAATGTCGTTGCCTCCTGTCAGCAATGTGTTGCCGTCATGTTGGGAGAACAAGAGCATAATTTGTACACAAAAAAAACCTCATAAAAGAATAATGGGAAGTTGACCTTAGCTGCCCCCTGAACAAGTAATGTAGTAAATTCATTAATCACCATGGCAACAATGGATCCATCTGTTGGATGCCCATAGGTGTCAGATTACCGTGGCTATCCATTTACATCATTTTAGGAATATATTAATAGTGAATGATTTACTGGTGTGAAAAGTAAGTCTTCATACCTGAGTTTGAACACGATACAAAGGCAAAGTCACACTCCTCCTCATGCGTGTGAAGGTTCTCTAACGAGGACACCGCCTCGCATCCATGACTGGCATTTACGCAACGGATCTGCAGACGGTTCAGATCGTTGCGCATGTACCTGTCGACACATAAACACGAGGCCTTGTTGCTTGAGTACATAGCTGCCTCAATTTTTTTTTTGTCAGAACACACATCAAGCCATTCGTTATCACAAATAACCTGTAGAGAGGCTTGAGGCTGCCCACGTCCAGTGGCTGCCTGTCCTCGGGACACGTGTGGTGATGGAGCAACCAGCTACTGATGCAGGCGCTGCAGAAAGCGTGCTCACAGGGCGCCTGTAGGGGGCGCCGTAAAACATCGCGACACACGCAGCATAGGAGGCCCTCATTCACGTAGCCCACAAACCTCTCCAGGTCATAACCCATCCTGGAAAAAAAAAAAAAAACATGAGCAGGCAAAAGCACAACTAAATGGGTACTTAAAAAACATTAAAAAAAAAACACATTAAATATGAAATTAATAGAGTGATGCATTTTATATGTACTGGTATCTATTTCTGCAAAGCCCATCACTGCCTATGTCATTTCAACCCAGTGCTCACCTGATGTTCCAACTCTTCCTTCTTCTGTTGATTTAATAACCTCCACGGGTGCCTCTTATCCTCGAGCTATGCTCTTCTTTCCTTGTTGCTCCATCAAGCCTAGGGTCCCCTATCTCCTAAATCCCGCCCCTGCCTCGGGGAGTGTATCTCCATGGAGAGGTATCCCTGACAACAAACGTTTGAAGACACAGGAAGGCAGCTGTCAAACGACAGCCGGACCACATCAGGGAGACAATGGAGACAGAATAACAGTTGACACTCACATGCTGATGTATGGCAGGTTCCGTTCTTCTTTTACCAGATGAGCTGTTTAACGCCGTTGAACTCAGAGATTACCGCTGTTTTTTCCCCCTGTGGGCTTTCTCTCTCTATCTGTGGATGTGGGATTAACTGGGATTAAACTCTCTCCTTCCTTGATTGGATTACAGTCTGCACAGCATCAATTGACGTCAAAAATCAACAACCCATAACACATGCATTTCATCCCATCACTTTAAACACAATATAAACATTTTAACCAACCTCAAAATTATAGATTTACAGTACATTCTGAGTTTCAGGACTCAAAACTCGGATGAGAAAATCTTCCTTGGAGTTTGCATGTTTTTTCCTGTGCTTGGGTGTTTTTATTCAATATATGTTAGTATTCGATCTTATTCCAACATTCCGTCAACATGTCAATTCGCTGGAGAGTCTAAATTGTCCAAAGGTGCTAAAGAAATGAAAAATTTCCATGCGACAAATGCCTCACATAATTGACTTTAGCCATTCATAACTCTGCAGGCCCCACCTATAAGTATGCAACGAAACGAACGCACCCCTTTTTCTTTTTCCCATTCATCTACTTCCTGGATTACAACCAATCACATTTCACAGATCACTCCGCGGGAAAAAACAAGGAAACAAATTGTTAAAAGACAAGAGAGGCTCAAGCAGTAACATTTAACCAATGGTTCTTTCTCCAAAACTATAGCAAGTAAGTTAAGTCGTTGTCACTTTCATTTAATATTGTGTTCAAGTTGTGCTACGTAAAGTGTCTGTGTGTTGACAATTGACAGTTAAGTCTTACTCGCGTCCGAAAACGATACACGATAGATTACTAAACTATATCAAAATGTCATGTTAATTGGCACGCTGAACTCAAAGGAAAGTTGTAGTTGGATGAATACATAATCATCAATTAACTACTTTTGCATTTTACATCATGGAATTACAAAGCACATATGTGACATTAGAAACACTTTACACCACCGAAATGTCACAAAAGGTATATCATATTGAAGTATTGATGCCAACAGTGGTTTGGAATCAATGGTGTTGAGATAATGTTGATATATTTTGTTTTATATATATATATTTTTTAACAGATAGTGGCTGCTAAAATGAGACGCTCAGCAGCTCCCAGCCATCTACGAGGTAATGCTGCAAAAAAGCCTTGTTTTGTTCCTCCTGGAGCTGCTTCTTCATGTACTGGCAGAGAACCCAAAACCCAGTACCCTGAATTTGGCTTGGACAATGGCTTGAATAAGGTGAGGGTGAGGCAATGCCATCTCAGACACAGATGTAAAGTATCAATCTATGTTTTATTAAATGTCTTCCCTCTAAGGAAAAAAAAGGTTGAGAACTATTCATGCACTAATTCAAACTGTCCTTCCTCACACAACTGCTTGTCACTCAGGTCCAGAGAAGTCTAGGAGTTCCACCTCCCAATCAAAATGTCCATGTCCAGACAGCACCAGCTTTGTCAAAGGCTTTGGCCCGAGTGCTCAGTGCAACTGAAAGCAAGGAGAACGTTATTGTGACGGAACATCTGAACGCTGCATCACAGGAGCTCCCAACACTACAAAACATCAAAGGGGCAGGTAAGGAGAACGTCAACTTTTTGTTATGCAAGTGAAGTATGTTCAGAAAAAAAAAACACTCAATCACATACCGAGACTGTCTATGGTGTTTTCAATGTCTTAATTGGGATCCATCAATAGAGTTTTACCATTTTCTTTTTATTATTAAATGTGAGAGACCCCTGACATGACATGTCTAGAAAATTGTGCGCAACTACAAGAGGTATTACAAAAAAAGGCGTGAAGCGCTGTGCAATATTTATTTACAGACACGGAGTCTCCCTCTAGTGGATACTTGGAATAATGCAAGCCCGCGCTTTAACATTTCATCAAATACCTGCAATCTAAACACTGACGTTTGTTCAAAAATAAATAAAAGCATAGCAAAATAAGAACAGCCAATTTTAACCACAAGCTCGTTCACGGTCGAGACCAGCCACGATCGAGTATCGCTCGTATTTGATTCGTAATACAAACGGCAACAACACGGCTGAATTAGCTCTGTGCTTGGATAGAGACGAACACACAAGCGGGCTCTCTGTCCAACGTCACGGAGGGATCATTCGTTGAATTCGGCAATGTAAATCAATAGGTGGCGGTATTATTAGCATGTAGCACATAGCTCCAACGCGACCCTGTCATGCGCATGCGCGACGCGCTCCCTTAAACTCCACCCAGCGTTGTAGTTAGTTAAACCCGCCCGGCACAGTCCTTACACTACAACCATCTCCCGTTCCTAAATAAACTAATATCCACCGAATTCCCCATCTCCCCTCCATCCACGTGTATGTGTGCCACCGTCTTTTGTTTTGTGTTGAGACGACGTGGCTTCGCTGTGCTCGGTTTGAGGTTTAGAGAGGCCGAGCTGTAAGTAGGTCGGTCTGGGTTTAAGCGGCTTAGCTACGTCAGTCTAAGCTGGGAGGAATTCATCCAAAACGCTGGGAGGTAGGCGGGGGCCTAAGCGAGGCTGGCCTAGTTAAGCCTGAATCTTATTGTGCACGGCAGAAGCCTGATTTTTGTTGTGCAAGGAAGCAGAGAGAGGGGAAACCAAGGAGTGGTGCAGCTCCACGCTTTTGTCAGACCACAGCCTGTGTTTTATTTGGAATGGGGAGAGGAAGAAAAGGAGATGGAGAGCAGTTAAATCGCTCTTAACATCATGGCTCGGTGGACTAAGAGAATCGCGGAACAGGACGAGACCGGTGACCGCTGAAGTCCGCTGGAAGATGGCATCCGGCTCGGTGTTCCTTTCCAGCATGGTGGGGAAAGCTCGCTCCTCCAACTTCACCCTCTCGGAGAAGCTGGACCTGTTGAAGCTCGTCCGGCCTCACGTGCTCATCCTGGAGGAGCACAACAACAAACATGCGGTCATCGTAGACAAGAACAAATGCTGGGACACCGTGGCGGAGCAGTACAATGCCCTGGGGGGAGACAGACCCCACCGCACAGCGCAGGGCCTTAGAACCCTTTACAAGAGGCTGAAGGAGTCGGCCAAACAGGAAGTGGTGCAGCGGAGGCATGCCCAGCTGGAGTACAGAGCGAGCATCTCTGAGCCAACCAGGAGAGTCCTGGAGATGATCCCTCACCTGTTTCAACATGTGCCCATCCACGAAAAGGACCAGTCTTTACGCAGGTACGCTGTGACTCAACCAGATGGATTCTTTTTGGCAAAACAATGATTTGCATAAATTGTAGGCTTTAAAAAAATATTCTTGAATTTGCAACAGAACAGTTGAGTCAAGAACCTTTTTTTTTGGGGGACAGATTTTTATTCAAAACGTGTTTTTATTTTGATTATGTACTGGAAAACAAAGCCTAAAATAGCATTACATTTTGATTTTATGGGGTGGGGCAAATTTTGATGAAACAATAGTGAGCCACATGTTTTGCCCACTCCTGAGGTAAAACCCGAGCACTACATTGAAAAGTGAAAAGTATAAAATTGACGTCTGCCTAAAAAGTGTTTGGTCATTTTTCGAACTGTAAATATACCACAAACCTTGATCTCAAAAGGGTTTATTATATATTCAACCTTATCATGCTGTCCATCCTCAGATTATTATACAGTAAGCACCCATCTCCCATCGAACCTCCTGGCAGCAGCTCCTCTTTGGCCGTCCCTCAAGACTACTCAGCAGCCGTCCCCACCGCCCCCCATGTGGTTGTCCGTCTGGATCCGGACGATGATGTAAAACCGCCTCCAGATCTCCCACTCCCGTCCACACGTGCCAACCCGGGGCTGGAGTCGGACCCGGAGCCGATGGGGGAACAGGATGCGGACAGCATCCGAGTTTATGACGCATCCTCGTCTCCCGCCCCTTCGTCTGTCAACATCCCTCTCTCTGCCTCGCCGCTGTCTTTACGCCACGACTTCTACCCCAATAACATCTACCCTAACAACGTCTACCGCCATCACGAGCCCGAGCGCTTCCGCCCTTTGCACATGGCCAAAGAGGAACACGAATTGGTGCTAGCCAATCACAGGAAGGCGGCAATGTACCTTGAGGAGAAACGGGAGGGGCTCAAGAGGAAACAGCAACTAGAAGAGGAACTTTTGAGAGCCAAAATCAAAGTGGAGAAACTGAAAATGGCCCGACTTCGGCACGGACTGCCTACCCCTTTTTAGCAAGAAGAAACACAAAATAGTAGAAAACGTCAACGGAGTACACTGTGTAGCGCGCTGCTGTGATGTCACGCCAATTCCGTAGCGCTCACATAACAGGTTCAGGAGTCGTAGCTTATATCGAAACTACATAATGATGCGCTGAAATTAAATACCGTGCGGTGGATGAGGATCAATTTAAAATCGGTGAGATTGCGACTTTGGTAAACATAGTGCCTCCAGCAGACACCGATTCATCTCTTCATGTTGTCGTTGGTTTGTGTTGCTAAAAAAAAAAAAAAAAAAATCGTTTACCAGTGAAACAATGGTGCTGCAGAATGTGTCTTGTGACCTTTATTATTGGTACTTAATACAAGTGGAGGGAATGTTGTGTTCTGCAGAAATGATTGTCAAGTGCTGTTAGTTTTTGTTTGTCCATTTTATGGTTTTTATATTAAAAACGTTACTATGGCGAGTTCAAGACCTGCTTTGTGGATGTCGATTTTTCATTGACATTTCAAGTTTTTCCTGTCCTAATCCTGCAATGTGATCACTCTTGAATGCATTTGTGAATGTGCACAACTGGTGCAACACTGACCTCTACTGGCGGGGCCTACATCTGCATCCATAAAAACCTCTTCATCTGTTTCCACAGGCTTCCCTCAAGCATGTGCCGTGTCAAATCCAGTGCCAGATACAGAACCCAACCCAGACACGACGCGATACTTCAGCGTGATGTGGTGTAAGGCCAGCAAAAAGAAACACAAACGCTGGGAGGGGGACGCCGTGCTGGTGACGAGGGGTCGCACGGCCACGCTGAAAGATATGGAGGGCAAGAACATTGGACAGGGCAGCGGTTACAAGATATCAGTGCTGGCCTCTCTCGCCGAAGGAGAGACCCTGATGATGGGGGCCAAGGAGGTAGAGGTGATGGGCGTCATATCCGCAGAAACCTTTGCCACGGGACGTTGTTTCCAAGAAGCACAGGTAGAAGACGTTCTCCCAAAGACGGCTCCTCCTCCTTCACATCGCCTCGCATCTAAACCTTTCCGCCCCCCGACGCTGTCGAGGAGAGCGGAGCATCCGGGATCACAACCGAAAGAGGAACAAATCTACAAGCCTCGCCATGATCCACTAGCACCTGGTGTGTTGACTGTCCACCCAGTACTTCAATAATATTCTTCTTTGTACATCTAAAGTTTTCTTCGTATCGTTCTCAGGTGCGCTCGTGATGCCTCGGCCCTCGCCCAACCACCAGTGGTCGAATAACAAATCAGGTCTTCCCGTGGTTGATGTCGTGGTTGACCCGCACTTGACGGCTCACTTACGTCCCCATCAGAGAGACGGACTACTTTTTCTCTACGAATGCGTCATGGGCATGAGGTATTATTTACGTGTCTAAATTTGCGTCAATTCAAATCAATCATCTCGGTTTGTCGGTAACATCAGAACCGCAGGGCGTTACGGCGCCATCCTGGCCGACGAGATGGGTCTGGGGAAGACCCTCCAGAGTGTGGCTCTCTGCTGGACTTTGCTCAAGCAGGGACCGTACGGAGGAAAAGCCGTCACCAAACGCGTGTTGGTGGTTACTCCGGGCAGCTTGGTGCAGAACTGGGCCGCCGAGTTCAACAAATGGCTGGGCCGTGAGAGGATCACCGTTTTCACTGTGGATCAAGTGAGGGAGAAGATCAACAATATTGAGGAAGATGAGTGAGATGAATCGTTTGGACCGTTGTTTCTCATTGTCAGGACCACCGGATCGAGCAGTTTGTGTTGTCGAACCTTCACAATGTTCTCGTGATCAGCTACGAGATGCTGCTGCGCTGCCTCGAGCGGGTTCGCCCACATCCCGCCGACAACTTTTGCTGCCGAAAGCCCGATCCGACCCAATTCACACCTTCTCGTTCTCAGGTTCAAAAAGTGGAATTCGGTCTCATCATCTGCGACGAGGGTCACAGATTAAAAAACAGCAGCATCAAAACGTCCTCGGCTCTCAGCAGCCTGAGCTGCACTCGTCGGGTCATACTCACAGGTGGGCTTGAACTTCCTCCCTCTTCTTGACCGCCATTGAATTTATGAAAATTTTTTTTTTTTGAAGGCACCCCGGTGCAGAATGACCTGCAGGAATTCTACGCCATTATCGATTTTGTAAATCCGGGCATACTTGGCTCCAGCACCGCGTATAGAAAAGTATTTGAAGAGCCCATCCTACGTTCCAGGCAGCCTTCGTGCTCAGAGGTGACTCTTGTACATTTGAAATTCTGTCAATATATGAAAGAAAACCCATCTGCCAATTAGGAGGACAGATCTTTGGGAGACGAGCGAGCGTCTGAGCTCTCCCGACTCACCGGCGTGTTCATCCTGAGGAGGACCCAGGAGATCATCAACGATTACCTGCCGCCGCGCCTGGACTGGACTTTGTTCTGTAGGGCGTCCCCGCTGCAGCTGGAAATCTACAGGCAGCTCCTCTGCCACCGAATCTTCCGAGCTTGTCTCCAAGGCTCCGTGCAAACACATACGCACCTGGCCTGCATCACCGCCTTGAAAAAATTGTGTAACCACCCAGCCCTGCTTCACGCCAGCGTCATGGTGAGACTGGGATTTAAGATTTCGATTCATTAGTCCTGTTAAAATTCACTTTGTGGCCTTTTTTGCTTTCAGGACAAAATGAAGTGCGATTCCGAGGAGAGCTCACTCTATGAAGGCCTTCCTGTGTTATTCCCAGAAAACTACTCTTCAGATAACTTGAACCTTCATGACTCCGGGAAACTTTTGGTTTTGTTGGACCTCCTGAGTACCATCAGACAGTTGAGTCCATCCGACAGGTACGTCATCGTCACGTTTCTGTCGCGGCGTCTGCTAAATTTCAATTCTGACATTTTGTATGTCTCCTCCCAGGGTTGTGATCGTGTCCAACTACACTCGGACGCTGGACATGCTCCAGAAGCTTTGCGTGCGCTTGAGTTACACGTTCTGTCGGCTGGACGGACAAACGCCCACCAACCAAAGGCAGCGGCTGGTCGACGGCTTCAACAGTCCTTACTCTTCCGCTTTCCTGTTTCTACTCAGCTCCAAAGCTGGCGGTGTAGGACTCAACCTAGTGGGAGCTTCCCATCTGGTGCTCTATGACCTCGATTGGAACCCGGCTAATGATATTCAGGTAGAACTACAAAAGCAGTCTAAGGTGGTGTGATTTGTTTGCTGAAACGAGAAGTTTGCTTCTTTGTCCTGCTCAGGCTATGGCACGAGTGTGGCGCGACGGACAGAAGAAGACCGTGCACACTTACCGTCTCCTCACTGCAGGTATCGTACATTTCGTGTGCTTGGAGATAAAAATAAAAAACTTTCCGTGAAATTAATTTGACATTCTGAGCCGCACACGTTTGTGGTGACCTTCTTAGGAACTATCGAGGAACGCATTTTCCAGCGGCAAGTGTCCAAACAAGGGCTTTCTGGGACGGTGGTGGACCTCGGCAAAGGCTCGGAACACGCCAGCTTCTCCGCCAACGAGCTGCGAGATCTCTTCAGCCTGACCGACACGCCGTCGCTCACTCACGACCTGTTGAACTGCGGCTGCAACGTGGACGGCTCAGTCAACAGTAGGCCTGTTTTGAATCCGGTTTGGAAGAAATAAAATTGTGTCCACTCATCGTTTTTGAACTCCCTGCTTAGATACGGAAGAGGAAGACGATGAACCTTCTGACCATCGGCCGTGCCAGCTGGGTCGTGACCGCTGCGGTTCGGCCCAGAAGCACCTCAGCATGTCCGAGCTGATGCGGTGGAGACATTTCTCTGGAGACGCCCGCAGCTTCTTTGACCCTTACCTCGATCACGCCCGAGACCACGTCACCTTTGCCTTTCAAACTACCATCTCCCACGTGGACCAGTAACTACCAAACAAGATTCTATTAAATGTCCAGCATTGAAGATAACGCTGCTCAGATTTTGTTGTTGTTGATTGTTAACATGCAAACACTTCTTATCTTAATTACTATCTTGATCTTAAAAAAAAATAATTTGAATTGAAATGATGAACGGATTGAGTTGTTCCTGAGAAAACACGAGCCCAGATTCTGCAGAAGTCCAGAATATTGTGATCGGTAAGTTAAATGGCCATTAAATCCATTGAGTCATAAATAAAAGTGTTTTTTTTTTTTTTCTCTCAAACATTTTTTTTCCTCTCTATTGTTTTAGGATTCATACGTGCTGCTCATGCGGAGATCCTGTTCTGGCCATTTAAGGTAATACCAGCAGTTCATCCTAATCATGCCTGAGGGATGTTTAGATGTTACGTACTGAGAATTTATACAGAACATCCATTTTGGTACTCATCTAGTTTAAACTCCTTCGTTGGAAGTGCTCAGTTGACCGTTTTTAACCGAACAAAAAGCTTTTCCCGCTTTTTCCTCATGCTGATGACGGTCCAGTTAGTCACGCCGGTTAAGCGACGTGAGACACTCGTCAGCCTTGTTTGTCGCTGCTGCTCGGCACTGAGCCGCCGCGTGGGAGTTACGTTCTCCCTGTGTTGTGCATGTGCTGCTGTGTATGACTTGTATTCAACTGTGTCGAGGGTTAATTATTTATTTAACCGTCACCACCGCCATCTATCAGGCAATTTTTTTTTTTCTTGTGTAATAACTAGGTTTCGGGGCTATTTGGATTTTCTCATTACAGCCACTGTGAATATTTACTCTTAATTAACTTGAGTTTATTCAGATCCTTCCAGTCTGTAGAAAAGGTATTATTTCGCCATCTCTTTGTGTTATTCTTTGATCAAACTCGTAATACTTGACCTAAAAATGAAAGGTGAGTCAGAGTATTGCAGTTCTGCACAAAGCATTGGATACAACTTCTAATGTTGGTTCGTAGGTTTTTGTCATTTAAAAAATAATCAAAAATTAAAAAAATATATATATATTTTTTTCTTTTTATTGACTTTTTTTATGTATGTTTCGAGACAGGCCAGCTCGTCTCTCTCTCAAAATGAGCTGAGGCAAGCGCCCTTCGTGAGGGATGCTACGCTAGCTTGTTTGAGCTCATCTTGTGTCAGCGTATCTACTGAACACGTGTCCGACAAGCAAATGCGATCCGTCAGATTGATTCAAATGTTGTCTCTGGGCCATGTGTCTGATGAGCGCACGTTCTAAAGCTCTTAACCATCCGCTAGTGGCCAATCCCCACTTTTTTTTTTGTTAAGCCTGCCAGCACAAAGATCCGCCGTATGGATTTGAATGACCACTTCTGATGGGAGGGGCGCACTTTGTTTTGATGAGAAACTAAATGACAGATTAGATCTTTATTTCACGTGATCACGGTAAGGCAGTCGGGGGCCGAGCCTCCGGTATTAACCCTCCCCGAGGTTGCGTGTCTTATATTTCATTCATGATCACTCAGAGAGTCATTGACATTTAAGCCGCGTGAGCGTTTGCCACGTGCGTCGGGCGGCACATACCCGCCAAATATTTTATCGGAAGCCGCCTCACTGGCCATGGCACAGACACGGTGAAGGCTCGCCGGCCCGATCGAATTGAGCACACGGCCTTCGAAGCGCAAGCCGGCCTTGGTGGTATTCACGCTCGCCCCTCCCATCCCCCGATAGACTTTTGCCCTTCACCCTATTTATGACCTCTCGGTCTACAGACAACCTAAGGTTGAAATGATCTGTGTACTGTCCCAGTTTGTGAGATAGAACACTACGGCGTCTTTAGTTTGCGGCTCTCAATCTAAACCAAACCGCCAATGTGCCGTACCAAAGCCCCTGACCCCGGTCAACGGTCCAGCACTTAACAAGGATTTAATGTCGCCCGTGTCGTCTGTCAGCCGGATGAGATCAGAGCAGAAGGCCACAGTAGATGAGACGTTTGATACACAAGCGCTGCATGACACAAACAACAGCAGACAAAAAAAAAGGTCTAATCCCACAATTAGTGTAAAAGCTCTTCAAGATCAAACCAAGATTAAAAATGAAGTATTAAAGCGAGTCGTGTAAGAGCAGGTTTTCGATACACAATTTGTCTATTAAATGAAGAAGAAGAAAAAAACTAAACATGACTTTATGGTCGTCTTGCAAACGACATGACTGTATTCAGTTCAGTTTCCATGGTAACAAATGAGGAGCAGAGATTAGTATGAACCAAGCATCATGCCTCGTTCTCTCTGTATCAGAAAATAAGCATCTGTCAAAATTTGTGACAATATCCCGCTTGAAGATAAATGCTGACTGATTTAAAGAAAAAAAATTTGTCAGGAGTGGGATTTGAACCCACGCCTCCATTGGAGACCAGAATTCCCATTTGATTGGAAGGATTTGTTCCTTGAGTCTGGCGCCTTAGACCGCTCGGCCATCCTGACTGATGAGATAAACAAAGTAATCGAAGGTACCTACTGAATGCAGGCTACAGTTGCCTGGCCATGAACTTCTGATGTTGGCGAGCAGTAGAACCAAATATTTCCTGCTCAAGTATTAGATTAGACCTCAAGACTCAGAGGCCAGATCATGTGACATCATTCACGTGGCCTGGTAGTCAACCAACAGATGGTGTTCAACTTGAGAAGGTTTTGAAAATGTCATTTATGTGACCCCCCCCAAACGCCATTTAACTCTTGCCATTTCCACCCCAGCTCTAATTCTTAGACACCACCGACAGCCTCGAAATGTGAAAAGAACATTCGGTGTGAATGACAGCAAGACACATTTCCAAGTGAGAGCAAATCCATTAAGCCCCTTTATAAATTCATGCATATGTTGTGTAATCATTTTCTCAATGCACGTACCTGAAGTCTCCGTGGACCATTAGTGCACATTAGTGTTGGTGTGGGAGTGGATCGAAACACCCCTCCCCCCTGTGAGAGTGATTTTATACCCCCTCGAGTGAGAGAGAGAGAGAGAGAGAGAGAGAGAGAGGACCTCCTCTTATAAACATGCAGGGAAATCCCAGCAGCATTTCAAGATTAACGCCGAGGGGGCACTAAACGCTCCAGTTCCACTAGCAACATGTTTCTCAACTAATCCTGCTTGCAAATACAACCAAGCTTACAGGGAGCAATTGAAAAGTTGACTTGAAATAGTTCAAGTTCTATTTAGGAGTTGAAAAGAAGGCTCATATCTTCAACAACGGGACAATGATGTCCAGCGTGCGCCGGCACAGTCTCCGCCTCCAGAGCGAGATCCACCGCTGGAGCATCTGCGACCCGGATAGCCTTCTGGCCCGCGTACCCGCTTGTATCTCCCGATCCAAGTCGTGCGCCAGCTCCGCCGGAGAGTCCGACGGAGGCAGCAGCCGCGGCAGCTGGTCTTCCTCGTCCGACTCGGTCATCTCCGCCGACTCGGTCAATCCGTACCGGGTGGTGCTACTCGGGGACGGCGGGGTCGGAAAGAGCGCCTTCGCCTGCATCTTTTCCGGGGCCGCGGACAGCATGGACAGCGATGACTGCGAGCTGTGCGGAGGTGAGAATTCACCTCATTTAAATCGCAATGACTTTTTTCAACGACTATAAATATGTCTTAAATTAAAAAGATATATATTTTTTTTTATTAATGTACTTGCGATGTATGATGAGAGTGTTTTTGAGCTTTGACTATTTTAACACGTGGTCCTCGAGTTACGACGTTTCGACGCTTCACCTTACCCACTCACCCCAAAAACCCATAGCCAGTTAAAAAACTCTAAAATGTACCAAAATAACCTCAGACAGAGAGCACACCTACGACCCATATAAGGATAAGCGTACGAAAAAATAGATATACATTTAGATGACATTAATTTGCTGCCATGGAACTTGAACAGAGTATCACGATCATTTTGCTTACTTGGATCAAATTTTTTTTGGACAGAATGTAAACCACAATCACAAATATGAAATGATTCTTTTTTTTTTTAATTTATTTATTATTGACTTCATTTTTCAGAAGAACTACGTGAGCGAGAGTTGGATGTAGATGGAGAGACGGCAACAATCACCCTGTTGGACACATGGGATACGGAGGTGAGTCAAAACAACACCAGAGGCAAGGGCAAACTGCGATCGAATCCCCCTCCCCCTCATGCCCATAATCCCCCCCCATCTATTATTTTGCAGAGTGACAGCGAATGGGCTCAAGAGCGCTACATGCATTCAGGCGACGCCTTCCTGCTGCTGTACTCCATCACCGACCGAGCGTCCTTTTTACGGGCGTCGGAGCTCCGCATCACCCTGCGCCGCCTTCGACCCGCCCAACACACGCCCATCATCCTGGTGGGAAACAAATGTGACCTGGTGCGACGCAGAGAGGTTTCAACCAACGGTAAGAATCTCGAAAAAGCTACAACCGTGTCTAATATCGAAATGTTGCTTTGGCGCCATCTTGTGGCCAATATTAGTGAGGTGAGGTGAAGCCCCAATTTATATTAGAATCAAATAATACAGATAAAATAAATAAAAAAAAATCACATTACATATTGTGGCTTCAGAGGGCCGCGCCTGCGCCGCCGTCTTCGACTGCAAATTCATCGAGACCTCCGCCGCCATGCAGCACAATGTGTGGGAGGCTTTCCGCGGCATCGTGCGACAACTGCGTCTACGCAAGGACTCCAAGGGCGCCGCCCGCCGTTCCCGCCGGGAGAACCTCCCAACTAAGGCCAAACGTTTTCTCGACAAGATGGTAGCCAGGAACAATCCCAGCGTTGCGTTTTGGCTCAAATCCAAATCCTGCCACGACTTGTCTGTTCTGTAGAAGAAGACTGAACAATTTGATGGACATGTTTACTGTTTACAAGCAAGCCCATGGACAAGGAGGATTATTTATTGATGTGTTTCCGATACCTCTCTTGCTATTTGCATTCAGTGTATTTCCATAGTAACACAAAGGTCAACATATGAGGTGCACAATAGGTCAAAAATAACACATTTATCTTTCACCCATGAGAAAAACGCAAGGAAGAGAGAGTGAAAGAACCTGACTGGATTATTTTTTTTGTTATAGTGAAAGGTTTCTTGTTGTGTGTGTGAGTTTTTTTTTATTTATTTTGTGGGGTTTCTGTTATTTTAGTGAGTTTTTGTTGTCCGTTTTTTGTTGTGTGCCAACCTTTTTTAACATTTGTGATTTTTTTTTTGTGCATGTTATACCGTGCTTGAGAGTATTTTGAGGGTTTAAGTGAGAATGAGTGAGTTTTTATTTGTGAGAGGATTTTTTAGGGATGTTTTTTTTTTAATGTGTCCACATGAAAGTGTTTTGAGTGATTGAATTATCTTCTGGCCACGTTTGAGAGTTTTTTGTGGGCAAACGTTTTTGGTGTGGTGTGTGATATTATTTGGATGTATGTGTGAGAGGTGACATGTTTTAAGCGTGAGTTTTTTTTTTTGATGAATGACAATATTCTCAACGTTATCTTTATCTTATACCGCACCTGATATCAATGCAAATCCCTGCAATGTTGCCATTTAGCCACATAGCTTCCCGATTTGCTTATTTCAATAAAGATCAAATCTCCTTTGTGTGTGACTCACATTTGACACAATGGAGTTACATGATGGCCACGAAAAATAACACGTGACACATGAGTCACAAGGCGACGACATCACGGTGAATATTAAAAAAAAAAGATCAAATAATTACACGATTGGATGCTCAGTGCCTGATGAGAGATTTGGGTTGCAACTTTCGACTTGTTTGGAAAAGCTGCAAAAAAAACCCCACCAGGGCAACATTCTAGAATTCTACGTAAGGATATGGACTAAATGCTCAAACATCTTTCAGGGCCCTCCCAACTTGTCAAACAGAAGGTGTTTGCGCATGCTGGCCTGCGTGGTTACATAATCCATGCAAATTGTGCGAGGTGTCGGCAATGGCAGGTTGTGTGTTGCTGTCCAAACCATGACTCATTCACAAGCCGTCGGGTTAAGGATTCACACGATTGCCTTTTTTTTTTTTTTTTTTGCTTTTGCCCTCCACAGGATGTTGCAAGATCGCAACACCGGTTTTACGCATAAATATGCTCGGATATCAACTAGGTCGCTTGCTCCAAGGTGACCTCCCGGGTCACCGTGGCGATCTGGGGTGCGATGATCTATCAGAGCTATTGACGACACGTGGCCTTATCAGCCCAGCTAATGGACAATCTGACAGGAAGCGCTCCCACGAGTGCAGGTCAAAGTCTGACCATGAGAAACCTGCCCATGATTTCTTCACGTTCTTGCCTTGTGCTTGTATCGGTCACAGTATCGGATATCCTGAAAATGATAAATCC
Source organism: Syngnathus leptorhynchus (assembly GCF_054491065.1). Taxonomy (NCBI): domain Eukaryota; kingdom Metazoa; phylum Chordata; class Actinopteri; order Syngnathiformes; family Syngnathidae; genus Syngnathus; species Syngnathus leptorhynchus. Next base: position 3,125,857 of record NC_141202.1, read on the forward strand.
GTATTTCCAACAGGTAGTTGAACACAAATGATGGCACAACACTTGTAGACAGACAATATAAACAATGTTCATTGGTAGGAATGAATGTGGCCGGCTTGTCTATATTACACTGCCCCCAGGTGGCCAAGGCGTGCACATCAGAAGGAGCAGCGCAATGTCCATTGATGCAAAACATGCCGCGAAAGCTATTTAATTCTTTACGGTCCTTTTAATTCATATCATTACTGTATTTTTTTTAATACAGTATCATATTTTAGAAATGCATCTTATTAAAAATATCTTTAAAAATGTTAGAAATTTTTCTTGGTTTTTTTTGGTGTTAGTTTTTTTTTTCATTGAAAAGTTTTCGAGTATTTTAGAGTTGTAAACGTCATCACAAGCAATTTATTTTACAGTGTTTCTTCCTTAGTTCTTGTTGAGCCCGGCGCCTATCGGTGGGAAAAGGTACTGATTAGACAATGATTAGATCCAATAAAAGAGTGCTGGTTAACATGGTTAACGTTTGACAGGACAGGAAGAGCCTTCACATCAGTCACACCCGGCCGGAGTGACTGTCAGTTCTCTCCGGAGAAAGGTACGTCGCCTCGACTCTCGTCTACGCATGCTTTCATTGATGTATTTAATTCAGCTTGTTGGTTTTTTTAAAGGGGATTTTGGTGTTGATTTGGTTTTTTTTTTCATGGAGGCCTTCTTTGCATGTGTTGTCAAGGGTTTCCTGAGCATGACCTTGGTTGTTTGCAAAAGGTGACTATAGGAACTTAAGGTTATTGAATTGGAAAAAAAATAATTTGAATGTATTTTACAATTTGGGTGGATTCGTCAATGCTTTTGATTTTATCCTCTCTGCAGCATTTTTTAATTAAAAAAAATAAATAAAGTCGTCTAAGGCCCGTCATAAATTTATGAGAATAATACCAACAAATAATGATTATTATTATTATACATTCTACATTTTGGAAAGTACATGTTTTTGAACGACTGATTGCTTTTGACTGCTGTCACTCAAAGAAAGTGAAAATACTTGGGCGTATCATGAGGTCATAGTCCTCTGGAAAGCAAAAGCAAATTTAAAATAAGTAGAGGAGACATGTAGTTGTTAACTAGGGAGTGGTTTAGGTTCAAATAAAAAGGTCATTCGCTGCCGCCACTCAATGTCACCTTCACTCTTGTCTACCTGGGTCACTCACTTCCCACTTCATTGTACTTCTTGAGTCATGTTCATGTGTCTGTAGTATTATGACTAAATGTTTTATTATGCCATAGATAAGGTAAGGTACCTTTTTAAAAATGGCCGCCCCCGGGAGATGGTTACGGTGTACAGAACATGTTTTTTAAATTTATTTATTTATTTTTATGTTTGTTTGTTTTTTTTACTGGGACCTGCGTTATCGTAGTTGACCCCTTTTTGAAACTCAAATTTCACTATTTGTCCACATAAAAATAATAATGTTACACAAAAAAGCACATTTTAGTCTCTGTCTCTTTGTTTATCTGCAGATTGATGATGATTCTCTCGGTGCATCTGTGTCTTCTGGCACTCTTGCTCGGCTCTGTGAGTACACTGCATATTCATAAGAAAATGTCAAAACACACACACAAAAAAAAGGAACCACACTCCATTTCCTGAGAAGCCATACGTGATGTAAAAATGTGACTCATGGTTGATTCATTGAAGCAGAAAGGTGTCCTTTGTCCCGACCCGTCCCGTCCCGCATGTCTAAGAATTGCCAGACATTTTCCATGTCATGCCGGTTCAATCAATAACTCAGCTTGCGTGCTCCACTGACATTTGGGAGCTGGAATAAAAAGAATGTTTCTTCCATTTTCAGCTTTCTGATCCGTCCCCAGATTCCAATATGGTGAAAAATAGCTAGCCCGCATTAGTTCTCAGAAAACCGTTAAAAATATTATGAACTCCTTTAAATGATATATTTAAGTTTTATTCCATATTTAAAAAGGTATTTTCTAAAACAATTGACTTTATTTGGGGTTAATCAGAAGTTCATCTAAATAGTGGCAAGTGTGTGTTGTAATGTGATTGGTTAGGAGGGTGTGCACACTTTTGCTAAAACACTTTCCAACACGACTTTTGATAGGTTGCTGGGTCGGGCCTGGAAGGCAAGAATGTCCCCTTTCAGAATGTGGTGCTGGATGTGCTAGAGGGCACGCCTGTGCCCTACGTCCTCTGTCGGGTACTACACGCACACACACACACGCACACACACACACACACACACACACACACAAATTGCTCCATTTCGTAAGTTGATCAAACGTCTTGGTCCTTTTTTGTTCAGTTCCAGGTGAACCATCCTGGTGTGGACGCTTTCAGACTGAGCGGAGAAGGTAGCGATGCCATCAAGATCTCATCTGATGCTTGGCTTTATTTGGATAAACCTCTGGACTGGTCCCATAATGACAACTATCTCGTTGGGGTGCGTGGAGAAAAAAAATGTCTTTTGGTTTTTAAGACTAGAATTTTTTTATTTTTCCTTGACCGCTGTGTGGTTGTCTTTAGGTGGAGGCGTTACAGAACGATGAAGTCGCGGAGGGTCCCATTTACGTGACCATCAACGTCGTGGACATCAACAACCACGCTCCATACTTCAACCAGAGTTACTACACCGCTTTGGTCCGAGAGAACTCACCGGCAGGTATGTATTCTATTTTTAACATTTTCAATTTCAATCCAACCGAGGACGCATTGCTATGTTTCATTCCAGGCGTCCCGTTCACTCGCGTATTTGCGTTGGATGAAGACGACCCCGCTACCCCCAACGCTCGTCTGACCTACAGCCTGGTCAGCCAGATCCCCAACCGACACAACACTCTGCTCTTCCAGGTGGACCCCAACACGGGCGAGATCTCCACAACCGAGCAAGGTACCGCTCGGCGGACTCACGTGGAAAGTGTCAGTAATCTGTCCGAGTAAAAAACCAGATTACGCAGATCATTTTGTGTGAGTAAGATTAACTCAGATTGGCAACAGAATGCCGGAATGAATCTCGTGTGATTGCACACGACCGAATAGTCTAGCCAAATATATTCCAGCGGTTGTTTTCCTAACGCTGCTCAATCCTTGTATGACAGGAGAACACATGCTCGACGCCAGAGAGACCATCCAATTCGCCCGAGGAGAAGAACGCAGCGCTGACTCTCTCAAAGCCAAATTTAACGACTACTGTCCCTCGCCGACTGTCCCCTTTGACCAAAACCCTTTCTTCACTTGTGTGGAGAGAGCAGGTACGTTTGATTTTTATTTCACGTAGCCACTCGAGTTACATTTTTCTTCTGTGGTGTCAGAAATGAGACGCAGAAACCTGGACCCTCTGGAGGACCCCGATTATACCTTAATCGTGAAAGTCCACGATATGGCGGGAGAGTCCGAGATGGCGCTGAGCGGCAATACCAGGGTGCACATTGCGGTGCAACCCAATCTGTGGGTCAATCCCGGCAGGATCACCATCCGGGAACATCTGGAGGGATCCTACCCTCGAGTCATTACCAAAGTGAGAAGAAAATTCACTCGAGTGCTGACGCAGTGCAATTACCCAAAATATGTTTTGGTTTTAGGTCCAGTCCAATGAGGCCAGTGCCGTCTACAGGCTCGTGCAGAAAGAACGAGAACTGAGCTTCCCCTTCCGGATTAATGAAGATGGAGAAATCCTACTCACGGAAGAGCTGGACAGAGAGGAGAAGGACATGGTGAACGTTGATGAAACTATTGCGCAACATTTTGCGTCCATTCATTTTCAATGGCGAAGGTTCTTTTGAGTTACAATTTTGACCTTGAGTTCTATTTCAGTACATCTTGGTGGTGATGGCCGAGGATGAGTATCAGAACCAGGTGGATCCCCCCATGGAGATCCAGGTTGTGGTAGAAGATGTGAACGACAACGCGCCCGTGTGCAAGGAAGAGGAGAGCGTATTTGAAGTGCAGGAGCACCAGCCTGTCGGTGAGACCTCCATCTTTGTTTGCTTTAGAATGTCACCGTTTGGATCTGAACGTCCGTATTTCCAGGTAGCCCGGTCGGGCAACTGTTGGCCTACGATGCGGACGAAGCGGACACGTTAAACGCCCTGCTGACCTACGCCATCATGTCCCAACAACCCTCCACTTCGCCCGAAGCCTTCACCATCGACGCCGACTCGGGTCAAATCCAAGCGCTGCGCTCGTTACAGCGCAGAAATCATCAAGTGTACAAGCTGGATGTCAGAGTCAGTGATCCAGGTAATATACACACAAACACACATCTCGATATATTCGCTTTCTCATCATTTCTTTCCTTTAGCTTACAGTGTCGTCTGCAAGGTCGTGGTCAAGGTCATCGATGTAAACAACGAGCTACCTCTGTTTGAGAAGAATGATGTAAGCGCACAATCATCGTGTTGGATAAGCGTGTCACGATCGTCAGTTGGCAAAAGTAGAGGACTCAATCATATCGAAATATATCGTGACGCAGTACGGCGGCTACACGGTAGCCGAAGACGCCGCCGTGGGACAAACGGTGTTCACCGTCAGCGCCTCGGATGACGACGACGCCGACAGCGGCAGCTCCTTCATCGAGTTTCACATCACAGCCGGCAACGACGACCAAGTGTTTGCCGTGGAAACGGACGGAAAAGGCGTTGGCCATGTGGTCATTGCAAAGGTACAAAAAAAAAAGTGACCTTGCTAGCATAATGAAGCTAATGTTATCCATTTTCATCCATCCACTCCGCATGTGTCTACAGCCTCTTGACTTTGAGACATCGGCATCCTACAAGTTGAAAATCGACGCTCGCAACCCGGAACCTTTAATGACCGGCCTCGAGTACGGTTCGGAATCCACGGCTTTCGCGTCGGTGTCTGTCACCGACGTTGACGAGGTCCCCGAATTCAATCTGGACATTCTGGATGTGGTCGTGCCCGAAAACACCACGAAGGGAACCGAGCTTCTCACTATCGAGGCCAAGGACCCCGAGGGCAAAGTGATACGGTAAAAGAGGAAACTCTGCCCCCCCCCTTTGGAACATTACTTCTATTAATGCCGTGCATGAGTGATGCCATGGAGTCGAGTGACCTAAAAAGCAGCACGTGCGCATCAATCACAAAGCCATCAATAATTCCTCGCACTTTAAATCTGTCTGCTTGTTTTGGGCTTTGCCTCTATCACGTGTGCGTGCATACATGAGTAAACGATTGATTAGTTTTCTCTGACTTTGTTTGAACCAGTGTTGTTTTGTTGTGCAGTTTCAAGATGGAGGGTGACACCAAAGGCTGGCTGGAGATCGACGCAGCCACAGGACAAATCAAGACCAAAGAGAACTTGGATAGAGAAACCCTGGAAACTTTTGAAGTCACTGTCACTGCCTTTGAGAAGGGTCAGAGACATTTTTTTTTTTAAAATAGTGATGAAGTCCACGTAATTCCCATATGTCAAATCCGCTCCGCAGATAACCCTGAAAAGTTCGACGAACGCGTGGTGACGGTGAGACTGTTGGACGTGAACGACAACGTCCCGAAATTGACCGAGACGCAGGCCTTCATGTGCTTGAAGAAACCCGAGCCGGTGATCATCAGGGCTCAAGATGGAGACAACGCCCCCTTCTCGCAGCCCTTCACCTTTACCTTTGCCCACGGCAAGAAATCCCACAACTGGGAGCTGCAAACCATTGACGGTAGGATTTTTTTGCGCTATACTTCTGGACACTTCCATCACGCTCCTTTGTTGTGTACTACGCAGGAACCACAGCCAGGTTGGTCCTGAAGAAAACCCCAACGGAAGACAGGACGTTCACCTTGCCCATCAACATAAAAGATAATGCGGGAATGGGAGTCACGCAGCCCCTCGAGGGTCAGTGAAGCAGGCTAATTCTATTTATTTTTTTTTATAAATAAATGAATAATAATTACAAAAAAATTGAAGTTAGAAATTTAAAAACCATTAAAAAAATTATATTAAATTAAAAATAAAATATAGATTTAATAATATTAATAATAATAACAAAATTAAATATTAGAAAAAAAAAGTTACAAATTAAAAATGAAAGTATAAATAAAAGTGTTTAAAAAAAAAAAAAGATGTTCATATGCTAAACTATTTCTCCATCTACCAGTAAACGTGTGCACATGCACAGAGCTGGGCTACTGTTACGTGGCACCTGGTGAGCACGGCTTCAAATACGGAATGGGAACCACCATCGGCATCCTGGCTGGAACTATGGGCTTCTGTGGTGAGTTTCACCAACTTTACTCACTCTCTACGATTCCTAAGCTAATCAACCGCTGTTGTTGATCTTTGCAGTTCTGGTCCTCATCATTGCCATCAAGCGTTCCAGTAAAAGCAGTAAGAACAGCGACGAGGTGGAGAGGAACGCCTTGATGTAGACACAATATTTGTCATGGGTGACATTTATAGGAAAACGTGTACATTTGAGAGAGTTGCTTAGCTGCCAGTTGTCCCTACAAAGTATTTTTGTTTTCTTGGGCATGTTGTATTTACGAGGGATATCAATCCCACTTTTTTTTTTTCAGACTGTACCAGTACGAGCACTCAGTTCTTCACTAGTTACCGATATTAATAGCAAAAACTGATACCACAAGTACTTTTGATACATAGAATTTCCCCAACAATGACATAATTTTAGGGAAAATACTTTTGAATCTTAACATATCAATTTTACTGATAATGAATGAAATGAATGTCAATATTTTATTCTTCAACATTTTTTTAACCCTAACCAATACTTGGTATCGATACCAATACCTAGTATCGGTACACACCCATTCCTACATTTACTATACGTATACATATAAGACATACTAAATAAATTAAAGACATGTTTAAAAATTGCAAAGCAAGATTAATCATGTCAGGTGGTCCCACCCTAATTTATTGACGTGGCCCCAACCAAGTTCAACTATGGAAACATCAAAATTCTTGAATATGCTGTTTGTTGTTTTTTTTCCCCCCCAATAAAACAAATGGGAGCCACAATTACATTATGGACAGTGTTTTTCTTGCTGTGTGTGAAAAGAGTGCTTGAACCTAAAAGAGTGTCTGAGTGACGTCACAGATCAAACAGCCAATCAGAAAGTGGGGGGTTGTTTGGGTGTGGCACTTTTCACTTTCATTTAAACTTTGACCATGATTTTTCCCTAATAAAGTGGCCTGTGATTAGGTACACCTAAAAATGGCGGTGTACCTAATGGAGTTTCCGAGTGACGTCAAAGATCAAACAGCCAATCAGAAAGTGGGGGGTTGTTTGGGTGTGGCACTTTTCACTTTCATTTAAACTTTGACCATGATTTTTTCCCTAATAAAGTGGCCTGTGATTAGGTACACCTAAAAATGGCGGTGTACCTAATGGAGTGTCCGAGTGACGTCACCGATCAAACAGCCAATCAGAAAGTGGGGGTGAGGGCGGGTGTGGCACTTTTGACTTTCACTTAAACTTTTTCCCTAATGAAGTAATTAGGTACACCTGTGTCCGTGTGACGTCACAGATCAACCAGCCAATCAGAAAGTGGGGGGTTGTTTGGGTGTGGCACTTTTCACTTTCATTTAAACTTTGACCATGATTTTTCCCTAATAAAGTGGCCTGTGATTAGGTACACCTAAAAATGGCGGTGTACCTAATGGAGTGTCCGAGTGACGTCACAGATCAAACAGCCAATCAGAAAGTGGGGGTGAGGGCGGGTGTGGCACTTTTGACTTTCACTTAAACTTTTTCCCTAATGAAGTGATTAGGTACACCTGTGTCCGTGTGACGTCACAGATCAACCAGCCAATCAGAAAGTGGGGGGTTGTTTGGGTGTGGCACTTTTCACTTTCATTTAAACTTTGACCATGATTTTTCCCTAATAAAGTGGCCTGTGATTAGGTACACCTAAAAATGGTGGTGTACCTAATGGAGTGTCCAAGTGACGTCACAGATCAAACAGCCAATCAGAAAGTGGGGGGTTGTTTGGGTGTGGCACTTTTCACTTTCATTTAAACTTTGACCATGATTTTTCCCTAATAAAGTGGCCTGTGATTAGGTACACCTAAAAATGGTGGTGTACCTAATGGAGTGTCCAAGTGACGTCACAGATCAAACAGCCAATCAGAAAGTGGGGGGTTGTTTGGGTGTGGCACTTTTCACTTTCATTTAAACTTTGACCATGATTTTTCCCTAATAAAGTGGCCTGTGATTAGGTACATCTAAAAATGGTGGTGTACCTAATGGAGTGTCCAAGTGACGTCACAGATCAAACAGCCAATCAGAAAGTGGGGGGTTGTTTGGGTGTGGCACTTTTCACTTTCATTTAAACTTTGACCATGATTTTTCCCTAATAAAGTGGCCTGTGATTAGGTACACCTAAAAATGGTGGTGTACCTAATGGAGTGTCCAAGTGACGTCACAGATCAAACAGCCAATCAGAAAGTGGGGGGTTGTTTGGGTGTGGCACTTTTCACTTTCATTTAAACTTTGACCATGATTTTTCCCTAATAAAGTGGCCTGTGATTAGGTACACCTAAAAATGGTGGTGTACCTAATGGAGTGTCCAAGTGACGTCACAGATCAAACAGCCAATCAGAAAGTGGGGGGTTGTTTGGGTGTGGCACTTTTCACTTTCATTTAAACTTTGACCATGATTTTTCCCTAATGAAGTGGCCTGTGATTAGGTACACCTGAAAATGGCGGTGTACCTAATGGAGTGTCACTCATCAATGATAATTTTATTTATTGCATAAGATGGCTAAATAGAAAAGAAAAATAATATATTTTCAGGTGATGAGTTTATTCTGCACATACACGTGGCAAAATGTTTCACAAAGAACAAAATGATGTCCTTCATGCTTACATGACCTTTTTAAAAGCAAAGCAAAAGGATTTATGACCGACTGACCTCATTTTAATTATTAAGTTTCTATGGTTACACAGACATGCAAACAATACAATGTGGACTCGTATTGATCATTTTCATTTTCACGCTCTCACAACACTTACTGTTAGTCTGCAATGAAAATGTTACCATCTGCTTTCAGGAGAATGTCGTTGGATTTTTTTTTTTCCTCTTACAAATTATGTCACACTTTGCCTGTTGTGGCCTTGTAAGAATGACAAATATGAACATTTACAAAACCTATTGTAAGCACATACTTATAGAGAATATTTTTCTTTTTTTACAATAGAAAGATGATCCCTATAAATTAATGAGGTGTGAGTCTTTTTTTTTATTTATTTTTTTATCTCCACCTAGTTGAGCTACATGAAGAAAGCACAGTCGTGACCTACTTTTTGCCTATGAAGCCACAAACGTTTGCAAATACAAAAATGATGACATCACTTTTGGTCCAGCAACTTTTTCAAAGGGTTGGCACAAGATATTGAGATATGCACTATAAAATATATGATGGTATATAATTCTGAATTATGAATATGTGCGCAACGTCATGGAAAAACACAGAAAGCTTTTACTATTTATTATGCCATATACAAAATAGAACCCGATTAGATAACAATTTATACATATACCAAAAAAAAGATAAATGCTTGTAATGTAACGTGGAATAAATACTTAAAAGAATTGTTGACATTGCAGCTTAAATATGAAGTAACACGGTTGTGCTTATTGCAGAAGTGGAGTGGAGTCACAAAAACAGTAAGAAGTAAAGTGCTAGCAAACTCTCTGGCACTAAACATCCCGTTCCATTTTTTTAACAAAGGCTCCATCAAATCAGCCTTTTGGAAAAAAAAAAAAAAAATAGGAGGAGAATGAAATAGAGTGTTGTAAAATGTACAGGATTTGCCATGAAAACAATGACAAAAACTCTTTGCTGTATTTTACAACATTTAAATTCATTTACATTTGTAAATTACTTCACCACATTATTATATTGTTGTTTTTAAATATTTTACACAGTGATTTATAAAGATCTTGATAAGATCTAGTTTCAATCAATTCATCTTTGGAATTTAAAAAAAAAATAAACACTTACACACAGATGACATACTGATAGGATTTTAAAGTATGTTTCCGTTTTAAGCCTCGGGTTCCAATTTTTTAGTTTTGACCAAAAATTTAGATTGTCGGAACATCCCTCTTCTTTTTTGTCATTTCAGTTCTTTGGAATCCCCCCCCACCACTTGAAGGAAATATTTTCAGCTAAGGATCTTGCGGCATCAAATAAAATTGTAACAGTGTTATTGAACACAGAATAAAGTGTGTGAGTCTGTAGCGCACGATGATACACAAAAATACAATCTGCAACTACAAAAAAACCTTTCTTGTGTACAAGCATGCTTTCGTCCTCATAAATATTTGTAAAGTCAGATATTAAAACACATGAACAAGAGTGTGCGTCTTTACTCTTCCTGCCGCTGCGCTCCGATCACGTGCGGGTTGAACTGAGAGACGATGATGGTGATGTCATCGCGATACATACGGGCCAGCTCCTCGGGCAGCGACAGCATCTTGGAGAGCCTCTCGTGGTCGACGGTGCCGAACTCGTTGTTGCCCACGGCGTGCCGCATCAGGTGGGTGGCGGCGTTCTGGTCCTCGAAAGCCGACGACGTGCGGGCCTTGCGTTCCTCCAGAAGCCCTTGCATCTGTCCCAGGGTGACCTGGTAGCCTCCCACTGTGAGCGGCTGCTGCTGGTGCACGCCGGTCAGGTACTCGCCCACGATGCGTACCACTTCCTGTCGGTGGAGAGTCTCCCAAAGGCCGTCGGAACCGATCACCTGCAGAGTGTTACAATTAAGGTCCATGTAGACCAATGCCGCCCCCCCCCTCCAAAAAAAAGACTATTTTGTGAAGTGCATTAGCACCACCTACAGGACTGGAGTGGTATGTGACAAGCAGACTCAAGTCGGTGGGACATGTTTAGGATGTTTTGCTGATGGAGCAAGTACTAGGTGAAGTGGAAGTCACCGCTTAACTTACCAGGAAGCGATCCTGCGGTCTGAGTCGGTGGTAGGTGATCTCAGGCTCGGCCGTCAGGTACGGCGGCGTGTGGTAATTGGGCGGTATGAACTTGGTGTGCTCGTTTTCGTGCAGCTGATCGGGCCCCGATTCCAGAACTCGCTTCTGCAGCTCGATGCTCCACTTGAACTTCACGTCACCAAACGCTCGGAAGGGCATGAGCAACCCCAGCAAACGATCCTGAGTGTGCGCGTGTGTGTTGGTTAACACATCGAGCCAACAAAATCAAATTGTAGGAGGGCCAGCTTTGTACCTGTCGTATCACCGTCTTTCTCTCTGAGGGCGGGTGTTCTGCACGAATCCGAGCCACCTCGTCTTCGTTCTGGGCACAGTGGTCATTAGAGAGCGTGTGAGCGGTAAAGGAACCGTCCTCCTCCTGCACGCCGAGCACCGCCCGAGCATCTCCGGCATTGGCTATATACCTTTAAGACGAGAGAGTTTTATTTGTCACATAGTAAAGTTGTTAAGTTAAATTATGTCTGGCGGTTAGAGTTTTTGACATTTGTTGTTATTCGTACAGGTCTGCTCCATCCACGTGAGCCACGCATGCCGTCGCTCCAGAGAAGGCCACTCTCAGAACCCAGTAGTGCAGGAAAGCATTTGGGTCTCCAACCTGGCAGACCAGAGCATATTTAAAAACATGTCAATCAAAATAAATGTAGTGTGCCTCACCTGAGCCTCCAGAGAAATGTCATTGTCCAACCTCTTGAAGGCGTTCATCAGAGCCTCGCTGGTGTCGGGGACATCTCCCGGGCTAAAAGCAGAAAAAAAAAAAAAAAGAAATGGTGCAGGATTAGTCTACCTAACGTTTTGCCCACCGTGATATTTTTCCCGCACGTCTTACTTGGTGAGATCGATGAGCTCCTGCCAGTATGTACGGAGGCTGTTGAAGTAAAGCGTCTGAGCCTCCCTGCTGAAATAGTCGTTGGGGTGCTTTTGCCACTGCAGGATGGGACTGAGCGCCCGACCCGCCTCCACCGCCGCTTCCAGCTCGCACAGCGTATCGTGCGGCAGCATGGACACGGCGATGTAGTAGAAGAGTCTCTCGCTGAGCGCCTGGCGGAGAAGTCAAAGCGGGAGAAGTGAAGTGTAACAAATACTTTCCGGATGCGTCGTCTCACCTGCGCGCAAGCGCATCCGGCGTGCCCATCGAACACGCCCAGCAGCATTCCTCTCGTCTGCAGACACGTCGCTGCGCTTCGGCGGTCTTCTATGGGAGCGTTTGCTGGTAGCTGATTGCTGTCAAAGCCCATCACCGATGACAAGTTCTTGCCATCAAACTCAGGCACCTACGAGCAAATGACAGCAATTATTTCACACGGAGATTACGCCAAAACGCTTTCCAGCCGACCTTGAAGCTGTACTCGTTGGCTTTGAGGATGGAGTTGACTTGAGGCGGAGTGAGGATGTAGCTGTGAAGCGCCGAGGTAGTCCGGTGACATCTTGAGGGAGTGTGACTCATGTGAGAAGAACGTGGAGGAGCGGACGAGCCCAATTGGGGCCGGCGGTGCTGGCGTGGTAACAGATTGGAGGACAAGACCTTTGCCCGAGGCAAACTCTTCAACAGCTGTGACATCACGGGCATGGCAGATGGAGCGCTGCAGACAAGCACGTGGAAGTCCAAATGTTAGAAACAACCACAAAACTGTTTCTTTTGTGTTTGTTCTCACTAGGCTGCAACCCCATCACAGAAGATGAAGTTTTATTACACTATATCAACAAAAACAAGAGACAAGCACTGACACACAGTAACTTAATACTTTATGACTTGAGCTGCAAGCTAGTATGGGTCAGCAGACCTGCTCAAAATAGCTTGACGTTTGGATGGTGAGAATTTTTTTCTGCAGGCATAAATTGGTGGCTTGTGGATCCGAGTTCCATGTTACATCATCCAAAGTATGTCTAAGCAGCCCCAGGCTGTGTCGTCCGTAAACACAACACAAAAGGGAGTCATGTTGACAACTGGGCTTCAGTAGCTGGGGCAAAGTTGCCATATTTGTTGACATCACAAGCCTCACCCAGTTAGCGGCGAGATTGGTGTCGAAGAAACACAACAGCATTTACAACACAAGAACAATTGCGCAACGACTTAAATGTCTGACACTTACAAAATCCAACAAGGTTAAGTACTCGATTGGCTGGTAAATGCGACTGACCACAGATGCCAAATGCTAAACGTAATGAGGGTTACACCCACCACAATTACAGGAAAAAATAAAGAGCATGACTCAACTTGGCTTGATTATTTCTTTTTTGAATGTAAAGCATGGATAATACACACCTGTACTTTCGATTATAAAAAAGTTATTAACGCTCATGGCTCGCTTCCAAGCGCTGCAAACAAAACGACGTCGTCGTCCACCAGCGCCGCACCGCACAGTGGACGCTGATTGGCTGAGCGCTGTGGGCCCCGTCAGTGACGTCATACAGACAAATAAAACTGACTTTCAAAATAAAACGCTAGTGTATTAAAATTAATATAAAAATGTTTTAATCTAAAAAAAAAAATACATTTACAAGGAAAATATATACAAAACAGGGAACACACATGTAACAAAACAACAAGCACCTAGCATAATTTACAGTTTTACAACATGGCCACTTTAAATGATCATATCAAAAATCTGTCATCCACCAAAGTTTTGTTGACGAGGTTTCTCCTTCCGAACGAATTGCGAATCCTTTCAAAGATCTGTTAGGAATAAACAAATATTTGATATCATAATGAGGCACCAACTTTAAACTGTACTTTTCTGTATACGGCCGAAATACTGACCATTTGCTGTAAGTACGTAAGCACGGCAGCAAGCACAAAGTTCTGAGAGGCGAGGTCGACGACGCAGAAGAACAGCGTGTCGAAAATCAGCAGCGTGCCCTCATTTCCATAAAAGAGTACATCAGCGAAGGAGTGACCTTCATCTGTGGTGACAAACAGACATTATCTATGCAAGCGAGCATCGGGCAAATGTACATCATGTTCAAAGCGCAAGTTGCTACCGTTATAAAAGATGCTCTTATCGTTCGGTTCAAGGAACTCCATGCCCATGACTCTCTCCAATGCTAGTTTGTCCCTCACAATGTAGTCCATGTCAGGGTGAGCCTGAAGAAAAAAAAAAAAAAAAAGAGGAACAGATCAAAATAGAAACTACAGTAGAAGACAATCGAATAAAATGGAAGAAATATTCGAGTGACTAACATGATCTATGACTGATCCCAAGAAGTGGTTCATGGTCTGGTAGGCTCGAATATTTTGGTCTGACTGGTTGAATGAGGCCGGGTCCATGAGTCTCGATGGTCCGTGTCGCTGCAAATGAATGAAAAAGCAAAACGATAAAATACAAGCATTGTTCTTGACAAAATTCTGAGCGGAGACAGGCACAAACCCTGGCGAAGGAGTCGCGTATCCTGTCGTAATGTGAGCGCAAGCGTCCGGAGAGAGCCACCTGGAAAGTCTGCATGTCCGTATTGGGAAGAAGACCTCTTTGGCCACACAGTGACTCCTTGGCATGGGAAAGATCACATGTAAGACTGATGCGAATTGTGTAAAATATCTTTTAAAAGTGAACATACGGCTTCTCTCCTCAGGTTGTTGTTCATTTCTTCCATGTTTGTATCAGCGTGGCCGTGCACGGATCGCCCGTGGATGTAGTAGCCGAAACAGCGCTGGGGTAAAAGCAGCACGGAAATCTGCAAAGACCAAAAATTCATTTGGACAAATTGCAATACAAGACAGTAGCACAATAGGTCACTCACATTACTGATGGAGCAGAGATCCACAAACTGGCGAATTTTGTCTTCCACAAAATGCTCATAAAATACAGTGAAGAAAATCATCTGTGCAGATACACGACGACATTCAGCGAAAGGTTAGCACCGCATTAAACGGTCAATAATGAGCGAGGAGTAAAACCTGAAGAATTCCAATGCAGAGCCAGAGCGTTGCCGACAGTCCATAGCGCATAATCAGGCTGTATGAAGGCGTGTACACCTGTGGGGGGCGCTGTAGAGTTGGCCAGGGGTCTCTCAGTGCTAAGCTGGAGAACCCTAACACCTAAACAAACCATTGCAAGTGTTCGCTCAGGAATGGCAATTGAAATTATTAAAACGGAAGCCATGTGAGACGCACTTCAAGAAAGAAGAGCACAGCCATGATCTGAAAAGTCGGGCGAATTTTGCGGATGGTCTGGATCTCGTTCCACTCGTTGGCTACAAAGTAGGTCCTCCAAATGCTGACGGGAGAGGGATCACGTTTCTGCTGACCGTTGGCTGAAACAAAAGCATGTTAGAATAAAAAAAAAAATGGAGACACTAAAAATATGATCGCGACAACAATTTTAACACCTGGTACGTTTCTGTTTGCTTTAATGCGTGGCCTTTCCCAGTCAATGAAGAAGACGTCCAAAGATAACTGCACAATCAGCTTGTGGAGGAACTGCACTGCCTGGACAGCAAAAGAAATACATGATATGTAGTAGAAAGACGCCCTCTAGCGGTTGAAACGAGTAATGCTCATGTAAACATTTGGTCTTTGAACGGACTCACCTTGAGAGCAAAAGCGCAACAGATGTAGGTCACAAACTGCTCTTCTTGATCGGAAAGTGGCAATAAGACTGAGGCATTCTGTTGGGCCTAAAACAAAACAAAACAAAACAAAAGCTTCAAATAAAAATAAAAAAGAAATGGCACTATTTAGGTGGAATGAAATCAAACGCACCTTGTAAAGGATGAGCCAGTAAAGTCCAGTTCCCACAGTGACGGCGAGGAAAACATTGGCCAGATCTCCAGCGTAAATCAAGAAAAAAATCAGCATGGTCTGAAATCAAAGGGAAGAGGATTTACACTCCCGCCGGAGAGTCCGGATTTAGGATGCTTTACCCTTAAGTCGACCACGGGTGAGGCGATCCTCCTCTTCCAGCTGACTGTTTTGAGCACTGACAAAAGCACGGCCAGACCAGCCAACACACCCAGAGCAGTCTGTGCCACACACACACACACACACACACACAAATGGATGACAGAAGAAAAAAAAAAAACAACAACAACTTTGGGTTTCATACTCACATCTGTCTTCAAGCGAGCCTCATTCTGATCCATCTCATACTCCACAGAAAAGCTCATCTGCAGGAGGAGAGAGAAATATCCGGCTTTCTTATGTATTGTTTACTACAGAGTATTTTTCTAAGAATATAAATTTACAAAAAGAAGAAAAATAGGGCGAGAAAAGTCCACTGGAGGTGTGCACACTTGTGCAAGCACCGAATCTTTTTTTAATCTCTCTTGAAAATACTTTTTTTTTTTTATTCAATCAAGTTCTAGATGTTATAGGTCACATTAACGGTGTATTTCCTTTTTTTTTTTAAATGATTTATCATTTGTGTCATTTTACATCACAAAAACCTGGCTTTTGAAAGAAGGTGTGTAGACTTTTTATACCATTGTACAGCTTGCCCAACATTTGCATAAAAATTACGTGTGTGTGCGCGCGACTCACAGACACGGTTTGTGTGTTGACGTCAGCGACCAGGACATCTTTGTACTCCACCGTCATCAGTGGGGGGAACACCTGACCCTGTTGTGTGCCCGGAACCAAGTTGAACCTGCGCACATTCGCCCACGTCAACATCCACCGAGCGCTTACAAAACACAAAAATGTATTTCCGCCGCGTCTTCAGCGTGCACCTTATTTTCACAGCGTTGGCGACACGGATGACTTTAGGGAGGTCCTTTACGCTTTTCTCTCGGCCGCTCAAGGCGTCGACGAGAAAGATACGCCGCGACAGGTACCAGTTCGTCATGCTTTCTGTGCAAGGTGAGCAAAAACCTTAAGTTTCGACAACACCGAATAACACGCGTGAGCTCACGACCCCAAATCCTACCTTGGTTGATGAACTTTCCATTATATTGCTGGTTCAGGACTAACGTGGGCAAGGGGAGAAGTTTTCTGCTCTCTTCTCCGCCGAGGTCCAGAAAGACATCATAAAAAAGCGGCTTGGGATGAGCACGGAGCAGGTCTGCGATTGAAAGATCACACTACACACGCGGGAATCAAAGTCGTGCAATCGAAGCAAGGTGGACTGCGACGTGAACTGTGGCTAACTTACCTTTTCTTGGTAAGCGGTGCCAAAACTGAAAGCTGACATTCGTTTGATTGGTGTTTCTGGACAAATCTAAAAGCAGATCTTTCTTTTTTTTTAGAATCACTGCATCTGACTCGAGAGTCTTAAAAAATGAATCACATCAAAATGTTTTATAATGTCAAGGCCAGGTGTTACCTGAAGATTAGCTCCCCCGATAGTTTCCCATCGAAGGAACCCGCCTCTGACGTTATAAACGGCAGCGAGCAACTTAATGTCCGTGTTCTGTCAAACAAACAAAACGACCCGAATAAATTCCCATAGCGTTGTGATTAAATTCATCTCATCATCTACCTTGTCTTTTCCTCTGAAAACAAAGCTAACCGGGACGGGATCGCTCTGAAGCACTCGACTCGCCAATCCCGGTTCGTCGCCGTAGTAAAGCCATGGTAGATTATGTCTCCTGAAAAATAAAAAGTTTAACACTGGTGGTATTTAGATGTACCTAATGCTGCGTCCTTATAATTGATGTGATTGAGAACCAGTAGGAGATGTCTTGAGTGGAGCTAAAAGCGGCCTGTGATCTGAAGACGGCGTTAAAGAGGCCGCAGGCATCAGCGCTCTGGCCGCTGAAGGAGTGCATGTTCATCACACACATGTTGCCCAGGGCCTGGCACGCTGTCAGGTTGGAGAAGCTCTGTTGACAAGAGCATTTGGTGTCATGAAAGCTCATACAGGGCAATTAGAGAAAGTGTCAAATTACAAGGCAGGCTGCTGCAGATGAGTAAAGATTCTTCAGGAACCAGGCAGACACGATGCTGAACTTCTGGAAGTGGGACAGAAACAAAAGCAAAAATGGATTCAAATGTTTCTTTGGTGGAAGTAACAAACCAAGAGAAGTGTACTTACTAACTGAGCAAAGTTGACACTGGGATTGACATTAGTGGAAAGACTCCCTGGTGGGATACACAACCCACCTGCCTGGAAATACGATAAAAATACATTCAAGAATACAAATATAAACTAGATGCATATTTGAAAAGAAATATCTGGAACTGCATGAGCTCACCAGCAAAGAAGGAGGGTTACACACACAGGAGCTTTTGATGAAGGAAGCCTGACATCTCTCGCACCTAAATGACAACACACCCAAAGGCAGCTAATTTTATGACATATATTCATATTAAAATTATTATGACTTCCATGATGTACCTGTCTCCGTTGCTGTCGGGCACTGAAAAAGCAGATCCATTTCCATGACACATCTCGCACGTAGCCTCATCTAAAAGGTTTCCACTGACATCTCTCTCCACTGGAAAAAACAACAACAAGCAGGCAAGTAAAAAACAATGCAATACTCTTTACCTGGCCAGATATTTTACTCACCAAGGATATGTCTTGGAGGACACTGGCACCGGCCCTCATCAGTGGTACTACCTGGGCAACGAATGCACCCAAAACCATCTCGAGTTACTGCCTGGAATCCAACCAGAAAACTATTTAGACAAATAAGTTTATGTGAACGAGAATATAATGAACAGTTACTTACAGGCTTGTCTTCTGGACAGGCCTCACAAGCAATGGAGGTCAGGTCAGTCGTGGTTGTTCGGAATCCATTTTGGCAAATGCAATTCAGCCCTGGAAAACAAGTGATGATTTGAACTAAGAATTCCAGCTGAATAATGTCACAAATTGTTATTGTGACCATTTATTTTGACAGGTAAGCAGTTACAGGTAAGCTGGAGCCAAGTTTGGACTTCTCCTGACAGCTAACTATCCCTAAACTCTGTGTAATAGCATTTGGAGTATTTGAAAGAAACTGAATGAAACATTTGTGTTTAAGCGAGACTAACCTGTTGCGCTGCGTTGTTGATTTTCACCACAGCTAACACACGACAAACTGGAGATGTCGAAGTATTCTTCCACACTGCAGTCTGACGGAGATTGAAAAGGAATTATATACTGCTGGCATAAAACGGGATTCAAAAGCACAAAAATTAATGCAAAAATAAAATTGGAGCTGCTAATAATAAAAAGTAGCGTCCCGGTCGCCATGGTGTGCTGCGGTGTCTTTTTTTGTTTGCGGCTAGCATTGGGCCTTCTAGAGCACTAGCGCCACCCTGTGGTTGGAGGTACTCCTGTAGGGCGTATCATTATTTGTCTGCGCTGAGCAACCACAAACACAATTCTCGGTGTTATCAGTGTTTATTGTTTAATATTGTCAATGTGATATTTATTGTGATTGTTAAATAAATAAATATGAACAAGATTGACATTTTGAAGACTTTCTCTGGAAATTACATCAGAAATCGTTCATCCACTTGCGTCTTGTAGGCAAGGTTCTTCTTCCCAAATTGAATGCGAATCTTTTGGAATATCTGCATGGAAGTCATTGATTTAAACACCAGTGTTCTTTTTCCACACGTTGCATGCATTCAATACTCACCATTTGTTGGATGTATGTCAGCAGTCCTGCGAGTACAAAGTTTTGACATGCAAGGTCGACGACGCAGAAGAACAACGCGTCAAAAACCAGCAATGTGCTCTCGTGTCCATGAAAAAGAACATCGCTGAAACTGTGGGCTTCATCTGCGGTGACAAAGATATACAGTCTCCTCTAAAAGTATTGGAACAGAATTGTTTTTGTTGTATATTAAAAAACATTTGGGTTTCAGATCAAAAGTTGAAAGATGGACAAACGTTTAGAATTTCTTTTGTGGTGAACTCGCCGTTTCAATACTTTTGGAGACAACTGTACATATCGACAAACAAATATACTTGAAGTTAAAACCATAGGTTGCTACCATTATAAAAAATGCTCTTCTCAATTGGCTCAAGGAACTCCATGTCCATGACACGCTCCAATGCCAGTTTGTCCCTCACATAGTAATCCATGTCAGGGTGGGCCTGAGGGGACCAAAACATCATGAGATGAACAACTTAACAGTACCATTTATATTTGTGTGCCACGAACATGATCGATAATTGATCCAAGGAAGTGGTTCATGGTGTTGTAGGCTCGAATGTTTTGCTCCCACTGGTTGGCTGAGTGGGCTTCCATGAGCCGGGTTGGTCCGTATCCCTGGATGTAAAAGATGCATTGAGGAATTGCTGTACACATTTTCTTTTTTTTTCGTGGGAGACGCGTACAAACCCTAGCAAAGGACTCGCGTATCTTGTCGTACTGTGAGCGCAGCCGTGTGGAAAGAGCCACTTGGAAAGTTTGCATGTCCGTGCTGGGTAGAAGACCTCTTTGGCCACACAGTGACTCCTTCACAAATGGACGCAATAGGAATGTGACTTGAGCAATAAAGCCATAAATATGGTCGCTGAGGAAACATACGGCTTCTCTCCTCAGATTTTGGCTCATTTCCTCCATGTTGGTGTCAGAGTGACCATGCACGGAGCGTCCATGGATGTAGTAGCCATAACATCGCTGCGGTAAAAGAAGCACTGAAATCTGCAAAAACAAAAAAACCGCTCAAGGCAATCCAAGCAAACAGATACAAAGAGACAAATTGTAACTTACATTGCTGATTGAGCAGAGATCCGGAAACTGACGAATTTTGTCAGCTACGCAAATCTCGTAAAAGACAGTAAATATGACCTGAGTGGAGATAGAAAGGTGAATTGATTATAATAATGAATTGACCGGATATTGTTTGAAAGTTGTTCAATTCAAAAAGTCAAACTCACACGACACCCATTCAGAAACACAGAAGCTACAGAACACCAATTACGACTTACATTTTGGAATCATTTAGTTTGTTTCCCCTGTAAAATATTTTTTCTGTAAATTAATCAAATTTATTTAAATTTAATTTAATAAATACATTATTATTATTTAATTTTTTTCCAACAATATTTCCTCCTGTATTTTCCCGCATGCTTTCACTTTTTCAAATGGGAAAGTCAAATGAAAACCTGGAGAAAGCCAATGGAGAGCCAAAGTGTTGATGCCAGACCATAGCGCAGAACTGTGCTGTAAGAAGGTTTGTCGTCCACCTGTGAGGAAACCTTCAAAAGCATCCGGGGCTCCTTAAGTGTGAATTCAGAGAAACCCAACACCTAGATGGCATTCAAAAAAATGATGTGAATGAGCAAAAACAGACAAAAAGAAAGTGCATGTGGCGTGTGAAATACTTCAATAAAGAAAAGCACAGCCATGATCTGAAAGGTCGGCCTGGTCTTGCGGATGGTCTGGATCTTGTTCCACTCATTGGCCAAAAAATAGGTCCTCCAAATGCTAACGGGTGTAAGATCCTGTTTCTGTTGACCTCTGGCTGACAAAAGCAGGGCACACAGTGAGCAGCCTGAGAAAAAAAAAAAATGCTAGCAAAAAATGTTTGCACCTGTGACCGTCCGGCTGGATGTGCTTCGAGGCTTCTCCCAGTCAATGAAAAAAACATCTACAGATAACTGCATGATCAGCTTGTGGAGGAACTGCATCGCCTTTAAGGACAAAGTTTTGATCAAATTATGTATCAATAATCTCTTAAAGAAGATCAATTTTGCATTGCTGGTCAGGACAGGAACCCCACAGTGATTCCCATGACCTTTGACCCCCAATTTGAACATCTGCACATCATCTATCATGATCAATCATGAACTGACTCACCTTGAGCGCAAAAGCGCAAATAATGTATGTGGCAAAATGTTTTTCCTGATGAGGAAGTGGCAGTTCTATATCCACTTGCTGTTGGGTCTAAACAAATAGAAAGAATAATTCATTTCAAATGATAAACAATATCAAACAAACACCCAACCTTGCAAAGCATAAGCCAGTAGAGTCCAGTTGCTAAAGTGACAAGAAAAAAAACATTGGCCACATCTCCAGCGTAGAAAAACACAAAGGTCAATATAATCTAAAAAAAAAAAAAAAAAAAGAGAAAGAAATAAGATTATCATCAAGTTTCACATCAACAACTGGAAAATGGTCATTTGTGATATCACACAAGCTTTACCTTCAAGTCGACGGTCACTGAATTGGACCTCCTCTTCCAGCTGATTGTCTTCAACAGCGACAAAAATATCACCAGACCAGCCAACACACCCAAAGCAGTCTGCGAAAGAAAAACAAGTCGCTAAGCAGCTAAGGAGACTTTATTCCTCTCTGATACAGTTAACAATAAAAGTATAAATGATAATACTTTATATTTTATGAATATTTTTACAGCTTAATACAAAATGGTTGGGGATTTTTTTTTTGGGTGTGGGGCCTACTCACGTCTATAACATGAGCCTGGTAAATCACCACATCCTTTCGTTGGGTCTGCAACAGATAAATTTTTTTTAAATTAAACAGAAAGTGAGTGTAACTACTCTATAAAAATGAAATATACAACACGGACTTACCGATTCAAATAAAATGCTGACATTTGGGTTGGAAGGCACATCCATTTTGTAACGGACCAATGTTCAGTATTTGATGCGTGTGGATGGAATCACATTAAAAGTATGATGGGCTTCAAAGGCACGCATATTAAAGTGACACCACATCATATAGTATCAACATGGATGGCATTGTGATGCTGAATGCATAACCAGGATAATAATCAGTCTTAATAAACCCACAATTTTGTATATATGTTTTTCTTAATATAGATAAACAGTTTTTAATTGTGTGGGAATTAGGATAAAAAAAATGTTTTTTAAACTCTAAACAATGTGTTCTGGATTTCCCTAAAATAATAGCAAGCTTTCATGCTTTGTGTATGAATGTTTGAAAAATATGTCAGTTAAGGTGATGTTAAATTAAAAAAATAATAATAATAAAACTTAATGGTGGAAATTATGTTTTGAACAAGTGAGGTCACTAGACTTTATTGTTTATGACAGCATTAATAGGAAATTATATCACAAGGCTTTATTTTTATTGTGATGAAATGAGGAAAAAAAATGATGCCACAAGGTTCGCTAGTGATGACATATCAGGGTTGAAAACTAAAAGTCAAGTGGATTTACATAGCCGTAAATCACAAGCAAGTCTCAAAGGGCTTAGGATGTACAAAAATGGACAATTATTCTCAAACATCCCCTGATTTTAAACTCCCAGGAGGGCAAGGAAAAACTAAAAAAAAAAAAAGAGAAACCTTGAGAAGACACCACAGATGGGAGGATCCCCCTTCCAGGATGACCCCAAAAAAATCTAGTTATCAAAGTGTTCAGTTAGAACAACAAAAGAAGACTCTGCATCATTTCCGGTATGTGATGAGCTTTTTCTGATGATTATCTGCCAAAAAAAATACAATTTCTTGAAAAAGACATGGATGAAAAACAAGAGACTAACTTCTTATTAATTTTGTAGATTCCCATTTGGCGATCGGCAAAGGTTTGAATCGAGGTATCTGAATTTTTGATGAAGACGTTGGACTTTTTTATCCAAAAGGCATCTTCAGTGTTGAAATGCTCCCTGTCCATGGCTGTGTCTACAATAAGATGTTGTTGTTGTTGCTCAGCATGGTTGGTGATGTGTAGTCAAGACAGTCATTTCACCACCCTCGCTGGGCAACCACGACCACGACAACAACCAGGAACCACGCCCACAAACCAACATTTAATATTTCCTCATCAAATAAAGGAATTAAAAAAGAGGATAAAAACCACCACAAACATCTGAAGCTACATGGAAATGAACATTTTCAGAATTTCAGAGAAGCGATATAGAGACAAGGCAGCCATTAATGCCAAAACCAAGGATGCGATTTCAGTGTCTTGTGAAGTCTTTGCGTTCCAGACTTGAGTTTATAATTGATAAGCAAAGGATTCTGGTTTTAATATTAATATTCTCAATAAAGGAATATAAGAGTTTGATCTTAAAGTAGTTCATTAGACATCCTGTTGAAGGAATATAAGAATTTGATCTTGAAATAGTTCATTAGACATCTTGTGCATGAGAGTATGAAACTGCTGAGTGTGTGACAGTGGGAACAAAACAAAATATGTGGTTGGTGCGAGGACGTCTGCGTTCCAGAACAAAAAGATAACCCAGGAGCAGCAACAAGGACGACCCACAGGGCCAGCTGATCGATAACAACTGGTGACCCTATATGGAAATCTACAACCAGGAGGAGCGAGCAAGTTATTCGGCAGGAGAAGAAAGACCAATGAGAGCAAGTTAAAGTTAACTGCAGTTTACACATAGCCAATAGAATAATGACAGAATGCCTTTGTTGATGTGCCATTTGCATATTGTGTAGTATAACTAATGGCTGGGCAACTCGGAAGTAGAGTACGTCTGCTGGTGGCAACAGAGGCGTACAGAGGTGTATTGAGAGGGACCCGAGACCCAGGTGATGTATTAGATTTGTGTGTTAGGAATAAATCCACTTGTGTGTGAAAATGCCGGCTTCCTGATACCTTTCTATTGCAGAACGAGCGCGCATATTGTTGGATGAGTGGCAGTTGGGTAAGGTCACAAATTGGAGTCAGATTAGTAACTGGAGTTCATGTTAAATTAGAAATAAATTCCAACATCAAAAACCCGCATTTATTTCAGATGTACTGTAATTATTTTCTGAATAAAAATTGAATTTAGTGTTCAAAAAGTCTTTTTTTCAAACTTGAATCTTGAAAAAGAGGGGAACGTCTTATAATTGGGGTCGTCTTATATTCGGGCCAATACGGTAATTTTTTTTTTTTTTCAAAGCAGCGCAGCATGGTTAACTCTTCGACCAGGTACCTACACCGGATGAAATGGTTTATCCTCCCGCCATTGTGGATGACGTAGAACGTTATTCAACCAATCACCGTGCATCAATTGAAAAGCGCCAACTGGGCGGGATTGAATGTGTGCTGGACGCAGGGGCATGCATGCTAGACGCAGTTTCAGATTTTGCTCACCTCAAGTAAACACGGTCAGTATTTCTCAAGTCAAAATAACTCATTACAACCCTCTTCCTCCTTCTTCCTCGTGTTTTTTTTTACTCCAATATTTTGTCTTTCGTGTTTTTTTTTTTTACTCCAATATTTTGTCTTTCACAGAGCAGGCTTCTTGGGAAGGAAAAAAAAAATGACCAGCATCGTGAGACTTAAGGGGCTCGATGAGAAAGCGAACGCCGAAGACATCCGGCATTTTTTCCCCCATTTACACATACCTAATCGCGGAGTTTGGATCTGGATCTTGGGAGGACCACAACACGAGGCCTTCATAGCCTTCAAGTCCGAACGGGATGCACGACGCGCCATTTACCACAGTGGACGTTCTCTAAAAGGATCCAAGGTGATGATACGCCTGAGTAGTGTTTCAGAACTGGAACATAAATTAAAATACTATGCAAAGAGGAAGCATTTAACTTCCTTTTCTCTACCACGTGAAGAAGTAAAACCTCTCGTGCAAACTTCTCCACGTGACCCTAGAATTGGGTCTGCATATTCTACCCCAATTTCACCACCACAAGAACCAAATGGAGACATTTTGGGCAATCCACGTGATCGTAAAATGCTCGTAGATCCAATTCCTAATGGGTGCCTGAAGACCATTGAGAAATCTTGTGAATCCAAGATAGCACACATACCCAATGGATGTCCACAGATACTCGAAAGGCCATGTGATCCCAGAACAATACCCCTTCCCAATAGGTGCCCACAGATGTTAGAGGGGTTACCTGAGGTCAGATTTTTATCACCCATTGTTCCCAGTGATTTCCAACATACATCTGATAAGCAAGTAGAGAATTCTGATCAACCACAGATTTTACACAAAGCATTTCTTCTCGGGGTCCGTACAGTTCTGGAAAATCTTCAGTCCTACCCAAGTAAGCGACAAGAGATTTTGCAGGAACATGAACGACAAGAAAATGGAAATCAAATTGTGCCAGATCTGCAGAAATCCGTA
The DNA here is from genome assembly GCF_054491065.1 of Syngnathus leptorhynchus. Lineage (NCBI taxonomy): Eukaryota > Metazoa > Chordata > Actinopteri > Syngnathiformes > Syngnathidae > Syngnathus > Syngnathus leptorhynchus. The sequence goes on from NC_141202.1 coordinate 3,151,718, forward strand.
CCAGGCTACGTGAGGCTGTTTGGACTGCCGGCCTCAACGACCAAAGCGGATATTTGTTCTTTCTTTGAAGGGCTGAAGATTTCCGAAGTCGTAGTCAACATGAAGCTGGAGCACCGTCACGTGAGCCTGGTGAAGTTTGATGATGTGCAAGACGCTGTTGACGCGTTGCATTTCAATAACCAGTATATGGGTTCAATTTGTGTGGAAGTACGCAAAGCCACGGAGATGATATGGAACTTAGCGTTGTCAAAATGCGAAAACGCTTGCCACGAGAAAAACTCGGACACGGCAAAACACAAAGTCGGACTGGAGGTAGAATACAATTATCCTAAAAAGCCCAGACTGTCCATTCCACGTGACAAGTATATTGTCAAAGTTTGCGATTTCCCTGTATATACAACAAAAACTGATTTACAGCAAGTGTTTCAATGCGATGAACTCCAAAATAGATACAATGTACAACATCTACTGGACAAGAATGGCCAAAGAACAGACACAGCTTTTTTATTTTTTAACCAGAAGGCCAACTATGAACATGCCATGTCTTGCAATGGCAAGCTGGTTAACGCAGCCCCCATTAAGGTGTCTTCTGTAACCAGAAGTGAGATGATGAAACTGAAAAGGAACCGAAAGTGGCCTCACAAAAGGACATCCCAGGAAAATGGAATGTTGGAAAAGAACCTGGAAGCTGAAATGGAGCCTGATGGTTCAAAACATGCCTGAAAGTTTTCGAAGGAAGGCCTGATCCTTAAGATCTCAGACAAATTGAACATCACAACAAACAATAATTATTTTAAGCGATGGCGGCAAATGTTCTTGCACGGCCATGGTGCAGTTCAAGTCCCCCAAACTTGTTTAAATGTTATTTTTCGTAGTGTATTCCTTACAGCAGCTTCTATGGACACATGTATATTCTAATCTAGCAAGTAGAGAACTGGATCACCCTCATGTATTTTTTTTTTTTATTGCTTTCTTAACACTTAACAAAACTAGAAAATCCTTTCAAAGTAGACTTTTTCTTAAAAGCGTTCAAAATAAAAGTCAACAAAGGGAATGTATCCACTTTGGAATAAAACAAAAATTGTTTCAAAACAGTCGCATCGATTGGACACACAGTGAAGACCAACGTCTTTGATGTTGCATCCTTTCTAGAATCTGCGGGAACCCTCCGAAAACCAAGGCTGACCTGTGGAGGTTGAAATAAAACCAGACGGAAGGATAAACCATGTTAGTTGTTAACATCTGATGTTGAATACCGTCCTATTTTCTGACTTTGAATAAAGTTTGGTGAAAAGCTTCACTCCCGACTGGTCGTGTACCTTTAAGTAAGGCTCGAGAGAATCTATCACTGCTTCTTGGCAGACTGGAAGATGGTGATGACGAGAAGTTTGAGTTCTTTGAAAAGCTACTGGGACCCTGTGGAGATGTGACGGGATTTAGATTGTACATTGGATTTACACCAGTATTGCTCCTTACCTCTGGTGCTACGGTCTTAAGTCTGTACTCCATCAGCTGCTCTGTTAACTTCTGGGTCACCTTCAGCACCAACTGAGCATCGCTCTCATTCTCTATCTGGAAGTTCTCCTGAAAACAAAAAAACATGATCATTTTTGTATACTGATTCTGAGAATTGGCATGAAGTCCCGCACCTACCAGGTAATGAAACAGTTCATTTGGATCACAGCCACCATTTTGTGGCGATTTGGTGGGGCTTGGTCTGTCAAATGGTTTCTTTACAGGTCTGTCCAATAAGCTTGGAGGCATCTTGATCTGGGGTCCTGTGTACTCGTCGCGAACCATTGGGCCGGCGTTAAAACGATCGCGTCCGTTTTTTGGGTCAAAATCGTCGCTGGGCCTACGCGGATATGGTCTTGAACCTCTGTCGGTGTTTGGGAAACGTTCCTTGCGTGAAACGGGTCCAAAGTTGGATGGCTCGAATTCCTCCGAATTACAGTCTCGGAAACGTGGCTCGGGTGAAAAGCGGTCGAAATCGGTCAGCTTGTAATCATCGCGACACTCATTGTAAGGACCTTCATTGGGGAGGAACTCGTCATCAAACGACTGGTCATTGAACATTGGACCTGGAAACGAAAAATCGTGTTTACTGGGATGACGCGACAAGATGTAGAGGGCTCAATAACAAACGGGACCCACCAAATTGTCGTCCATTTGGCCCCATGTCGTTTTCTGTTTCGGGCAATGGCTTTGGTTCAATGGTTGCTGAGAACAGACAAAATGTAGACTCAACTATTTATCCCCCGAAAAATATTTTACACAGAAGATCATCGTAAAAAAAATTAAAACAACCCCTTACCGAGTCCTTTGCACGCCGGCACGTTATAGGGCTCCTTTACGACCACCTAAAGCATCATCAAAACAAATGAAGATCCAAAATAAAGTTGAGATTCTTTCAATAGTGACACAAATCGCAACCGACCTTGATTCGACCCCTCGGCATCCTTTGGCCGACTTCAGTCGCGGCTTCCCTAATCATTTTTCTCACAGCGGGGTCTTTGGCGAGTTCTTCTTGTTCCCAAGGGACTTTTTCAGGATGAAACTTTTTCTGTATACAAGACAAATGTTAGACAAGTAACGCAAATGGAGCTAATAGCAGCCATGGAATTGCGCCCGACGATTCACCATGTATGTGAAGTTGTGTTGGGCGCTTTTCACATGAGCGATCATGTCGTGCTGCACGCGGGCCACCCTGCAAAGCTTGCACTCGTAGTGCGGCTGGACAGTTTTACTGGGGCTGCGGTACTCCCACACATATTCGAGACCTAAAAAACATTTCATTCGTTGACAACCGAGAAGGTTTTGCCCCAACGGTTACAGTAGATGGATTGAAATCTTACCGAGCAAGATGATTGGAAGATTTTCTAATTGGTTTTCTAACGACGGTACAGTCTGGAACGATGTTCCTCTGACATATACTGACGAAATACAAGAGTCAAATTAAAAGGTGCTGAACTCCAAAGGCATCACACAGGGCTTGATGGTGGTTGCAGTAGTAGAGAGAATGGACACAAACATTGGTTGACAAATTTGTATAATGGAGAAACTGCTTTAAGGCAGTAGTGTCCAAAACTGTACACCCTGTGAAATAAAAACTCAGTGGAAACATTTATAAGGAGACGGGGGGGGGGGGAAACAGGATTGTAGTTCCAGGGTCGGAGATGTGAGTGTCAAAGTTCACAAACCGATCCCAGCACTGTGCAAAAACCTGCCGCAGAGGTTCCGAAGGTGGAAAAATTCCCGGGTCGACTTCAACCCACACGACGCTCTGGTTGAGAGGTCGAGGGCGCCAACCAGTCGACCGGGCTGCTACTAACCCATCGGCTCGTGCTACTCTTAGGGCTCTCCAAGAGTGGGGTCGTATATTTCCATACGGAACGAGCTAGCATCCATTAAGCCGCTAAGGCAATTAGCTTTGAATGAAGCAAAAATATATATATTTTTTTTAAAAAGCATACAAGATTTGCAAATTACAGGAGGGCAGTCTAGCATAAAAATGTAAATCTGTGATACTTTGCATTCCTGCTACAGATTATTGCTCTCCTCTTGAACAATAACATTAGATGGCACACAGGTCCTATAGCTGAGAGTTTTAGAGAGGGGTGGACAGGCCACCGACCATGATATGAAGACGAGACAACAAGGTCTCAAGCTTCAATTCTCTCAGCCCAGGCATATGGAAGACTTACCTATTGTGTTAGAGTGCTGTGGGCGGTACATGCCCTGGCAAGAGGGAGGGGGAATAAGTCCACATGAAGGAGAGAGACAGAGAGGAATTAGTGACATGGCGACACGTCGCTCCGGATGGAACGTCTCGCGACGCGATGACACCCCAACATCAGCGGTGTGCAAATAGCCACAAGTCAGTGTGAATTCTCATCAAGTGAGAACCTGCAGTGGGTTGTCAGGTAAACCGAAAAATTTACGGAATGAGTCTTAATGCTAATGGCCACTGTAAAGACAGGCCAAGACCTCAAACCCATTCCAAAAAGGTTTGTTGAGGGATTTTCTTAAGAGAGGGACAAAATTGCCCCCATTTCAGCTTGTTTGGATGCATTCATCCATTTTTTTTTTTTTTTTTTTTTTTTAAATAGTGCTTGTCCTATCCCAGCTGAGTTTAGAGGGAGAGGGTAGGTCCATCCAGGACTGGTCAGCAGTCAATTTACAGAATACAAAAAACCCTCCGAAAAAACATAAACGGCAGACATCAGGGTCTGAATCAAGATTCAAACCCCCCCCAGGCAGACACCTCAAACACCAGGCCAAGTGCCTTCTTGTTTGGGATTCCTTATATCTGTGGAAATTGCAAACAAGTTAATGACTTGTAAACTTCAAGAGGCATTATACGTATTAAGATAAGTTGTCCATGTTATTTTTTCCCCCTTTCTCACAACAGTGACTTGAGTTCACGGAGTGAGGGGGCAGTGGGCGATAATAATAATATTAATAATAAAAAAAAATATTTGTAACGCACTTTACATTCGGAGGAATCGCAAAGTGCTACATAGCAAGTAAAAACAAGAAACACAAAAACAAAGAACAACACAGAAATGCTAGAGTAAAGGAGGTGTGTTTTAAATCCGGTTTTGAAAGCGTAAGTGGATTTCACGACAAGTAAAATGTGATGCATCAAAATGCCGGATAAGGAACATCGACTTGAGTTGAGAGAGCCGTCGAAATACTTACCATGCCGTATTTGTTGGCGTTCCAGAGCGGCGGGATGTTTTTATTGCCTAAAGCGTTGAAAGTCATTTCCTCGTTTTCTTCTCTGATATTGACATTAAAACATAGAAGAATAAAGTAAGAACATGGCAGCTATTTTAAGATTAAACAGACAAGCAGTATTATCCTATAATTGTTATTAGCTTCTACGTAGCTTCGTTTCGGCCCTCGAGTTACGAAGATCACTTTAGCGTTTGCTCAAACACGAACCGGCTCTTAATGAGAGTATATCGGCAAAAAAAAACAAAAAACATTACAAACCATATTAAACATTTACCTGAGATATTTGCAATAAAATGTTTTGCAACCGTATGTGACTGATCCTAGTTGGCTAACAGTCACAATGGCAATGGGACGGGCGGTTTTACGAGATGACGTTGATGTGCCTGCTTAAAAACAAAACCCGCACACATTGTTGACCAAATCTACATAAATGCGAATTATAAAATAAAACAATATCAATATGCATGAATATATATTTTCTCCTGTTTTAAATAAAAAACAGTAAAGTAAATTAATTGATTTGTCATTTACGGCATTTATGTGGACTACTATATAGCGTGTTGGTATTATTCACCGAGACGCACCGATTTTCTTAACCGAATCAGAATTGAAAACAGATATTGGAAACGTTCATATTCTTGGAAAAATAATCGCTTGATAAAATCACTTTTTATGTGGTTCAAAACATTTTTGCACACATTTTAAAGGCAGTGTAAGCGAGGGATATCAGTTACTAACTTTTTATTCAGTATGCCCCGCCGTCGTTGTGTTTTTGAGAAGAGGCGGTGGTGACATTTAAAACAAGCGTACATTTTGCTCATCTAAAAGACGGGAACGTGATAGAAGCCTAAAATATTATTAACTTACACAGACATCGGTGCCTTTTCCTCATCTTCAGATATCGATGAGCGTGTATTGCAGTGAAAATTGTAGCAGGCACAGGCACGACCCTTAGCTGAGGTAAGTTACGAAATAAACATCGGCAATGATGCTCGTGCAATTAGCTTCCTAATGCTAATGCTACTGCAGAGAAGAGGCAGGCTGCATGTCTTGAATAAATGTAATCAATTTACCACAGTTTCATATTCTCCAGTGTATTGTTACATTAATTTATCAGCATTTAGCTTTAGATCCATCAAAACCTTTGTTTCCAGATGGCTAAAATAAAATCCAAGAAGAAGAAGCGTCAAGATGACTTTCACAAAGTCAAATTAAAAGTGGGAAAGAAGAAGCCGAGAGCAGACAATGCCACCAATACAAACTTTCGCACAAAAGGAATATATCTGCCTGAACAGCTGAAAACAGACACAAGTGGTCCTACCACAAACAGGCAGCTCGGCATCAATGTAAGTGTTTCAAATCAATCACCAATCTCTTTTTTTTCTCCAGATGTAAACAAACAGCAATGAATCTTTTGTTTTGACCGTGTTTTGTGTCCCCTTTACTCAGGACCTGTTATCTCAGCTCCACCATCACAATGCCAATGTGAAACACAGTGCCTTGCTGGGTTTGAGGGAGCTTCTGTCAACGAATCCTTCTCTGTTAGAGCAGCATATGTTACGTTTGCTATCTGAGGTGGCTGCCGTGTTCACAGACAAAGATGCCAATGTCCGAGTGGCAGCCACACGTGTGCTCAGGTTAGAGGAAACTCAAATATCACAACTCATCCCTGTCATAACTAACGATTTAAACTGATTCCAGGTATATTGCCCAATCTGTACCGGCGGAACGAGTGGCTCCATTTTTCCCCCTCCTCAGTGCCCACCTGTGTTGCGCCATGACTCACATTGAGTTGAGCATCCAAGAAGACGCTATGAAAGTCCTGGACGTGCTGTTGGAGCACTACCCGGCCCTGCTCGCCGAAAGGCCCGCAGTGCTCATCACCAACTTCTTGGAGTTGATATCTCACAGACAGAGTCATGGAGGAGCTAAAAAGGAAAAAGAGGCCAAGGGATGCACCTGGGCGCTTTCCGTCAACCCCAACAGGACCGTCACCAGCCAGCAGTGGCGTCTCTCTGTGCTTCTTAGGTACTCTGCTGATCAAGAGTTCTGGTTCCAATCCCTTTCTCCCTGTGAGAAGAACAAAGGAGGTTCCACTGCTAACCTTGTTGTGTTTCAGACTCGGGCGCTTCCTCCAAGCAGTGGTGGAGGAAAGACCAGTGGAGGAAGGTGACATGTCGGCTCCATCTGATGGAGCGTTTAGTTCTTGCAGCAGGAGCAGGATCACGCCCCTGAATGTCACCTGGGAAGAGCTCATCAACAGTAAAATCGGCGTCAAGGTGTACGAACACTCTGGGAGTCAACCGAGTCCGCACTCAACATTTCAACTCAGGTAGGATTGTGGTTACCTTTTTGCTAATATGATGTGTCAGCAACTTTTTAGTTCACATTATTGTTTTTAAAGACCTGATTCAGCTCATCCAGGAGAAGCACGTGAAGGTTTGGACTCGGTGGAGGCCGTCCAGATCTTTGCAGCGACCCTGGTGCCACTTTTGTTGGAAGTGTGGGTGGAAGCCAACACCGGGGATTCTCCCTGGAATGACTCAGACAGCAGTCACCTGTTGAGCCCGGACGCCATGTCCACAATGTTCCAGGTCTTGTTTATTCTGCAACTACTCCGAAAACTGGCGCCACGGCAAGAGCATCAAGATACGCTGGTGAGATGAGAAAGTGCAAATACCACGGAATGATGGAAAAGCATTTTTTTTAGATGTTTTTTTTTTTTTTCTAGGATTCATGGTTCCGCAAAGAATACTTAGGAGAGTTTAAGCAGCACTTTATGAAAAACTTTCCATATGGTCTTCATGACACACCCAAACTAAGAAAGAAAGCTAATAATAAGAGGTAAGTGTTTGTTTGTTTTTTCTCCAGAAAACACCGCAAAATTCATATTTTAAGCCACTTTTGTATTCGCTTCACTCTTTCCCGCAGGGTGAAGCAGACTTCATCTACCCCCGAGGTGAGCGTGGATCCTCTGGCGCTTAACATCACACTTTGCCAGGTGATGGTGTCACTGAGTCAGAGGCAAGAAATGGGCCGAGAGGCGGACGGAGACTGGCTGACCCCCTTGAGGACTTTTGTGCGAGACACGCTCGGCGGCGAAGTGAAGCTAAGCTATCGGCAACTGCACATGCTGCTCGGGACTGTCTGGAAGATGGTGCTCACCCAAAAAAGCAAAAGTCAGCCTATAAGGAAACGCTCGCATGGAACTTACCTGTGGGGTCTTTTCCTAAATGATGATCCAATTTTGCTTCCATGTTGCAGCAGTGACAGAAGACCTGTTGGCCGCAGTGTACTCGTACTACCAGCAGAGGCACTTGACGTTACAGACCAGATCTCTTCTGCTATCTTTCTACAGCAAGATCTACCTGCAGGAACAGGCACAGTCACATTTAACAAGGTTGAGACACCCAAATGTCTCTATTATTGCAGTAAATGATGAGAAGCGCTAAGTCATGTCTCTCTCGTTAAGGAGTAAAGTGCTCAGTCGGTGGCTGGCGTACCTTCCTGTGCAATTGTCCCAGCTGGGCTACCGTAACCCCGCTTTGTCCGCGTTGCTCATCCAGTCCATCCAGGCTGCCGCTTCTCGAGGCAACAAAGACCTGCTCAGCAGTCTACAGACGCAAGCCTGCAAGCTTTACGGTACTCGGGGGGAAAAAAATTGTGAAATGAGGAGCTTCGTTTAGACAAAAGTAGCCCTTTGCTGCCCTCTAGTGGAATCTATAAGCATGATTACTCAAGATTGAAGAAGTATGAGCAGGCCTTTCCCCAAATTGTTTTCACACCAACTATTTGCTGCATGATTAATTACTCAAGAGCAACTAAGAATTGGGCCAAACTGCTGACCGATTACGCACGAATCTTGGCAAAACCCCTTTGAAACGAAGATTAATGACTCTCCAGTTGCTCTTGGAGACACCGTGACACTGCGTCGCTCGCAGGCAGAATTAAGCCAGGCCACGAGCTGCAAAGATCAGGATGGTCAGATAGGGTGATTGTTGTGTGACAAGGAAGCAGCAGCAGGAGGAGGAAGAGGAATCGAGGAGGGGGGGGGGGGGGGTCAAGAGTTATGATAGGAACATCACAACGGCTCTTTTGTCTGTGAGCTTCTGACATCACCATGTGCGTCAGCCAAAGACAGACCCCACATAACACACACGCACGTTATCAGAGCGTCGAAGGCTTTCACCGTCATCAACTACTTTTTGCTTTTTCCCGGTATCGTAGCAATTTTCTTCACAGCGCCGCGCATGTCGTAAGCGTGACGTCTGCCTTTGTGTGGTTCTCCAAAAAGATCCGCAGGAAGGTGCTGTGGTTCTTCTACCGTCAGAGTGCCAGCAACGAATGGTGCAGTTGCTCTACTTCCTTCCCAACATGTCCCGAGCTCTCCTGGCCAATCTAAGCTTCTGCTGTAGCACCGGACGAATCTCCGCTAGCCTCGCCGCTTCTCTCATTCGTATCATACACATGAGGTGAGCTTCAAATCAGCCATGGAAGAAAGACACGTTCTAATGATGGCACTGGATTTAAGCTACTCTTCCGATCAAAACAAAACATTTTTGATATAGACTCCAAAAAATGATTTGCAGTATGACCTGGAATTTAGATGACATGCCCTGATTGGCACCTGAAGATGCACATAGCTGCCTTTAGATGGCAGTAGCGTTCTATCCTGCTTTGGCCTTGGTACATCTGACTCATTTCATGTGTCAGTGGGTCAGCGTTAATATGTTCCAGGGAAGAAGTACCAGCGGTCCAGACAATATGCCCTAGTAGAGACACAAAGAACTCCTTTTTATTTTTTTTGCGGTGACCTGTGTTTACTGCATGTGCCTCTCAGCCTTTACAACAAAATATTATGCTCCCTTGCTTGCCTCTGATATCGCTTCATCTTCCCCTGGGGGCACGGCATGATTTCATAAGATGTCTGTCTGAACACTTTGTTCCCTAAGCCTCAAAATTGGGTAGATTGTGATAAAGTTAAGGATGTGAACTTTCTTCATTTGCTCGTATATTAAGGTTACTTTTGGGTTCCAGGTCATCTCTGAGCGGATGGTCAGTCGGGAACCAGGAGGCCGCCGTCAAGGACGTGGACTACATCAGCTTCCTGTTCTCCACCCTGACCGGCTTCTCATGCGAGCAGCTCGCCTCCCTGCAGGAGTCCGGCGACGCCAGAGCACCGCCCGCCTCGCCTCTGTCGCCCCTAAAGCTTCACCGTACCCCGCTGGACCACTTCACACATCACTGGGATGTCGCGGAGGTAGCTACGTTTCCCCCCCCCCCCTCTTATCGGGAATATTACATTGTTTGGTCAAATTGGAAAAAAAAAAAAAAATTCTTCTGGACAGACACAGTCTGACCCCTCAAGACTCGTCTCGCGCATTGAGGCTCAGAGCGAGAAGTTTTATCGCGGCGCGCAGGTTGGAGATGCGTGGTTATCGGCCACTATAGATACGCGCAAGTACTAATGAGAGCCGGTGGTGTGATGGGAATGTGACATTTCCGCACGGAAATTACACTTAACGTAGCCATGCCTTGGGGCAGATGTGTGTGTGTGTGTGTGTGTGTGTGTGTAAGGGGGGGTTGGAACGCCTTGTAATCACTAATTCAGCGCCTCAATTAAGGCCTCAGATCCTGCCTCTCTCATTTGCCTGTCTGAGTCAATCACAGCCAAGCGGAGGTAAAGAGGAAGGACGGAGGGGGGGGACGGAGGGATGGACAGTGTCAGCACGGCGGCGACTAATGAGGCGGGAATGTTTCTAATGACGGCGAGAATGTCAACAGGTGCGGTGACAAATGTTGGCGGAGCTGCTCGTACCCGAACGTGGTAATATGAGAATTTGGATTATTAGATTGAAAAAAAAAAAAAAACGTTGATGAGGAGCCTGGGACATGTCTGGTTCTGTTTTAAGCACAAATTAGAAAGTTGTACTTGTAATATCACAGTGGATTGATGTATCCAATTAGAATTTGGAAGGTACTAGAATTCAATATCAAATTATTCTGTAATAGTTTGGATGTGTTTGTTAATATTGTTTTCTTTTTCTTTCAGGAAGTGTGCCAACGTTTGGAAACTCTGGGTTCAAACGCTCAGTGCTTTGAAATTTTACAAAATGGCATCTTTGAATACATGGTGAGGAACAAGTCTTTTTTTTTTTTTTTTTTTTACGCAGGCAGTGTGCGGGCTTCCGTAAATCGTTTTTTAAGTTATTGACAGTCTGTAATTATATGTTCAATTGTATGGCATTTGTTTCAGACCAAACTGAGAGTTGTGCCTGACAGCATGGCGGCAGGCCTTCTCCAAGCAGTTTCCAGGCTAACAAACTTGTCCCTCCTGCCCATTGAACCCGTGCTACGTTTATTGTCCCGCTGCTGCCTCAGCCTCCTGACCCTGCTCGTCACTCAGCCGCAGCAAGAGGCGGAACGCGACCAGCACAAAAGGTTCCCCCCCCGTACTTCGCCAGCGCATCGTCGGACGATAGAAACCAACCTTAACACATTTGCGTCCGAATCGCAGGGAGGCCATTTGGGGCGTGTGCGTGGCGTCGTTGAGCAGCGTGCCCCGGTTGCTGAGGATGCTTTTGCAGCTACGCGTGGCGGATCTGGACCAGGAGGAGTTCCCTCAGCTGGGACAGATTTTGTCCATGCTGATGCAGCACACTCCACTGCAAAACCAGCTCATGGCCAATAGCAGTCTGCTGCAAGAGATCATCCAACATCTCACTGTAAGACATTTGTGGAATGTTTCTTTTATTTACAGCCTTTGTAAAAAAAAAAAAAAAAAAGGTATACTCTCATTTACCCACGTGCGTGTTGCAGAGGTACTCCCGCGGTGCCACGAGGGAACAGTGGCTGAGCGATCTGCTCTACTGTTACAGCGTCACCGTGGCCCACGGTTCGGCGGCTCAACGTGGAAACCTTCGGAACATCTACTGAAGGACTCGCATACAAACGCATGGTCACAATCACAAATAATTAAAACACGGTCACGCGGAAAGTAGAAAAACAACAGCAGACCGCAACTCTGAACACAGTTGTCTGTTTACTTTGTTTTTTTTTTTTTTTTTTTACTTCAGCATTTTTTTTTCTTAAGAGATTCACCGTGCTTTGACCTGCATCCGGTCTCGGTGAAAATATTGTTTGTTGTGTACTGTGATGTGTTCTTTTTAAAAATTAAATAAATAAATAAAACTCCACTTTTATTTGCATTTATTATACAAAAAGAAAATCAATAGTTACAACAAGGTGTAACTGGGAATGTTACACAAGGATTTTGTGAGCAAATTAAAATTTTATATAAAAGAAAAAAAAAATTCCGGTTGTGTGTTCATGTGAGAGAATGTTTGTCATAGTCCACATTGAAGTTCCGCTTCCCCCAGAGGGCCACTTTGATTAGTCCCTCATTATATTGCATAAACAACAAATTCATGTATGAATAGCTAGTTTATAAATGAACTTAGGAAAATAGTTCATCTTTTTCCTTTTAAAAAAAAAAAAAAAAAAAAAAAAAAAAGGGAATGTTTGATAAGAAAATCCTGCAGGATTTGAGCAAAAAAAAGTGTTTGAATGTAAATGGACAAATGTATTAAAATCAATATTTTATGTCTATGCAAATAGCCGACAATACATTTCTATGTGTGAACGAGTTATTTGATATAAAAAAAAAAAAACCATTTTCACAATTTTATGTGTGTACTGGAATAGACCTGCCGTATTTTTAGATTGTGTGTGCGTTTCTGCAGGTGGGCCGAGTTCATGAGCGGCTGTTGATAGACTGGCTCATTCTCCGTAACACGAGGAAAGGTTATCTCTGTGTGTGAGCGTGAGTCACACGCGTGTGCGTGCGTGCGTGTACCTCTCACAATGGATGAAAGGTTATCTTTTACACAAGCCACTTCGGTAGACTTAACCCCCCCCCCCTCCTCCGCCCAGTGAGGTCATGGCTCTGATGTCTTACGGCTTAATTTTAGAAACGAACAATGTATACAGTAAGTCTGTGGAAGTAAGTAAGAGCTGCCGGGCCAGCTGAGAAAACATAAAAAAAAAAGTACTTGGTTGCACGTCAAGTCTTTCCTCGATGGCCCCGACCCTGCCCGGCGCTTTGCGGCCTCAGGTGGTAGGAAAACTGCCTGGCTTGATTCACCGTGTCAGTCAGGTGCACGTAGTCCAAACCGCTAACTGGACAACATACACAGATATCAGGTTAAAATTCCAGCGGAAATGATCAATTGGAAAAAGTTTTGCTGTTCGCTTCCTCGTTAGAAGAACGGCAAGTTGTACAGAAACATTGGGATATTCAAAAGCTTCCAAAAAGGTCAAATGAAGTTGACCTTTAAAGGTTATACTGCAATTTCGATTCATCCCGAATTTTCACTCCGAATGTTTACTATCCAAAGGATTGTTTGAGTGTCCGAAAATGAACTTACATTGGCTCTGTGTACGTAAAGGTATGTTCAAGAGCGGCTGAGACCCTCGGAAGGAAGGATGCCCCCGAATGGCCAAGGAGTTTCCTAGAAAACAAAGATCACCATCTTCATTTGAAAACACGCCTTCGTCATTGTGGATTTCTGGAAAGAGGAGGAATATGAGATTTTTGTTTCCCCAATGTCAAAATGTAACAATAACAAGCTGGTCCAAACACAAAAAAATTGTTCAAACGTGCATGTGATCATCATTTTCTCCCTTGGAGATGAAAAGATATTAGAAGCCTGGCAGAGATGAGATTACAGAAAGGCAATTAGATAAAGGTGTAGCCCGATTATGATAGCCAGTGCCAACCGGTCTGGAGTTGTATGTCAAACGTCCGTTGGATTTTTTTTTTATTTTTTATTTTTTGCGGGCGCCATAGAAGGGAGAGAGGCAGCCGGTTAGTAATGTGTGTGTTGCGCGTTGTGTGTGTTCAGCGGATCGCTCTACGCTGTTGACATTCCCCCTGACAGCTCTGAACTTTTCACGACGCCACGACTGTCAAAGCGACGGCGGAGGAGGGGATACGAGGTGAGAACGGGGGGGGGGGGGGGGGGGGGAGCCACGTCACGAGGTAAGGTGAGAACATTGAGACGTGTCCATCTTTCTATCTGTTTGTCCAGCAGCATGTTTGGGTGCAACAAGGTTCCTGCCTGTTCTCCAATCATCACCTGCTGATGTTTGATGAAGGTCAAGGCTGTCCGAGGGCGGGGCCAAACCCAGCCTTAAGTTTTCCGAGCAGACAGCTGGGTCAGTGTTTGGACACCCGGCGCCACCCCGAGACATTAGCGAGGGTCATTGTAGTCAATGAGAGTGACAGCCCATGCTGGTTTTTAGCTTCTCGCTTCAGTTCCATCAACAAGTGAAGTTCTCAGTAAAGATCAAATGAAGGGCCAATTTCTTTTTGTTGTTGTCGGAAGTTGGATCTTCACATCAAAACGTTGGTTTCGGCGCTTACCGTAAATATTTTGCAGCGCCGTCGTCTTACTGGCTGCAGGTTTCGCAGGAGGACCTCGCGTCTCCGTCCGCTTCTTCCTGGTGTGGGCGTGGTTCAAATCGCTTGACTCCGCCCCCTTGTCGGCTTTGCTTTCCCTGTGTCTGCGTGCGAGGAGCCTACAGACAACACGTGGGTTAGATCAAACAACAACGTCTTGTTAATGGGCAGAACATTCACTGTATGTACTAAATGGAAACAGAGGGGCTGCTGATGGCCTCGTGCTGGAAGCTATTAAGGGTGGGCAAAGTATGTCGGGCAGCCTGTTCCATTTTTTTTTTTTTTTTAGAACGCTTTAAGACTCTTTTACTACAAGTGAAGAAAATGTTCATCATCTTCCCGTGGGCATGGTGTTAGTAACCCCTGGCTTCTGGCAACATGGCTGACCAATGAAAGATCTAAAATTGGAGCTTGTGCCGTCGTCTGCCTTACGACTATGAAAAATTCCCCGCTCACCTTCGCCATGCTCGCTGGATGACCCCGGCCGCCTCGTTCCTCCTCCTGCGCAGCTCTCGGTCGTGCGCCCGTGGCGTGCTCGAGGCGGCGTGATGTTTCCTAGAAGGGCTTCTCGTGTTCAAAGAGGCCGCGGCGAGTCGAGCGGGATCTCTGGCCTTGTGGTGTCTGCGCTTCTGGGAATCAGTTATGGCGGCTGTGTCGGAAACGCTCGTGGAAGGGACGTTTGTGAATGAGGACTGTCTTTGGTCCTTGACTGAGAGTCTGGGTGATCCTTGTCTGTTAGGAGAACGCGGGTCCTTCAGTCTGGTCGCCGTGCCGCATGTCACGTGACTTTCAGGGCTGGCGGTGTCAGGTGGATCGGCAACTTTGCTCCTTGTGGATCTGCTCCGATGGCCTGGAGGACGGACGTACATTGATTTGTTATCCAATCGTTTCCTAGAGTGCCGAAACAAAACGAGCGCAGGGGGGGAAAAACAAAATCCACAATAGGTCAAATCTACCTTTGTGTCTCTCCTCTTTGCTCCTCCGTTCAGCTTTATTTGTTTTCTTGGTCTCCACCACTGAGTCCTTCACGGATAAATCCGTCAGCAGGTTCACCAAGGAGAGCTTCTCCTGCTCGGCGGTCTCCAGAGACGATTCCCGTTCATTTGGAGTCGCGGCAGAGATTTGCTGCACGGCTTCTCTCCGTCGCAATTCCTCCTCTCGCTTCCTAAACACAACCCGGATCAATTACAGGGCCAAATAATGCCAATCGATTGAACAAATGATCAGAAATGGCATGTTTTGGATCTCGGAAGAAACCGCAGCAGAGAACAAATGCGAGACAGGTAAAGTAAATGACAAGGAGCGAAAGGAGCAAGTCCGAGGGAAGACGTATGTGTGTGCGAGGGTGACAGCGAGAAGGACAGATAGGTTAGCAAAGTGCCACGACAAAGAACGTCATTGTCAACGCCGTTCCTTCCGACAAACACGACAAGACAGACAGACGGCCTAACGGAGTGTCGTTTGTTCGTCTCTCACTTGGCGGCGTCCTTGCGTAGCTGCTCGTGCCTCATGAGGAGTTGTTTCCTCTCCCTGAAGGCCTTGCGGACCGTGTAGCCCTTGTAGACGGCCTGGATGGAAGCGGCGGCGATGTCCTGGATGGCGGCGATGGACAGAGCGCCGTGCTCCAGCATGAACTGGGTCACCTCGCTGTGGCCTCCCAGCAACGCGTAGTCCAACGGGGTGTACCTGCGCGTCGACGGCGTTGTCACTCGCGCGGCCCTTTTCAAGCTCTCCTTACCTTTACGACATCGTCATTATCATCATCAAAGCCTCGCCTCTCCTCTGTGTGCTCCATGTGGTTCGGGAAAGCGCCGTAGCCCAGCAGCAGCTTCACCGCATCCAGGTAGCCATTGTTACACGACCAGTGGAGAGCGGTCCGACCCTGTGGAAACAAGGTTGTAGCGGCGGACGTTTTCAAATGAAAAGAACGGAGGGGTGCCGACCACTTCCTGTAAAACCCAAAAAATAAAAAAACATACCGGTTCTTCTAACTGTAGATTCCTACCTCCTTGTCTTGTATGTTTGGATCAGCGTTTTTCTCCATCAGAACAGCCATGCATGTGATGTAGCCACCATAGGCGGCACATTGCAAAGGAGTCCGTCTTGCTTGGTCCTGCCAGACAGATCGCCTCGTCAAAAATCATACTGTATAGCACTTCTTATTTTCAAAGCACATCAAATGAGATGTATATTAAAAACAGCCCAGTCAAGCGCAAAGCACAAGAATAAGTGCCAATAAAAAAAAGCATCATTATCTTTTGATCTTACAGGTTTTGAATGCACATGTATATTATCGCTCCAGGGTATCAGAGGACTTCTGGGAAGGGGAGGAGCTTTAGAAAAAAAAAAATAATAAAGATCTCACCTGTACATTAGGGCTGATCCCATTTTCCATCAGGATCTGGCAGACCTCAGCGTTCCCTCCCAGAGCTGCCCAGTGGAGAGCAGTGTGACCGTCCACGTCCACGAGGTCCACACGTGCGGCGCCTTTATTCAACACAGTAAGCAGCTACACGTCTGACATACAACTACGGGGGGAACATAGATAGCATTGGAAGATGGCATAAAAAAAATTCCAGGAAGAGACGGACGGACGGACGGATGGATGGATGGCGGCGACTCCGGAAGCTCACCTTTGATGAGCGTGAGGATGACGTCTCTGTGTCCCATTTCGCAAGCACGAAACAGCGGCGTGTGTTTCATCACATCCAGAGAATCCACCATGGCTCCTCTTTCCAACAACAATTTGACGGTGCTGACGTGGCCTGACAGGGAGGCCGCATGTAGCGCTGTACACAAAATATTTCTTTTGAACTCAAACATTGATTCTGAAATGCTCAGTTGCTGCTCTCAGGGAAACCCGCGGAAGTTGCCTGTCAGCCATGTTGTCCTTCACGCTGTCGACCTTGCAAATGCATAGATAAACAATAATAGCCAGGCTGGACATGGTGATTAGACATCCAATAGTCCCCTCGGCGTCACTGACATGTCACGAGTGTGTTCAAGTGTGTGTGTGTGTGTGTGTGTGTGTGAGAAGGAGGAGAGTGTCGGGAGTCTATATGGCGACCTTCCACTTATTTCGCTGACACAATCAGCTTTCCCGCTCTCTTGTTCGTCTTTAGGGAAATCCCCCTTTGACATCACCACAGGCTGCAGACTTGAAAAGGAGGAGCTCACCTGTGCCGCCATACTTGTCGGCCATGTTGATGTCAATGTGAGGCGTGAGGGACAACATGGTGCGGATGACATCGTCGCTGCCCTTCCCTGCCGCCCACATGAAGGCCGTCCTGCCCTCCAGGTCGGGCTCATCCTTCACCGACGGGTGAGAAAGAAACACGCCGACTGTCTCCTGTTCACGCACACAAAGAAAAACAAAATATTTTATATCATTTATGTAATATTTATATTCAAGTTTTCTATTATATTACGTTATATTATCATATTTTTTTATGGATTTTTCTGCAGAAAAAAAAAAGAGAGATTGTTATTAATTTTTTGGTGTGCACGACTCACAGCGTTGTTGCTCTGTGCTCCGTAATGCAGAGGTGTCGCTCCTTGGCTGTCTGACGGAATGGTGCCCGACGTGTTCCTCTCCAGCAGCAGATGGACAATTCTGGCGTGGCCTGAGAACGCATCGTCATATTGAGAGAACGCAGAGTCACACAAACAATACATATTTTCACGTGACTATTTTTCGATGACATTTTGAAATTTCCCTTGCTCTCCTGGGGGTTACGATCCGGGGATGTTGATTTCTTTTTTTTTCAGAGATTAAGGGCAACAAAAATACATTTAAATTAACTTGACTTATAGGCAACCTTAAAATGTGTAATGATTTATAATTGATTATTCACAACCAAATTATTTTATGACTTGATATTTAAAAGAAGGGATTGAGAAGTAATTGGGGAAAATGCGGAACAAAATTAACCCAACCAAGTAACATTTTTTTTTTTTTTTATGACACCAGCTTTTTTGTTTATGCAACCACTTCAGGGCCAAATATCTGAGAGTGAACTTGTGAGACATACAAAACTGAAAAGCGGACCCGGGAAGGAGCCATGCGGGACTATTTGTCATTTTACCGAGAAGTGCGGCCCAGTGCAGCGGTGTCCTGAAGAGATTGTCGTAAGCGGTGACGTTGCAGCCCTCGTAGGACGTCAGCACTTCCACCACTGCTTCGTTACCGTCGGCGACAGCAAAGTGTAACGGCGTCCGACCTTCATAGTCCTGCCAGTTCAGCAGGGACTCTGTGGGAGCTGCTTCCTGCATACACACAATTCAAATGTATCAATTTGTCCTGAATTTATTATGCTCAAGAAATTTATGTGATGCGTACCAGTATACAGCGGACAGTTTGCGTGGCGCTAGACTCCTGGCTATGGGCGGCCCAGTGCAGGGGGATTTTTCCCTCGCTGTCGGGGATGCCGATGTTGGAGTCGTGTTTGATGAGTAGGCGAACGTGCTCCGGCCGGTTATAAAACGCTGACCAGTGCAAGGCGGTTTGCTGCGAAGAGAGGCAAGCAAGACAGATGGCGATGATGACTGGGATGGAGAACAGTAAGAGCCCTTGTGGTCTCGCGACTTTGGCCTTTTTTGATTACGCAAAGGAAAAATACTCCAGCAAGAAATTTGAGGGCGAGTGTCAACACAAAGCTCACATTGACGTCGGAGCTAAAAAGAAAGCCGCAAAAGCGTCGAAATGAAAGCTACCGGCTGTCATCTGACACGATGATGCTTATTGGGTCATTACAAAACTAACTGCTGATGTCACACCTCGGCGTGGTCGCACAAGTGACGCTCTGTCCCTGTGGCCACAGATATTTAAGCTTCGCTGCGACACGAGTGCGTATGACCTCAAATGTTTTAAGTAACGTTTGAATTTGATCTCCAGTTCTCGGAATAAATATGACCACAAGCTGTAACGTCAAGCCCTCTGTTTCTCGATTGGTTGTTTTATCTCGGGCGCGGTGGTTTCTGGTTGAGATGGCTGATTAGATTCAGCAAATACTTCTGTTCCTTAGCCTCCTTTCTTCCACCCTTCCTTCCTCCCCCCCCCCTCCCCTTTAAACTTCTCTGTGATCCCTTCTCTCTTTTTCTTCGTCGCACTCTACCTTGTTCTTGTCCTGTGTGTCGACCTCACCGGGGCCGATGTGTTTGAGCAGCAAGGCGAGGGCTTTCGGAGAAGGGTGTCTTGTGGCGAGATGCAGCGGGGTCATCTCTTCCAAGTCTTTCTGCAGCCAGTTGGCGTGCCGAGAGAGCAGCAGTTTGAGGAAACGGACATTTCCCTGCATTGCAAAAATAAAATGTAATATAATTTACTATAATTTAAAATAATAAAATATAGAAACTGGATGGATGGACAATAAAAAAAAAAGACTATTTGATTCAAACAATATTCTGCACGTGTCCTCACTCAATTAGTGGTTTCACCACACCGAGGCCCGTGCACGATCTTGTGGTCTTCTACTGATGTCTTGTTCAATTCAGAGGTTATCAATCTTTGTTGGCTCTCATTTTGGTGCGTGTGATGAGCTGTTAGACATCAGTTCTGCCCCCCCCCCTTCATCATCATCATCATCATCTGTTTGGATGGTATACAGCCAGGACCCCCCCCCCCCCCCCCCGAGTGATGCAGTGCCTAACAGCTCTCACGGGACACCTCAGGTTGTGTGTCTGCACGGCCCTCGGCGCGTTGAGTGTGTTTTGTATATTTACCATGGTGGCGCCTCAAAGCCGCAGCCTGACGGATCTATCTCGTGTGTGAGCATGCATCTCGGCCGAGAGAGTGTGTGTATGCGCTCCTGTCCTCCCTATTCTCCGTCCAATTAGATCCGTAATCCCTGGCCTCTCTG
This sequence comes from Syngnathus leptorhynchus, assembly GCF_054491065.1. NCBI lineage: Eukaryota > Metazoa > Chordata > Actinopteri > Syngnathiformes > Syngnathidae > Syngnathus > Syngnathus leptorhynchus. The sequence continues at coordinate 3,171,773 of NC_141202.1, forward strand.
CCTGTCTCGGCCAATTATTGATCCTGTGTCAAAGAGACAGGGCTCCCCGTCACCATCATTCCCACATGCGCACGAGCACACCAATACTATCCTACTATCACTACAACTAACCCCTTTCTTGAACAAAGTCATCATAGAAAATGTTACCAAATATGACGGAGTACAAATACACATCTCATAGTTGCACCTGATAATGTAATTAACTTTTGTTTCAATAATTTATTGAAATGTCTCAAAAGTCAGTTTCACCCAATATTGTTCACACACATTCTTTACTATTGAAAGAATTTCAATTTGTGGTTTATTTTTTTTAAGTACTCTAATAAAAAGGTAGGATAACATTTAAGAAAATTTTTTAAAAAAATCATTGTATTAATAATTATGCCTCACTTTTTCTTTCACCATATTTAGAACCTTGTCTTGAGTGTATTATCATTGCTTTTTATTCAGTGATTGGCTTTGACTGCCTTGTAGTGAGGCTGGCGGCGTTCATTTCGACTTAATTGACCAAACATGTTTCCTTGCCCTATAAAAGATTATTAATGTATGTGAAATGCTTCCAGAGTTATTCCCATTCTCTCTTAATTTGTCTCCCAGTAGCCCTGAGGCGATATATACAGTCACTAGGGGGCAGTGGCCTCCCTTTTTCCACCGAACCCCAGCTTGGTCGATTTAGTTGCTCACTTGCAAAGCTATTATTATTATTATCATTTTTTTTTTTTTCACTCAATACAAGCTCCAAACATGCCAATCTGCCTCACGTGCTAACAAGCAGTGTTTGACCGAGTGTGTGAGTGTGTGTGTGTGGGTCAGCGGAGGCCATGCCTTCTGTGCGGCGAGGTGGAGTGCCGTGCGCTGGCTGTGGTCGGTTTTGTTGACCGAGGCTCCGGCCTTTAGGAGAATCTCGGCGCAGTCCAGGCGATCGGCCAGAACGCAGTACATGAGAGGGGTGCGGCCAAACTGATCCTCGCAGTCCCGTACGATTGGCTCTGCTGTATACACAAAAGAATAGATGAGTTTTAGATTTATGTTTTAATATTTGAAACTGTGAGCATCTACTTTTATTTTTATTTTTTTCCCTGTGCAAAAAGCCTTATTCTGTTCTGCCCGCATGGGGCTTACCTTGCCCTCTGACCTGCCTGCACAAAATTTCCTTGCAGAAATCAATAAAGCGCTCCGCTATTGCATACTAATGCGAAAGCACGCTTGCGTGTGTAGGTAGTAAAAAAAAAAAAAAAAGTTTTGTCCGGTCACTATATAAACTGGACTTTTGGCCTCCTCGTAGTTCTGCACCTCAAGCGAGTTATATATTCTGATTTATTTTACCTGTGATGAGTTTGAGCAGCGCGTTCCTGTCGCCATTGACAGCGGCGGCGTGAACCTGCGAGCCCAGAGGGGCGGCGCCCGGGCCGGACGGCGCCGAGGCCTGTAACACAAACACGCATAAGGTCACGATTCAACCTGTGGCTATTTCCTGTACATATACAATAGCGTGCTTATCAAGTGCTGACCAATGTGGAGGAAATTCTCTCAGACGTTATTTAACTCTAACAAAAAAAAATAATATGTTGTTAAATCCACCTGACACGCCTGTTTCTTAATCATCTGTAAAAATCATATCATCCAGATGACATTCCATTGGCCGTGGAGTCCAAAAGGAAGACATTTTGATCACATATTGGCAAGCTGATGTGCTCTGACAGAGTCGACGTGGATGTGTGCGTGCGCTCCCCCCGCTGAGGGGGTTAAATCTCTTCCTGGCCCCACTTAACAAGAGCCCAGTGAAAGCCGGGTAATCTGTGGACGGGAAGCAGCTGGGGAGAGAGTGAGGGGTGGAGGCGCGAACCCTGTGTGGAGCGTGTAAGAGGGGGGTCTCTCCTCATGTCTTATTAATGTCTCATTAATACTGCAACATGCTCCGCTCTGTGTGTGTGTGTGTGTGGAGTGAGAGATATGGGACAAAGCCTGCGGGGTACAACACAGAAATCAATCATCGCCCCCCTAAACACAATGAAGCCAGCGGCACTAATCGGTCCCACCATCGGAAATTTAGTTTCCATCGTCCAAATACTTTTGCTCCAAGGAAGAAGAAGAATCTCATGTCCTCCGAGCTTCTCATCGTGCCCCCTGCTTACCGTCTCGTAAAGAGAGCTTCCCGCGGACGGTGCGTGCGGTACGGCAATCGTACCTCCTGCTTTCTCACGCTCAACCCCGAGCGCGGGCGTTTTGAAGTAAATCATCTTGTTGTGTTTGGCACATGTGCAGTGTCACGGGGAGTTATTTGCTCTGAGAATAGTTTTTATTTTTACTGAATTCCACCGCAAACATCTCAACTTATCGCTAATTGACAGTGATGAGTCAGCAATGTACAATGTCTAACATGTGTGGAAGTATCTAAAAATACAAGAGCAACTCTGGATTCAGACTTTTTCATTTTCTTTTAGGATATGGTATTTTTAAAGAGGGTAGGCCAAAAATGGACGCACTTAAATTGAATTTGTTTTATGGGTACGATTTGGGAGAAAAGTGAATGTGACCATATGCAATTTTTATTTATTTTTCTTTTTTATCTGTATTTTTTATTTTATTTCTTATTTTATTATTCTGCTTTATTTGATAGACAAATATAATTGAATCTTTTTAATTTTTTTATTTTATTTTATTATTCTGCTTTATTTGATAGACAAATAGAATAGTATTGTATTTAAATAGTGACGTTTCACCCATTCTTTTTATTGCGAGATTTTTATTCTGACTTGAATGACAAAAAAAAAAAGCACTTTACTGTCCTTTTCTGAATATCAAGTCCACTCATACTTCTCATATCAAAGTGATTATTTTCCACTATGACAAGAGCTCATTAAAACTTACTTTTGACTTTTCTTGATTTATTTTGATCTTTCCTTCTCTCTCCGAGTCAATATTAACATCCCCAGCTGCTACTACTATAAACACATGAATTGATTTATGAATAATCTTAAACGCAAGAGGGGAATACGAAAAAAAAAAAAAAAAGAAAAAATCTGAATTTCAGCTGCCGCGGACATGCGGGACACGCTCGTCGATAAAGCGAATTGATGTGAGGGACATTCAGGTCAGTGAGAGGAGGCAATTAGAGTTTCATGAGGACCCGAGTGTTTTGGAAACACCTACAGTGAATCCAAATTTGTCTAAAAAGCCTTTTGAGATGGCGCGTCTGGAATCAAACAAAGAAGGTTGTAAAAACAACGGCCGGGTCCTGTTGAGAGCTTTGCGGCGGGCTCATTTTCCCCATTCACACGGGTTCCTCGGGGAGCACTTCACTTGTTAATATGAAGACAATAACTCAGAGTAAAGCATTGATCACGGGCCGAGGGCCGGGTGGAGCGATTGTTTATCTGTAAGGCTATCGATTCATGCTGATGCTGACATTATTTATTCTTTATTCATGGTCCCGTTTGTATAAAATACAAGTTTGACAAAGAATCTACACTTTGTTCAAGCCTTTTAAAAACTCGACAGGAGTGCGACACTGTGTGTGTGTGTGTCTATATGTTAGTGTCACTCTTGTTTGTGCTTTGTGAAGGAGTCTGGTTTTGATAGAGGACAAAACTAAAGCACGCTGGGCAAGCAGTGGGAAAACCACACAGAAGCTCGTGGCCTTTTCGCTCTATTATAAGTAACGCACGCACACTTTTTTTTTATATAAGCTTATTTTCTGACAGTTTTGGGCCTGAGCCAACATCGTAAAGGTGCCTACGCCACCTACGTGGCTCTCTAGGGGGGCCGGGTGTGTAAATGTGTGTGTATCACCGACAGCAGAAAGACACTGCGGGGGTCCCGTCCCTGCGTTTTGACTGACAGGTAAAGTGGTTGGGTGGATGGATAATATTAGCCCACGGGGATGCCCGATCCGCAAAGCTCTATTTCTGGGGGACATCCTGGATCCCCCAAGACCAATGAGCCGACTCCCTCGGCCGGGGGGCCGGGCCCACGAGCGCAGCGGGGCCAATCGGCGGGGCGCCGGCAGGCTGAGTGACATATATGTCTGCTAATTTACATCATTACCACCACGCATCCTGACAAATGAGTCCCCCGGGTGTGAGACAATCACCTGGGAGGGTAATGCAATTAGGCGGGACCACGGCTGTCAGTCAAACAGCCACAAGCAGGGGGTCAGGTAGTGATGCCTGTGGCCATAACACCCCCGCCTACTGAATTGTCGTTCAAATACACGCAGACCTGAAGCGGGAATTTGAGACGCGGTGGGGCAGGTGTGAGGAGCGGGACCGAGTGTGTGTGTGTGTGAGGCAAAGACCTCAGGAGACTCCTCAAGGTACACACAGATTGACTTGTGTCCTCTGAGGCATGGCGTGTGTGCATATTGGCATACATCTGGGTGTGAGTGTTTACATGTGTCTTCGCCCGCTGAGGCACACTGTTGTTTTTGCTTTTTGCGACACGCAAGGAACAATACATGGTGGACTAGAACTCAGTGGAACAGAGACCTCCGCCAAGGCACAACTGTTGATAAAAGGGGAACAATATCTGCACTGTACATCTGTTTGTTCATTTGTCGGATACTTCCTGTGTCAGGATGAGGTACGAAGTGAGGAACAGATAGATGGACAGTGTATTTTGTGCATGAACGTGATGAAATTATTATTGAAGTACATTATTTTTATTTTCCCATTTTAAAAGATTGTTATATTGAAGCACACCCCAGCAAAAAAGGATGTGTATAATTGCCAGAGAAAAAAAACATATATATATATATATATATATATATATATATATATAAATAATATAGCAATAACTCTCTTTTGTGCTGTTGGAGAGGGCAAAACTATCAAGAGCATAAAATAATGTCAATTTGCCTCGTATTTGAGTGACACACGCTTTAGTGTTATTAGTAATCAAGTTGATCTCGGGTCTCACGAGATGCTGCGATATCATGCCGAAGCTTTCCGCCGAGTCGATAAGACTTCTACCCGGCATGTTGTTGATGTTTGTGTTGCCTTTGCGGGTCAATACTGCCGTGAGTGGCAGCCTGTCAAGCGGCGTTAATCAAAGCCTCCGACCATAAACGAGTTTGCCGGTAACGTTACGCTTTTAGCTTTCCGGCAAATATTGTTGAAGAAAATGGAAAAGTAAACCATGTGTATAAAAAGTGAGCCGCAAATGTCCCCGTAGCCCTCGTCTGTGTGTTTCAGATGCTGCTTGAGTCATTTGGAGAGTTGGGGGGGAAGATGTGTGTTTAGAGTCCTCCCATTATATCACTAATGAGCAGCCCTCGGGAGAGATGGCGAGAGGGACGGACGGCGTGGCAGACAGAAAAAGACAGATGAAGAAAGAGAAAGAGGAAGGGAGACCGAGATCAGCTCGGGGACTTTTTCCTCTTCGCCCTTCCATTCCCTATCCCCCACACCTCGGAGTCTAATTGGACTAAAACTGTGATCTAATTAAATGTCCAATTAAAGTGTAGAGAGCAACGTGCCCAAAGGCGAATCACAGTAGAGGGACGTAATCAGCTGAAAAAAACAAACAAAAAAATCAATGCGAAACGGGAAAAGATGTTGGGAGCAGCAGAGAAGAATTGTGAGGGTGCTTTCAAATGAGTAGATTGAATGAATATATGGCAATAAGGCACGAGTAGTATTAGAAGTATTATTAGCCTCGCTTGAATATGAATTAAAGATGAAAAATAACCACATCTCTGGAAACAGAAACAGATAGAAACATTTGGAATATTTATCTTGGCCCCTTCGTACCACCGATAGTCGGTGAGAGTACGATAAATCGCCCAATTTCTCCATCTGCGAGTCGCTCACACACCGCGAACCCCCTACAGACAATTCGAGCCCATTAAATATTAATGCAGTTATTCAATTCTAGTTAATCTCCTTAACAATTAGGTTGTAACGGGTCACATAATTAGGGATTGTTAAAGTCTCAACTGACCTAGTCTCTTGGGGAAAGAAATACAATCTGGCAATCTGGCACTTCCCATAACCAACCACCGATTATTAAGGGTGTCAGATTCTTACCATAGTTGCATTGAAATGGATGCTTCAGCAGATGTTTTCCACTTCAATTGTTGGATGGGATTCCATGTGCTCTACCTGCCCAGATCTCTCATCCTGCTGGGGAGAGAGAAAGCGGATCAATCACATACTGGGACTACCTGCTCACCAATAGTTCAGCAAAATCAGACGAGTTGTAAAAAATCTTTTTTGGGTAGCATACATGGTACCCTGGACCTCCATCCATCCATTTTCTATGGCGCGTGTCCACATTAGAGTTGGAATGGGACCTGTCCAAGCTCACTTTGGAGATTCTAGACTTGTTAGCCATAATAGATAAACATTCAAACTCTACGCAGGAAGGGCCAAACCTGAACTTCAGAACTGTGAGGCAGACGTGTCCTAGTTGTTGTTCAAGTTGTTAACATAACATTGCTTGGGTGATAACTTTGACAAACACCAGACGAGGTTAGGTTTAAGTATACGTCAAATAGTGAGCATGTATACGAAAATGAAAATAGGTCAAATTTAAGGTTCCTAAAAAGCTATGGGGAAATGATGGAACTCGTCCCCGTTCAATGAAACTTATCATAAATGTAAAACAAATAAGCAACACGGTTAAAGAGCCGTCATGGTAACATCATGCTAACGTTTCTTTAAATACACCTTTAGCCTCTATTGCTGTTATTTTATGTTTACCTCTGAATGCCCAACTCCCAAGTTTTCTTCCAGGGCGTCCCGTTAAATGTAATGATGACAAAACACTACAATTCCCATTAAGTTTCAATTGTTACCATGTTTGTAGTTTTTCAACTAACAGGGACGCAAGTTTAGGTTTGTAATAGAACTACATTTCCCATCAAAACTTAGGTTTTACCGGAAGTTTCATTTTCGTTTCCGTGGTCACCACGAGATCGGTTCGCCGCTGTTCCTGCTGCAGCAACGAGCGGTGTCGAAGCAGACAGGGGCGAATCATCACTACCACCACCTTGCACCTTCACACTTTCTACAATACGATGAAACTATCAACAATATTATCCTCCCTCTGTAACTGCATCAGTTGCGTCATACTACTGGTAGGATCTTTTTCTCATCCCCGGAAATGACACTTTGATTATTGCTAACGGTAAAAGGCAAGCTAACGTTAGCTGGAGGGCTCTTAGCTAACCAGCCAGGCTAGTGGTTAGCTAACCGACCAGCCTCCCCTGTCATTAGACGTGGCTCTTTTTGATCCTGTTGTAGTGATTTATATACCAAATCGGCCTTTCATTGGAGCGGATTTATATCCTTGGCTAGACCACTCTTGCGATGGAAGTTTATGGCAACCGATTTTGCAGAAGCCTTTTATGCAAATTAGCCGGGGATGTTGCGTGACATTACCGATGGTCCTTTAATTTACTTTGGTTTAATCTACAAAGGTCGCGTGTTATTTATTTAACAAACATTATGTCCAAACTTTTGACAACAACATGCATGCTCTTAAAGTGTCTTACTCTAAGCAGACTGTCCACATATTTTTCGTTGGTAAAATGTCATTATATTCGTTTGGTCGGATTTGTATGTTTAACACAAGCGTCTACGTACGTTTGTTTTTGCAAAAAGGATGTTTTATATATTTATTGTTTGTAGTTTTCGATTGATTCCTTCATGTCTTTGGTTGATGCTCGCCGGTTGGTGAAGTCCTCTGTTGTGGCTCAATCTGATTGGTTAACAACCCGGAAACGAGCGGTGCAACTTTGTGTTACTTTGGGGCCTGATCTAAAATAGTTTGCACGGTTATTTTTATCTTACTAAGTTAATGATGGCTCAGAAAATATAACCATCCCTTTGTAGCAGAGGAGTTGGTTACGGCCGCAATAACATTAAACAGGAGATTATAAAAAAAATAGCATGCAAGGAAACCATGTTTTTGTTTTGTGATGTGAGCAGTGAATGTTATTTGTCTTTAGAAATAGATAATTCCTTCCGCCCACCAGCTCAAATAAAAATGTATTAATGACAAAGAAAATCTCAATAGGAGATAATAGCAAGCGTTACGCATAGGATTTTCATGTTTACATTTTCAAGATAACTGGTTAGGGCAGATTCCCAGTTACTAGGAACTTAAGTTTACAAATCGTAACTTTTTCCATCACTTGGTTGTATCAAGAGCCGTGCACTCCCTTCTTTTCAATTTTCATTGGTAAATAATTTGACCAAGGCTGCTCTTTGTACTCTGCCGACTCTGCGAGGTTGCGGTGTGTGCAGGGCAACACCCGTCTGCCATGCCTTCTTCTGTCTTAATAGTCTTTAACAGGATCTTGTTGTCAAGCATGATGTGTTTTCTAATTACAAAAATAACATGGAGGCAGAAACAACAACAACATCATTGTAAGTCTGTTCTGTCAACTCATTGAGGCTGTTTCAACATATGCAACCTGAGTCATTTTTATTTGTCTAAACCGAGTTGTTAGTGAGTCCGGAATAAGGATTAAACTATCTTTACCGAATCATTATGATAAGCACTCCTGTATTTGTTCTGTGGAAGATAATTATAGCCGGTTAGACATTTGCTCTATTTAACATTATTTGCTTGTGGGTATGTTCACACTTGACAAGTTTGGTGAGGTTAAGATGAACTCTGGCCATTTCTCTGATAGTATGGTTTAGGTTTTGGAACCCTCTGTAAAGTAAATATGTAACTCCCTCCGCTAACCATTTTCCATAGGTGATGGGCCTTAGTACTCCCGGACAAGCAGAAATCACCAGTTTGAACTCCGCCAACATTGATGACGTTTTAAGTAAGACGTTGTAAAACACGAAGCACTCAATAAACCAGTGACAGAATTTTCCTGAATGAGTGCGTGTGTTTGCAGACAATGCTGCTGTTTCCTTAGTGAACTTTTATGCTGACTGGTAAGCGACTTTTCTTCTCTGCATGGATTTCAATGTCGTAAACAGACATTGATGACCCCCTTCTCGGTACCTCAGGTGCAGATTTAGCCAGATGCTCCATCCCATCTTTGAGGAGGCGTCCAACATCATGCGGGAGGAGTTCCCGGATATGAAGCAGGTGGTGTTTGCGCGAGTCGACTGCGACCAGCATTGTGAGTGTTTCCATCTCCACCCTTTTTCTTGCACTGTTGGCAAAAAACCAAAATGAAAAATTGCTTTTTCATTTTGAGTCCTGAATCAAGAAGCCACTGGAAAACTTTGCCTTCTTTTAAACTAACACTTGCCACAAAGACTTCCCTGACAGTGTCAATCAAAAGTGCGATTTTTTTAAAAAAACTTTATTTAGAAAGCTTGAATTGGCGACGCTGTTATCTAATATCTGCAATCCAACGAGCTAAAAAAGGAAATGACATCCTAACATCGATATCCTTTCAAATACCGGCTATCTGTTTAGCTCCGTGCACGTTGGATGATAAAACGCTTTCAGCCTCTTTCATGTTATACACGCCAAATGGAAAAACACACACCATATTTGATGAGGCCACATAGGCAAAAGATGGCCGCCGCCGCCACACCAAAAGGCAGCGCAGACACAAACCGCCCGCCTGCCCGGCCGCAGCCTTTTGAGATAAAACAAATTAAAGGGAATTATTGATGACCCGCAAACTGTTTGAAGACTAATGACAAAACTGCTTCTTCCTGTGAAGCCTGGAGGCTTAGAGACGCCCTGCGGAGAGATTGACACCTGCCACATATGTGCGCACACACACACACACACACACACACACACACACACACACACACACACACATACACACACACGGAGGGAGTGACTGCACAGCGAATATTTACCCCTGGTGGGGGGGCAGCTTTCATGTGGGAGATCAGACCTCAGAGCTGTCTGGAGGTTGTGTTTTCAGCCTTTTCACTGCCACCATCGCCGCCACGCTTTGACGTTCACTTTATGCCCCCCCCCCCCCCCCTGTGTGTGTGTGCTCACTCACTCCTCTAAATCAATCAATGACTTTCTTACTCCCAACTTGGCCTCGTGTGTAGCCGACATCGCCCAGCGCTACCGCATCAGCAAGTACCCCACGCTGAAGCTGTTCCGCAACGGCATGATGATGAAGCGAGAGTACAGGGGTCAGAGGTCAGTGGCGGCCATCGCCGACTTCATCCGCCAGCAGCAGGTCGACCCGGTGATTGAGATCCACTCGGAGGAGGAGCTGAAATCCGTCGACGTGAGCGGCAACGTCGGTTATCAGGCCGAACGATGAATCGAATCCAAATCGACATTGAGTTTTTTCGACTCCCGCAGAGAAGCAAAAGGAACATCGTGGGTTACTTTGAGAAGAAAGATTCGGACAAATACCGGGCCTTTGAAAAAGTCGCCAACATCCTCCGAGATGACTGCGTCTTCTCGGCTGCATTCGGGTGAGTTTTTCTTTTTTTTGTCGTTTCCCTTCCCGCAACGTCTCAACGTTCTCGCCCCCCTTAGGCCCCTGTCCGAGTCGGAGCGCTTCAGCGGGGACAGCGTCATCTTCAAGCCGGTTGGGGAGAACATCCCCGACATGGCCTACATCGGCCTCCTGGACAACTTTGACCTGACCTACGCTTGGGTTCAGGACAAGTGTGTTCCTCTGGTCAGGGAGATCACCTTTGAAAACGGAGAGGTATGCTCATCATCATCAGTAAGATCTTCCAATGGACATTTTTCGAACAATCCCCCGTCTTGTTTTCCAGGAGCTCACCGAAGAGGGCATCCCTTTCCTCATTCTGTTCCATCTCAAAGAAGACAATGAGAGCTTAGAGAAGTTCCAACAGGAAGTGACTCGTCAGCTCTTTAGCGAGAAAGGTTAGCGTGTATCGTTTTTTTTGTGTGTTGTCATTTCCTCTGCTTTTTTTTTTTTAACTCAACGTGCTGCATCAGATCCGAACTTGGCAGTATTCTGAAATCCAATTCATTGTCGCTGCACACGCACGAGTACAGAAATTCACTTAGTCGTCGTTATAACTTGTTCAAAAGACATCTAAAAAAAAAAAACAGTGACCAACAGAGGGAGACAGAACAAAAATATAAAATTTATGTCGCATTTTTGAAAATTAGAATTGTTTCGCAGTTTCTCAGTTTGATTACTAACTGTTTGCTGTCGCTCAGGGTCCATCAACTTCCTGCACGCGGACTGCGATAAGTTCCGACATCCTCTCCTCCATATCCAGAAGACTCCCGCCGACTGTCCCGTCATTGCCATCGACTCGTTCAGGCACATGTACGTGTTCCCGGACTACAAAGACCTCAGGTAAGTACTCGCCGCTTGCCTTCGATCTTCTCGATCGCAAAAAAAGAACAATCGACAAGAATCATCAATGTGTCAAGCTTTTGGTATTATTTACAAAAGGACAATGAAAATGTCGCCAATCAACTGAGGTTGTTTTTACACAATTTGACCAACAAACAAGGAAATCATTTAAAACGATTATTATTATTTATTTATTTTTAGTTTAATTGGCATCTACTGGAACGTGTGCACCAGTGTTACTGCAGTAATCACATCATGTCAAAGCCATGAAGCAAATCTAATTACAGCTGACCACAAATTTGACTAGTCCTTCCTCTCTATGCTTAATGATGTCATGAGCCACCATTGTTCTCATCTGCCTTGATACCCCGCCCCCCCCCCCCCCCCAACACACACACAGATCGTAATCGGCTATTGCGCACCAGCCAAAAAAACGTCAGGCCCTTCTTAAACTTGTCCTTCCTGAATGGGCCAGGACAGCGGCGCTAATGTGACATGATTTGGCGCGGGCAATAAGTGCTAAACTAATCCATTCTAATCAAATGTGCTCTTATTTATGCTCCCCCCCACTACCACCACCACCACCCTCCCCAATCAGAGCCCCGATCACATAGACACAAGCCCCGAGGACTGAGCGGGGCCTCGCTTGGCCTAATTGCATCACATCAGCGCTGCGTGTGGCACACAGCTTGAAATTGCATTAGTGCAGCGTATGTTGTATGTATGCACTAAAGTGAGACACACACACACACACACACAACACACACAAAAGCGGTGCCGGGCGTCGTCGGTGTAACGCGACAAAACCGCTCATGACCCCGTCGGTAATAAGATGCTTGATAGATGAATATGCCTTCATGTCACCGCCGTCTTATTATCCAACGGGTCCGACCGGATGTGTGGAATGTTCCGTCGGAATACGCTGGCGATTTGATGACGCCTTTGCTGAATATTTCTAGCGTTCCCGGCAAACTGAAACAGTTCATCTTGGACCTTCACTCCGGAAAACTACATCGAGAGTTCCACCACGGTCCCGATCCCACGGACAGCACACCCGGACAGGTCTGGCTTACACACAAACACAATTGAATAAGATCCAATCGCAAGAGGTGGATGAAGAGAAAATGACGTACGGTGTTCCACAAGGTTCGATTTTAGGGCACCTGGGTTTCATGCAAGCAACTAATGGACAATGCAGATTTTTTTCTTTTTTTTTTTTTTTTTTAATTGCTCGGCCTTTTTGTTTGTTATCAGGAGGAGATGGCCAGCAGCCCCCCGAAGAGCTCCTTCAAAAAACTAGCACCCAGCGGGTCTCGCTACACCATCCTAACACGGGACCGCGATGAGCTGTGACCTCAACCGCCTTTCCTTCCAGTCACTTTTTGACTCAATGCCACGCCTCGGGGTGGGGGGGGTATAGGAATGCCCCGGTAGGAGGGGGGGCTTTGGGTCAGGACACAGGCCAGCGGGACACAACAGCAAACACCCTTACTGAAAAGAGAGATGAAGAAGAACTGGCGAGAACATGTGAGAAAGCCAAGCCCATGACACAACTATGTTGGATAAACCTATATTTTCTTAACTCGTAACATTTTATTTTGGATTTTGGGAAAGGGTGAAGACTTAAATGTGGGTTTGGGGGGGGGTCGAAGCATCAGGAGAATAATTTTTATGTTTTTTGTTGTTTTTTTTCCCTCGAGCTTGTACATATGTTTGTGTTCCATGGCATTTGTTGTTCTAAATTAAATGCACCATTATTTTTCTTTAGATTATTCCATTCACCCTTCACTCCACTTGTTCTTAAACGTGGCTCGTTTTTTTTTCATCAAGGTTTCTCCGACGTCGCCTCACGCGGGCGATTTCTCCTCGCGTGTTCTTAAATCTTAAAAGCACAAGACGCCATTTTGGAGTCGTGGCATCTTCTTCCTCTCTCCGCAATATTTCTGAAGGATTAGAAAACACATTTTGCTACTTGGTACTACTTTGTTTTTCAGTCTCGAGTAGGGAATCTGCAAGTACATTTACAATTTCTAAAAAAACAAAACAGAGAAACTTGTAAAAGGACTGAAAATACACTCCTGACAGGATTTTGGGTGAAATTTGACAGCAAAGCGAAAATTCCTCTCTAACCTTTACAGGTGAACTGAATTTGACCTCTTTGAATGAACTAGTGAGTGATTCAGTACTTTTGCACAACTTGCAGAATGGCAAAATTCACTACGATCAATGAATGGACCAATAATTTCCTACTCCAATTACAATTGGCATTTAAACCGTCATAGTCATCATGAGACCAAGACAATACCTAACAATTGACCCCACAGGCTTCAAACAAGATGTTCTCAGAAGGATGAGGCCAGTGAGCCATTCACCAAGTTGCAACAGATAGCGGAAGAGTTATAGAAAGATGTACTTGGAAAATAATTTTGAAAGCAAACTACACAAAAAGTAATGAAACATGTCATTGTCGGATGTTCAAAAGGCTCGAGAAGGTCAAATAAAGTGAATCTGTAAAGTGCCATTTTGGGTTCATCTCGGGGTCAGTCTTTGGGTTACTGTGTCAACGTTTTGTGAGTTAAGATCATTTATACTGGAATTTCCCCAAACAAAAAAATTCTGATTGCCAAAGATTCGACTAAAATTATGAGCGAAGATATTATTTTTTTTTCCCGTGCCATTTAAGCCAATTAACTCCACTGTGATGCAAAGTGATGTTCTGCATAAACCCATCCAACCATGTTTTTGTACCATGTATGTCAGAAAGAGGAGCCTTCTAAAAAAAAAAAAAAAGTTTTTAATGAGTCTTTGGTACAAGTTAGCGATCCTAAAGTGGACTTGTTTTGATTTAGGGGACTTGTTGCTCAGTTTTTACTGTCCAATCGAGGCCAAGAGACATTGGGACATTTCAGCCCACACACGAAAAAGAAATGGGAGGGGCTTGCCATTTCCAAACAAGTCATCTCAAGAGGGGAAGAATTTGGAAAAGAGATGATGATTAAAAGTCATTTTACAATATATTGTGTTTTTGTGTGGCCTTTATTGACATGGAAACATTTAAAGATGGCAACATTTAGTTTGGCTGACAAGAAGATGTAAAATAAAACATGGAGCACATTACTTAGATCGCATGCTGGCACTTGGGTGTGTTGTGGATAAGTTAATGAAAACAACACAAGTTATATCAAGTCAATGTGACTGGAGGTTTGTATCATAATGAAATTGCAGCAATTTCTCAGAAGGCAACATTAGTAGTGGAGACTTCAATTTTATACAAATTTGATCTAATACATAATAATGCTGACCCAAAATTTTGTTTTTTGAAACACGTGGTGTTCCAAAAAATGGGATATTTCAGAGTTCAAAAACATAATTCTTGCACAAATACTGGGATAATTCTTTTCTAGAATATTTTCATAATCACTACGCTGATTATGATATGTACTCAGTGGCCAACTGTTAGAATGTCTATGTGACTTTTCTTTTTTTTTTTTTGGCCAGCTTTGAAGGGATAAACTCCGCTTTAGGCATTGTAAAAAAATGTTGGTCAGTAATTTATATATTTTTTAAATTTTTCCTACTTAACTATTTCAGGCCAAAAAAAACAAGTTGGTTTTTATAGTGTGCAACTTTTATGACACTTTGTATATTACTGCGGGCCGCTAAAAAATAAGCGGCGGCCTGCAATTGGCCCACAAGCCTCAAGTTTAATTGAAACAAAAAATATGTTGTTGTTTTTTACCTATCACAGGTGGGTGTGGAACATTTGCACTGTACTATATGAAATGCAATTTTTTTTTAAAGTGACATTTGAGTTTTAACTGTAAAGGCAAGTCCTCATCTGTGTAAAATAGATGACAAAATAGGGAGAATTTCTGAAAAGAAAGAAGCTTTAGGTCTCCAAAATGTGACCATGATGCCCCCCATTTTGTCAGTTTGACGCAGTTCCACCAAAAAGTATCATTAAACACGTCATAAATGCAAATGGATTTGCATCGGTAGTAGTGTAACCGCTCAAAGTCCTGATTATGCAAGCAGCATCAGGCGGCCGGCGGGGAAACTCCATCGCTCACTCATCCTTGGCTGACCCGGGGTTGGCCGGCGGGGCCGTCAGCTGCTTCATCTGCAGCGCTAGCAAGCTTTTACGGTGCTTCTTCACCAGGCTGCCTCCCGCGAAGCCAAGAGCGCTGCCCCCTACCACGGCCGCGCTGGCCGCTTTGAGTCCAATCAGCAGGCCCAGCGGGCCGGCGACAGCGGCGCCCAGGAGCGCCCCGGCCAAAGGCAGTATCGCCAACTTGTGGCCTACTGCCTGCAAGCATACACAAACATTAGCGTTAAAATCAATCGCACGCGGATTAAGAAGTTTTTTTTTAATCTGGTGCAGTTTGTGTTAGACGGTACTAGTCATGGCTATAATCCTTATCAATTAATTTAGCTTTTATGTAACTTGTCTAACTTTGGATTGATTGTCATAATTTTTTTTCCTTAATTAAAAAAAAAATCGAATATATATGAATGACTCAGTAAAATGATAAAAATAAGTCTTCCAAAAATTGCTTAACAGTAACTACTTAAATCATGAGTAACTGATGGTGATTATTTATTTCGTTGAATATAGCATTGATCTCAAATCATCCAAAATATGAAATAGGACTGTTGAAATTGTAATACTTGGATATAGCTGTTCAATTTACGTCGTTATCTTCAGACCTGTGCATGCATTGCGGTTGGATTTTTCTCCTTTAAAAAGCATGTCGCTGACAAATAAAGTTTCGTATGTATTGCGTAAATATTCTCAAAGGTCACGCCCATCCCAAATTTGCATGCGTGCTTGTTTGTATGCGCACGCACGAGCCGAAAAAGAGTGAAAATACACACACAAACCAGTTTGTGTGTGTATGAATGTAAAAAGGGACACTTCCACTACAGCTTCAAACTGATTCCATTATCTTCCTTGGGCTGCTTTTGCACCCGCTATCATCAGAGTGGAAGGTGCTTTTTTTGCTGATGGCAATTAATGAGCCCGTGTGCGCACACACAACACACACACGCACACGCACACACACACACACACTGTTGATTAACCCCTCACTATTAAATTAATCTAGTTCAAACGTTAACCTCCCTCGACTACACCCCTGTGGCAGCCAATTCTAATTTCACCTGAGCTGAGTGTGAGTTATATATATATATATATATATATATATATATATATATATATATATATATATATATATATATATATGTATATATATATATATATACATATATATATATATATATATATATATATGTGTATATATATATATATATATATATATATACACACATATATATATATATACACACATATATATATATATATATATATATATATATATATATACATATATATATATATATATATATACGTACGTACGTGTGTGTGCTCGCGAGCGACGTCCTTTGACCCGATGACAGATAACGAGCCGTTTCAACACGTTCAAACATCTGCCGCTGCTCTCATCTTGCGTTATCTCCACAAAGCCCTTTTCGCCTAATGTGCCAGCTCGACCTTGTGTTGTTCAATCACGACTCGGTTACCTTTACGGCTCCCCCCCCCCCCGTGCGAATAGGCGTTAGTCCCTCCAAATTGCGCTAACGCGAGATTAATTGATTGCGTTTTCATCTCGGTGGAGAATTTAATTGCTCTGCCTGTGCATTTGCATGCTTGTATGCTCGCAATTTGGCTACATGGCCGAGAAGTCTTTTTTTTTTTTTTTTTTTGTATCATATCGTCCACAGTCGGGGTTTCATTTTAATTGGGACGCCTGAAGAGTGCATAGTGGTTAGGGCAAAACTTTGCCTCGGAGTTCAACATAATCCTGACACACACACACACAAAAAAACAACAACACCCAAATGAATCTTAACAAATTAATTGAACCGCGGCGGTGTGGGTGTGTGTCGTTAAGTGTCGAGTGGCTCCGCCACGTGATTCACGATGACGGGCCCAAGCGTTGGGCATTTTCGAGTGTGTCATAAGTGCGAAGGCCACCGAGGTACACTCAGCGCTCCGAGTGCGCTCGCTCAAAATGGCAATGAAAAACATGAAGCGCTTTTTTTCCCCGAGCTCTTCTCCATACTCGGCACACACTGACAACCTCTCCCGTCCCTCTCCTCTCTCAATTTCCTTAATTGTGGCTTTCCTCCGTTTTCAAGCCGATCAATAGGGACAAACGCTGTTGGAATAGCTGCGAGGCAAAGTGCCATCGATCTCAACACGCACACACACACACATGCCGCGTGTGCGTTTGCGCATTAACACACGCCATACACACCTTCCCCAGGCTCTTGGACCCCTCCTCCACGTTGGCACCGGCCGTGTTGACGTTGTCCTCAATGCTGTCAATCTTCTCCTGCTGGGACTGAAACACAGGGGTTGGACACACACATATATAAATATGTACACACACACACGTTCCGGTGGCAAAAGATATGCACAGACACACACATTACGATTATTAATTGTTATTTTGGTGCTTTTAATTGTTATCGTGCAGGTTGGAGGTATACTTAAAGATGACATTTGTGAGGGATGTGTGTGTGTGTGTCTCATGAAATATTCAGAGTGGCAGCTGTCTCTCTCCCTATGAGGGCCACATGGACACAGTGACCAAACAACAAGGAGGGCACTTTCCATCTCCTCCGCCTCCCCACATCGCCACTTTCCATTCATAGCACTTCACTTGCACAATAATGCGTAAAAAGCTTTTTTTTTTTTTCTTCTTTCTATTCGGGCACAAAAGCATTTGAGTGATCCTGATTGAATATTTTAATTTGTTTTTTTGTTTCACTGCACTGTTGCTCTACTTGGGACGTAACAATATCGGAAGTGCAAATAGAAATAAATAAATAAAAATGATACATTCTTAGCCTGAAATTTTGTTGGAATTATTTTTTTTTTTTCAAGTGAGGTAAACATACTTGACCAATTTAAAAAAAAAAAACAATTTGAAGGTCGGATGAACTTCCGTATGAAGTCAATTACTTGGAAATGCTGCTGTGATGAGTTGTAGCATGCACATGATGCAGACTGGAACCAAATTGAATATCCCAAAAAAACAATAATAATTGAATGATAAGAAGAACTGAACGCCAAAGAGCTGTTATAGTCCATTTTTGTTCACAGAAAAAAAAAAAACATTTGTTTTAATGTAATTGAAATGTCCGGGGCTTTGAAGTTATTTCCATGTCAGACTGTTTGGAACCAACATTGTCCGTTTTAGGAACTAATAAAGATTCAAAGTAATTGCGGAAAACACCGCAAACAGCACACACATGACACACACACAGTGGTTGTGCACGAGAATATGACCCCCACCCCCCCTGGTGGCGCCACCCGAACCCCCCCCCCCCTTGAGATGCCGGAACAACATGTCTATGCTCTTTCGGCTCCTCCTCTCCCCTGTTTTGAACCATCACAACATCTTTCCTCTCTCTCTCCGCCACTGTTAATCTCTCCTGCCTCCATCCCGGAGGATGGGGCGATAATCTGAACCGTCTGTTCTCCACCTGCTCCGATGCATCCCCATGTGTGCCACCTCCCCGCCCCGCGGACACGGCTGCTGCTCAAGCTTTTCCCGCCCCTCTGCTGAGAGGCCCCCGAGGGTCCCCCCTGCAGGAGTCCTTAAACTGATCTGCGCTCTCAAAGGAGCGCCATCAGCAACGCAAACAGAGCGGGATGGAAAAAAAAAAAAAGAAAAAAGCTCTCCATGTGAAAGCCAATTGTTGTTCATAACTTACATGGACGAGCACGGAAAAGCTTGTCACGAAACCACTCAGCTCCTTCAGATCCTGAGAAGGGAGGAGGGGGGGAAAAAAAAAAAACATTTTTGAAGCATTGCAGCGAACGTATAAAAATATATCACGTTGGGCAGTCAGTACCTCCTCAAGGTTGTCCCAAGACTCAGCAGCACTCTCCTCGACAGGGATCTCCGGCAGCTGGGTTTGAATTTGCCAGCCGGAAACAGACTCCTCATCCGTGTCGGGCCCTCGACCGGATAGCTGAGCAGAATCAGGCGGCGGCGGCGGTGTGGACCGAAGGGCGGGGTCATCGTGCAAGCGCAGGAAGTCTCGCGTGGCGGCCGACGCCCTGTCCTTAATCGGCTTGACCAACTTCTCCACACCGGTGGCGTCTTCTTGCCGGACGCGACCGCATAACTTCTCCATCTCTCTGACGTTTGCTCGTAATTGCTGCAAAGATGACAAGATGATTAGCTTTGGCACGTTTAGAAGTGCGAATGGTTGGTTGTGATTTTTTTTTTTTTCCCGTCCTCCTTTGGATCGACTAGGCAGACTTTTGGCTTTAGACTTTAGTGTGAATGGTTGGTTGTGAATTTTTTGTTTTTCCGTCCTCCTTTGGATCGACTAGGCAGACTTTTGGCTTTAGACGACGCCTGTGCTTGACAGCTGTCTGTCCGTCCAATACACTTAACACATAGTGCAGCAAGCCACGAGTCAGGATTAACACCATCAAGACACAGGAAAGCACTCTGTATACATCCCCGGGGCTTGGGAGTGTAGTGGTGAGAGGATCGGTGGGTGCCGACTGGCTTCTTGGCAACAGCACCCCTTTGGGAATTTCAAAGCCATCATGTGCCCAAACACACTCACAAAACAGCCATTCAAGTTTGGACATTGTATTTCATTGCTGTTTGTGACAAATGTTGAGTTAGGGACCAGATGCAATTATACGAGGGGGGAGGGTATGCTAAATTTGGAGAGTTTTACAAAATATGGGCAAAATAAGTCTTGAGGGCTGTGTGGTTTATGGGCGACCTGTGCAGGATGTACCCAGGCTGGTACACAGTGTCAGCTGTGCTGGAACTTAATGGCAAGCATTCATGATCCTGAATAGAATAGGCAATCTAAAAAGAAATAAACTTTTTGGGATCCTTCAAGGCTTTAAAAAACACATGGCAATCAATAAATAACAAAAGAATGTGCATGACATGGACATGTCACGAAGACTTCAGTCTCAAAGATTAACTCGGGGCATTTTGTGTCTTTTCTTTCGAGGGGGGCGGGTGTATTTGAGGGAGAAAAAAAAACAGCCTGAACAAGAAGCGCGAATAGAAAAATGTGACAAAAAGTAAATATATTGACTAGTGATAAAATCAGGTGCTAAATATAACAAATAATGAGAGGGATAAGTGACCACTGATCAGGAGATGGACCAATCTATCAATTCTTACTCACACAACGTTTTTGAAGAAAGGGAAATTCCAGCCCACGAATAGCACAAATTTACATCCATTCAAATGCACCGGTGGGAAAATAATAACAGAAAATAAAACAAATTCAAACCACAGATGTCTTTATGATTTATCACAAATGACATTGTGTACCTGAACTGTTCGGCTGGCGTTGATGTGTTCCTGATGAAGACGGTCCCATTGTTGGCTTTGCTGGTACTGCAAAGAAGATGGAAAAGCAATCAGACATTTGTTGTGATGTGGATGCCAGACTGCGTTATCTGAAGTATCACCTTTACTATGTTGTTGTGGTGTTTTTCCAGCCGCTCCAGGTCAGTAGGGAGAGCCACTTTAATGAACTTGTGAATGGGAGCCTCCAGGCGCCTCAGTGTCAGCTTGCTTCCTCCCTCCGCCATGGGACCAGCAGACGTGACTTCACACTTGTCGGGTTAGAACATATTAGAGAGGCATAAGAGTGACTGCAAAGACATCAGATAGACATCAGAAACGTACTAATACAAATGTTATATATATTTGTGAAATTCATATATATGTAAAATATATATTATACAAACTTTATATATGTAAAATGAATGTGTATATATTATACACATTTCATATATGTAAAATTTATATATATATATATATTATAAACATTTTATATATGTAAAATTTATATAATATATATAAATATCCAATCGATGAAAAAATCGATAATGCTTGAGTTGACAGAGACACACTATTCAATCGACTCGTAAAGTTAGTTGCTCCGTATTGTTTTGATGCTAACTGTGACGCAACAACATGGCATGAAAACGGAGCAAAATTCAACCCAAATATGGCAAAGCTTACCCAGAAGAATTGCTCTCAAGCACAATATTTATGTTTCCCCTTCCATTGTGTAGCGAAATATACAACAATTGCTGGCTGGTGGGCTTTTGACAGCTGTTATTAGTAAACAAGTCTCACCTAAGTGCGTCGACGAAATGTTTCCGACCTCAAACAACAAAGGACATTATTTAACATTCCGCATGATGGTCGAGCCGTCTTATATGATTGACGACGTCAAGTTTACGTTTAAATTTTGGCGGGTAGGTGACTGCACAAATGATAAATTGCTCTAACTGTAACCGTGGGTGACCTAAGGTAAAGGCTCCTATTTTTCTTTAAAAATATATAGTTTTCAGCCGTAATGAAGCGTGTCTCTCAAACCAATGCAACTTATATACTCATATTATCGTAAAACATCGAATTCTTCTTTTTTCATCAGTTAGCATATCAGCTAGCACAACTAGCATAGACTCGAAGAAAAACGTTTGACTTATTAGGAACA
Source organism: Syngnathus leptorhynchus (assembly GCF_054491065.1). Taxonomy (NCBI): domain Eukaryota; kingdom Metazoa; phylum Chordata; class Actinopteri; order Syngnathiformes; family Syngnathidae; genus Syngnathus; species Syngnathus leptorhynchus. Next base: position 3,193,575 of record NC_141202.1, read on the forward strand.
CTTTCACTATATTGCTATAATTAGCATAATACTCAAATTAAATGGTATTAACTTTTTTTCTGTATTTATTGGTAAAGGAATTATTCAAATGTATTTTAAAAACATATATCTCAAGTACCTGAGTTTCTGTAACTACATTGCGCCAAACACAATGAAATATATGATAATGACAAAAAAATAACAACATTATTGTCTGTATGGTAAAATACCAAGAGATATGTGGGATTTCCCCTTCTTTGTGATGCATGTGGGTTAACTGAGTGTTTCCACTTCTTTTTCTACAGCACCTTTTACCTTTGACATTTAGGCCAACCCCCCACACACTCTTTCCTCCTTGCAAGGCAACATTGATGCACATAGTCCCATACCACAAGGGAGTTCCCCTTCGTGTTGTTAAAAAAGAAAAAAAAACTGAAAAAAAAATCTACTCAGGTTGTTTGTGCACATGCAACTGCTGGTGTAAGTCTTTGACTACTGCCAGAATTGAAGCAAATCATCAAACATCTCTTTTTGATCAACACTGAGAGTGTGTGTGTGTGTGTGTGTGTGTGTGTGTGTGTGTGTGTGTGTGTGTGTGTGTATGTGTGTGTGATGCTGTGTGTGTGAGTCAGCTACAGGACTCAGGTGTCGTCCATTTCGGTTTAATCCAGGAAGTTTATCAGCAGGGGAGGAAGTCAGCGGGTGATGCGGATCACTTAATACCTCCTGCTTCTTAAAGCGGGCGTAATCATCACATCCTGGCGGCTTAGTGAAAACAGTCATCATTTATCGCTGACAACTTTATGTGTTAAAGTGGGAGAAATACAAAATAATATTTCCACCATTGCTCTTCATTTATATTGGTCAATTTTCTTCAAAGGGGAAGTGCAGTGGAAAATGTCCTTTACAATAATTTGCTGTATAAGCCCCCAGTAATCAAAACAACCATTTTTGATTGATATTGCTATAGTGGAAAAGGGATTAAGATGCAAAATCCACCTGTTTTTATCATTTCAGAGGGTGGCCATTTTGCCACTTGCTGTCGACTGAAAATGACGTCACTTGCTCAGGGCTTGGATAACGACTGAGAGAGAGAGAGCGGGAGAGAGAGAGACGTATTTCCAAGGTAGGACACCACGACCTGTTGAGAAGAATTTTTAAACTGAATTCTAAATTTCGGAGAAAGCTAGTTTTGTGAAACCAGCTTTGTGAAGATATGGTCACTTCTTCTACTTCTATTAAATTGAACTGCAGATTTTTGAATTATTGAAGAATGGATGTGTTTTGTTTTTCATGCTTTTTTTTTTTTTACTGTAATGACAATGAAGATAATTGATTAATTCATTGCATGAGCCCATAATGTGATTATCTTAATGGCATTGTAATGTTCCTATTAGATATTCATATTATTCAGGTTGTTACTCGAATTATTTGGTCCCGTCATTTTGCAACCGCTAAAAGAGCCTTTTAATAGTGGTAATTCATTTTATCTTATTTAAAAAAAAATTCATTCATTTTAGTTGTGCCGCATTGGTCTGAATGACGAGTTCAGGGATTACATCCTGAATTGGTCACTAAGTAATTTTCAGGGCTGAATCCAAATTTGGGATTTCCAATATGGTACTTACATTTTCTTCGACACTCCAGAAGTAATGCAGTGTGTAAACGGCCTCTCACCCAAAGCCAGCCAGGATATTCTCTTGCCAGCCCTGTGACAAGTGCTATAGAAAATGCATTTGACAGCCAAATCAATATAACATGGAAAATCCCAATTTAACACTTTAATCTGTGTGATACTTTATCAAATCATTTGTGTGTGACACTCACCCAAAAAGAATTACCCCAAAACCAATTTGTTGTAATTTAGGCAAATTTCATTACATGCTGGATCCAAAAGAAATTTGGATTCAACTGCTTTCTGCTGTTAAGTTCCTTGATTTGATTGATTCACTCTTTGGCCATTTTCCAATTCTGATTGGATTAGGATAAATTATGAAGCCGCGGCTAGAAATTAGAATGTGTGTGCACATACACACACGAGGAGCTCTAATTAAGACTCTGGGGGTATTTGCTATCTGTCAGCTGGAATCGATTGTCAAGGAGACTGACACATCAATGTGTGTGTGCGTGTGTGTGTCTGTAAATACCTGCTACTTATTTGTTTTATTATTGGTGTGGGGGCAAATATAATGTACATATTGTGTTAGATGATTCCACAACAACGCCAGGGGTTCTCATTTTAATTCGAATAGACGCAACAATCATTTTTCGGCAGTTTAGGCGTGTTCATAATGATTTTTGTAGTTTTCACTCTTAAAAGTTCTCACCAACCAGCATAGCAAATTTACCTGTAGTACACAATTTAATTTCCCACAATGACAAAAACCTTCTTTCTGATACACTGATTGGTCGATGTATCAAACTTGTAGAGCCCCATCTAATGCTGTGGAGGAGTTACATCATGTCAGGTGTTTTTTGAGAGGTTAAGTATCGGAGGCAGGAAATAGGAAATGCTTTAAAAGTAAGGTGAGTCAAAATCAAGAACTGTGTGGCCAAATAAGTCCAAGTGCATCTTGCTGCATGTGTAATTAGCCACGATGCCTTCCTGTCCATCAAACGTGAGGATTGTCCGCAATTTCCCAATCGCAGTTGCAATCAATCACCTGACTGTGCGGAGGGGGAGGAGGGGAGTGATGGCAGTGACAGTATAGACGACATGTACTGGGAAATGTCACCGCGGCGATCAATGCTGTTTAACGAGGCTAGAGGCTGATCCGGACCTCGTGCGAACGCCTCCCATTCTCCCGCCCACATTGCCCCGTTCCACTCCGCTTAATCCTCTCCTAGTCTCTTCCAGCGAGAGCCCACCACGGGAGGACCACGAGTCCGGGTTGAGGGTAAAACGTTCACCCCAACGAGATTACGCGGCATAGCAAAAATCAAAGAACACAGGAGGCAGGATAATCAGAACTAGTTTATGATTTCAAAGTGCTGAACAGAAAATCCAGTGAACCAAAGAGAAAGAAAAAAAAACCAAAACTCAAACCAAAGGACATTGGGAAGAAAAAAAAAAAAAAAACCAGCAACTTTTTTTTCTCTTCTTTGAAAACAATGCACGTCGTACCACAATATTTGAAAAAAGCTAAAAACACTTCAAAATATTAGTTTTTTGTATATTTATATATTTATATATCTATAGAATTTGCTTTTTTTTTTTTTCTTTTCTGGTAAGATCGCTGCTGCCGTGAGTGTGTGAGTGGGCTGGGGCGCGGTGAGACACACAAACACACGAGGCGAGCTGCTTTTTTGACAGCTTTAAAACAAACCATGCTTAAGATGCTGGCTTCTCTGACGCACGCACGCACACACACACACATTAAGATGCAGACAGTCGCACCGCCACTAGCAAAATAATCATCAAAAAAAAAAAAAAAGACTGTGGAATGTTTCTTCCTTCTATCTTTCGAGCACCCTCCTTTCCTCTCCTCTTTTCTCCAGGTCGGGTGTGTGTCGGTGCTTCTTGCCCTTTTTTTAGGGTTGTAAGTGCTTCAGAAGCTCATTTTTTGTCTCCTATCAGTTCCATTTGAGTCAAATAAACATACAAATGAAATAAAAAAAAAAGAGCATTTCAAGTCTGAGTGAGCAGTCATCAATCATTAGTGCAGTTTGTCCTCTCAAGCTGGATTTTTCTCTCTCGTACTTTCGTTGGTCTATTGAAATTAAAAATCGCTTTCTTATGTGATGAGAAAGCGGTCAGAAATTGCACTTGGAATCAATCTTTTTGAAATATTGTGTTGTGTGTGTGTGTGTGTTTTTTGGACATGTGTGATGTCATTGAGTGACATTTTTTTTTTTTTTTTTGCACCGAGTGTTTTGGACTTGTGTTCAATTATGTTTCCTTTCACTAGCGGTGAATTCAACAAACTGGATAAACAGGCCAGTAGACTTTACATAGAAACTAACGTCTTTCTTTTTTTTTTTTTTTCTTTCCAGAGAGCAAAAAAATCCTCCATCATCCATCTCAGCCTCCGTGTGAAAATCAGAAGTGGCAAAGCATTTTTTTTTTTTTTTTTTTTTTTTTTACACTGGTAAAAAGTGTCTATTTAATTGATGGTCCATTGGAGGGAGTTCTCGTGGTTATCCCGTTGGCATCACAGCAAAGTGACTCTTATTGTCCTCAAACTGGACATGTTTTATTTTTTTTCTTGACTGCATCCTTCGCCATCAGTAAGGCAGAGTGTCCAGGAACCTGTCAATCAAGGGCGGAGGCGGCACCAGGTCCTCCAGCTTCAGGTAGAAGATCCGCTGAAGGCCCTGAGTCCTCTGGGAGCGCAGCTCTGCCCTTAAACCCAGAATACGACTCAGGGCGGGCGCCGCCTTGGAGGATGAGGAAGAGGGGCCGCAGCCCAGGTGGTCTCTGAGACAACAAATGACTTTGTTCTGCAGATCCTCCACTCGCTTGGAGTCCTTCAGGCCCGGAACTTGTTCTGGGAAGGACATGTTAGAAGAAGAATGTATGAAGCAACTTGGGATGTCCATCTTACACGCTACGGACTCGAATGGAACACAATGAGACTAAGGAGAAACGTTCCACGAAATACGACAGCTACATTGAGCAAAATGGTGAGTTTGATTTTTAATCATTTGTTTGTATTTGTGTCTAAAATATCAATAATTTCAATGCCGAACTCAACCTTTGTGAAATATTAATCAAAATACCACGTATAGACTGGTGGAGCCGCAAATAATATATATTATTATATTTTTTTCTTTTGTCGGTATAAACTACTCACAATTCTGAGCTACTTGTGTTTGATCCCTCTGAAAACTGTCCAATTTTCCCAAATTCCTGGAATGAACATCACATGAAAGGTTTCTGGAAATTATTATTTTGCCTGCATTTAACCTCATTAAAACAACAAAAAGATTTTTTTTTTTTTAATGTTTATCGTAAATCAATTCCCATTAATTCCCATAAAAACCCAACTGCCCATCTTATCCCACTGGATATTTCTATCCAAATGGAAAGTTTCTGTAAAGGCACTGGACGTGTTCCATCCCTTTGCAAGGCCAATCAGCTCATTCAGCTGAAAGAGCAATTGCTACATCTTCTTTTATATTGAATTGCACCTCATTAGCCTGTATGGCTCAAGTTCTTAACTGGCTTTAACCTGTCTCACTCACTTCAGATCAATACACGACCTTACCTAATAAGCCCCCTGAACATCGTTTGCACACACACACACACTAAAAGGACAGACACACACATACATATAAATAAACACTTGGTGGCACACAAATGCTCCCTCCAATTCAAGACATTGACAAAGACAAAAGTGCTCAACAATTAGCTGATTATTCGGCCCTGTGAGCAGCCAAATTAGATTAGAAACACACACACACACATACACACGCACACACGAGTGCCCATAGCAACTCCAGTGGCACCCAAACCGAGCTTAATGTGACACTAACTCATTCTGCAGAGCACAGGGTGTCCACCGCTTCGAATACACACACACACACTGACGCACACACTGACACACACACACACGCACGGGGGGCTCCAGGGAGGCCGCAGCTCAGACCACTTTTGGGATATCCATTATATGAAACTTATTTATTGTTTGTTTATGTGGCTCTTTTGTTTGCCGAGTCACTCCGGCCCACCTTTCAATGTGTCTCTTTCAGACCTACGCACTCACTCCCCTTGTCTCCAGCTCCTGCGTCGGAGGTGTGTGCGTGTGTGTGCGGCGAGGTGCGGTGGGGCGGGCGGTAATCGATGGCTGCCTTTCTAAACAGGCCACTCTGAATGGGTCGATGGCCCGGTTGCTTTGGCCGTGCGCTTGTGTGCTTTGCCGGGGGTGGCGCTGAGACGCCGGCGCAGAGCGGGGCTCCGTGGTGGGCTGGTCGATGGGGCGCAGAGTTAAGTGCTCCCCCAGAGAGAGGAGCTTGGGTCGGGGGGCTTTAGACAGAGGAAGTGAAGGTAGTGGTTGAGGGTCGGGTCGGGGGGGGGCTGGAGGTAAATAAAGTCTGCCTCGAGGGGAGAATTCCACATGTCATACATTAATTGAAAGAATCTGACATATTTGTAATCTTTGCATGGATACGTTGAAATAAATGAAAGTGAGAGGAGGCGGCCAGAACTTGAAGACGTTTCTGAGTGATCTGAGGCCTGACTCAGAGCCAGTCACAAGGAGTCATGCCCATATCGCCTGTGACAGAAACTCCTTTTCAGCTCTTCATTTCTATCCAGCTCAGTTATCTTTCCGACAAATCCCGGCTTTTAAGCAGTTGCTCGTAAATTGTTAAGCCTCGGACATTGTCGCCAGGTGGAAAGTGTTTTCAGCCCAATTCACTTCCTGCTCGTCTCTTGCATTTTCTCTGCTGCGTGTTTGACACATGCACATTGATTAGAGCGGCAGGTGTCAGACAGGTGCAGCAGGTGCTTATGGGTATCAGGTTCTTGTTACTGCGAGAACGTACGAGTGTGTGTGTGTACGCGTGTGTCTCCGAGGGGATCCGTCCACCTGATCGCTGTCACATTCAATCCGTCACACATAAACAACAAACCAAAGTGGCTAAAAAATGATGATCACCATCGCCTTCCATAGTTAACAATCCACTTTGTGTGTAGTCCTCAAAATGCACCACGTGATCATTTTATGCCTTTTTTTTTTTTTTACCTGTGAGCAGCACAAGCGCAGCCAAGCAGGCGAAGGCGGAGGCATCAAGGTTTAGACTCTGGAGATGGGTGGAGAAGTCTCGAATGGAGTCCAGCCATTCTCCAAAACCGCGAAGGCACTGGAACCTGTGCAGGACCAAACCGTTGCAGAACACCAGCTTGTCCTCTGACAACATCGACCTGGGGAAAAAAAAAAAAGTAGGAAAAATGCTTCTTGTTTATAGCTTTAGGGACTTTTTTTTTTTCGACATCTGTATATAATAGTTAAACCACCGGAGCAAAAAAGCAATTCAAAGTTGGCATTCACAAACAACTGGGATAAACATCAAACATGGCGACGCAGCCCGATTGGGATTTTCAAATTACAGTATGGCGTTTTGTTTTTTAAACACTTTTCTGGGAACGTGGGAATGCACGGTCGGGTTAAGGAGTCCAAACGGGTACGACTTTAAAGCGCTTTGACCGCTGCGTGCGATGGAAATATGTCTTAATGAGGAAATGAAAAGGCTTCCTTCAGTTACTCATGACACACATGAGCATGTGCCATAAGCGAGGGCTATAAAGCGCTCTTTATGAGTGCCTGACTAAACAGCATGCTTCCTTCTTATTAGGAACCTTCGTAAATAATCCCCCCCCCCCCCCCCCCCCTCAAACAAAGGGAAGACAGATGCAAGACGTAGGTAAAAGGAGATGAAATAAATGGTGTGCCTGGGAAAACAGAAGAAACTATCTCAGCGAGTTTTAGCCTTCTGTCATGCTGTACTACTTTTTTGTATTTATACTACAAATGAATGGAAACTGAGTTTCCCGGTGAAGGTCAGTAATAAGATAATCATCTTGTACATTTGGCAAATTATGACGCCTCGAGACTTTGAACTGTCCTTGACGATAAAACTTATAAGATCCATTTGTTCCATCACCTCAGGCTTGGAGTCTCAGGTATTTTTTTTTTGTCCCATTGCGTTGAACATTTTGGAGATTTTAATGATTTGAGTTTTTGCGAAATTTTGAAAATGTCATTTCACGGCCAATGTGGCGTCCAGTTTACGTGGGCTTTAATTTGTTAGTCAAACCAATTTTCCCTGTAATCGGAATGATCCAATTACAGACAAAAGATTCCAAAGAAGAATCTGGAATGTGTGATGTCAAACATCAGCTCGAACAGATGAAATGCATCATTGGGAAAAATGAGTGTGAAAATCCCCAAATTTGTAGATTTCAGACCAACGCTCGGATGTGACGCATGTGTCTTAGGACGCTCATGTGCCAAAGCGCGGACAGTGTCCACATCCACGTTATATACGCTTGGATTTCTGCCACGCATTCCGCTCACCCCTGACGACAGCGTCGCCACGGCAACCCACCCATAATCACAGAAACTGTTTGGTGACCGGGGTGCTAGTACGCCGACGGAGAAGTAAATTTTCCCTCGCGCGCACAAACCCTGACACGCACTCTGACGAACGTGCAGACATACGCTCGCAGGAGGGGGCCGCCCGGGTTCACGGCGGGGTCGCTTAACGGGGTAAAGCTCTCACACCGGCCATGTGTGTTCCCGTGCGTGTACATGCGAACGAGGTCGCCGGCGTTTGGGAGGGGTGATTCACAGTGCCAGCCTGAGTCTTTCCCTCCTGCTGGAACTGTGATGCCACCACCCATCTTCTACCCACCCTGCACCTGGACCTAGCAGGGTGCAGGAGAACAAAGTTGTACATCATCAATGCGCGGCCGTGAATAAGCGCGTCCGACTGTGTTGGTTTTTTGGCCGCGAGACGACAGCCCCGGGACAAAAGGATGAGCTTGTACGCCGAGCCCCCTCCTCGTCATAAATTTAACCAGCCGCATGCCTTGCCAGGGCAGAGCGGTAGTCCCGGGTGATGTCGAGGCTCACGATGACCCCGGCGGGAGTCCGAACGGCACCAAGCAGCCGTACAAAAATTTAAACCTTTTTTTTTTTTTTTTAATGTAAGTCAGCTGAACTAAGCATGAATTTCCTGCCCTAACTTGTCAGCTGACCTGCTTTTTCGAGGTTCTGATCCTGTCCGATTGAGAAAGAACACACACAGACGCACACAAAGCCCGTTTGTGCGTCACATATCAGACGAGCGGAACTCTGTGGGCGTAGCTGCTGTCATAGACACGGACTCCATTCATAATTTCCTTCATATGGCTGACTATTCAGTTTCAGATAGAACAACACAGTCGCAGTACAGTGCTGGAGTACAATAGGCGACTGGATGATTGCACTGCTCAACAATTTGTGCAATAGATGAATTTCTTTGCGATGATTCTGAATCTTCCCCTGTTTCTTTCTCTCGAGCGTATCAGATTTGTCATCGTGATAATAGAACGACGATAATGGAAATTGGGCCGGAGCGGTCGCTTGAGAGCGCCTCATTGTTGCAGCTTGGAAAATTCTCGGATGACCCAATGGGAAATCTGGTTTTCACCCAGGCGGCCTCAGTTTGACTCCCAGTACGTCGGAGACATGGCGCTCATCTCACCTGTGAGCTAGTCGCAAGACAAACAGCTCCAGGAAGGCGGAATCTATGAGCAGGTTCTGATCATCCCGCTGGAGCTCGGAAAAGCCCGGCAGCCGGTCGGCCCAGCACCGCGTGGTCTCCATCGAAATGGTGAGGAGCCTGTAGAACAGGTGGATGTGCTCTGCGTCGGAGGAGGAGGAGGGAGGGTCGGCAGCGCTGAACTGCGGGACGGTGAGAAACGAGACGTTAGCGTCTTTGTGAAGCTTCTCACTGGATACGCGTTTGGACCCCTGTTGTGCTACCTGGCTGTAGTCAAGGTCATGGGGTGTGCAGTGCGAGTAAGCCCTGAGCAGAGCGGAGATCAGGCTGAGGGGTGGCGAAGGAGGGGCCACCTCCGTCTGCAGGGGGCTCTTTGGTTTGGAAGGCAAACGGCCACGACGCCCCTTCAGGCTATCGGTGCGTACCACTGCGGAGGGAGCATAAAGAGTCGTGAATGATGATACATAAAGAACACCTGTCCTCGGGCTGATAAGTCTCTTATCGGTATTTTTCCAAAGGTGCTAATGATTCTGAAAGCGTGACGGGAAGCTTTACAAGCATTCCCACACTGGAGGCTAAGCAGCCAGCAGGGGGCAGTGTAAGTTGTGGCTATACTTGATGTTGATGGCAGAGACAGGTGCTTTGTAGTCAAGAAAAAGTGTTGCCCAATCATTTTCAAGTTATCATCGCGTGGTGACGTCATTGTGTAGTTAGGATACAGATATGTGATTCCAAATGACAATTCCAGAAATGGAATTAGTCACCGGGTGATGGAATTGTATTGGTTTTTGGAAAAAATTTCAAATATGTCAAAGTGGTTGGATTTGTTTTAGGTTGCATAGAACAGTGTAGAGAACAGTAGACAGTTTTTTTGGACTTTAAACCATAACTTGTAGAAATAATCTATATAGATAAAGTATTGTCTTTGCTATTAAAAGTTTCAACCTCAAGTGCTTTTAAGTCATTGTAAAAAAAAATGTATCCCAACTTCCGGACAATCGGCACATACTGTTCTTCCAAATATTTTCAACAAAACATTCTCCGTAACAAAACAATTTGTCCTGTAATCTAATATTTGGAAAACTCTAGCCCTGTTTCCGATATGCAACTATGGATGACTGTTGATGTGCTACAAGATACTCAAAGTCTTCCTACCTTCCTTGACCATGCCCACACTCAGACACTTCTGGAAGCGGCAGTACTGGCAGCGGTTTCGTCTCCTCTTGTCCACAGGACAGTTCTTACTCGCCAGACACACATACTTGGCGTTCTTCTGCACGGTACGCTAGAGAAGAAAAAAACAAAAAAAAAAACAAATCAGCCTCCAAACACAATCAACCACCAAATATTTGATATGTTAAATTCAATTCAAGCTCTCCCCTCCTTCGCCGGCAAAGAATGAAAGCAAAAGCTCGCAGGTCAGTTTTTAATTACGTGCTGAAAGGGGAAGCTGACATCAGTATAATTAGATAAAATTAATTTCCCAACAAGCGTCGCCTGCAGGGGGGACAATTTTATTAGCGCAGGGCCTGACAATGGCGGCGGGCGCGTGCGCGTGGCGTGCTGAAGAGGCTCCCGCGAGACAAGCGGCGGAAGGAAGGACGGAGCTGCCTGATCAGATTGTTTGTGAAGCTCGCGGGTCAGCTCGTAGCACCTCGGGGGCCTCGTCGGTCGCGCCTCTCTCCATGGGCCCCGAGGGAGCTGTTTTCTCCTCGGCTGGTTCGCGCGATTATTACTGACCTTATTAAAAAGAAATCAGAAACGGGACGCGTGGGGACCGTCTGCGCTACCCGCGTGGACAACAATAACAAAAATGATAGTGATAGTCTGCACTCCCCCCCGCACATGCAAAAATTACGCTTAAGTCGTGAAGGAATTCATAAACAAAATACACGACATGGCCAGTTAAGGGTTTTTTTGTTCAATGAAGAAAATGCTCACACGGAAGCCGTGACTCTTTTTTTTTTTTTTTTTTAATTAAAATAAATACATCCAATTAGAAACCCCCTTGAGTCAACCGCGTCCGCACCTCCAGGGTAATTGATAGCGCACCAATTATTTGCATGCTAATGACACATGCGAACGTCTCACATCTCATTCAATGGTCGCTAACACTCGCATGCCTTTACATTGACCAAATGGTTGCATCAAAGTAAAATGGAATGAGGGTGGCATCGCGAATGGAGACAATAGAAGGTGTTCCGGTGACCTCAAGGCCACGTCGGTTCAGTCCATGTGAAAGTGAGTGCGGTGAGTGTGTGTGTGCGTGTAAGCATTTGTGTGTGTGCGAGTCTGTCTGTGTTTGTTGTGGTGACTTTGCTAACTACAGCAGGGTGGAGTGTGGATGGCGTCTCAGCAGAGGTGTCCTCTGTGACCTCCATTAGAATTTACATGCAGGTGGACACACGTACGCACGCACACACAAACACACACAATGATGAAGTCACCTCAATCTATAGGAAGCCAATTTCAATATGTATGGGATAGAATTCATATGAGGTGTGTGTGTGTGTGTGTGTGTGTGTGTGTGTGTGTGTGTGTGTGCGTGTGTGTGTGTGTGTGTGTGTGTGTGTGTGTGTGTGTGTGTGTGTATGGCGGCATAAAATTCTGTTGTGCGTATGAAAGCGATTCAGCTTTGTTCATTCGGGTGTGTTGTTTCTTTTTTGTTCCAGTCATTAAGTAGTCAATTGAGTTCAGCAATGTAGCGGAAGGCGTGAGTCAATTCTTTAACTAGCAAATAATTAAAAAAAAAATAAAAATAAAAATGTTGAGTCAAGTCAAAATTTCAAGGCAAGACACTAAAGCGCAAATTGTCTTTCCCGCATTTTCAAAAAAAAAGAAATAAGGCTTTACAGAATGTTCCGTGCATCGCTAACATTGCTAACATTGTTACCATAAACGTCAAAATTGTTTCCAACCCAATAGTACAAATTGTTCTTTTTTTTTTGCAGTGCAAAAGCTTCAGAAAGTGAAACGAGTGTGGCTTTTGTGTGGGAGAGACTTCCTTCTAGAAACCCCCCCCCCCCCCACAGAAAACAAACAGTAAATGTTAATTTGAATTTGGTTAAACGGACTATATTAGCCAACGAGGAGCACACACAGCTTCTTGACATGTAACATGTGCTAATAGCCGTGGTTTAAATTAAAAGCCTTCGGGGACTTTGCTCCCCCCTTCCCATCCTCTGCTTCTTAATCAGGGGCAATCAGAACTCTGTGCTGTGTGTCCGTCAAGTACAAGTTGGTGCAGGGCAGATTTCCCGAACTTATTCGAATGTTTCCGATATGGAAAAAACATGACTACAAGGAGATTTTTTTTTTTTTTTTTATGCTTATATAATTCCAGTCAATAATGTGTGTGGAAAAAAACGGTGCCTTAACAAAATCAAGTTTATCTCATAAAATAAAATCAGGCCAAAGCAGATTAATGGACCGCATTATTCCGCCTAAATAATAAAAGAAGAGCTCAAATTAATTCACTGTGAAAATGTGTTTCAAATTGCACTGATGAACTAACAGTAATTTTACATGCTAATACCACTCCCCCTATAATTGAATGGTAATCTTTTTTTAAGGGACAATAAAACCATTATGATAATGGAGTGCGCCTGATGATACGGAAAAAAAAAAACCATGTGTACAATAAGCGCGTTTTAACCGATGTAATTCCGGGAACAAATTAAGCGCAGTCAAATTGCTGTCTTTCGACAAGTGTGCAAATGTGATGCATGAGAGGAAACAAGGCTTGATGGGCAGTACAGCAGCAGACAGACCCCCCCCCCCCCCCTTTCCCCCTCGGCCCCACCACAACCAGACATCTCATTAATTAGTACATTAGTAAATAAAAACAAATTGTGAAACTAATTGAAAAGAATGATAATCATTTACACCGACCAGAGGCATGATTCAATTAGATCCGCTTTCTTTGCTTTGGCTCTTAATTTTGCTCTCGCACAGCCGGCGACAATATGGAAAAAAAATGTTTTATATGGATTAATATGAAAGTGATCACGGACTCCAATACAGAGAGTTTGTTTTTTTGGAGAGAGTACATTAAAAAGTAAAAGTGTTTGCGGTCACATGGTACGTGGGATATGTGACTCAATCTGTGAAGTGACTCATATCATAAGTGCTGCATGTAATTTTGCACTCGCTGATTCAAAAACAAACGAAGACCGAAACAATATTGCACAAAAAGCGGAATGTCGTTTCTGAAATACGCTCGCCGTATTTTATTTCGAGTGGCCGTGCATTAAGGCGGGAGAGGTGGGGGATTTTTTTCTCGGTTGTCTTAGCGAGAGCGTGTGTTCTCACATAAATCTCGCACACATACACGTACACACACAAGCCATGCGCACACTTTGGCCACTTGGTTGCCGGGAGCGACGACCCCTGTGGGTGTTCTGTGCTTTCGTAATGACTCTTCAGAAAATTTAGAGCGGGGGGCTCAAGGTTGGGGCGACTCAAGTCGAATACAAGAAAATTACAGTTTGTCCAAATATTGTCATATTTTCATATAGGCGTGCTTTTGTGACACCTGAGGTTTTTTTTTTTTACAACATAGTTATGGTTGAGTGTGTTCTTTTTTACCTTGAAGAAACCTTTGCAGCCCTCACATGTGCGGACTCCATAGTGCTGGCAGGCCGCGTTGTCCCCACACACGGCGCAGGTGCCCTCTCCTTGGGGGCCACGTGGCGGGGGCGAGGGCAGGCCGTCCCCGAGTAAAGGGCCGCAAGAACCGAGAGCCAGGGAGCGAAAGGCGAGGCTGGTACCCCCGGCCCCGCGGTGCAGCTGGTACATGGGCTGCTGATCCATGGGCGGGCCGTGACCATGGGAGACCGAGGTGGACGATGAGGAAGAGGAGGAAGATGTGCGGACGAGGCCTCCTCCTAGATTCTCGTAGCCCCCCACGCTGCCCCCGCTGTGGGGCGGCGAGTGTTGGTAGAAGTGCGGAAAGCGGGGCGACTTGAGGGAGCCGGCGGCGTCCAGGCCGGGGCCCATGGAATGGGGGTGCGACGGCGGGACCAGGGAGTGATCATCCCATAGGAAAGAGGTGCCGGGTTGCGGGGGCATGGAAGGGGTGGTGGGCGTGGAGGGGGGGGATTGTTTAAAGTACATGGCGGAGGAAGACAGGGCCTCCAGTTGGGCACTCGGGTAGCTGTCCTCCTCCTTCTTGATGGCGGGCCTGTGCGGCGGCATCTGGTAGAGGCAGGACGACTTGTGCTCGTAGCCCCCGTCCACAAACACGTTGAAGCTGGGCAGCGAGGTGGTGGCGGCGGCGGCGGAGATCTCGCCGCCGCCCAGGTCCAACTTGGTGTAGTCGGAGGTCATGAGGTCAGAAGCGTAGCCGTCGCCCTGGTAGCCGAAGGACTGGCCGGAGTAGGCGGAGCCTGGGTGGGTGGGCCCGTACTGAGCCTGCACGCAGGGCATGTCTGTCGGGAAAGCGCACGTGGAGAGTTAAAAGACATCCCGGAAAAAAACGTAGCGTTAAAATACAACGTAATGCAACGTTAGGAGTGTCATTAGTCGGGGAGGAGAATGTGATGACACGCTAGTTAATCACTTTCTTTTGAACAGAGGAGCAGGACTTTGACAAGGAGCGATGCAAGGCAGCAGAGTGAGGCCAAGAGCTGCGAGACACACATGCACGCACGAGGATTAACAGTAACAAAATGCTCAGCCGGATTGACTTTGACTACTTTGCGTGGGTTCGTAAAATGGAGCTAAATAATGACGGAACGCCATCGTGGTGCCGACACACACATGCGAGCGCAGCTAAACGCAGCGGACGCCAGTCGCTATGACTTCCTTCTGATTTCATCTGTCCACAGCCACACTGGATTTTGTGTGTTTAGTGTCTATCCTTATCCTTTACGTCATACGCCTGCACGCATGTGTCCGGCGTGTACGCGCCGACGAGCGTGAACCGTCAACACGGCCGCTCTAGCGTCGACACCCTCATGCGCACCGTGTGCCGTAATAGCCCCCCTTCGTGTTTGGCCAGTCAAATACGGGGACTGTGGGTAAAGCACTTACAGATACTTCCATCCACTTACACATATGCCGACTAGGGGGGGTCGTAAAGGTCGTTTAAAGGTCATAGGTTGATTAAAAAGCACAAAAAAGTTGAAAGGACGGTGACGTCTCATGACCGACAGCAGAGTTACTCATGGCGGAAATGGGCGGAGAGTTACATTAATTAGCATCTTTTTAAGACAATGTCCTGAAGGGCAACGTTCCTGTAGTGCCTTGAAAAGCTCCAGTATGACTCACACAAACACACACACACATGCACACACACACAATGAAATCTTTGAATTGAGAAATTTGGAATTCAACCAACAGACTATTTGCATATGTGATATGAGCAACTTTGCTTGAGTATTTAGGGATGATTTTTCGACCAATATAACACGGGCGAAGAGGGAAAATGATAATAACCGCAACACTGACAAATGAAGAGTAAGTGAAAAAGCTGCACGAATGTTTCGGTCCTTTCTGCTGAGTCGACAATATCGAATAGAAAAGACAACAAAATTGGGCCACTGTTATTTTCGTTGTCAATGTAAAAGTGTGTCTTGAAGTCTTTGGGCTCTATTCTCATGAAGGGTGGTGTGTGGCAGGCATATCGGTGTGGAACTAGTTTCGGCTTATTAGTCATTTTTCAGAGGAAGAGCTGCGCCGTTGTGGGAGTGGTCACAATGGATTTCAATGATGATCAATGAAAGTGGCTCCCTTGAAATGCAACACACTAGTCACGCTACATTTGCGACATAGCAGAGGTACATCGGCTTCCCCACCCACATTTATTTTGACCGTAGCCATCTGCCAAATTATTAAATTCGCCCCGTGCAAAAATCAGGATACGCTCGCATTCACGTCCTAGCA
Organism: Syngnathus leptorhynchus; assembly: GCF_054491065.1. Classification (NCBI taxonomy): domain Eukaryota; kingdom Metazoa; phylum Chordata; class Actinopteri; order Syngnathiformes; family Syngnathidae; genus Syngnathus; species Syngnathus leptorhynchus. Next base: position 3,209,646 of record NC_141202.1, read on the forward strand.
TGTTTAAGTTGAAAAAATGCGTACTTTAAATTATCACCTGTAACGTTAAAATGGCCTTTTCTATTTGGATTATTTTAGACAGAAAAACTTGTTTCTGTATGCAAACAAATGGCTTCGCGAACAGCTTCCTGGAATACCTTGTGTTTAGTGGCCCCTCTCATTTTTGAAAAATTTAAAAACCAGATAGGGTGCAGTGGTGACCGGACTCGAACCAGTAAGTCGAGCCTCAGGTGGATTGTTTCGCACCTGTTGTGTCACATCCCTTTATGCGCCGGCGACTCGATGAAGAAATTAAGGCGACAACAAACAAAGACATGTCGTCTGACTTCAAACTGCGCCGACAGCCTCGGGCGAAAACCGGACACGTGTGACTTAAGTGTGTGCTTGTGTGTCTATGCAAATACCCATAACACATTCCTACTGGTTTGTATGGTGTTAAGGATGTAAACATGAACCCGTGTACATTCATTCTTGTCAAAAACATACACCAGCATCTCCAGGAGAACCAGTCAAACCACCTCGTTCTAGTTTGGCCTTGGAGCTCTCCCCTCGCTAACACACCACCGAATTTTGATGTCACAAAAAAAACATTTTCACGCACATGTGTGTTTGTGTTTGTGTGTGTGTGCGTGCAAGCAAGAGGACAGACAACCCAAGCAGAGTCAGACACACAAGTTGTGCAGCAGTACACAGCGAGGTAAAGGGAGACAATCTCTAACCTCGAGGTGCGCATTTCAACTGGACAAACTGCAGCTGTTCCAATAAGTGAGTGCGCTTGTTCATTGTCAGAATGCCATAGATCTAACAAATAAAAACATGGAGGTTGCATACATCAGTACCAAAAAAAACAACCCACATTTGGGAGGATTTTTCTTTTTTTTTTTTTTTCGAGAGGTTTTGTTTGCAGTTGAATTGCATCAAACACAGAAAAGCAGACTCGCCGGCAGTGATAACTGGGAGCTCTTTGTTTGACAGATATTCATTATAAAGCCAATAGACGTTTATGGGAGGGGGGGGGGAGCTTATAGTTATAAATTATCATGTCACTCACTGTAAATAGTTGCTCACACATGATGTGGTATGACATGGTATTTCTTGCATTTGTTTAGCTAATATATCAAATGTCAAAAGCGTCTGCACTTGCCACACACACACGCGCGGCGTGCGCACTCTTGCACGCCGCTCGCGCGTGGATGCAAACACGCGAAAGAGAAATTCCAATGAGGTTTTGCTGTTGGAGTCAGACCCAATTTTTTTTTCCAGAAAGAAGGAAAGAAAGAAAGAAAGAAAGAAAGAAAGAAAGAAAGAAAGAAAGAAAGAAAGAAATGCAAGGTTTGCGGTGTTACCTGGTGTGAGAGCTTCGCGCTGAATGGTGCTGGGTGTGCGGGCGTGTGAGGTGGCGTGGCTGCAGCCGGGTCGGTGCTCCTGACGCGGGAAGGGCTCGTCGGGCTTCGCGGCAAAAAGCTCCAATCGCCGGCACTGCGAGCTCGGCTGGGGGCACTTTTCCGAACCTGTGTCTGCAGCAGAGGATGACTTAGGTCAAAACAGAACAACCCAATCTGTTACAATTATTCTGCTTCCTACAGTGACTGCATTCCCCCCCCCCCCCCCTCCCCCCTAATTTAATACCCACAATGAGCCCCAAACATAAAACTTGTGCATGACACGAAAATTATCAACAGCATTTCAGACTTATTACCAATTTTGTTGCTGTATGCAACCAATTTAAAAAAAAAAGCATGCATTTCAGCATGTAGGCGTGCAAAAAACAACTTAGTGGCCTAATGTGACCACTGAAAAAAAAAAGACCCATACAAGTAAGCACTTTTATAAAAGCAACGGAGTGTGTAAGAAGCTGCGGGCGCTCGCGTCTGATCACCACCGCGTTGGTCTGCTGCTGGGGGGTGTTCATCCAGAAGGGAAGGCTGACGGCACGGGCCCACGCAGCCACGCATGCATGCATGTGTGCATGCAAAAAAAAAAAAAAAAAGGAGGAAGAAGAAGAAACTCCGGTGCACCGCGCGCCTCCGGCCGCTTCTCAATGTTGTCGGACGCACGGCACACCGGGGATTTCAAGGTTTAGAGCGCCCCCTTTCCGTCACACACGCCCCCTTGTCAAAACGGAGATTCCCCCAATGTCTAGGCGCCCCTAATGCACTCCTGACCAGTAAACCTCCACACACTCGCAGTACTGCCTAATAATACCTTAAACGGGACACTTTGGACGCGGAGCTGGTGAAAAGTCATTGAATTTCAATTTGAAGGCGGAACGAACTCAAGTGAAGCACATAAATCATCTTGTGGCTTTTCGCGCATGCCTTTTTCTGCTCAAATTTTGCTTCCTGCCTTGTCATAACTCTGACATTTATAAAGAACAATTGATTTTATAATTAAAAAACAAAACTCAAAAGCCTACCTGAAAAAAAAAACGAGTAATCTTCAAAACAAGTTATAATTGTCTTTTTTTTTTTCCCGGCACCAAACTCTGTAAATATGACGTTATTCCCATTAAAGGCTGCCACTCAATTGAGTTGGGAGCGCTGTGTGGGAAGCTCTTTGGCTCAGCGCGCACCGGTAACCAAGAGAGCCGCACATAAGCCGCAAAACACGCACCCCAGAGCGCCGGTAAAGCCCCGGTGCTGACTCGCCTCCCTTCCTCGCGCCAATAAAGCCGAACAGCGGCGTGTTTCCAGACAACACACGTTTAAAAAGTGGCCACAAAGCGGAGTGCAAAACAACAGAGAAGCGGTTTTATAGTGTAGTGGCACATTGGGTCAACTTTTTTTTTGTTAGGTTTTAAAAGGGCACTGGAGTTGAAAAGATGAATTTTCATCACTTTTTGTGACTGGACCGAGCTTGACACTTCTGTAGATATTGATAAAAAAAAACGCCGGTTTTAGAAAATAATTGAAAAAGATTGACCAATTTAATATCTTTTTAAAGTCTTTTTGAATGAGGCATCCCATCTCCATGACAACCGGAGACGGTCTGGGTATTAAAAAAAAATGGAATGGAAGTCGTCTCGGTTCCGAGCCTGACTGATCAACACATTTACGCGCACTCAAGGCAAGCTTTGGACCGCTGCTTGTGCGTAAAAAGCGAATAAAATTCATAATAGTCGAACGTACTCCACTGGTTCGGCACGTGTGTCATTTTTCCAAAGTCCAAAATCATGAACAAGTTACTTACTGCTTTGCTGTGGAGGTTCCGTCTTTACTTGTGATGACAAGCTCGCATCAAGTATCCTTTCCCCATCCACAATAATCACCAAAAACTCGAGAGGGGAGGAAAAAAAAGAAAGAAAGAAAAAAGTCTAGCGGAAAAACACGGTAAAAGTTTCTTTTCTGATGATTCTGTCAAAAGTAGTCGAAGTGTTTCGGGTAAAAATCAAAAGTCAAAACACCTGAGTGCTAGAACGATTCTATTCCCGAGCTTCTTCCTCGTGAGCGCCACTTTGCAAAGTGTGCACTTTGTTTATGCGCGCCGTCTGAGGGAAGAAAGTCAAATAGTGCATTTATGTGGGCTCAGCCTCCACTAGAGCGCCTGGTATGCGCTACGTCAATGTGACGCCATGGGATAGGTGACGTCACTCCGAGTAGAACTCTTCTCTCTCTCTTTCTCTCTCTCTTGCGCTCTCTGGAGCGAGGGAGTCCGAGCCAGCCCGTTGGTTTGATGGTTGTAGTTGAGGGAGTCCCTCGCTGGTAGGCGGTAGGGCGAGTTTGCCTTCAACTGTACATCACTCCAAGCTTCTTATTCAAGTTTAATAATCAAAGGTGGTGTTTGGTTTTATTTTTGTTGAAACTGTCAGAATGTTCATAAAAATATTCTGTTAAAAACAAGAACTAATCTGGTAACCAATCAGGCGTGACTGTCATTGTTTGGTAGGATGGGATTGGTGGACTTTGCTGAAACGATGGTGGAATAGCCAACTCCAGGTTGCAATGCAATTGTGGACAAATAATATCTTCACACAAAATAGTTTCCTTCTTTCCTACTGAGAAGAAAACAATTTTCAAAATATTACTGCATGCTGCCATAGTTTTGCTAACATCGCAAACCGGCTAAATTTATTTGATTTGAGATTAGATCAAGAACAGTTGAAAGCCAGAGGCTTGAGGTTTTTAGGATAGGGCACAATGTACGTACAGTTATTAAAAGAAATTACTGTTAAGCCCAACACAGCAAAGAATTCTCTTGAATGCCCGGGATGAAAAACAGCTTGCTTCTCCGAATCTGTTGTGTCATCGTCGTTTATGCGTTCTGGTTTACTTTCCTCTGTGCTGCTGTCCCTGTTAATTGTGTGGTGTTGTTATCGGAGGAGGATGGACAAATTATTTATTATATTTTGATAAAGCAAGAATCAAAGAGTTTATAGATATGGTTCATATTTTTTTTCTCGTTACATAACTGCCTTTCCCATTCCTTTGACTTGGGTCTATAGGTTATTTAAAAAAAAAATCCCTGTCCTGGATTTATATGGCATATTTAAAATAAAATATAAACGCCACTGCTGTTATCTGTTTCTCAGAGAGCACAAGCCTGCCATCAAAAATAACACGGTGAAGCAGCATTTGGTTGTTACGCCGCACAGAAATGGGATAAGCCATACCCCAAAGTTTAAAAGCTTTTTAAACCAGGTCAAAACTTTGCTATCCCTATGTGAAATGTCCTAAATATTTTCAAAGTTTCATGCTAATGTGTGTTAAATGTTGTCATTGGACATTCTTTGATAAAAAAAGAGACGCTGAAGCCAACTCCAGTAGACATTTTACACGACAAACAATAAATTAAAAAAAGCTGCTCAGAAGCCTCACTGAGTAAAATAGAAAAAAAAAAGAAATCTTCACATCCAATCACGAGGCGCGTACTTTTCTGACAACATCCTAATTCTGGCCAATGACGAGCCTTGGTGGGCGGGGAAAGCCTTGACGCACTGAGGCTCGTGATTGACGCAAGCTTTGTTGCTAATTTTAGCATCTGGCAGACGGAGGCTGGAGGTTGAAAAGGGAGCCCATTCATTGTACCGGGGCGGGCGCTACTATTTCAGCGGCGCGATTGTGAACCAGCCAAGCCAAATATAGTCGTAGACAGGTATTTTTAGCCCCGCAGCGTGTCCCCGTTTGAATTCGACCCAGGCGATACGGGATACCGATTTAAAATCCCACCAAAGTGAGTGGCGCGCTCGGTTTACAGTCAGCTGATGCGACGCTACCGACACACTCACTAAAAACAACTCGACAAAAAAAAGCAAACGCAGCAGCTGTCGAGAGTAAATCTCCACACTTTTAAGTTCCTCTCTCTTCGGACTGGTCGGTACTGGTTTGTCGGGCAAATGCACGGCAGGTTGGGAGCTGC